>NW_027507748.1:352181689-352851332 GCF_037356315.1 Lithobates pipiens | reverse complement strand
CAGAATAGGGCAGTAATCTGCAGCACAGCCCTGCACCAGCACCCTATATATTTTACACCGATACCAGTCCTTACAAGGACCTTTGTGGACCTAGTAGCTAGGGATTTGCAGACTGTCCCTCAGTCCCTACACTGATAAAAGACAGCTGCAGAATTGGGCAACAGTCAAGTATAATATTCTTTCTATATTTGGAAGAAAGTATATTATACATGTACAACCCTATATACTGTACACCTATACCAGTCCTTAAAAGGACCTTTGTGAACCTAATAGTAATAGCTAGTGATTAAACTGACTATCCCTGCTCCACACAGCGTCCTGTCCCTACACTGACAAAAGACAGCTGCAGAATCAGTCAGCAGTGCACTCAGCAATCACCAGCACAGCAGTGCACCAGAACCCTATATACTGTACACCTATACCAGTCCTTAAAAGGACCTTTGTGGACCTAATAGTAATAGCTAGCTAGTGATTAAACTGACTGACCCTGCTGCACACAGCGTCCTGTCCCTCCCTACACTGACAAAAGACAGCCTTCTGCAATCACCAGCACAGCAGTGCACTGAACCCTATATACTGTACTACACCTATACCAGTCCTTAAAAGGACTTTTGTGGACCTAATAGCTAGCGATTTGTGTTACTACAGTCTCTCCCTGCTCCACACAGAAAAAAGCTATGGATCCTGAAGCAGGAAAAATATTAGGGAGCAAAGCAACATGAGGACAAGGTGCTTTGGGGTGGGGGGGCGCCCCCTTCCCCAAAGCACCCACCCCCCATGTTGAGGACATGCGGCCTGGTACGGTTCAGGAGGGGGCGCTAGCTTGTCCCCACCCCCTTTCCTGACCGGCCGGGCTGCGTGCTCAGATAAGGATCTGGTATGGATTTTGCAGCGAGTGCGAGATGTACAGTAGCCTGTCACTGAGAAACAGTGAGATAGGAACGAGCTTGAAACATTCTCGCAGGCAGGTGCTGTAGCTGCCCTTGCGCAGGCATGTACTGGCCATTGGGACTATCGGGAGTTTCCTGGGGGGCCGATGGCTCAGTGGGCCACTCTGATGTAAGGGGGCTGGTGATGGGCCACTCTGATGTAAGGGAGTGGTGATGGGACACTCTGATTTAAGGGGGCTGCTCATGGGACACTCTGACGTAAGGGGGCGCTGATGGGACACTCTGATGTAAGGGGGCTGGTAATGGGACACTCTGATGTAAGGGATGCTGATGGGACACTCTGTTGTAAGGGAGTGCTGATGGGACACTCAAAATGTAAGTGGGACGGTCTGGATGAAGTCCAGAGCCAAATTCCTGTCCCAGTCCAGTCCTGCCCTTGCGTCATATTTGGGCCGCTGGACCAGCATACAGGCGAATGGGTTTCTCGCTAGGAACTGTGTCCGGTGGGAAAATTTAAAACTTGTTCTATCTTTAAAGTCCATTGGATTTTTGGCAAGCAAAGGTCCGATAGAGCCCACGCACGATCAAATTGTCCGACGGATTCGTTCCATCTGACCTTTGCTGTCAAAAAGTCCGGTCATGTGTACATGGCATTAGACATGTGCAGTTCGTTTCATTCCGAATTAATATTTGGATACATTTTTTGTTATTTGGAGATTTGGATATATTTGATTCCTCGAATTACAATATAAACAAATGTTACCGAATGCCCCGAATAACGTAACGAAATTCGTCCGAATTTCGGAAATTCGGACTAAATTTCAAATCTAATTTTACATTGAACTCACGTCGAATTCTAAGGGGTAGATCTGAAATGAGTGGAAGCTAAGCTGATTTTATCATCCAATCATGTGCAAGCTAAAATGCTGTTTTTTATTTTCCTTGCATGTCCCCCACGGATCTACAGCGACTTTACTTCCAAGTGCACTTTCAGTGCAATTTCAAGTTGATTTGTCTTAATAAATAACCCCCTAAGTGTACACATATTGCTGAAATCAAAGATATTTACTAAAAGAAAATCTGCTTTGCTCTTCAAGAGCATTTGAAAGTGCACTAAAAGTGCACTTGGAAGTAAAGTCGCTGTAGATCTGAGGGTCACATGGAAGCAAAATAAAAAACAGCATTTTAGCTTGCACATGATTGGATGATAAAATCAGCAGAGCTTCCACTCATTTCAGATCTACCCCTTAGATTTAGAGCGACTGCACTTCCAAGTGCACTTGCAGTGCAAAGTGGATTTGCCTTTCGTAAATAACCCCCTGTGTGTGTTTTTAGAGTACCATTTCGAAATAATGCTGTTTTTGTTAAGCAAATGGTGATTTAAAGTCATTGTAATCATCTGATGAAGATTTTTTTTCGTTTGTTCACTTTGCTGCATTCAAATCGAAAGCAATATAAAATTTTTGTTTTGACCGATTTGAAAATGTATCAATTTGAACGTTTCGAATTGAAAAAAATCTGTAAATTTGAAGAAAATTTGAAAAATTCCAAATTCCGAATGCAAATTGAACTAAAGGAAATAACTAGATTAACGTATCAAAACAAAACACATTTTTTTATCATGCCCGTAGCTTCTGGGAGACCCCGGAGTCACAGGTTGTTTCGTCGGCTCCAGTCTTCCAGGTCCTCCAAGTGTAGTTGAAGAGCTACTGTGTCCATCTGGAAATGTTCAAGGGTTGTTACTCCAAGCTTCAGGGCTGACAGCGAGGCCTCTTCCGAATTCACCCTATCCGAGAGCGAGTGCACATCTGTTCTGACTGCCTGGATGTACCGGTGTTGTGCCTCCTCTAGACGGAGAAGGAGGGTTTCAATCTCCATTTTAGTAGGAGGAGCCTGTAGTAATGTGCGAATGTTCATGTCCAGTCACCTTGCCCTCGAATGGTGTTGGGAATCAGACAGGTCTGGAAGGAAGTCTGCCGGCATCCCTGGTAGCATGTCGGAAACTGTGGAGGGACAGGCTCAGTCTGCATGTAATGGGTCTACTGAGAAAAGCAGTGTGGAGCCGCCATCTTGGTGTCCGGTGTGGCATTCTGCGAGCTCGGGAAGAAATGCTGGATATCTCCCTTAGGATTGTTTGAGTGGGTCGCCCAGACTGACGATCTGATTTTGTGCATTTTTCTGAGAGCAAGCTGGTGTGAGAAAGACTGAGTGTGCTGGGCTAGGCTAGGCAGGAGCATGCCAGGAGCTCACACAAGATGCTTCTTCACATAGCCATGTTCATACCACACCGCCCTCACTTTAATATTTTATATTTTTTGTGTTATTGTTTGTATATTTTTTTTACATTCTGTGTTATGGTATGACATAAACTATTTGATTTAAAGGGGCAGCCACCTAATTATGTTTGTAAATTTCACATCTTGTATTTAGAGTGCTACTGTCATATACACTGTACACTTTTTTAGTGTGTAATTCTGTAGTCTTTATTACAACTTGGATATCATCACTTGCTTGAAGTTAAGTACTGTTGCCTTTTTCATTTCCCTTTGGATGAGTCCCGTTTGAACTAAATTTGACCTGTTCTCTTCTGCAGTTTCTGTGAAAAGGCTGGTCTGTCTTGGTTCCATTTACAAAGGAAGATTTTTTACAAACAGTTGCAACTGTTTTGATTGATAAATCACTTGAATCAGCATCAGATGCTATGCTAATATCCTGCACATTCTTGCAGGGACACATCTTTGCATTTCTGCACTTGTAGCATGAAAATATTGCAGCACACTCCTGTCACATGGGATCTTCCACATCTGCCACATATATTTTGAATAATTCTTGTTTTGTCTGAGTTTAGCAGTACCTATCACAGAGCAGGTTTTTCTCTGCCTAGTTCATGACTTTATCCTATTGATCTATGAGTCCAAGCAATATTGGTTAGTTTACTTCTGTTGAGACCAACACTTTTACTGCCTAACCTTTTGTATTACAGGGTTTTGTTCCAAATACTATTCTCTCATAAATAATTTCATCAGTATCAGTAAATGCATACTCTCAATCTGTGGGTTTCAGGGCTGTCACAAGCTGTTCATTTAAACTTTTCACTCCGATATCAAATTTATATCTTGCCAAAAACCTTCATGTCATATAATCACTGTATTTACTATAAGCATGCCGTTCACTGTATACCTGGAGTTTTCCCTCCAACTCACAACAGCAAATAATAACATTTTTCTTTTTCCCTATTTGCTTTGACTTTTGATGATAAGATCAGAATGTTGTGTCAACCCTTCATATTCCTCTGAAAGGTTTACACTTTGCTAGTTGAGGCTGGTTGTTTCTATCAATCAAAGTCCTATTTTGATTAGGGCAGTGGTTCTTACCTTTCCTTTAAAGGTGGGTGTACTGATTAGATAGCTGTCATATGGCACTATACAATGCTCAATTTTAATGTTTCTGAGGTTGGCATTTGGAAACAGGCACAAGAGATAAGCTGTGTGTGACAGACCCAACTGGGACAGGGACTTTTGGAGGGGAGTGCAGGGTAGCCTCTTGCCTACTGACTATGGGCCCTGGCTTTTGAGGGGGCTCTATTCTTTGGAAGGTATGTGCCTGGGCGACCTTTGGTGTGGTTTTCCTTCAGATTCGAGTCCATGCCTCCTGGAAAACACACAGACTCTGGGAACCTATTACCTGGATACAGATTTTGGGCCTCTGTGCCAAAACCAGCAAACCAGCAATGACTGCTTCAACCCCCGCCATAGACTCAGAGACTCTAAACAGAAGATTGTAAACAGCTTAAAACAACCTGATGCTAAGGTCTCCTGCTGCTATGAATAATCTTGTTATTAAGGTGTCTTTCTCTCATTGTATAATTACCCCATTGTATGCCATCTATGTGTGAATACCCATTGTTAATTGAGTGACCTATTGTTTCTGTCTGTCTGCTAGTATTGTGTCCACATCACCTGGTTACCAAACTATTGTGGGATTTTTATTTTCATGTTATTTAGCTTGCTGTTGATTAGCTTACTGTTAGCTAGACATGTGCACTGCTGAAAAATGTGTTCACTTTAGTTTCATTCGCAAATTAGAAAATTTGTAAATTTGAAAATCTGAAAATAAGAAAGAAAATCAGAAAATTTGAAAGAATAACTGTTACTGTTTTTAGTTTGCATTGTTTAGGATATTGTGATCAAGCTCTTACCTGATTCTGTGTGAATTTACAATAAAGTCAGTTCCAGTTTGCACCTTAGCTAGTGTTGTCTAGTTCTTGGGTGCAACTTGCAGCTATAATGCTGTCATGTAGCTGGGTGTCTTTGAACCAGGATGTTCTTGGTCCCACAGCTGCAGTCTTACCTCTTGTGGTACAGAGGAGCTCTGGAATTATTGCAATGTTCTCCCATCTTGATGCATTGCCTTGGACTCACTAGCCCCACCTGCTGCTAGCTGTAGATAATGTACACACAAGCAGCCCAAAAATAGCAGCACTTCCTGTTACTCAGTGCCCGTTTGTTTGGAATAGCTCCCTGGGTGTATTAATAACTCTGTGATTTGGACTACCGTGTATTGAACCTTTGCCTGAATTCTTGACCATTCTCCAGCCTGCTGATTTGGTACATCACCTCAAACCCATGTATGACCTCTGCCTGTCTGATCATTCTTTGGATTTCGATTTTGTACCGCTTTGCCTGATCTGTTGCCAACTTGACCTGCCTGACTATGTTTTCGTCTGAATCCTCAGCATACAAGCTCCACGTCGGACACTACCTACCACAGGTACCTTACAAATACCTGGTTCCTGGTTCTAGAGTGGAGGAAGCTGTATTTTAGCAGAGGCACCCAGGCTGAGTGCCAGGCGGTCTGTCACACTGTGTATTTGGTATGAATCTGGAAGTCAAGTGTAGCGCCGGCTCCTGAAGAGAACGTGCTATGCATTTTTCAAAGTTAAGGTTATACCTAATCTGCAGTTTGGTTTGGGTACAATTGTCTAAATTTGGACCTTGGCATTAGTCTGACTGGACTATGAGAAGTTCTGCCTGACCACAGGGGGCACTGTCCCTTCTGGCAGGTATGGAACTATGGTCTGGTTGGGTGCTTAAGTTACTCTCTCTCGGAGCCCGCCCAGTGGGAGTGGCGCTCTTGCTGTGCTTTCTGGGAGAGGGTATTTAAGATGTCACGTGGGACGGGGTTCTGGTCCAGAAGGATGTACTGACTTCATGGTCCTGGTCCTCCTGGCCAGCCCCCAGGAAGGCTATGGCCTGGGGTGCGGATTCACCCGATCTTGATGTCTCGGTGCTGGCTAGCCCGATGCAAGGAAACTAAAGGAGGATTCTGAGGGGGTTGGGTGCCGTCTCCGGTTTGGGAGAGACCCAGTGACTTCAAGCATTCCAGGGGAGGACTCTTCAGAAGAAGACCACGTATGGGTTGGTTTCTTAGTAAGTAGCTGAAGTACCCAAGAGAATCCAGTCTTGTGGGTATCGTCAAGCTGGCTGAAAGATCTAGGTATCCCACATGTGTTCTTCAAGTTTAGTTTTCCTACGTGTTCTATAACAACGTCTGTGGCAGAGACATATCTTGTATGTTCTACAACAACGTCTGTGGCAGAGACTTGTTCCTCAGTTAAGCACCTTGTTGGCTGCTAGGCCTTGTGAGAGAGGGACTGTCCAACTTGAGTGAACATCCAGTTGCGAATGGCTATTCTCTGGATGCAGTCAAAATAAGAAAGTTCTTTAATATTTGACTTTGACACGAAGAGTACCAGAACTTCCTTTCCAACCCTCTGATCCCAATTTAAGAGACTGTTCATTGTCTATGTTTTGCAAATAAAATCCATTCAAGAGGATATCTTTTCAGTCTCTCAAGTTACTGGGCCATCTACCACGGGGCACCCCTAGACGTGAAGTGAGGAGAAAAGAAGGTAACAGCCCAAATCTAACCAGCAGCTCCTTCGGGGGTTAGTGCTACACAAGTTTCCATAAAAATGGCAGCATAACATTATGCACTGATTTTTTATTGAGTCAAATATTGTTTAATGTGTATTGTAAAGCATTTTGTGTTGCAACATGTGCCCTAAGGGCTTGTTCCCACCAGCTGTTGCATTTCAATGCAGCAGCTGATATGCAGTGTGCTCCAGCCAGACCAGCACAGTGTTGATGCTCTGATACTGGCACATCGCACCATTCACTTTTTTTTTCGAAGTGTATTGAATTGTCACACAGTGTGTGTGAGTTCTATTGGCTGGTGTATGGTGACCTACACTGTGCTGGAAAAAGTACTGCATGCAGTACTTCCAGTGCACACCACCCGCACACAACCGCAATGCAGTAGTGTGAAACTTGTCTTGCGGTGTGGGTGCAGTGGCACTGTGTTGAAATTACTGTCCAACTTAGTCCCACCGCATTTGGTGTGAATGGACCCTCAAGCATATCTCTGAAGACAGAAAAAATGCTCCCTTGCAGTGGGATGAATGATTATTTTTATCTGTAGGACCAAGATCAGCAGTTCCACTTATCTAACCCCTGGAAGCCAGCATTCTCCTCTAGTCCACTACTGTCCTCTGCATCCTCAAGTCAAATGTCGGTCTTTGTGCTTTATATTGGACTTCATGACATCAGAGTATCTGCAACTGCTGGAGCATAGGGGAGAAGAGGCTGTGGGGGCCGGTCTTACAGCTCAGAAGGAGCAGGTGATCAAGTAAGTAAAATCGATTTTGCCAGCCCATAGACCTAAACAAGCATTTATTCATTGCATGAAAAACATATAGCCTTGATAAAGAATTCTACTTAAAGAAATTATGTTGTGGGGGGAAAAAACAGAATCACTAAAACTAAGAAAACTGCAGTAGCCTCCAAAACCATGCAGTTATGGCTGAATCTCAAGACATTCTGACAGGTAAGGCTCAAGTACTTCCTGATAGTGCTATAATTAGCCATTCCATCATTCTTCCTTGAACACTCCTACTGGCCCATATTAGAGACGGGCCCATGTGAATGGGTGGAGTAACACTTATTAGCAAAATGCAACACTAACCTTACATGTGAAAGCTTTGACTTTCAGCATTGGTCTAGCCTTAGCAGAGGGCAAACCTCCCTAATAGATATACACAAAATAAAAAATGCAGACAAAGCTCTAACCCTTCCTGACTCTATCCAGAAAGGTTTTGTCCGTCATTCTACTTCAAAACAAGTCTAACTACACTGATAATTTCAGACATTTGCTGTTTGCAATTTTGTAATATTGTCTCCCATTTAATGGATTTTAGTGGGCTACATCTTTGTGGAAAATTTCACATAAACAATTTCCAAACGTTACCAAGTGATCAAGAAAAGCAGTGAACGTTAAGTTAGAGAGCTAATTAGCACACACTGTGACAGCTGTTTAGTCAATGTTAAAAGCAGGGGTTGAGAAAATCATGGCAGACCGTATCTCCTCTTTCATTAGTCTCTATGACCACAAGGACCAAGTTGGCTTTATACCGGGATGACAAGGTCCTGACCAAATTCGAATAGCAATTAATATCATCTCTCTTTTGAGGTCCAGGTGGGATGGTAATCCTCACAGGCTTTCTACTCTCCCTGGACCTCCAGAAGGCATTTGATTCTGTCTCCTGGTCATTCCTTATACCAATCTTGCACAGATGGGGGTTTGGCCAGACCTTATGAATCGTATGAATGCGATAGGGGCCCTCTACTCAAACCCTAAAGCAAAAATTTTACTACAGGGATTCTACTCTGACTCCTTCCTGATCTTTAAAGGCACATGGCAGGAATGTCCCTTGTCCCCTCTGATCTTCGCTATTGCCATTAAAACACTGGCTATTGCCATTTGCCATTAGATACCACCTGGATATTCATGGGGTACAGTGTGGCCCGCAAACTCACAAGTGTACCCTCTTTGCGGAAGACACCCTACTCTTCATCACCTCTCCTTTAATCTCACTACCTAACATTTTGCAAACTATTGAATATCCAATTCATATGGAATGATTTGTCAATTCCCTACTTAGGGGTCAATCTGGCTGCTTCAGTGGACCACTTATATGCTGTTAACTTCCCCCAATGTACTGTAAACTAGAGGAAAATCTACACTTTGAGTCAAATTGGGGCTCTCTTGGTCGGGCAGGGTTAACTCTGTAAAAATGGCACTACTGCCATGCATTCTCTATCTCTTCAGGTCAATTTCTATCCCAATCCTTAAGGACCAACTCCGGAAATTCCAATTCAAAATTCTCAGATTTATCTGGGGGTGCAAAAGGATATAGAGTTGCCAAGGGGACCCTATACTGAGCTAGACATAAGGGCAGAGTAGGATTTTGGAATCTTATCTGGTATCACCAGGCTGCTCAACTGACCCAACTTTCAACCATTTATTCCAAGTCAGCCCACCCTGATTGGGTCCACATGGAGAGGCAAGCGATCCCTCATTACACACTAGACTACCTCCTTTGGTGCTCTCCTAAAACCAGACCTGTGATTATGGTTCTTACACTCTCCCACTATCTACTAACATGAGACTCCCTCAAAAACAACCCGCATTTATTCTCTAACTGGCGCCCACTCTCACCTCTTTTGCAATCCTCTCTTTCCCCCAGGTATGGATATAAAAGCATTTAAATGGTGGCTAGATAAGGGGCTATATAGGATCTGACATTTTCTTAACTCCTCTGGTCCTCTCAATTTCACGCACTGTGTGAGCAAGTTCAAGATGCCAACATCCAAAAGATTCCAACTTCACCAAATCTCCCACTTTATCTGAATACATAGTTGGTGGTATGCTCCATAACCAAAGTCATATACAACTATTGCTTTACTAACTGTTATGTTATATGTTATTGTATTATGGATTTACTGTTTCAATGTACAACAGAATGTTCCAATGTCTCTTTAATTGTTCTGAAAAAACTCAATAAAAAAAGGATTAAAAGAGAAAAAACAGTGGTTAATGAACCTAAATCATTGTGCCAAATATATCCAGACTGAAGATGTGAGAAAAGCTTTAAGAGAAATGTATTTACATGTGAAGGAAAGATGATGAATAGACAGCATCTATGAGAAAGAGAAAAACAAGGTATGAGCCAGAGATTTGTTATTTCTTGTCTTAAGATAATTACTTGTGAATTCAGTAGGGTAAAGCTGTAATTAGTTTAATATCTTACAATTAGATTCAAATAAAAAGGTACAGGACTGTAAATTGACCTTGTTCATGAAGGTTTAGTGTTAAAATATGTTGTTTCACTAGTTAAACCCAAACTTCACCCTAAATGGGAAGTTCTGGTTTATGACCTCCTCTTCTTCTTTTGGAACTTTTTTGAATTGGGAGCAGGTACCTAGTTTTGACAGGTACTCACTCTCACTTCTCGTTGGATCACCTAGGGCAGTGATCATTAACCCTGTCTTCAGGGCCCACTAACAGGCCATGTTTGCAAGATAACTGAAATACATCACAGGTGATCTCATTTGCTGCTCAGTGACTGCAGTATTCTAGTCTGCATCTCCCCAAGGTAATACATAAAACCTGGTCTATTAGTGGGCCCTGAGGACAGGGTTGATGAACACTGACCTATGGGACTGTGATGTAAAGGAGAACTCTACAGTTGGTGATATAAGGGGGAACTCTGAGGACTTTGATGCCTAACAGAAGGTAACTGGCTGTATAACTATTTTCCTTCCACAAAATGGAAGTAGCAAGTGTGATTTTTTTTAGCTTCTGGACTGATTTTAGGCTGTGGTACTCTTTGAGATGTAGTCTGGGGCAAACTCTGAGCCATGACCATCACTGGGAAATCTACTAAAATACCAAGGGATACCTGTGAGCAGAAGGGGTCTGATAAAAGGAAAAGCAAAGGAAAGGATGGGGTCAATTTGGGAGCACACCAACCAGAGAAAGGATGGGAGAAGAAGTGCTATTTGGTTACAAGCTGTACTGTGCTGAGCTTAGCTGGATGCTGTTATATGATGAACCAGATTGCTAGACCCAGCTGAGCCTGCTGTACCATTGGCTGCTCTGATGCCTACTCTGTAATTCCAGTCTATGATACAGGCTGCCACGACCCAGATGTGCTGGAGAAATGCAGGAAGAAACCCGTAAGATATTTGTCATCTCGCCTGCCATCAGTGACAATCAACTGCAGTTAAGGGGGCCCCCCGTTGATTCATCTGACCAACTGCCACAGGAGATTTGAGTGGTGAGCGGGTCACAGACCCACAGTCAAGCTGAATCATTGTTTTTTTTACAAACTTTTTTTTATTAATGTATATAATATATACATTCTTGTAACAAGATACAGTACAAAAATAAAGAACAATTCAGTAGCATAGAGAAGAGTCATTCAGAAATATGGATCAATAACTGTCAAAAATTTCAAGTATATAAAGAATCTGTGGGGTATACCTGGGGGTATTGTTTGTACAGGTCATGGCAACTTAAACTGGTTCTATATTATTTTAAGATAGCAGAATGTGTCTATGAGTTTTCCAAGCATCCCATTTACAATCAAACAGGTGAATTTTAACCTGTAAGGTGTACAAAATCCTCTCCATCAGCATAAGAGCATTGACCCTATCTAGTGTGGAGGATAGGGAGTACTGCTGGGCAGGGTTGGCTCAAGGCTTTGTGAGGCCTTAGGCAAAACATAGACATGAGGCCCCACTCACGCCCATAATGGGAAAAATAATTCCAGCAAGAAAATTGTCTGCCAAAAGATGCACAGATCTAGCACACAGGTGATCAGCACCACCTCCAGGGCACCCATCAGACATATGCAGCCAATGCTGGGGGGGGGGGGGGGGGGGTGATAAAGAAAGAGGGGTGATAGAGAGATCTCTAGCCCTGTCCCTGTCTGCAACCCCTCCTGGAAGATCGTCAGACCTAGTATGCCGGAAAGTCTGGTCGTGTGTATGCAGCAGTACACTTTTGAAGGCCCTGAAACACCAGGACAATGGAAATGCTCACAAAATTATCCCATTTGTATATTCTATGAGGCATAATGAGTCTTTTGAACATGTTTTTTTTTCTACACGTTTTTGGAAAATATGGAAGGAAAATGAAAACACATTTTTTAATGCATTTTTTACACATTGGTACAAAACTGACAGGCACAGATGAGGTTCCACTGATAGGATGGCACTGATGAGCACTCACTGATGGGCTCTGATGTGCACTATTGTGCAATGATGAGCACTAATAGGGCCCTGTAGTGGCACTGATGAGCACTTTAGTGGCATTCATGATCAATCACTGATGGCACTGATATACACTGATGTGCACTGTAGGGCACTGATGGCACTGTAGAGCACCGATGAGGATTGATAAGCACTCACTGTAGGACACTGATATGCACTGATAAGCACTCACTGGTGTGCACTGAAGGGCACTGAAGAGCACTGTAGTGGCACTAAAGAGAACTGTAGTGGCACTGTAGGGCACTGATGAGCACTGTAATGACACCATATGGCACTGATGAGCACTGTAGTGGCACAGTAGAGCACTGATGTGGCACCGTAGGGCACTGATTAGCACTGTAGTGACACTGTAGGGCACTGTACTGGCACAGATTGTACTGTAGAGGCACTGATGAGCACTGATGGCACTGTAGAGCACTGTTGAACACTGTAGTGGCACTGATGGCACTCTAGGGCACTGATGAGCAATGTAGTGCACACAGGATCAAGCCAATTCACACTGCTGCAATGTTTCTTTCTCCTTTTCTCACACTGATACAGCGTGTGAGGAGAGGAGAAGCACCGCAGCAGCGTGAGCTGAACTGGGCATGACCGGTTTGTTGACAAAGTGATCGCTCCATCATTGGACGGAGCAATCACATGGTAAAGGGCCACTGGGATTGGCCTTTTACCCCAATCCCTGATAAGCTGGGTCCCATGGACCCAGCGATCACGGACAGTTCCAGATGTCCACCCCAGGACTAGCTGGCTGTGCAGTAGCCATCATTCAGCTATAGAGCAGTTGACAAGTGGTTAGTACTGACAAGTACTTAACTGCATCTAAAGATTCCCCTCCCTTGCTACTTAACTCTTTAGGTGCAATACCTTAACCAATAATCTATAAACATATTCTTATTTTCCTGGGCGCCAAAAGCACCAAAGGGCTCCAAAGTAGCCAGCAGAAGATTCACCTCAAAGACTATAGCCAGATTACTTTATCCTGAGGGCAGCTCTGTAATCAATGTTAAACCTTAATCAGGCTTAAACTTGTCTTTTATCTGAGATCTCTAAAGAGGGATAGTTTATCCACCTTGTTTTTGTTTTTTGGCCACATGGGGTGATTTATGCCCTTGGGGTCAAGAGATACATTGAGGCTAATTGTGCATTCGTTATCCTGTTCATGTTGGTTGCCTTTAATATGGAAATATATTTTGTGATACTTTTATGACTTTAACATGGGGGGCGTGGCCTGGCCTGCAGTTGGCAGCATAAACCTCCTGCTCTGCTACTCCACAGTCCTTCACTCAGCCTCAAAGGGATACCCCGCTATCATGGGTAAAATGGACCGGGATCCATCCAAACTTTGAGAAACTGAACCTGAAAGTTACCTCCACCAAAAGCACAGACACTTCCTGTCATTAACCTGAACTAATAGAATTACACAGTATATCTGCAAGATGCCTAGACATATCCAGGGCTGGTTAGACTGGTTTAGTTAGCTCTATTACAAAAGATATGCATGTATGTTATACCTATTTATATATGTTTGCTACAAGGCACATATCCTATCCTCTCTCCAACCCACACTTTTAACCCCCCCCCCCCCCCCACTTCAATATCTGCTTACACAGTTTAGATCCCTGTAAGCAAACCTACAACTCGGAATAATCTGATTTCTTCAATGCATGCAGAGAGAAGAATAAGATAAGCCTTGACAACTAGTGTCTCTCTTTTTGATAAACAAGTTGAAGCCAAAAGTTTAACAAAGGTTTTTTTTACATACAAGTTAGTAAGTTAACTATGTTCGAGCAACTCTCTGGATGACATAATGGGGATGATTTACAAAAGGTTTGCACCATGATTTGCGGCGCACGCCGATGCGCAATGGCCGGTTTCATATTCACAAAACATTTGTGCCTGTAACACAGCGCAATTCCCCATTTACTAATAACGGGAGGTGGCGATCGGTGCACCGCTATAGACCTGACACACTCAGAATTATAAGAAGAAGGAAGTGCCAATATTATGGGGTTGATGTGGGTGATGTGAGGAAGTATAGTTATAACTGTCCAAGTAACAAATATGCCCAACATAGAATGGAAAAGTAACTTTCTCTGAACAAGCCCCTCAAAATCCATACCAGACCCTTATCTGAGCACACAACCTGGCAGGCCACAGGAAAAGAGGGGGGGACGAGAGAGCACCCCCCTCCTGAACCGTACCAGGCACCAAAGCACCTTGTCCCCATGTTGACAAGGACAAGGGCCTCATCCCCACAACCCTGGCCGGTGGTTGTGGGGGTCTGCGGGTGAGGGGCTTATCGGAATCTTAACAAGGGGACCCCCAGATCCCGGCCTCCCCCCGCGTGAAATGGTAAGGGGGTACAAAAGTACCCCTACCATTTCACCAAAAAAGCGACAAAAGTGTTAAAATGACAAGAGACAGTTTTTGACAATTCCTTTATTAAAGTCTACTTCTTTCATCTTCTTTCTTCTGGTCTTCTTCCTTCTTCTTTCCTTCATCCTTCGGTTTCTTTCTCCATCTTCTTCTTCCTCCAATCCTCTGCTTCTTGCTCCGCAGTTCTCGTCCGGAATCTTCCTCCACAGTGTCTCTTCTTCCCCACTTCATTCTCGGGCCGCACCACGCAATGGGAGGCTCCTGTCAACTGTCAGAGGAAGAGAAGCGTCACACAGCAGTAGCCTCCCATTGCGTGGAGCAGCCCGAGAACGAAGCGAGGAAGAAGAGATGCCATTGAGGAAGATGCCAGACGAGAACACCGGAGCAAAAAGCAGACGATCGGAGGAAGAAGAAGATAGAGGAAGAAACCGAAGGATGAAAGAAGATGACAAGAAGAAAGACGATGGAAAGAAGAGGACTTTAGTAAAGGAATTGTCATAAACTGTCTCTTGTCATTTTTAACACTTTTGTCACTCTTTTGGTGAAGTGGTAGGGGTACTTTTGTACCCCCTTACCATTTCACACAGGGGGGAGGCCGGGATCTGGGGGTCCCCTTGTTAAAGGGGGCTTCCAGATTCCGATAAGCCCCCTGCCCACAGACCCCCACAACCACTGGCCAGGGTTGTGTGGATGAGGCCCTTTTCCTCATCAACATGGGGACAATGTGCTTTGGGGGGGACCCCAAAGCACCCTCCCAATGCTGAGGGCATGTGGCCTGGTACGGTTAAGGGGGGGGGCGCTATCTCGTCCCCCCCTCTTTTCCTGCGTCCTGCCAGGTTGTGTGCTCAGATAAGGTTCTGGTATGGATTTTGAGGGGGACCCCCACGCCATTTTTTTTGCACGGGGTTCCCCTTAAAATCCATGTTAGACCTGAAGGGCCTGGTATGGATTTTGAGGGGGACCCCCACGCCAATTTTTTATTCTTTTTTTGGTGCGGGATTCCCCTTAAAATCCATGCCAGACCTGAAGGCCCTGGTATGGATTTTGAGGGGGACCCCCACGCCATTATTATTATTTTTTTGGCGTGGGGTTCACCTTAATATCCATACCAGACCTGAAGGGCCTGGTATGTTCTTGGAGGAGAACCCATGCCATTTTTGTTTTTTAATTAAAATCGCCTGGCCTGGGGGCGACTTAAAGTCGTGTTGTAAGTCACCCCAAGCCGTGTTGTAAGTTGCCCCAAGTCGCGCTGTGATTCACACTCAAGTCTTGTCCAAGTTGCCTCCCAAAGTACCGCTGGAAGTCGTGTTGCCCCATGTGAATGGACTGTTAATGATACGGTGTGCGCTAATATCTATGGGAGATTATTAGCGCGTGCGCATATTATCTGTTGTGCTTATGCATGCGCTGGTTCATACGCTCACTTAATCATTTATCTGGAGCACAAATTGAGGTATGAACCGGCGCAGCGCATTCATCTTAGTAAATGAGCTCCGATGAGTATTCCTAGCATAAACCAATCCCTCTTAGAGGGGCACTCCACTCTTAGCCCTTGTACACACAGTTGGAGATTCCGATAACCAAATCCGTCAGATTTTGTCAGACGGATCTTGTCCGAAACTGTTGTATACACACAGTCGGACAAAGCTGTCGGAAAATCCGATCGTTCAGAACGTGATGGGACTACGTTCAGGCTAGTAGCCAATAATGATCTGAGCATGCGTGGCACTTGGTCCGATCGGAATTCTCTAAACATGATCGGAGTATGTCCGATTGGAGAATTTTGTCAGAAAATATTTTCGGCAAGTTGGAAAATTTGGTTCGACGGATATTCCGACGGAAACAGTCCAATACAGACCACACAAAGTCAGAATATCCGACAAAACGCTCCAATCGGACACATTCCGTCGGAATCTCCGATCGTGTGTACAAGGGCTAAGTATACCAAACCCATACCGGGCCCCATACCGCCCAACATTAGGGTCTTTAGGGATGTGGTTCTGCGTGACCTGGATTCCCTTAGAGTAAGGAAGGTCAGGATGCAGAGGGACCTCGAAGTTGGACTGGATTCATTGTGCACTAACAAATCTTTGGTCATTAGACCAGCAGATAAGGGGGGGGGGGATTGTGGTGCTAGATCGTGAAGATTATCTAAAGGAAATGCACCGCATCCTAGAGGATGATGAGACCTATACTATTTTAAACAGGAACCCTGTTCTACAGTACAAAAGAACCCTTGAAAACATCGTTGACCAAGGCTTCCGAAAAGGGATTCTTAACGAGAAAGAGAGGTTGTTTTTGGTGCCACGGGCTCCCCGCACGCCCGTTATTTATTACCTCCCCAAGATACATAAAAGCGTTACTTGCCCCCCGGGACGTCCGATAGTGAGCGGTATTGATTCCGTCACTTCCCGGGTGGGCAAGTACATTGATCATTTTTTGCAGCCATTGGTTCACACCATGCCGTCCTATATTAAAGACACAAAACAAGTCATCAACACTTTGGCCGGCCTGACCCCCAAGAGTGGTTTGTGGTTGGTAACAGCTGACGTTACGTCACTCTATACCATCATTCCACATCAATTAGGTCTGGAAGCGGTTAGATTATATTTAGAGAGGGGATCAGGCCTTGTACCCACACAGATAGAGTTCATTATGGAACTCCTAGAATATGCAGCAAGTCACAACTATTTTTGGTTCGATAACCAATTCTACCGACAGGATAGGGGGGTGGCTATGGGGGCTAAATATGCCCCCAGCCTGGCCAATCTGTTTATGGCCAAATGGGAGGAGGACGTCATCGATGCCCCTAGGAGACCAGAAGTGGCCCTATGGGCACGGTATATTGATGACGTCCTCCTCCTGTGGGACGGGACAGAGTTTGAACTACAATCCTTCATGGCCAGTCTTAATGTTAATGATAGGGGCATTAAGTTTAGTTTTGAGGCCAGCCAAACAGAGATTTCCTTTCTGGATCTCAAAATTAAGATCGAGAATAACCGTTTTATTACATCAACCCACTTTAAAACAACCGATCGAAATTCCTACATCCCCCTAGACAGCTGTCACCATGAACCTTGGTTGAGGGCTGTACCTAAGGGACAATTCATGCGCTTGAGACGCAACTGCACTGAAACGAGCGTTTTTGAAGAACAAGCAGCCCTCCTTTCTAAAAGATTTCTGGAAAAGGGATATAGTGGTGAGAACCTGTTGAAAACTCTCAAATGGGTTCGGGAAAAAGATAGGGCAGAACTGTTAGGGCAAGGCAGGCTTACAGATCCAATGGTAGCCAATGGAATTCCTTTTGTTACCACTTTTTCAGTTCAACACCGTAACGTCAAGCAACTGATACAAAAACATTGGCACCTGCTAACTAGTGACCCAGTTCTAGGTACTATCTTACCACCTAAACCACAAGTTATCTTTAAGGGAGCATTGTCCCTGGGGAGTCGCGTGGCACCAAGTGTACACGACCCACCAAGGGCGGCTAGATCTTTCTTTCAGGATATGAAAGGCTATTACAAGTGTGGGAACTGCCAGATTTGTACTTTGAATAGTTGTAAGGATAGGAGGATTTTTAAGTTTTTATCTACGAGCACATCGAGATCCTTTGATATTGAGTCATTCATCACTTGCGCATCTGAGGGAGTCGTGTATTTGATACAGTGCCCTTGCGGCCTCCAATATGTTGGGAGGACCAAAAGGGCACTGAAGACGAGACTCAATGAGCATGTTGGTAATATTAGGAGAGGCTTTGACAAGCATCCGGTGTCACGTCATTTCGACCAAGTGCACCATAGAGACCCCTCCAATACACTATATGTCGGTATCGATAAGTACAGACCTCACTGGAGGGGTGGCTCACTGGTCAGGGAGATTTCTAGACAAGAAATGGCCTGGATCCACAGGCTTAAAACTTATGTGCCTTTTGGTATGAATGTTGACACGGACGTGAACGCCTTCATAAATAATTCGTGAGGGCGCTCACGTCCTTGCCTCATTCTCCTGTCCACTCTACGGACACTCTTCAGGAAGTTAGGTGTCTTGCACAGCACATTTGTGCTAGATATACTCACGATACCTATAAAAATAATTTTATCATGTTTTTTAATGCTTTTGTTTGTAATAATGTTGAGTTTCTTTTTTGTCATCTGTTTACCATTGTCAGTTACTAAATGATTTGGTTTATTGTTTTACCATATCTTTTGTGAGCTCTTCTCATTGGACCTGCGCTCTGGGCCGGTGGCTCTAAGACAATTTTGGGGCCATCTATAATGGGGTTCCTATAGCCACAATCTGACAAACATTTGACATATCTCGAGTTTGCAGATGCATGTTGGTGCGATTATTTATAAAAGAAACACACCATGCACTATTAAGTGACCTGCAGTGGAATACTGAACACTCTGGATTGCCCATCCAGTGTTATGGTCTTGATACCAACACAGACCAGCTATGTAAGTTTGGTGTATGGGGTGGATGTAGTTTTGCTATTAGTTCACTGGGGGCGCAGTTCTGGTTGTTGCCACTGCGAGCTATGGGTTGCGTTTTTGTGTTTTTGACTCTGATTCTGCCAAATGACCTTGCACATGCGTAGGGAGTATGCGGACGGATTTAGGGAGACGTCGGGTCTCTCGTTACGCCGCGCCGTAGGCGGCGTGGAGCTATTAGGGTGGGACCACCATAGCCACACACTGGAAGTGACCTCACGCGATGCGAACGAGGCTTGGTTGGTGCAGGTACAACTTCCGATCGGGTGACCGGAAGTTACCGAAAACGGAAGTGGGGCATACGTCCGAGTATCAACGACAGGAAGTGAGGCATGGGTGATCCCGATGGGACGCCCTGCACACGTACCGGTCGTTTTTCCTTTCTTCTTCTCCCAATCTGCAACACTGGACAAGGCTGGTGTCCTGTTTATACAAATGTTAGGAGGGATATATTGGGGAGTTCAGGTATTAAACATTACGAGTTGGACGATTGGGCGACGCAGGACCGGAAGTCATGTCAGAACGATAGTGAGGCTTGGACATCCGGGATGGTTTCAAACCGGAAGTGGGGCTAATGACACGGTCTTGGTGTTCCATACACACTCCTTCTTCCCCCCCCCCCCCCCCCTTTTCTGTCGTTCCTTTGGCCAGCATGAGGGGATGCATCTGCATAGTCGGTATGCATGGCCCATATGACATAGTGAGACACTGTTAGTGCCCAATTCAATTCAGCTGAGTAGCAGAATGGACATGACAGGTTATTATGAGGGTGGGGGTGGGAGGGCCCAAGCTTGTGGATTGACCTTTGGAATCACTGCCTGACGAATCAGATGCTGATTTCAAAACGAGGCTTGGTTTTGGCGGGAAAAGCCAGGCGCCCAGAGTGAGGCTCAGATGATTAGAGACATATAAATGGAGGTGACACAGCGTGCCGCTCGTGCCCCTGGATGACGCAATTTTGTTGCGAAACGCGTAGGGCTGAGCGGTGCGCTACTTATCACCTCGGTTTTGTGACGGGTTCCAGGAGAACGAGTCTGTCCGTGTGCGTCCGGCCGGCGCCACGGACTTAAGGCGCTTTCTTTTTTACACGCTTGTAAGTGTATTTTTATATTTTTAATTTTAAAATAAAAAGGGTTTTACACTATTTTGAGTTTCATCTTTCCCCTATGGTTTTGATGTCCCTGACTCTGAGTCTGTTTGGACTACTGAGTTGAGTGTCCGGGAGTGAGTTTTCTTCACAAGAGTTCCTAAAAAGAGTGAATCCAGGAAGACATCGAGGAACCCCGTTTATCTTGTGGTTGGAAGTGACGTCCATTCCTATTAAGCCCCGTGTGACCCTCTGTAGTGGGGGGTCATTCATATCTGGTAAGCAGTAAATCTTATCGTGTGTTGGTGGTGGATTGAATACAACTACTCCCATATTTGGATTTCCAGGAAGAGTGTGGTGTTTACTCAGAGGACCCTTACTGGGCCTTACGTTACCCCCCTTTTTGTTTTTATACGGACTCATTGTTCACACATTGGGTGTTTATATTTTATAATAGGTGTGTGTCACTGATTCCTACTATATGTGCCCATCAGCATTTGTGGGTTTTTGGGATCAGGAATCCTAATACTTATATGTTCTGTATCACGTATATGCATATACACATATAGGGTTGTTATACCCCATACAATATTTGTTTTAATATTCATTTGTTTATTTTGCACAAACAGTTGGTTGTATTTACTAATATTCATTTCAACATTTACTTTTATATCATTGCACAAATAGTTGGTTGTATTTGCCTTGGTATCTATTTAGCGCGGCTTATGGGTTTTTTCGTTTTTATTTGCATGTATGTGACATAGCGAAAGCCGCAGCTGAATATCCTCACAGGATTTTCTTTATACATTCACACATTCACACATTCACATTTTTAACCTTAGCGCAGTTATTTTCCTTTTTTTCCTAAGTATACCAAACAATGCAATAAATCTTTATTTTTTAATTGAACTAAGCACACCATGAGATAATTTCATGCCTCGTAAATTCATACGCACATCTCAGGTCACAAAATTATTGTGCAATCATTCTGGTTTATAATGTACCACTCAATGTACCATTAACATAATTGTCTTTGTACAAACCCATCTAGGTGGACGTCTTCTTATAGCATGACTTCTTCAGGTTTGATACATACCCCTGGTACCCCGTACACACAACTGGACTTTCCGGCAGACTAAGTCCGACGGTTTTCCCGATGGACTTTCGGCGGAGTTCTGACGGACTTTCTGAACAAACGGACCTGGCCACCCACAAGTGGACTAAGTCCGTTCGAAAGTCCGTTAGTTTTGAACTTGATGACGTAAATGGGACTGAAGGAAGTTCAATAGCCACTAGCCAATAGCTTCTCTTGTGTCGTATTTGGTCCGTCGGACCAACACACAGACGAACGGTTTTCCTGATTTTAGTCCTTCGGAATTGAGTCCGTCAGATAGATTTGAAACCTGTTCTATTTCTAGGTCCATCTGATTTTTTTTCGAAAAATGATCGGACTAGCCCACACACGATTGTCGGATTGTCTGACGGACTAATTCCTTCAGGCCTAGTCTGCCGGAAAGTCTGGTCGTGTGTGCGCACCATTACTCTCTACACTAATACACAAATTTCCCTAGCTCATACAGTGTCCCACACAGCACCATACACCGGACAAAAAAATATGTAGAAACTATATCTGGAACCAAAAACGGCCCAGAATTAGATACACCCAGTTAATAAAACCCAAAACCAAAGGAGGACTAGGCCTACCTGACATACAACACTTCTATTGGTCCTGTCATTTGCAATGCATCATAGACTGGCACACTCACCAACAGATGAAGGACTGTGTAGCCCTAGAGAACTCATTTTCCTTGCACCCCATCAATGGGACCCCATGGATCCGGCGCAACCGCCTACCAAAATTCCTGAACATCCCACCATAGGCCCCACATTGCAGTGCTTTGCTGAAGCCGCCCATAAATTCAAACTTTCCAGAGTCCCAGACCCTCTTTCACCGATCTTAATGAGCCCTCAATTTCCTCCCGGGATGGAACTCCACCCACCATCCAACACACAACCAGATACAGGCATAAGCATACACCACATACTACAGGAAGGTAAGCTGATAATCTGAGATCACATAAGCATGCTATGGGACGCACCAAACCTAAGCTTTCTAGAATACTGGCAACTTAAACATAATGTAAACAGTGTTCAAAACAAAACAGATCTGTCCGAAGCATTAACCGCATTCGAAAACCTATGCCTGAGCCAAATGCCACAACACCATGTCATCGCTAGGATTCACAACATGCTTTGGGGCAATCCCCAGGCTGGCAAGGGAATAGCCTGCAAGGCCTGGGCTAAAGACCTAGACATAGACCTGACAAACAACTCCTGGGAAAAAACAAAGGCTCCATAAACGCCTCCATGCAAGAGACAAATTACAAAAATCATTTCAGGATGGTACCGTAGCCCCTCCATCTTACACAGATTTGATGCATCCAACCCAGACAAATGCTGGAGGTGTCACCTGCGACCTTTTACACATTTGGTGGTCTTGTCCAATTATCCAAGCTTACTGGAAACGAATACACAAACTAATCGGAAAAATTACCACACACACTCTAGACTACACACCTGCACAATTCTTATTCCATTACCACAAACCAAATGATGCACCCTACTTTAAATCACTACCTATGATGCTGAAATGTGTATACCCACACTGTGGGGCACAACCAGAGTACCCTCCATCTCTGAATGGTTCAAAAGAATAAATAGAATTGCAGAAATTGAGAAACTCATCTTAATTTCCTGAAACTCCCCACATAAATTTCCAAATCTTTGGGCCTGCTGGATCCACTTTAAATCATCCAAAGATACCTTCAAAGGATGAGCCTCCCTACATCTTACCCTTTATGCACAACTGATCTCGGTTGCATGCATAGTTTAACATGTTGGTAAACACCTTACTAGCACAAAAAGCCGGTCATACAAACGATATATCAGCACTTCAATAAGATAAACCCACTCAACTCTCCCCAACTGATCACATACCAACATAAATCATTTCGCAGACACAAAGATAACCATAACGCACCTCTTATGTCCTCTCCTATCCCCCAAACCATTCTCCTATAGCTGCCATATGTTAACCCCCCCCATTAAATCCCTATGCTAGACCAGATCTGCAAGAAGTGCTGGACACACATATGCGCGTACGAATAAACAACTACAGTACATATTCTAGACTCCAAATTGTCATACACTACATTAGACACACAATGATCACAAATTAGGAAAGGTAGGGAGTAATGGTAACATTATATGTATTCTGATCATCGTACATCCTACCGATAGAACTACTCCCCCTTTCTCTATGGAACCGCTAAATTAATAACCATTGTAATTGCTTTAGATGCAACGTAATAGTTCTATTAATGCTATATTTATCAACTATGTTCTTCTTTTGTTTACGTTTTTTAATGTGATCCGGTCGTGTCTTTAGAAATGTAACACACTTACCTGTTGATATTGTAACCATACTTCTCCCTTTTATTCAATAAAAAGAAGGTTGGGGAAAAAAAATACTTTAACATAAGAAATAGTGTAGCGCTCAATAAAAGTTCATACAGAGAAAAAGTTTGTATAGCAAGATTCCCAGTAAAGTTATGATGTGCCTTGTAAACAATGAGTTCCGCGTCAAGCGTGCAAACACCTCCACCTTAAACACTCACAGCCGTTCACCCCAGCACCGGGACCCTTGAATCAAGAAAGGGTCAGACTAGCTTTCCCATAAAGTGTCAAATTCCAGGAGTGTGATCACAGTATTCTTCCCAGTGTAAACCTTATAGGAACGCCAGATGGATTCATGCATGAATATGCCATCTGCTATCTATACTACCTAGGCACATCTTCACTTTATTGGGAATCTTCCTATATGGACCTTTTCTCTGTATAGACATTTATTGAGCCCTGCACTATTTCTTATGTTATATTGATCTAGGGTGTTGTTCATTTTACCTGGAGTGTTCAGCTGCTGTTCTTATGTGTTTAGATTATTTTGCACTGGTATATTTTATCAGTGTTTTTTATGACTTTAATAGTGTAGCACAGGCTTAGTATTGCCTCTGTAATATATGCAGAATATTGCTCTCTGAAACATTGCATTGCATTTTCTGGCTAAACTGATAGCTGCAGGATTGAAGGCAGATTGGGTCCTGCTGTAGCTAAGAAAGAAGCCCACCCCTAACAACAAAAACAATGAAAGACAGGATTGGATAGCTACCCAGGAGAGCTGTGATTGGGGGAGAGAGAGGAGGACACAGGAGGAGAGACAGACTGGCATGGTGGCAGGCAGACAGAAGAAAGTATCCCATGTGTTTAACTCTTGAACACTTCCAGAGCCTGTGACTCTCCTAAAGGAAGGTGCACACTTGAGAGGGGAGTTTGCAGTGTGTTATTCTGCCTGATTACTGAAGATGTGCTAACAGTGCAGAGAAATCTAGAGACCAATTTCAGTGCTGCAGCAATCATTATCATTATCCTGTTTGGAGGTTTCTGTGGCATGTGTTGCTCCCATCACCATCCAGTCAACTGAGACAGCGATCAATCTACCAATTGCTGGAAGGAAGATATATCAAGTGCATCTAATGGTGAGAGATCTTCTGCCATCCTTGTGTATGCGGATCTAGCTGCTAAGTCCTATTTACTGTTAATGCAGCTTTATCTGAAGGTGGATCTCCACATCTGTTAATCTTTGTGACACTTTGTGAAGATACCCCTTTTTATTCTGTGGATTACAAATTTACCTCACAAAAGTCTGAGTACTCAAACACAGGATTTAAAGGGCCCCAACGCTGGCAGACTCTGTGTGTGTGTGTGTGTGTGTGAATAGAATTCCCACTGGCCAGTGGTTAGCTAGAACCTACAAGACCTAGGTAGGATCTTATAGTCAGTAATATCACTTTTGGGAAATTGTTGAACATTATTCTTTGTATTGTATAGTTTGTTCACCACTTGTTCAGTGCATTTCAGGCAAGGCCTCCCACTGGCAGTTAAAGTGAATGAACACAAATCCTGTTTTCCTTTACTGAGAAGTTGTAGTATATTATTGCACTTAATATTTGTATTCTGTTAATCAGATTATCTCTTTTCAGGGCTTTTTGCTAGTTCTAATAAAGCCCAGCTAAAAGTTTAAACAGTGTTTTGGTGTTACTGAGATCCTGGGGAGGGTGAGTCATCACTGGTGTGGGACAGAAGACCCCTATATTACAGTGGCCCTTGCGAGGGTGGCGCTACAATAGGTTTACAGACTTTAACTGGTTTACAGAAATGTATTCTGGTGGTGTCAGTGTGGTTAAGGCCTCACACAGGGCTGGAAAATAGCAGAGGACCCAATCTACCAGTGGATCCTGTGGGGATGGGGCTACAGATGTAAGGGGGAGCTCTTGTGTGAGGGGGGCTCTGGTGACCAGAGGACCTCTTACATGAGAGTTTCCTTTTACACCAAAGTTCACGGCATTCTCCTTTACATCAGAGTCCGCAGTGTTCCCTTTACATCAGGGTCTGCAGAGTTCCCCCTTGCACTGTACAGGGGAACCCTGCAGACTCTGATGTAAGGGGGAACTCTGTGGACTCTGAAGTTAGTGAGAACTCTGGGGACTCCTATGTAGGGAGGAAGTCTGTGGACTCTGATGTAAAGGGGAACTCTGATGTTAGAGGGGACTCTGGTATAAGGAGGAGCACTGGGGACTCTGATGTAAGGAGGGAATCCTAGAACCCTGATGTATAGGGGATGGGAATGCTGGGAACTTTGATATAAAGGGGGACTCTGATGTGAGCAGAGGGTTCATACTGACTGTCGTACTCTAAATGCTGTTTTGTATGTTTCTTACTCCTGGCCCTTACACTCTATACAATATGTTGTACATTACATATTCCTGACCAAGGTGTTCAGTGTCCCAACAGTTACAGGTTTTACTGAAAATCTTTGTCACAAATTGACATCCTTTTTGTGTTCGTGAAAGCATATGCAATGGAAGTGTTTTGTTTTTAAAAAAATAATCGTATGTCCTTTGTGTCTGTGAGGCTGTCTGTTGTTGTACAGCAGTTAGGAATATTTTGTGGATACAGTATATATATATATAGCGGCTAGGCACAGATTCTGTTTAATAATACCCCTTTAAAAAAACTAAGAATAAAAAAAAATAATCACCCTTTAATCCCCTCTCACTGTTAGTCAAAATCTGACCATACATACTGATCATTTCAGCGTGGATGCATGCTTTTTTTTCCTGTTTTATCCCAGGGTGCCTCAGGCCTTTCATAGTCACAGTCATGCTCACATTTTGTCACTCTGGTTTGAGCTTTTAATTCTAAAGCTAGCAGGTTACTTGTTACGAGAATTGTAATGTTCACATATTGTTTATACTGATTGTCTTAATTTATAATAGACGTTTCTGTTATATTTCAAGGTGTCAGTAAACAATGTGCTCCATCAACATATTTTCCATGTTTTGTCAGTAAAAAAAGGTGATGGGGGTTGGCAACCCTGGCTGCAGACCATTCACAAAGCACAGTGCAGTGTGAAGCCAGCCTACTTCCAATAGCTAACATGCTGATGCAGGGGTCTCAAACACCAGCGAAGTACCAGCCCCGATTTGCACTGTGCTGGATCCCAGGACAGGCAAGCAGTGGCGGTGTGTTTGTAAGGGGGCACCGGCACCGCCCCCTCTCTCCAGCCACCCCTCTAGCACCAATAGATAAATTCATGCATTGCATGAATCTATCTATGGCCGCCACTGCCACCCTCTATTCAGGCACCCGGCCCCTTTTCAGGTTCTGGGCGCCTGAATTACAACGGCAGGGTTTATATTTTGAAGCACCTGATTAGAGCCATAGGCTATAGTAGGCGTCAAAATAGGTGACCTGTGAGCGCCATGCTGGGTGCTCGCAGGTCACTCAGCTGTGTTAGAAAAGTTAATGAATATTCACTTTCCCAACACTAAACCGCCTCTCCGCCAACCAGGAGCGTGGATCTGTTACCTGTCATCTGATTGGCTGAAACAACAGGGGCAGAGGATGGGAAGAGAGGATGGGAGAAGACATCAAGGAGATGTCCCACCTCCATGAGACAAGGTAAGTACCGATGGCGGGGGGGGGGGGCTCACTGGCAGCATTTGATATGGCACAGTGGCTGCATTTGATGGGGCACAGTAGGAGCATTGGATGGGGCACAGTGAGACTGCATTTGATGGGACAGAGTGAGGCTGCATTTGATGGGCACAGTGGCTGCATATGATGTCACAGTAGCTGCATATGATGGGCACAGTGGCTGCAATTGATGGGCACAGTGGCTGCATTTGATGGCACAGTGGCTGCATTTGATGGGGCACAGAGGCTGCATAAGATGGGCACAGTGGATGCATACGATGGGCACAGTAGCTGTAGATGATGGGGCACAATGGCAGCATTTGATGGCAATTGATATGGCACAGTGGCTGCATTTGATGAGGCACAGTAAGAGCATTGGGTGGGGCACAGTGAGGCTGCATTTGATGGGACATAGTGAGGCTGCATAAAATGGGCACAGTAGCTGTATTTGATGGGGCACAGTGGCAGCATTTGATGGCAATTGATATGGCATAGTGGCTGCGTTTGATGGGCACAGTGGCTGCATTTGATAGGCACAGTGTCTGCGTTTGATGGCACAGTGGCTGTGTTGGATGGTACAGTGGCAGCAATTGATGGGCACAGTGGCTGCGTTCAATGGCACAGTGGCTGCGTTTGATGGTACAGTGGCAGCAATTGATGGGCACAGTGTCTGCGTTTGATGGCAGAGTGGCTGCAATTGATGGTACAGTGGCTGCAATCGATGGCACAGAGGCTGCAATTGATGGTATAGTAAGGCTGCAATTGATGGGTTTTTTTTCAGAATTTTTCAATTTGTTTGCCCCCCCCCCAAAAAATATATTGAGCACCAGCCACCACTGCAAGCAAGTGTCCTTTTAATAAATGGAAAAATGGTTTTGGGAATTAGGTGTATCAAATTGCCAACATGCAATTGGGGTAGCCCCCTTGGACTTTTAATGCCGCGTACACACGGTCAAACTGTATGACGTACTTAGTCTGGCGGAAAAGTATGCCAGACTGTCCGTCGGAATTTCCGAACGGGCTACTTGCCCACACACAGCACTTTTTGAGCGGACTAATACGGCGTAATAAGTCCGCCGTACTATCCGCCCTACTTTTGAAATGAATGGACTCGCCTACACACGCGGAGGAAAGTCCGCTCATTTCGAGCACGTCTCCAGGTAGGCGGGGCCCGCGAAGGAGACGTCGCTGGCCCCGCCGCCTGGTATGGACTTAAAGGGGAACCCCAACGCTGAAAAAAATCGGCGTGGGGGTCCCCCCAAGTCCACAACAGACCCTTGTCCGAGCACGCTGGCCGGCCAGGAAAGAGGGGCGAGCGAGCGCCCCCCCTCCTGAGCCGTACCAGGCCGCGTGCCCTCAACATGGGGGAGTGCCTTGGGGAAAGGGGGGGGGCGCAGCCCCCTCACCCCAAAGCACCTTGTCCCCATGTTGATGAGGACAAGGGCCTCTTCCCGACAACCCTGGCCGTTGGTTGTCGGGGTCTGCGGGCGGGGGGCTTATCGGAATCCGGGAGCCCCCTTTAATAAGGGGGCCCCCGGATACCGGCCCCCCACCCTATGTGAATGAGTATGGGGTACAATGTACCCCTACCCATTCACCTGTAAAATAAAAGTACAAAAAAAACCACAACACACGAGATAAAATACTTTATTGCACAGCTCCGGGGGTCTTCCGTCTTCGGGGGTCTTCTCGCCGGATTCCTCCGCTATCTTCTTGTAGCTCTTTTGCTAGCGAAGGAGTCCGGCTTTCTTCCTCGCCCCCGGCCTCTTCTCCCAATGTCACCATGTGACACCAACCCATGTGACATAAAGCCATGTGACACCGCCCCTTGTCCCTATATAAGTGGCCGCGCAGCGTGGCCCTGGCATTGTGGCTGGAGAGAGCATCGAGTCAACATCTCCTGGAGAAGAAGGAGAAGAAGAAGAAGAAGAACGGAAGGCGGCGGCGGCGGCGGCGACAGAAGACCGGGCCACCGCCTGTAAAAGAGCTATAAGAAGGCGCGGTGGCCCGGCAGAAGAACCGAAGAGGGGGACAAGACCCCCGAAGTCGGGAGAAGAGGCCGGCGGCGAGGAAGAAAGCCGGACTCCTCCGCTAGCAAAAGAGCTACAAGAAGATAGCGGAGGAGTCTGGCGAGAAGACCCCCGAAGACGGAAGACCCCCGGAGCTGTGCAATAAAGTATTTTATCTCGTGTGTTGTGTTTTTTTTTTGTACTTTTATTTTACAGGTGAATGGGTAGGGGTACATTGTACCCCATACTCATTCACATAGGGTGGGGGGCCGGTATCCGGGGGCCCCCTTATTAAAGGGGGCTCCCGGATTCCGATAAGCCCCCCGCCCGCAGACACCGACAACCAACGGCCAGGGTTGTTGGGAAGAGGCCCTTGTCCTCATCAACATGGGGACAAGGTGCTTTGGGGTGGGGGGGGCGCGCGCCCCCCCTTCCCCAAGGCACCCCCCCATGTTGAGGGCACACGGCCTGGTACGACTCAGGAGGGGGGGGGCGCTCGCTCGCCCCCCTTTCCTGGCTGGCCGGGTAGCGTGTTCGGACAAGGGTCTGTTGTGGACTTGGGGGGACCCCCACGCCGATTTTTTTCGGCGTTGGGGTTCCCCTTTAAGTCCATACCAGGCGGCGGGGCCAGCGACGTCTCCTTCGCGGGCCCAGCCTACCTGGATACCCGCTCGAAATGAGCGGACTTTTCTCCGGGCGGGAAAAGTCCGCTCATTTCAAAAGTACGGCGGACTGGCATACACACGGCCGGATTGTCCGCCGAAATGCGAGTACGACGGACAGAATTTCGAAAAAACCGAAATTCTTAGTACGCCGGACTGCACGCTAAAAAAGTCAGCTGAAGCCCACACACGAGCGGACTGTCCGCTGAAATGTGTTTCGGCGGACTAAGTAGGCCATACAGTCCGCTCGTGTCTACGCGGCATAAGGCATTAAAAAAATCGAGTTATAAATGTAGGTAAAAGGCAACGCAGTGGCACTTTTATTAAATACACAAAATAGTGGAAAATTTAAACATAAATTGTGGTAATTGTTCTAAAATATACGATTGAAACAGATTTACATATATACCAAACCCACGAAAGCAAATAAAACTAAGCACTGCCAGAGTCATGCTGTGGTCAATCAATGGAGATTTCTTGCATGTATCCCAACTTGTTTTGGAATAACTGGTGTACAGTATATTCTTTCATGAGGGGAGATTTATGTTTTGGGTAAATTTATTCTTGTCTAAAATGTAAACAGTAACATAACAATCACATTACAGTACGTAGTATGAATTGAGCAAATGATTTTGCACAATGAACTGTATTATATCCATGGCTGTAGATAGGACACATTCTGACGGATTCTCCGACCGTGTGTACAAGGGCTAAAGACAGAAAAGGTAGGGTGAAATAAATTAGTATATATCTCTTTGAAGTCAACACAGTGCTCTATCATAGCAAAACAGAAGCAAATGTTACAATAAAGTGCCTCGGTTGCAAGCTACAATTCTTTTCAGTAAACTGGTGGAGATAATCTCATCACAGTGGCAATTCTCAAACCAAGACATGCCTGCTGAGTATGTGTGCTTATATAGGAGGTATCCCACTGAAGGAGCCAATCCCCAGAGGGGGAGGGGCTGAGTTTCTGGTACCAAATTGTGGAATAATGAGCAGCTGGAACCAGAAGCAGGGCGGTTCTCTAACATAGGGGTGTGCGACGTAGCCGCTCCACTCGGGGCAGGATGACTTAAAGTGCAAGCGCGACATCAGCATGAAAATATCACCACCTGTGTCAGAGGACATGGCCAGGATGGGTAGAATCTCCTCCCTGCAAGGAGGGCATGGGGACAGTACTCTCTTGCCGTCCACTAGCGATGCACAGGTGGAGCCTACACGCCAGGTGGTGTCGCCAAAATGGGTGCAGAAAAGAAAAAAATATGTACAGGAATCATAGAACATAGAGAATTTATATCATATTGACAAGAATTGTGTAAGTAACAATATATAAAGAACTATACATATAAGAACAACCCTATGCTTAACACAGAAGTCAAAGTTAAGAGGCCCTTAGCATAAAAGAGGGATAGCAATTATTGAGAATGCTGCTAAATACATTAAGATATTGATACCAAATAAGAGGTTACAGGTTCAATTCATATCCCCCTGACAAAAAGCCTGGAAAAAATGACTTGAGATTAAAGGCCTCATTCAGGCAAGGTGGTGAAGTGGCCTGTAGGTCAAAGATCCATCTAGGTCAGGGGCGGACTGACCATTTGGGTACTCGGCCACCAAGGGGCCCCATCAGGGTTGCCAGCCTCAATAAAACCAGGGACAGTATGTAAAAATCTGTGTTTTTAAAAAAAATCCCAAGATTATAGCTGCCCCACCTCTCTAGTACCTTTTCAGTGTGTGTATGTGTATTCTGTGTGTGTATACGGTGTGTGTATATTGTGTGTCTGTGTGTGTATACTGTATGTGTGTGTGTGTATACTGTGTGGTCATAATCTATTGCCTGGGGGTCCCATAGTCTCCTATTGCCCGGGGGCCCCATGAGTTGTCAGTCCACCCCTGAGCTAGGTTCACATTGTAGCAGATGCTTGTTGTGGCCGCAACCCCTGGGGTTGGAGTATATATATGATTCAGTGCCAAAAAGTGCACATTTGGGATAGATTCTGCATGGATTAATGCCATGTATCGCCAAAAAGGCACGTCAGGATCACGTTTACATATACTGGACAAGTGCTGGCAAATAAGTTTCCAGAATTCTTTACTTGTCTTCTCAACAGTGTAGCATCCACACTGGCAAGTTATTAGGTACACTACGGCAGGAGTCCTGCAGTTAACATAGTGCTTTGGACAGAAATGATTTTCATTGGGTAACTTAATGTGCTTATGTCTCTCTATATACTTGCAATGGGCACATCTTCTGACTGGGAAGATGCCCAGAGTTTTGCATATATCACATTTAATGGACTTGTATTCACTAGACACCAGTTTGTCGCCCACAGATGGGGCCCTCCTATAGGCGACAGCTGGCAGGCCAGGTACAAAAGGTGCAAGCATGGAATCCATGGTAATTAGATGCCAATACCTGCTCAATATGTGCCTAACTTGTTTGTGTTGTGTCGAGTAGGTAGTGATAATCCTAGTTGTGTTATCATTTGAAGGTTGTTTTTGGGCAAAGAGTAAATCTCGATGGGATAGGTTTAATGTCTTTCTGTAAGCCTTCTTGAAACAGGTATTGGAGTACCCTCGCTCAAGGAGTCTAGTCCTCAAGACATCAGCTTCTTTTTCTGGTGTCATCAGAACAGTTGTGGTGGGCCCTTAAATACTGACCGTAAGGTACAGATGCAAGTAGGGGTTTAGGATGAAAGCTGGATGTGTGTAATAGCGTATTTCCCGCAGTAGATTTACGCTATAGCTCACTGGATACACTGCCATCTGTCTGTTTCTGGACAAGAACATCCAGAAAGGTGATCTCACTTGCACTATGTGACATAGTAAAATTCAAGTTAAATTTGTAAATGTTGATAGAAGCTATAAATTGATGTTGAAGATCTGATGAGCCATCCCAAATTAGAAAAATTATGTCTATGTAGCAATACCATGCAAGTACATGGTCCATAGACACAGAAAGCACATCATTAGCTAACAACAGATGTTCCCACTCCCCCAGGTACAGGTTGGCATATGAGGGGGCACAGAATGTCCCCATAGCCACCCCCTGCACCTGGAGGAAGTGGGGGCCGTTAAAGAAAAAGGCATTGTGTCAAAGTATGAATTCGAGAGATGCCAAAATGAATTCATTGTATTGTGGTTCATGTTGAAAAGATTGTGAGAGCACACAATGTATCACTATAAGGCCTTTATTGTGAGGAGTAGTACTGTATAGGGCCTCAACGGCCGTCTAACAACTGTGTAGTCATTTATATGAATGTCTTGAATGATTTGCAGAAAGTGAACACTGTCACATACATAGAATGGCATGCATTTTACAAAACATTTAAGGTGATTTTCAGCCACACGGCTGAGATTTTCAGTTAAGTTACCGCATCCAGATATGATAGGTCTACACGGGGGATTAGTAGAGTGCTTATGTAGCTTGGGTATAGCATAAAATGTGGCTTCCCTAGAGAAGCTTACTCTGATAAATTCAAAAACTTGTTTTGATATAACATTAAATAAACTGTCTCGTCCACCATGAGATAAAACCCCTGGATGAATTTGTCCGATGCTGACTTGGATATAGAGCGAAACCGTTCAGGATTATTGAGTATTTTGGCACACATCCTAATGTTTAGCATTGTGCATAACCACGACATTGCCACCCTTGTCAGAGGGTTTGATGACAATGTTGCAGTTATGGACCAGCGCATCCAATGGCCTTCGTTCATTGTGATTAGGGATGAGCCGAACACCCCCCGGTTCGGTTCGCACCAGAACTTGCGAACGACCCCCGCGTTCGGTACGAACGTTAGAACCCCATTGAAGTCTATGGGACTCGAACGTTCGAATTGGAAAGTGCTAATTTTAACGGCTAATATGCAAGATAGTGTCCTAAAAAGGGTTTGGCGACCTGCCTCCTGCCTCAGGGGACATGGGTCACTGCAAAAAAAAGTTTTAAAAACTACCGTTTTGGTGGGAGTACTGATTTTAATGACGATTAAAGTGAAAAAAAAAAAGTGAAATATTCCTTTAAATATGGTGCCTGGTGGGTGTCTGTAGTATGCCTGTGAAGTGCCACGTGTTTCCCGTGTTTAGAACAGTCCCTGCACAAAATGACATTAAGCGGAAATAACACCATTTAAAACTGCTTGCGGTTTTAATGTTATATCTGGTTCCTGCAATATGGTTGAAAATCATTCAGAAAAATGGCATGGGTAGCCCTCCCTGCCCATTACCAGCCTATTTGGGTCTTGTACGCATATTAAGGGGAACCCTGTACCCATATTAAAAAAAGGAAATGCGTGTGGCCCCCAGGCCCTATATACTCAGAACAGCAGTATACAGGCGGTGCAAACAAGACTGGGACTGTGTAGGTTTGTTGTGTTAAGTTGAATCTGTTTGTAATTTTCAACTGGTACATTTTTAAAGTGTAGCTCCAGTCAAAAAAAATATTTTTAAGCTTTTTGGAAAACATAGGGAAGGGTTATCACCCCTGTATAATTTGTTTTGTCGTCCATCTTTTTTCATCTCACTTGCTGTTGTCTCCTTCCGTTTGCAAGTAGGAGATGTTTGTAAGTTGGATGTTTGAAAGTAGGGGCCTGCCCTATATGCTCTGCAGAAATGGCGGAACAAGGTGTTGGTTTTGCAACAACATTGTAAGCCCTCAAAGTGACTCTTGGTGGGCGCTGGAGCGCCCTGCTGTGAACGATTATATCAAGAATTGTAATTACATGCCATTGTTGAACAGTGGTAGAAAAATTGACCTTTGGTGGTTGTGGTGCTGGTGCCACAACACTATAAGTCCTCACAGTTACTCTGGGTGGGCACAGGAAGGGGCCCTCCTGTGAAATATTATATCAAGAATTGTAATTACATGTCCCTGTTAAACAGGGGCAGAAAAATTGGGCCTTAGGCACTGGTGCCATCACACTGCAACCTCTGCCATACACTATAGTTTTATTGCAGGAATTAGCCCTGCTGCAAAGCATTGCATCAAAAATTGTACTTAAACGCCCCTGTTAAACAGGGGCAGAAAAATTGGGCCTTAGGCACTGGTGCCATCACACTGCAACCTCTGCCATACACTCTAGTTTTATTGCAGGAATTAGCCCTGCTGCAAAGCATTGCATCAAAAATTGTACTTAAACGCCCCTGTTAAACAGGGGCAGAAAAATTGGGCCTTAGGCACTGGTGCCATCACACTGCAACCTCTGCCATACACTCTAGTTTTATTGCAGGAATTAGCCCTGCTGCAAAGCATTGCATCAAAAATTTTACTTAAACGCCCCTGTTAAACAGGGGCAGAAAAATTGGGCCTTAGGCACTGGTGCCATCACACTGCAACCTCTGCCATACACTCTAGTTTTTTGCAGGAATTAGCCCTGCTGCAAAGCATTGCATCAAAAATTGTACTTAAACGCCCCTGTTAAACAGGGGCAGAAAAATTGGGCCTTAGGCACTGGTGCCATCACACTGCAACCTCTGCCATACACTCTAGTTTTTTTGCAGGAATTAGCCCTGCTGCAAAGCATTGCATCAAAAATTGTACTTAAACGCCCCTGTTAAACAGGGGCAGAAAAATTGGGCTGCTGGCATCACCCAGAACCAAAAATGTTCGTCCAACATATCAGCAGAGGAGGAAGAGGATAGACAATCAACATAACAGGACAGTCACTCAGCATCAGCATAGGCAGTCTTGAAGGGATGTGGTATTTCAAAAAAAATTATTCGGTTACATCAGCTTCAGGTGCTTGGTAGCTGTGGGTGATCCAAGACTGATTCATCTTGATGAAGGTCAGTCGATCAACTGATTCGGTGGACAGGCGCACCCTGTGATCGGTAACGAAGCCACCAGCAGCACTGAAGGTGCGTTCCGAAAGAACGCTGGATGCAGGACAGGCCAGTAGCTCAATTGCATACTGTGCAAGCTCTGGCCAGTGATCCATCCTCAAGACCCAGTAAGCCAGAGGATTTTCAGTGGGAAAGGTGTCCAAGTCTGACCTTGCCCCTAGGTATTCCTGCACCATGTAAATTAGACGCTGGCGATGGGTGCTGGAACCAATCATACCTTGGGGCTGCGGACTAAAAAATTGTCTGAAAGCATCAGTCAGACGGCCACCTTCTCCACCGCTCCTTCTGACTGATGCCTCAGCAACACGTTGTCCATGACCAGGAGTTTGTGACCTCCCAGTCTCTGGGAACGCGTTGCACAGAGCTTTCTGCAAGGCCTCCCGGATATGTCTCATCCTCTGCTCCCTCTGCGATGGCAAGATAAGGTCGGCAACCTTACCCTTGTACCGTGGATCAAGGAGAGTGGCCAGCCAGTAATGGTCCCTCTCCTTGATCCGAAGAATACGAGGATCCTTCCGCAGGCTTTGCAGGATCAGGGAGGCCATGCAGCGTAGGTTAGCTGAGGCATTCGGTCCGGAGTCCTCTGGGTCACTAAGGACAACATGATCCGCAGCTACCTCCTCCCAGCCACGTACAAGTCCACGTGTTTCTTGGGACTGTAAATCATCCCTATAAGACTGCTGCTGCTGATGCTGAGTGCCAGCCTCCACCTCCATGCTGACACAATCATCCTCCTCCTCCTCTTCCTCCTCCTCACCCTCTTCCTGTGTGATGGGTGGCACAGCAGGAACACTGTCTGGATAAAGGGGGCCTTGAGAGGCAAGGAAGTCCTCCTCTTCCTGCCTCTGTTCTGCCTCAAGTGCCCTGTCCATTATTCCACGCAGCGTATGCTCCAAGAGGTGGACAAGAGGTATAGTGTCACTGATGCATGCACTGTCACTGCTCACCATCCTTGTGGCCTCCTCAAACGGTGACAGGACAGTGCATGCATCCCTGATCATGCCCCACTGGTGTGGTGAGAAAAAACCAAGCTCCCCTGACCCTGTCCTGGTGCCGTAGTCGCACAGGTACTCATTGATGGCCCTCTGCTGTGTGTGCAGCCGCTGCAGCATGGCCAACGTGGAGTTCCACCTGGTGGGCATGTCACATATAAGGCGGTTCTTGGGCAGGTTCAACTCCTTTTGGAGCTCAGCCAGCCGAGCACAGGCATTAAATGATCGGCGGAAATGCACACAGACTCTCCTGGCCTGTTTCAGGACATCCTGTAAGCCGGGGTACCTGCCCAAGAACCGCTGCACCACCAGGTTAAGGACGTGAGCTACACAGGGCACATGGGTCAGTTGTCCCTGTCGGAGGGCGGAGAGGAGGTTGGTGCCATTGTCGCAAACCACCATTCCTGGCTTAAGCTGGCGTGGCGTCAACCACCTCTCGGCCTGCCCCTGCAGAGCTGACAAAACATCCGCCCCAGTGTGGCTCCTGTCCCCCAAACAAACCAGCGCAAGCACGGCATGGCATCGTTTTGCCTGCGTACTTGCGTAGCCCCTGCAACGCCTACGGAGCACCGCTGGTTCTGAGGACAGAGCACTGGAAGAGGCCATGGAGGAAGAAGAAGAGGAGGGGGTGGAGGAGAGAGGTGTGTCACAACCAATAGTAGCATTTTGGAGGCGTGGTGGCGGAACAACCTCCAATACTACTGCACCTTGTCCTGCATCCTTCCCAGCAGCCAGAAGAGTGACCCAATGGGCCGTGAAAGACAGGTAACGTCCCTGTCCATGCCTGCTGGACCATGAGTCAGCGGTAATATGCACCTTACCGCTGACCGCCCTGTCCAGCGAGGCAAGGACATTGCCTTCCACATGCCGGTAGAGAGCCGGAATTGCCTTCCGTGAGAAAAAGTGGCGTTTGGGGACCTGCCACTGAGGAACCGCACATTGTACAAACTCACGGAAGGGGGCCGAGTCTACCAACTGAAAAGGCAGCAGTTGAAGTGCTAGCAATTTAGCCAAGCTAGCATTCAACCGCTGGGCATGTGGATGGCTGGGAGTAAATTTCTTCCGCCGGTCCAGCAGCTGGGGCAGGGACATTTGTCTGCTATAATCGGACGTGGATGTACCACTAGCAGAGTTCCCGGAAGCACTTGGCTGTGACACACCTAATTCTACACCTTCATTCCTCTCAGAGCAGGTTTCAGAGAGGACTGAAGGTCTAGTGGGGTTGGAGATGCCAGCTGATGAGGAGCAAGGAGAGGTCCGCTTTGTTCTTTGGTGTGGGTCTTTGAGGTATGCTTGCCAACGAGCTGCATGGCAGGTCAACATATGTCTGGTCAAGCATGTGGTGCCCAAGCGGCTGATGTTTTGGCCACGTGAGATACGCTTGAGACATATGTTGCAAATAGCAGCGGTGCGATCTGATGCACTCGTCTCAAAAAAGGCCCACACCAAAGAACTTTTAGAATAACGCGCAGAGGAAGCGCTCTGCGCAGAGGAAGCGCTCTGCGCAGGCGGAGCTCTGCGGTGTGATTCAGTCGGTGTGCTGCCCCTAAGCTGGCCCCCGGAGGGCATCCTGCCTCGTTGGACATGTGCCTCCTCCTCATCCTCCTCCTCCTCCTCCTTCCTCCTTCCAGGCACCCACGTGGAGTCAGTGCCCTCATCATCCCCTCCCTCTTCATCGCTGTAGCAAACCTGGTAGTATGCTGCAGCTTGTGGAACATGACTGCCAGATTGCTGTCCTTCTTGAGCATCCCCTCTCTCTGTGCTCACGCTACTGCCTTCCTCTAGCTGAGTGTCATCATCAGAGCCCACCAAACACTGGGCATCCTCCTGGAGCATGTACCCAACACTGTGCTCAAAGAGTTCAGGAGACTCCTCAGGAGGACGTGGTGGGTCTAGGGAAGGAGTCACTGATGATGACATTGAGAGGAGGGACGACGATGTGTTGGCAGCTGCTTTTCTACTACCCTGAGACTGGGTGAGAGAGGATGAGGAGGATGAAGAGGGCTTGGTCATCCACTCTACCAAGTCGTTGGCATGTTGCGGTTCAACATGTCCAGCTGCAGAAAAGAAGGACAAGCATGTCCCATGGCCACGTGCTGATGACAATGCACCGCGTCCACGACCAGCACTGTTGTCTCTAGACACAGAGCCTGCTTGCCCTCTTTTATCGGCTCGCGCCTGTCTGCCTCTCCTTGCTGGCCTTCCAGACATGGTAATGGCCTGAAGGGAGTTGGGTAAAACAGTAGTTGGGTAGTTTATATTGTGCTGGAGGCACACAACACCCACTAACTCCTGCAGATGCCTTTTTTATAGAACAGCAGAGTTAAAGGGGTATATACAGATGTATACTGTGCTGTGCTGGAAGCACACACAACTTCCAATAACTCCAGCAGATGCCAATCGGGCCCAAATAGAGAACAGCTATGTAGGTGGATAATAGCGGTATGTACTGGGTACAGAGCAGGCACACAGCACGCACTATCTCCTGAGTGACACTACTGACTGCAAGCTCTATTGTTAAAGATGGACCACTAGCTATATAGGTGAGGTGAATATCACGGTGTATACTGCGGTCAGGGCACGCAGACAATAACCAGAAAACAGCAGAGTTAAAGGGGTATATACAGATGTATACTGTGCTGTGCTGGAAGCACACACAACTTCCAATAACTCCAGCAGATGTCAATCGGGCCCAAATAGAGAACAGCTATGTAGGTGGATAATAGCGGTATGTACTGGGTACAGAGCAGGCACACAGCACGCACTATCTCCTGAGTGACACTGCTGACTGCAAGCTCTATTGTTAAAGATGGACCACTAGCTATATAGGTGAGGTGAATATCACGGTGTATACTGCGGTCAGGGCACGCAGACAATAACAAGAAAACAGCAGAGTTAAAGGGGTATATACAGATGTATACTGTGCTGTGCTGGAAGCACACACAACTTCCAATAACTCCAGCAGATGTCAATCGGGCCCAAATAGAGAACAGCTATGTAGGTGGATAATAGCGGTATGTACTGGGTACAGAGCAGGCACACAGCACGCACTATCTCCTGAGTGACACTGCTGACTGCAAGCTCTATTGTTAAAGATGGACCACTAGCTATATAGGTGAGGTGAATATCACGGTGTATACTGCGGTCAGGGCACGCAGACAATAACAAGAAAACAGCAGAGTTAAAGGGGTATATACAGATGTATACTGTGCTGTGCTGGAAGCACACACAACTTCCAATAACTCCAGCAGATGTCAATCGGGCCCAAATAGAGAACAGCTATGTAGGTGGATAATAGCGGTATGTACTGGGTACAGAGCACGCAGACAGCACGCACTATCTCCTGAGTGACACTGCTGACTGCAAGCTCTATTGTTAAAGATGGACCACTAGCTATATAGGTGAGGTGAATATCACGGTGTATACTGCGGTCAGGGCACGCAGACAATAACAAGAAAACAGCAGAGTTAAAGGGGTATATACAGATGTATACTGTGCTGTGCTGGAGGCACACACAACTTCCAATAACTCCAGCAAATGACAATCGGGCTCAAATAGAGAACAGCTTTGTAGGTGTATATAGTGGTATGTACTGGGTACAGAGCACGCAGACAGCACGCACTAACACTACTGACTGCAAGCTCTATTATTAAAGCTAGATCACTAGCTATATAGGTGAGGTGAATATAGTGGTGTATACTGCGGTCAGGGCACAGACAGTAACCACTACACAAGAGCAAAATAGTAAATCAGCCAAAAACGATTGGTGTGTAACTGTGTTGAAGGTACACAGAACACCCACTGCTTCAGATGCTAACAAACACTACACGAGGCCGCCTGAAAGGCAGCTTTATATAGTGTGGGGCGTGCACTACACAGTCTGAGCTATGATTGGCCACAGGCAGGATGCCTGTGGCCAACCATTGCTCTCCTCGCTACTGGCGCTGCGATTGGCCAAGCATGCGGGGTCACAGTGCATGCTTGGCCAATCGTGAGACAGCAATGCATTGCGCCATCGCAGTGCATTGTGGGCCACGCGAATTTTGCCGCGAACGGCCCAAACGTTCGGAATTCGGCGAACGCACGAACGACCGATGTTCGAGTCGAACATGCGTTCGACTCGAACACGAAGCTCATCCCTAATTGTGATTAAGATTGGGGTGCGAACTAGAGAATCTTTTTTTAATTTCAACTTCAAAAAAGTGGCCTCATTATGACAGGAACTAGGTTGAGGGTATATAGCAGATTCTTTTAAGAGACGTATTGACATTTGGTGTGGTAGGAGGTGCTGTGGGTGTATTGTCCACCTCTACAAGTAATGTCTACTCTTCTAGTAATGATATCAGGTGATCTAGGGCCTTGACATCTTTGTTGGTTTGCCCAGGCCCTAAGGCTTGTTTTTTAGCATACAGACTCTTGAGTAAAATGTTTTGCATGAATAAGTGGATATCCTTGATGGTTCCAAACTTGTCAAGATGTGAGTCCAGACAGAAAGTCAGACCATGTACAAAGATAGCCACCTCATGTTGATTATGGGAGTGTGAGGATAAATCAAGTGCTTCAGCCCTGGAAGATTTTACCCCCTTCCTGACCAGAGCATTTTTTGCGATTCTGCACTACGTCGTTTAAAATGACAATTGCACAGTGGTGCGACATTGCAGCCAAACAAAATTGACACCTTTTTTTTCCCACAAATAGAGCATTCTTTTGGTGGTATTTGATCACCTCTGCGGCTTTTATTTTTTACTCTATAAACAAAAAAATTTAAAGACTATTTTGAAAAAAAACCCACAATATTTTGTTACTTTTTGCTATAATAAATATCCCCCAAAAATGTGTAACATTTTTTTACTCAGTTTAGGCTGATATGTATTCTTCTACATATTTTTTGTAAAAAAATTCACAATAAGCATATTTTGATAGCGTCTACAAAATAGGGGATAGTTTTATGGCATTTTTATCATTTTTTTTCTTTTACTAGTAATGGCGGCGATCTGAGATTTTTATTGGGACTGCGACATTATGCCGGACACGTCGGACACTTTTGACACATTTTTGGGACCACTGGAATTTATACAGTGATTAATGCTATGAAAATGCACTGATTACTGTAAAAATGTTACTGGCAGGAAAGGGGTTAACCACTAGGGGGCGATTAAGGGGTTATTTGTGTTCCCTCTCTGTGTTCTAACTGAAGGGAGGAGGGGACTGTCTAGGGGTGATGACAGATCGCTGTTCATACTGTGTATGAACAGACGATCAGTCTTTTCTCCCCTCAGAGAACCAGAAACTGTGTGTTTACATACACAGATCCCGGTTCTCTGTGTGTCCGGTGGTGATTGTGACTACCGGGTACTCGCATCAGCTCTGGGGCAAACAGCAGGCACCCGCTTGCTCCCCTAGGGGCCACAGGGCAAAGCATCGTTACATAACGTCTTTTCGCCCAGCGGTGCCATTCTGCCACAGTAAAACTGCGGAGGCTGGTCGGCAAGTTGTTAACAACATTTAACGTGGTTTGTGTGTATTGGGTTTGTGTGTTTTGTCAGTGGACGTGCTTGTGACTTTTTTTGATGGGTCTGAGTTTGACCCCTCATTTGATCTAAAAAAATACCCAGAGGTGGCTGGTGTGGGGTAAATGGTATGTGTGATACATTAGGAGGAAATCTGTGATTACTGGCTGGGGTGTGTGCACCACACGAGTGTCACTATGTGTGTTGTTCCAGGAGTGACTTTCGTGACTATTACCTGACTGTGAGGGGGAGCCCTACATGTGGAAAGAGTCGTCATGTGTCTCGTCACCATGGCAATGACGTTTTTGTCGTCTTTGACCTTTGTGCTGTGTGAAAAACTGAAATAGGGAAGAAGAAGACATGGGTGAATATACAGGTGTTTCCTGAGCATCTATGCACCTATTAACTCTAGATACATTAGATAAATTATGTTTATTCGTTTGGCTTGATTGCCATTTGTAGGCCTTTCCATCTTTTGTTTCGCTTCTTGTCTTTTTTATCAAAATATTCTTATTAAATTTTTCCAAATGACTTTTGAGTTTAGCCTCAAAGTACAGAAAAAGTGTATGAGTTTGTAAAGGTATCATTTGATCTTGTAGTTTCTCAATTTTACCATCCGAATCAATTATGCACGTGCGGCGTTCTTCAATTAACAATGACATCATGGTTTTAGAACATGTTTTCAAATTGTCACGTGGTTTTAAATATAGGGTAAATATTGTCAAATGAGGGAAAGATTTGAACCCTAAATCTGAATGGGTTCAAATCCGTGGTTATGTAATCCTCAAATAATTTTATATGCCAATGTAGCAGAGATTTTTTTCTCTAGAATTTGGCTTAAATTAAAAATGACAAAAGAGATTTCAAAAGCGAACGCATACGTAAGTTGTGCCCACATATGTAAACAGTGTTCAAATCACACAGAGGTATCGCCACATTCATTAGAGCAAGAGTGACAATCCTAGCCCATGACCTCCTCTGTAACGCTAAAAAGATAACCTGTAAAGAAAATTTAAAGGTCGCTTGTGGAGATTTTTAAGTACCAAAGTTTGGCACCATTCCACCAGTGTGCGCAATTTTAAAACATGACATGTTAGCTATCTATTTACTTGGCGTAACATTATCTTTCACATCGTACAAAACAATTGGGCTAACTTTGCTTTACTGCCATTTTATTTCCTAGGGTATCTGCTAAAAAAACATATATAATATTTGGGGGTTCTGAGTAATTTTCTAGAACTAAAATAATGATTTTTACATGTAGGAGTGAAGTGCCAGAATTGGCCCGGATGGGAAGTGGTTAAGCTTTGATAGTATTTGACAGGACTTTTTTTCAGTTTCCTCTTCGGCTTCTTTATTAATAAAGACAATGGTGGCAGTTTCTGCAGAAATTATCTTTTTATCTCCTTATTTAGTTATTTCCTAAAACAGGATATACTGTATGCAAGTTGGTGATAAATAAAAATGCTATAGACAAGGCAATTACCACCGAGGCCAGGACACCACTTCAGCCTTGCTGCCCACTTCAGATCTGGAAACATCAAACTGTAAAAAAACAGCTCTTTGAGCTCTGACAAAGAGGGTACAGCCCTTGAAACACATAAGCTATGCCCCTGCATATTAACACATTTACAGCATTGGGACAGGACTGGATTGTGTTACATGCATTTTATCCTGTACTTTTGTGAGTACGTTGTAATTTGTTTCATTTATAAATAAAAGGTCTGAAGGTAATAGTCTCCCAGAGCGCCTTCTCCAGAAGAGTCATTTTTTACATCACATAATTCGTTCACAACACTCAAATGCTGGGCCTTTCTCCCATAACTCTGCATGAGGTAAATAAAAAAAATCTGTCAGGAAAAAAATGCTTTAAATAAACCTTTTTCCTGCCTTCCACTTGCGATGTGTATGGATGGATAAAGTATCCTCCTTCAGTTAAGATCCTGGAGAATCTCACAAGATCTCACAAGAACACACTTTTGGGCTACTTAGCATTTCCTTGGAAATCTACAGGAGGACGATAACACAGAGGAACAAGACGATAACACCCCTGGCCAAGTTTATTAAGGCTCGGTTCACACAGGGGCGACTCAGATCCGACTTCAGGTCGCCCCTAGTGGCCTCAGGTCAGACAACATTTAAAAATCAATGTAAGTGAATGAGAGCCGTCTTAATGCACGCTACTGAAGTCGCTCCGACTTCAAAAGAAGTTCCTGTACTACTTCAATCCGACTTGTAGGCGACTTGTACCCATTGATTTCAATGGAGGTCGCCTCCAAGTCGGATCTCTGTCTATACAGAGACGACTTTGACAGAATTATTAGCTCTGAAGGGGGAACTCCACGCCAAATTTATGAAAAAAATTTGGCGTAGGTTCCCCCTCCGAGAGCATACCAGGCCCTTAGGTCTGGTCTGGATTGCAAGGGGAACCCCCTACGCCGAAAAAACGGCATGGGGGTCCCCCCCAGATCCACACCAGACCCTTATCCGAGCACGCTACTCAGCCGGCCAGGAAAGGGGGTGGGGACGAGCGGGCGCCCCCCCTCCTGAGCCGTACCAATCCGCGTGCCCTCAACATGGGGGGTGCCTTGGGGGAGGGGGGCGTGCGCCCCCCCCACCCCAAAGCACCTTGTCCCCATGTTGATGAGGACAAGGGCCTCTTCCCGAGAACCCTGGCTGTTGGTTGTCGGGGTCTGCGGGCAGGGGGCTTATCGGAATCCAGGAGCCCCCTTTAATAAGGGGGCCCCCGGATACCGGCCCCCCACCCTATGTGAATGAGTATGGGGTAGCGAAGGAGCCCGGCTTTCTTCCTCGCCGCCGCCCTCTTCTTCCGACTTCTGGGGTCTTGTCCCCCTCTTCGGTTCTTCTGCCGGGCCACCGCGCCTTCTTATAGCTCTTTTACAGGCGGTGGCCCGATCTTCTGTTGCCGTCGCCGCCGCCGCCTTCCGTTCTTCTTCTTCTTCTTGTGTTTTTTTTGTACTTTATTTTACAGGTGAATGGGTAGGGGTACATTGTACCCCATACTCATTCACATAGGGTGGGGGGCCGGTATCCTGGGGCCCCCTTATTAAAGGGGGCTCCCGGATTCCGATAAGCCCCCTGCCCGCAGACCCCGACAACCAATGGCCAGGGTTGTCGGGAAGAGGCCCTTGTCCTCATCAACATGAGGACAAGGTGCTTTGGGGTGGGGCACCCCCCATGTTGAGGGCACGCGGCTTGGTATGGCTCAGGAGGGGGGCCGCCCGCTCGTCCCCACCCCCTTTCCTGGCCGGCCGGGTAGCGTGCTCGGATAAGGGTCTGGTGTGGATCTGGGGGGGACCCCACGCCGTTTTTTCGCCGTAGGGGGTTCCCCTTGGAATCCAGACCAGACCTAAGGGCCTGGTATGCTCTCGGAGGGGGAACTCACGCCAAATTTTTTTCATAAATTTGGCGTGGAGTTCCCCTTTCAGAGCTCATTCTCTGAATGGCCACGTCAAAAGTCACCTGGCCTGGGGCGACTTGTAAGTCGCCCCAGGTCGTGTCTAAGTTGTGTTCAAGTCGTCTCCAAGTTGCCTCACAAAGTCGTCCTGAAGTCGTGTCGCCCCTGTGTGAACCGAGCCTAACTTGTTTTCATATGTTTTTAAAAAAAAAAATTATCCATTTTTGCAGCATTGTTTAGTGGGAGCGAAGTATATAAGCAGACTTTGCTTATACTGCTACGTCCACTTTACCAAGACTAGAAAGTGTCTGAACTGTGACAGAGTACTTCTCTTTAGCCCTGTATTATAACTTTCCAGTATAATGGAGTGGGAGATCAGGAGGAAGACAGTGCTATGAATAAGGACACCTCTTATACACCTTGCATTTTAGGAGGCTAACATTGTACATCTTTATTTATAAAAAAAAACGCAGTTGCGCACTGTTGATGTGGCGTCTTGGTTCTCTTGCTTAGTTGCCTCAAGGCTATAAGACTGTACATTCTTCTGTTTGAAAGAAGGATACTAATTTACAATTATTAACACAATGATTGCACCAAAGCTCCTAAGTGAATTCCCTTCTATTGTAAGAATCATAATTATTTAAATGTATTCAGCTTTGTAATGCATTTAGTATGTATCATGTTGCCTCGCTGTACATTTTTATTGCTGTGGCATTGAAAAATTTACACATTTTATTTCATTATTTATAATTATGATGGTATATGGATAACTTGAGCCTGAAACTTAAAGTGGAAGTTTACATAAAAACAGAAGTTCCACTTTCTCCTCCTTTCCCCTCCTCTTCCTGTATTGCAGGGTTTTTTTTTTTTCGCTTCAGGGAGCCTAGGCGATCCAAACATAAGTTTGCCTCCACCCCCCCCCCCCCCCCCACCTGCCTGCAACCTTCAGGGACAGGTTGCAGGGGCCTTGAGAAAGTACAGTGCTACTCGCACATGTGCAGTGGAAAGCCAGCTGTGAAGCACCAAGAAGCCACAGCCAGCTTCTTACATTCAAGATAGTGACACAGAGGACCCAAAGGCCAGTAAAGAACCCATGTTGGATCCCAGAACACATGCTTATTAAAAGCTACAGTATTTGTTTCTGCAGACTACATTTTTTTTTTTTTTTTTTTTTTCTAGAGTAAAGTTTCTTTTTAATGTTTTACAGGTTTTTGAGAGAGGTCTGAAGAGCTTGACAGCTGTGAAAAAGAAAACCTACATTACAATTTTTACAACATGTAATCTTTACTGGCTATTAATTAGTTGGTGTGGCATTGTTTCTTTAGAATTTATCTATAATGCTGAGACTGAGGTGCTCAGCATGTAATACATCCCAAATTGGATCTCAAAATTACAGATACTGTAGAAATAACACTTTTATTCCATTGTATAATTGCACGAATATTCCTATCTCTTAACCGCTTGCCGTCACGGACAGGCAAATGGGCGTACAGGTACGTCCTTTTAATTTTGCCACTGTGTGGTCACACATGAGTGTAATTTGCAGGGCCCGCTGACTCGATGTCCGTGGGGGTTCCCGCGATCGCCTCACAGAGAGGAAGAATGGGGAAATGCTGATGTAAACAAACATCTCCCCGTTATGCCTAGTGACACTAATCAGTGTTGTGTCACACATAGCCCCTTCCCCCCACAGTTAGAATCACTCCCTAGGACATAATTAACCCCTGCAGTGACCCCTTTTGGTTAACCCCTTCACTGCCAGTCATATTTTCACAGTAATCAATGCATTTTTAATTGCACTGATCGCTGTATAAATGTGAATGGTCCCAAAATAGCACCAAAAGTGTCCTATCTGTATGTCGCAGCCATGATAAAAATCGCTGATCGCCGCCATTACTAGTAAAAAAAATATATAAAAAAAAAGACATAAAACTATCCCCTATTTTGTAGACGCTATAACTTTTGCGCAAACCAATCAATAAGCACTTATTGTGATTTTTTTTTTTACCAAAAATATGTCAAAATTGTCGCTCTATTTTTGTTTATAGCACAAACAAAAAACGCAGAGCTGATCAAATACCCCCAAAAGAAAGCTCTATTTGTGGGGGAAAAAAGGACATCAATTTTGTTTGGGAGCCACGTCGCACGACCGGGCAATTGTCAGTTAAAATGACGCAGTGCCAAATCACAAAAAGTGCTCTGGTCTTTGGCCAGCCAAATGGTCCAGGGCTCAAGTGGTTAATTTAGTTAGCAATATGTATCCCTTGGCAGAAACAAGGGACTATAGCTGCACAGACAAGGCTGTCACTAACAGTGTCACACATGCCACTCATACACAGCCATGGCTGCAGTTGTTTTCCCTCTCCTTGCAGAGAGGGAGAGCAAAAGAAAGCCCTGCCCACCACCTGGCAAAACAAAGGAAGCAGTGATGCTGTTGATGTGCAGCCTGGGAATGGACCAAGACTGCTGAAAGGAGAAATTAATTATGGGAGGTGTAGTCCCCAGTAGTCAGTAGGTGTAGTCCCCAGGGAGACTGTACATGGTGTACCTGGTGTTGCAGAGTCTTTTTTTTAACTTTCAAAAGATTTTTGTTTGGTATAAAAGAAGGTTTACAAAATAAAAATAAAATAAAAATACAAAAAACAGATTATCCTCTATCTATAAAAAACATAGTATCCATACAGTACTTTAAAGGTGTGGCAAGTGTTAATTATAACGTATAACAAATAGAAGCCTGCAAGTGTAATTAATATCCTTGGTTAAGGTAGCTTATGAACATGATTGCCCTATTTACCCCTATGGGGGCCATCTGTAAATAGGGTGTATATGAATGGATAACAAGTTGCATATCATTGATAAGTAGGAAGCAAATGAACTGTATACATGAAGCAATTGGTTTACTTTTAAAATTCACAGTAGAGAGGAAAGAGTTTACAGTCAATTAACCACTTGACCACTGGGCACCCTTAATAACCAGACCAATTTTCAGCTTTCGGTGCTCTCACATTTTGAATGACAATTACTCAGTCATGCAACACTGGACCTATATGAAATTTCTGTCCTTTTTTTCACACAAATAGAGCTTTCTTTTGGTGGTATTTAATCACTGCTCGATTTTTTATTTTTTGTGCTATAAAAGAAAAAATACAGAAAATTCTGTAAAAAAATTGATTTTTCTTTGTTTCTGTTATAAAATTTAGCAGATTAGTAATTTTTTCTTCATAAATGTTGGCCAAAATATATACTACTACATATCTTTGGTAAAAATAAGTACAAATTGGTGGATATTATTTGGTCTTTGTGAAAGTTATAGAGTTCACAAGCTATGGTGCCAATATCTGAAAATTGATCACACCTGAAGTACTGATGGCCTATTTCAATTCTTGAGACCCTAACATGCCAGAAAAGTACAAATACCCCCCAAATGACCCCTTTTTGGAAAGAAGACATTCCAATGTATTTAGTAAGAGGCATGATGAGTTTTTTGAAGTTGTCATTTTTTCCCACAATTCTTTGCAAAATCAAGATTTTTTGATCACTTTTATTCCTATTACAAGGAATGTAAACATCCCTTGTAATAGGAATATGGCATGACAGGTCCTCTTTACAGTGAGATATGGGGTCAATAAGACCCCACATCTCACCTCTAGGCTGGAAAGCCTGAAATAAAAAATAAAAAAAATATTCTGGCTTTGATTGTATTGGCAAGTCGGTAGAAGCACCGGAGGGCAGCGGGAGGGGGGGATGTCTATGGCTGGGTATTGCAGGGTATCACCAACTATGGCTGGGTATTGCAGGGTATCTCCGAGTATGGCTGGGTATCTCTGAGTATGGCAATTTATGGCAGGGTATTGCAGAGTATTGGCTGAAATTTTACTGCAGAGTATTGGTGGGGACTGCAGAGTATTGGCGGGTGTTGCAGAGTATTGGCGGGTGTTGCAGAGTATTTGCGGGTGTTGCAGAGTATTGCAGAGTATTTGTGGGTATTGCAGAGTATTGCAGAGTATTTGCGGGTATTGCAGAGTATTTGCGGGTATTGCAGAGTATTGCAGAGTATTTGCGGGTATTGCAGAGTATTGCAGAGTATTTGCGAGTATTGCAGAGTATTTGTGGATATTGCAGAGTATTTGTGGGTATTGCAGAGTATTTGCGGGTATTGCAGAGTATTGCAGAGTATTTGCTGGCACTGCAGAGTATTGCAGGGTAATGGCAGGGAATTGAGGGGTTACATTTCGGTGAGCACCGATGTGGGCACTGCAGATGCAGCCCACAGCGCTGCTGACACCGATCTCTTCCCCCTCCACTGTACCGATTGGTACAGAGAGGGGGAGGGAGGAACCGGCGACATAACATGACGCCGGTTTGTTTACAAGTGATCACTCCGTCATTTGACGGAGCGATTACGTGGTAAATGGCCGCGATGAGCGGCCGTTTACCGTGATCCGTGATGCGCCGGGTCCTGTGTACCCGGCGGTCACGGATGCTCTCGTGTGCGCGCCCCAGGGGGTGCGCGAGAGCGGAATTCTGGGAGGACGTCATATGACGGCCTCCCAGAGTTAAACAACCGCCCTGTAGCCGTCATTCGGCTATGGGCCGGTTGTTAAGTGGTTAAGAGTTTTGGTAAAGTTCCTTCAATCATTTAGAGGCTTTAGGGTGGATAATCCAGTTGAGCCAGTATCTCCTAAAATGATTTACATTATAATTTTTTCGGGCTAACATTAACTCATAGTGTATTGGAAATTCCAAGCGTGTGTACACAAGTCCAAGGCACAAAATTCCACGCATGCTCAGAATCAAGTACGAGACGGAAGCACTCGGTCTGGTAAAATTAGCGTTGGTAATGGAGATAGCACATTCGTCACGCTGAAAATGTTTAAATCTTTCAATGCAGCGCATCCGCTTCTTCGTTATAATGCTAGAATAATGAAGTTACTTTGCTTGTGATCTCCTGAATAATATTTTTTTTTTTTTTTGCTAGCGCTCCAGAATAATGTTTGTTCTTTTTTTTTATAATGATCTACTTTTTTTATTTTTATTTTTTATCAAGATCTCCTGATTTTTTTTTTATAGCGATCTCCATAATAATTTTTGTCCTTTTGTGTGTCAAGTCACCACAACACCATTATTATCTTGTTTTTTTAACCTCAAGGAGGTTGGTTGGTGTTGCTCTCCCTTGTAAATTTGACATTGTAGTTTTGAAATGTGCCTGCCTACTCACAAACAAACTGTCCTTTTTGAACTAAAACACAAAGCCAACTATTTGTAAAAAAAAACAACAAAAAAAAAGTTATTTATCAGGGGTCATAACAAACTAAAGAGAAAGGCAACGCTGGATAAAATATTGCAATTGGCAAAGCCTTTGTACCCCAGGGAAGACATCAATTATTTGACAGGCAAAATTGGTAGTCTGAGGAGTCCATTTAATAGGGTGCACAATCCAGTCCAGGATTCCAAGAGATCAGGAGCAGCAGCAGATGGCATGTATGTCCCCATGCTTTGGTCTTACAACAGCCTGCGTTTTTTGCCAGACCAGACCAAACCCAGGCCATCACTCTCTTGACTTCCTTCCACGCTTCCTTCCTGGCTGTGGCTGTGGTGTTGGAGTTGTTGCAGGAGGTGGAGGAGGATTATGGTCCAACTCACATACATACTTTTATTGGTGAGTTTGCCTCTCACTCCCTTATTTAGGGCCTGAAATATGACCTCCTCCCAGATGAGGCATTGGCCCTCCTCCATCCTTTTTGCATCTTACTGGCCCTCAGCCAAAGGCCTCCTGGACATTCAATTCCAGCAAATTAAATTCAAAATACTAACCACAACAATCAAAGCCATTCACAACTCTGCCCCAAGCTACATCACCAATCTTATCTCCAAATATAACCCAAATCATCGTCTCTGCTCTTCTCAAGAGCTCCTACTCTCAAGCTATCTTATCTCCTCCTCCCATGCTCATCTACAGGATTTCTCCAGAGCCTTTCCCATCCTCTGGAACTCGCTACCTCAACTTGTCCAGCTATCTCCTACTCTTGCTACCTTCAGGCGATCCCTGAAAACTCATCTCTTCAGGAAAGCCTATCACGTCTCCAACTAATCTTTTACCACTCCCATCAGCTCATTCCCCACAGTTACAACCTTTTGTACCACCTGCCCCACCCTATTAGATTGTAAGCTATTCTGAGCAGGGCCCTCTTAATCCTCTTGTACTTTATTGTATTATAACTGTATTGTCTCCCTTCTTATATTGTAAAGCGGTCAGTAAACTGTTGGCGCCATATAAATCCTGTATAATAATAATAATAATAATAATAATAATGTAAAGCCCATTTCAGTAGATTGTAGAAACCCACACAGTTCATATAAGTCTTCTTGGGAGAAAATATTGTTTAGGTCTAATCTGACAGTATGGTCCTTTTTTGTAGTGTCCATAACAGGATCCATTGAGGCATTGAAATTATTATGTGTCCTTTCTGTGTTTTCCTTAGGATCTTCAAAAAAACTTTAATGAACTTGTGGGGTTGCCTATTTGATAGTGTAAATGTTAGTGATTGTGTAAGGGATGTTGTCAATTATGGCAACCATAATGATGTATCTTCCATGAACATCCAGAAGTATGTCCAGGAGTTGTAAAGAGACAGAGTTCTTTACTGCTATAACAACTCCTTTCTTTTTTTGGGAACTGTTAGAACAGAATACATGAGGAAATTTGTGGTGCGTAAATTTTGTAGGTTTGTCAATAGCAAAATGTGATTCTTGTATGCATATTATGTCATTTTTAAATGTAAGTGCATCAGTCCAAAGGGCTTGTCTCTTGTGTGGGCTGTTCAGCCCTTTCACATTCAGAGATAATAGTTTAAGTTGTGACATATTCTAAGAAAGCAATGATGGGTAACAGTTTCATGATGGTAAAGAAAAAACATGGTCCTTCAATGATACTACCTGAAGTGTAGAGGCTTCCATATGAGGAAGATAAATCCTCTTTAAAGGTGGGTGATGATGATGAGAACATGTTGAACAAAAGGAGATATAAAGAGAACAATAAGGCGTAGAACAACTTGAGTGTGCATCACACTGCAATTTAAACTCGGGGAGAAAATAACAATTGGTTTTGGGGCAACAAGTTCCCTGAGGCCGCGTACACACGGGCGGACTGTCTGCCCAACTTAGTCCGCCGAAACACATTTGAGCGGACAGTCCGCTCGTGTGTGGGCTTCAGCGGACTTTTTCAGCGGACTGTCTGACGAACAGAGTCTTACGGAATTTCCGTAAAACTGTCCGTCCAAACTTGGTTTGAGCGGACAGTCCGCCCGTGTGTGTGCCAGTCCGCTGTACTTTCGAAATGAGCGGACTTTTCCCGCCCGGAGAAAAGTCTGCTCATTTCGAGCGCGTCTCCGTCGCGGGCCCCGCCGCCTGGTATGGACTTAAAGGGGAACACCAACGCCGAAAAAAATCGGCGTGGGGGTTCCCCCCAAGTCCACAACAGACCCTTGTCCGAGCACGCTACCCGGCCGGCCAGGAAAGGGGGGCGAGCGAGCGCCCCCCCTCCTGAGCCGTACCAGGCCTCAACATGGGGGGTGCCTTGGGGAAGGGGGGGCACGCGGCCCCCCCACCCCAAAGCACCTTGTCCCCATGTTGATGAGGACAAGGGCCTCTTCCCGACAACCCTGGCCGTTGGTTGTCGGGGTCTGCGGGCGGGGGGCTTATCGGAATCTGGGAGCCCCCTTTAATAAGGGGGCCCCCGGATACCGGCCCCCCACCCTATGTGAATGAGTATGGGGTACAATGTACCCCTACCCATTCACCTGTGAAAAAAAGTACAAAAAAAACACAACACATTGTTAAAATATTTTATTGCACAGCTCCGGGGGTCTTCCGTTTTCGGGGGTCTTCTCGCCGGACTCCTCCGCTATCTTCTTGTAGCTCTTTTGCTAGCGGAGGAGTCCGGCTTTCTTCCTCCCCGCCGCCGGCCTCTTCTCCCGACTTCGGGGGTCTTGTCCCCCTCTTCGGTTCTTCTGCCGGGCCACCGCGCCTTCTTATAGCTCTTTTACAGGCGGTGGCCCGGTCTTCTGTCGCCGCTGTCGCTGTCGCCGCTGTCGCCGCTGTCGCCGCTGTCGCTGTCGCCGCCTTCCGTTCTTCTTCTTCTTCTTCTTCTTCTTCTCCAGGAGATGTTGCCTCGACGATCTCTCCGGCCGGAATGCCAGAGCCGCGCTGCGCGGCCACTTATATAGTGACAATGGGGCGGTGTCACATGGTATATGTCACATGGGTTGGTCACATGGGTTGATGTCACATGGGGACTATGACATCGTAAGGGGGCGGGGTCACCATGTGACCAGCCCATGTGACATATACCATGTGACACCGCCCCATTGTCACTATATAAGTGGCCGCGCAGCGCGGCTCTGGCATTCCGGCCGGAGAGATTGTCGAGGCAACATCTCCTGGGGAAGAAGAAGAAGAAGAAGAAGAAGAAGAAGAATGGAAGGTGGCGACAGCGGCGACAGAAGACCGGGCCACCGCCTGTAAAAGAGCTATAAGAAGGCGCGGTGGCCCGGCAGAAGGAACGAAGAGGGGGACAAGACCCCCGAAGTTGGGAGAAGAGGCCGGCGGCGGGGAGGAAGAAAGCCGGACTCCTCCGCTAGCAAAAGAGCTACAAGAAGATAGCGGAGGAGTCCGGCGAGAAGACCCCCGAAGACGGAAGACCCCCGGAGCTGTGCAATAAAATATTTTAACCCTGTGTTGTGTTTTTTTTTGTACTTTTTTTCACAGGTGAATGGGTAGGGGTACATTGTACCCCATACTCATTCACATAGGGTGGGGGGCCGGTATCCGGGGGCCCCCTTATTAAGCCCCCCGCCCGCAGACCCCGACAACCAACGGCCAGGGTTGTCAGGAAGAGGCCCTTGTCCTCATCAACATGGGGACAAGGTGCTTTGGGGTGGGGGGGCCGCGTGCCCCCCCTTCCCCAAGGCACCCCCCATGTTGAGGCCTGGTACGGCTCAGGAGGGGGGGCGCTCGCTCGCCCCCCTTTCCTGGCCGGCCGGGTAGCGTGCTCGGACAAGGGTCTGTTGTGGACTTGGGGGGGGACCCCCACGCCGATTTTTTTCGGCGTTGGGGTTCCCCTTTAAGTCCATACCAGGCGGCGGGGCCAGCGACGTCTCCCTAGCGGGCCCCGCCTATCTGGAGACGCGCTCGAAATGAGCGGACTTTCCTCCACGTGTGTGGGTGAGTCCGTTCATTTCAAAAGTTGAGCGGATTGTTTGGCGGACTTAGTCCGCTGTAATTAGTCCGCTCAAAAAGTGCCGTGTGTGGGCAAGTCCGTTCATTCAAAAGTTTGGACGGACTGTCTGTCGGATTGTCTGACGAACTTAGTTGGGCAGACAGTCCGCCCGTGTGTACGCGGCCTGAAGAGTGATAAACCTGAGAAGATAAGTGTTAACTGAGGGAAGTATAAGGAATTTTTCCTTGGTAAAGATGGAGAAGCTTAACCTGGTTTGTGTTGCCATTGTTGTGAGATATTCTCTGAAGACGAGTTGCCTGTGGGAAGTCTTTGTCGATGGGTAACAAACTCCATTTTCCAGCAATTTAAAACCATCATCAATTGTATATATTGAGTGCGATATATTATTCCGATCAATGAGTAACTTGGTGGGGAATCCCCATTTGTAGATCATTTTGTGGTTTCGTAGAATTGTTGTAATAGAGTTTAAGTTTTCCTGTGTTAATATTGTCGCTTGAGAGAGGTCTGAATACAGGAGGATGCTTGCACGCGAGAATGGGGAGTTCTGGCGAGCATAGGAGATCTTTTACGTGGTAGGAATTTATTTTTGCTATAACATCTCTGGGCAGCCTTTCTGGTATGTGTGAGGTATTGTGGGAAGAAAGTCAAGCACCATTTTTCTAAAAAAAAAAATTTAAATCTGCATTTTTTATATTTTCAGGAATCCCTCTGAAGTTAATATTGTTGCATCTGGACCCATCTTCGAGGTCTGCCACTTTTAATTTGAGATGTTTTATTAAATTTTTGAGCTCGAAATGGGCTATCCACTAGGTCATTGTGAGCTTCCGTGAGCTTTGTTTTCTACACAGTCCACTCTCTCCCCTAAGACATCTATTTTGACATTAGTTTTGTTCATGTAAGCTTCATATCCTGGTGAATTGCACCTCTTAAAGGGGTTGTAAATCCTTGTGGTTTTTCACCTTAATGCATTCTATGCATTAACTGAAAAACCTTCCTAGTACAGCAGCCCCCCAGTGCCCTCCTTTTACTTACCTGAACCCGATTGTTCCATTGACCGGGACAAGCACAGCAGCTCCAGATGCTTTCTTGGGTCCTAATTGGATAGATTGTATAGCAGTGCAGCCATTGGCTAACCTTTATAACCTCTTTAAGGACAAAAGCATTTCTTTAATGTCAGTATCTATAATGGGTTGTTCTAATGTGGTAAATACATTTAGCTTGTCAGCATAGGGGCTTTTGGGAGGAAACATAACAGATTCATTAGATGATCAACTTACATGCTCCTCGGACAGTGAAAGCATTCTCCTTTGTTTCACAGGGCTGTTGATATCAGATGAGGCAGAGTCACTGATGTGTTTCAGTGGGGCTGCTTACACCACAGCCCCTCTGATGCTGGTCTGTGTGCTCGGGGATGCTTTTTGTAGCTTGTAGCCACTACAGGGAGACTTAGTGTCAAGGAGCTCTGTTATTCTGCAGCCATTCACCTCTGCTGCTGGCCATGCCCCACATGTTACAAAGTCTTTTGAAACAACAATTCCCAGGAGTACCAGTTTTGCAGAGGAGGAAAAATAACTATTCCTCCAGGTAGTAGTTGGGAGGTAGGGATGAGCCGGACGCCCCCAAGTTCGTTTTGCAGCAGAACATGCGAACAAGAAAACAATTTGTTCGAACACGCGAACACTGTTAAAGTCTATGGGACACGAACATGAATAATCAAAAGTGTTAATTTTAAAGGCTTATATGCATGGTATAGTCATAAAAAGTGTTTGGGGACCTGGGTCCTGCCCCAGGGAACATGTACCAATGCAAAAAAAAATGGCTGTTTTTTCGGGAGCAGTGATTTTAATAATGCTTAAAGTGAAACAATAAAAGTGAAATATTCCTTTAAATTTCGTACCTGGGGGGTGTCTATAGTATGCCTGTAAAATGGCGCATGTTTCCCGTGTTTAGAACAGTCCCTGCACAAAATGACATTTCTAAAGGAAAAAAAGTAATTTAAAGGTACTCGTGGCTATAATGAATTGTTGGTCCCGGCAATAAAGATAAAAGAAGTCATTGAAAAAAACGGCATGGGATCCCCCAGTCCATTACCAGGCCCTTTGGGTCTGGTATGAATATTAAGGGGAACCCCCAAACCAAAATTAAAAAAAAAATTGTGTGGGAGTCCTCCCAAATTCCATATCAGGCCCTTCAGTTCTGGTATGGATTTTAAGGGGAACCCCTCTGCAAAATTGTTAAAAATTGGCGTGGGGGTCCCCCAAAAATCCACACCAGACCCTTATCTGAGCACGCAACCTGGCAGGCCGCAGAAAAAGAGGGGGGATGAGAGAGATCGCCCTCCCTCCTGAACCTTACCAGGTCACATGCCCTCAACATGGGGAGGGTGCTTTGGGGTAGCCCCCCAAAGCACCTTGCCTACATGTTGATGGAGACAAGGGCCTCATCCCCACAACCCTTGCCCAGTGGTTGTGGGGGACTGGAAGCCCCCTTTAACAAGGGGATCTCCAGATCCCAGCCTCCCCCCTGTGTGAAATGGTAACAGGGTACAAATGTACCCCTACCATTTCAAAAAAAAGTGTCAAAATGGTAAAAATTACAAGACACAGCTTGGTACAAGTCCTTTATTAAAAAAATGTCCCATGAAGTCCATTCATCTTCTTCTTCTTCTCCTCCGATGGACTGAAAAAGAAAAAAAAACAAGCTGCGACCAACCCGCCTCCATGGGAGGCTCCCACCATATGATGCGTCTTTGCAGGTGATGGTTCTTTTATAACTGAGGGCAGGGCCACGCGGTGGCTTCCACGGGTTACCCCGCCCCCCTCTGACGCACGGGGCTTTCCCTATGGCTTTTCTGGGCTGTCAGAGGGGGGTGGGGCCACACGTTTACCCTATTGAACATCTGTGGGGCCTCCTCAAGGATGAGCGCAAGGTCTCTAACATCCACCAGCTCCGTGATTTCATCATGGAGGAGTGGAAGAGGGCTCCAATGGCAACCCGTGAAGCTCTGGTGAACTGCATGCCAAAGAGGGTAAAGGCAGCGCTGGAAAATAATGGTGACCACACAAAATATTGACACTTTGGGCCCAATTTGGACATTTTCACTTAGTGGTGTATTAATTTGTGTTGCCAGCAGTTTAGACATTAATGGTTATGTGTTAAGTTATTTTGAGGGGACAGCAAATTGACACTGTTATACAAGCTGTACACTCACTACTTTACATTGTAGCAAAGTGTAATTTCTTCAGTGTTGTCACATGAAAAGACATAATAAAAAATTGACAAAATTGTGAGGGGTCTACTCAATTTTTATGAGCGCTCCAATAGCAGATTTGGGTCCCAATGCACTGGCCAGTAAGAGAGTTTGCCAGAATTTTTCAGACCACTATTTTTCCATTGCTTCTTAGTCAGGAACCCCTTAGTATAGGGATAAGGGTCACTGGTCCACTTGCTATTTACTGAGTTACACATTATTTTTAGCTGTTTCCATCCATTATTGCTTTTCTATCTTTTGCTTATTGTTTTACTGTGTGTTGCCCAAATAAATATTTTACCCTTCATGGTGTGTCAGGCTAGGTTCACATCTATGCTCGTTGAAGTTGATGGTGCCTTTTGTGTTTTTGAACATGATCTTTTCATGTGTTTTGCTTTTTTTGTGCTTTATTTTTGCTAAGAGAGCATGACAGTTCTGTTCATGTAGTGCGACTTTGATGTGACGTTACACTCCCTGGCACTCAAGTAGCATCAAAGTTGCATAAAAGTAGTGCAGGAACTTTATGTGTCCAAAGTCACGGTTAGGGTTAAGGGCAAGGGTTAAAGGCAAGGGTTAGGGTTAAATGTTAGGGTTTGGACTAAGAGCTAGAGTTAGAGTTAGAGTTAGGGTTAGGGTTAGAGTTAGCATTAAGGGTTAGAGTTAAGGGCTAGGGTTAGGGTTAAGAGCCAAGGTTCGATTTAGGGTTAGCAGTAATTGCGGCAAATGTGCGATCTGAGCTTGTTGTGGGAAATTGTGGGAGGTAGATCACTGAAATTAATGTATGTTACTTAAATCTCTAATATTTTCAAAAAGAGCAGCCAATCGGCTACACAGAGGCTGCTTTGAGTTAAAATCCACAATTGTAATCTCTGCCTGGACACAATCATTCAACATGGCTGTGTTCATAATGAATTTAATATAAGAATGTAATATATCCAGACAATGACAAGCTCAGCAAAAAACATGTTATTTTATCTAATTAGTGAAACGCTGCATGTGCAAGCTTCTTTTGTATGTGACAGATTATTTAAATACATCAAAGAGCAATCTGTAAATCATGATGAAATACAACTAATTAAAATTTTAATTTTAATAATATGTCTCCAGATGCTGGACTATGGACATCAACAGTCCTCTTTGCACTGCTATAGCAATGAATCAGCACAATAGTGGTTCAGTCCAGCCAGCAGACAGCCTCCCAGCTATACGGATCCTCTAGACTTATAGTTTATATGTTCATTTATGTTGTTTTTCCAGCAATATTGTGTCAGCAGCTATACTTTACTGAGTTATCTTTAAATATATTCCTAGTACAGCTGATTGATATATATAGTATTATATGGTCCCTCTAGTGCTCTAGATGTGTTATGTGAAACTAATATGCAAATGATGTATGACCAGAATAACAAAACAGTTAAAAACTCACTATATTAGACACCATTACACTTCTATACTATGGATGGTAGCAGATGAAAGATACAAACTGAAAAACATGTCAAACATTGACAGGTATGTAAAATCTCACCTTGTAAAACATCCCATTTTGTATACAATAGAAATGAAAGGCAAAATATCTATGTACAGATATAAAAACAATAAATGTTTTCCTTTTTTATAAGTGATCACATTGCCTTTGTTCTAAACTCAGGGTGGAGAAACAGCAGCACACTGATCTTTGCAGTGCAGGGAGGGGGGGGGGGGGCATATCCGGACATGTCTGATAATTGGAGGAGTGCAGGCTGAGTTCCCAGCACAGCCAGAAAACTGACCACAGTGTGATCTCATGCTTAGTGTGGTCAGTTTTAATAAGAAGGCAGAGGGACTGGCAGCAACACCAGGGATTTCACACAAAGAGAGCAGGATACTTTATCGAACATGTACATTGTATAACAGTCACATAGCAAAAATATGAAAAATGTTGGGTTATTACATATTCTTTAACTGCCCTAACAAGCAGGAGAAGAAATATATTGAAATATATTGGAGGCACTGAAAGGGTTTTCTGTAAAACGTCCTGCTAGACCTGGAACTGACAAATATGAATATAAAATTGTATATATAAAATAAATAAAAAATCATATAAAATTTGATTGAAGTTGGGGTGAGGACAATTCAGGTTCTAGTGATCAATGTCTTTGGTTTGATTGTAGAGCAAACAATGAAAAATGATACGCAAAAACAAAAGTTTTAGATTTCAAGAGGAAAAAATTTGCTGAAATCGAAGAGTTTCTAAAAAATGCATTAAAAGATTAAGGCTGGGTTCACACTGGTACCGGATGCAGATCGCAGCAGGGGTCCAGTGCGTCCCTGTTCTCTGTTTCAGGGACGAATCAGGGCTGAATTTTTATTTTTTTATTTAAAAAAGGTTTTTATTATTGTAGAAATACTAAGCCCTTGTACACACAGTCAGAGAATCCGTCGGAATGTGTCCTATCGGACCGTTTTGTCGGATAATCCGCCTGTGTGTGGTATGCATCGGACTGTTTCCGTCTGAATATCTGTCGGACCAAATTTTCCAACTTGCTGGAAATATTTTCCGACAAACTGGTCCGATCGGACATACTCCGATCATGTGTAGCCTACTCCGACGGACAAAGTGCCACGCATGCTCACATTCAAATTCCGACATGGAAGCGCTCGTTCAGGTAAAACTACTGCTCGTAAGCGATATAGCACATTTGTCATGCTGCAATGTTAAAAATTCTTTCATGAAGCGCATTCTCTTGTTCTTTACAATGTTGCAAGAAGGAACTTCTTTTGATGCTCATAGTCACACACACTTCTCTCGAACGTATTTCATTACTCTTTTTTAACCATTTCAGAAATACAATTTTATTTTGCGTCACATCTACACAATTTTAGATTTTGTTTATTCTTTTTTGGATGTTTTTTTTTTAATTTGTAAAAATCTCCTCTAAAGACAGTTTGCTCATTTCTCCTTTTTTGGGGGTGTTTTTTGTGTGTAAACTTACCACAACAACATTATTTTATTTTTTATCTTTGGTTTTTGGTTTTTAATCTACAGGAGGTTGTTTAGTGTTGGTGCCCCTTGTTATTCATTTCACTTTGTATTTTTGAAATGTACCTGCCTGCTCACAAATAAACTAGCCTTTTGGAAGTAAAACACATACACAAGTATTTCATCAAAAAAAAAAAAACCTTTATTTTGGTCGCAATAAAATAAAAAGAGGAACGCAGCGCTGGAGAAACTTGTTACTTTGATGCAGCCTTTGGCCCCCAGGGCAGACATGAACAAATAAGAATATAAAAAATTGGTGGCCTGAGGAGTACATATCTCAGAGAGAGAAGTCTGGTCCAAAAGTCCTAGAGAACAGGAAATTCAGATGCCATTTATGTCCCCAGGATGTGAATCTTCAAGAGGCTGCATCTTCTGGCAGACCAGACTGAACCCAGGTCATCACTCTCTTGTCTTCCTTAGGCACTTCCCTTCCAGGCTGTGGCTGGGCTCCTGTAGTTGGGGCAGGAGGAGGAGAAGGAGGGCGTTGGTAGACGTCCTGGTTGCCACTTGCCACAGCCTCCCCCCGACTGAGGTCTTCCTGTGTATGAAAAGGGGACATAGTTTTAGTTTTTTGCTCAACAATCACACCATTTTGTGCTCCTGGCTTTTGCAAATTGAATGTTACCAAATAGAACAGACTATCATTCTGAGCCCAGCATTTTTCTTTCCCGTCCCAATCATTTTTGGTCACTACTGTCTCTTGATATGTAAACCACTTTGATAAATCACAACTTACTGATCAATAAGAACATCTAGTTAACATCATTAAATGTAACACAAGAAATATGTTCAACAATGCAATACCTGTCTCAAGCTGGGCCCCACCACATGTTGCTGCCTGGAAGGCCCAGGTTGGAAGTTGGAAGCCTCAGCTGGGGGTGAAGGATGCCTTGAAGGAAGACTGGAGAGTGGTGGCCTGAGTGGTGGCCTGGGTACCCCCTGGTCTACCAGAAAATGCAGCCTCTCAAAGTAAACCATCCTGGGGTAATAAACGGCATCTGTATTTAATGCTCTCAAGGACTCCAGGTGCTTCTTTCTCTCCCTGAGATATGTAAGCTTCATGGCCCCAATTTTCCTATTCAGATAGGTAATGTCTGCTGTGGGGACCATGATCCGCACCAAAGAAGTTTCTCCAGCGCTGCGTTCCTCTTTGTTATGTCGTCATAAAACTCATTGTGGAACTGCCACAGGCAGGGCATCTCCTTGTAGAGCTCGAGGAATAGCCCCATAAAATTTGGGTTTTTGAATGAATCCATATTGTCTGCAAGACACAACACAAGACAAACCCTCAAATACTAATAATGCCATTAAAAACCCTCATAATCTTGTCCCAACATCAGCCTAGATCAGTGATGGCGAACCTCGGCACCCCAGATGTTTTGGAACTACATTTCCCATGATGCTCTGGCACTCTGCAGAGTAGTGGAGCATCATGGGAAATGTAGTTCCAAAACATCTGGGGTGCCAAGGTTCGCCATCACTGGCCTAGATAGAAGCAGTCTAGTCTAGTGATGCACCAAGTTAAAAATGTTACCTTCGTTTGCATGATCGTCGCGTCCGCGCCTCACTCTCTTCACAGATCGTACGGACGATACACGCCTGTTGCGTTTTATATACAGTGCGCATGCGTGAAACTCCGCCCGCCCCTGACGTTCTTTCTAGACTATTCCCCGCACCTTCGCTTCCGGTGCAGTGGGGAGAGCACATGGCAGAGAGAACGCAGGTGCGCACTAATAATAGTTCCACTAACGAGGAGGAGGGTGAGGAAAGCCCGGAGCCTGAAATGTCCTGATCCAGGAAGAGAAGATTTAAGGCCTCAAATATGTCTTTTGGAGAGATGTTGGAGATGGTGGACATGTTGAACAGGACCGACTATGATGGGAAGTATGGCCCTTACCCAAACCCAAATATCAGAAAGGCCGAGATCATGTCTAAAGTTGTGAAGAGTCTTCAGAAGAATTTTGGGGTACGACGATCCAAGGATCAACTGAGAAAACGCTGGTCAGACCTGAAACTGAGGGAGCACGAGCAGTACATAAGGATCAAGCGTGTTCTTAAAAAAAGTAAGTAGTTGTCGTGTGTTCATATGATTATTCTTGCTTGCATACTGCTCCATGTGCTTTGATTTCATGTTGTGCATTTTAAAATGGCCACTTTCAAGTTCATAGTTTCATTCGTTCGTAAGAAACATCATTCTGCAGGGAAGTATTCCAGCTTAACAAAGTGTCCCCAATAATGTTCTCACCTTGGAACTCGGCCAAAAACACAATTGTACAACAGTTCCAAGCAATGTTTCAGATTCCTACTTCTGCCCTCTGTGTGCTAATTATTCTTTGTTTACATTCTCATAGGGGAGAGAAGACTCGGCAAGTATGAGGACACCAGGGACCACACCCCTCCCAAAGAAGGGCAACTTCCAAAAGCAGAAACAGAGGAGTAGGAGGAGGAGGGGGAAGGAGAGATCGTGGAGGTTGGGCAAATTGTCACCACAACAGGTGAGTGTCGGAGAACACAGCTTCCGGTAAGCTCATCAATGTATGTCACCATATTTTTATTACATGGTGTGTTTTTTTGCTTTGTTTTGTAGGTGATGTGGAAGAACATTCCCGTTTTACCAGTGAAAGTGCCCAGATCCTGACTGGGGAGATAATGGGGTGCAATCATGATTTGGAAAATATACAGCAAAACATCAATGATGTTAAAAATAAAATGAAGAACATCATTGATGTTTTGGGGAGAGTGTGAAACACAAAAAACTAGATAGGGTTTTATTTTTGATATTTTAAACAAAAAATTTTGTATTTATTGAAATTACAAATTTGGAAGATGCACAGAGTGTGTAAACATGCATTATCTCCAATCATGGGAGATCAATGTACGTGTTTTGTGTAAAGTGTCTGAGATGAAGGGGTTGTAGCCCCAAAGCATGTACATTGATCCCCCATGATGGGAGATAGCACATGTTGACACACTGTGTGCATCTTCCAAATTTGGATTTTCCAGGGGTGACACCCCATGTGATGAAGGCAATATCAGCCCAGTTTGTACATACTCATGTCTGATATTGTCTTCACTTTTCAAAGTTGAACTTTGTAAGTTCCTGTGTTCTGTATTTTACGGTTTGATACATGCCTGTTTACACAAAAACACCAAGTAAACAAAATTTTGATTAAACTCTGTTTTTGATACACACAATTTCTTGGTTTGTTGTAAAAACCTTTTCGAAACACACATGTGAATGTGCTTGTATTAAAAAGTTTAATTATCAACAATGTGTGGCTTCCTTTTTCATTGCGCCAAAAATTTATTTGTAGTAAAATTTTCGTTTGTGCTGAGAAGTGTGATTTACTAAAGGCAACTCCACTTTGCACTCCAAGTGCAGTTTCAGGTGTACTTTTGCAGTGCACTTGTAGTGCATAGTGGATGTGCCTTTAGTAAAAAAAACACCCACAGTGAGGTGTAAATTTGGACTATCATGCAATTTTCCTGCCATGGTGCAGAAAATGAGCATGATTTTGGTCAGTAATGCACTACATACAATAGTTACAAAAACAAGGTGTGTGTGTAGCAGACCCACAACATAATAACATTATCTGAAGAAGAGACTGTCCCCTCATCTCGCTCTGAACTTGGGTTTGCACTGTTGGTGAAAAATGCACAACTTGAAAAAAACTGGCAAAGTGGGAGGCCACAGTCTGCCATTCCTGTGGCGTTGAAGGACACTGTGTAGTGAAACAAGAACAAAAATTGGTAATTTGACAAATCAACATTGCAAGCAGATTAGACACCAACATTTTTTGACAAAATTTGTATAACATTTTGGGAACTGAGTATTTAAAGCCTAAAGTATAAGGTACCCTTATGAGAGTCATCACCCCCCCATCCCCCCCATCTGATGGGCCCTTGCTAAAAAATGAGAGGGGATGTTTAGGACAGGTAACCCTCTTCACGTGATTGAGAGCTGAATGCCTAAATAATGTGTGATACTTGGGGAAACCCCTCCTTAGTTACACTATTGGCAGCCCACCGGACATTTAAGAAGTGTCATAATACCAAAAAGAAAACAAAATGGAAGCACATTTTGACATTCTGCTATTACATATCAAGATAATTAATAGGTTAAAAAAAAATAGCATTTGAAAGTATTGGGGGCGTGGTCTAACTCCGGATGAAGATGGATGCCTAATCCCTTTCCTCCAGCACTCGGGAGAACGATATAGCAGAAAAAGGGCTAATTTCAAAGCATCCACGCCAGGGAAACGAAGACCGGAGCTCCCCGCCACCTCAGGCTCAGATGGAGCAACAACAGCAGCCGCCGGTATGCATTCCAGCAATGTTCCGGACACCGCACAGCGAAGGCCTCAAAGCCGCAGCCTCGCCTAAGTCATCTATGCCGCCCGGCGGCTCCACACCACTCGCGGACACCGCAAACAGCGTGAACGGCGCTCATAATAGAGAGACACACCAACCTCAACCTTTTAGCCTAGCAGACCTCCAGGCTAACCTGCAGGCTATGTCCATGGATATAAAAGCTTCCTTTTCTGCTGCCATCAGTGAGATAAGAGCTGACATACAAGGCATTGCAGCAAGAATAGGAGCAATGGAGCAAGCTTCAGCACAACAAGCAGAAGCAATAAAACAGGTACAAATGAACGCTGATATACACCTCAACCACATCATAGCTATGCACCACCGCATAGAAGATTTGGACAATAGGGGGAGAAGACACAATATCAGAATCAGAGGAGTTCCAGAAATAACTGACCAAAGTCCGGTTGAACAGACTGCAGCTGCATTATTTAATGATATCCTGGACAGACCCCCTGACTCCCCTATTGAATTTGAGAGGATCCACAGAGCTCTCAGACCCAGGGGTAGAGATGATGACCCCCCTAGAGACATAATTTGTTGCCTTGTTAACTTCCCCCTGAAAGAAGCCATTCTTAAAAAAGCAAGAGAAAAAGGCAGAATCATCTTTAATGGAAATTAAATCAAACTATACCAAGACCTATCGAATATCACACTACAGCAACGCAAAGCCTTACACCCGATCACAGAGCAACTGCGCACCAGAGGCATTCCATACAGATGGAAGTTCCCTTTTTGCCTATCAGCCACGTGGAGAGGCCACACAGCATTGTTACGCATACCAGAAGACCTACAGTCCTTTTGAAACTCTTGACCTCCCTAGGATCGAGAGTACCAGACTGGTATAGTTCTTTTACACCGAACGAATCGTGGATCGCAATTTCCAATAACCACACTCCAAGAACCCAGAGGAATAGAGATCGCCGATGCAGATCACCGTCTCCGCATTACAGCAGAAGAAACGCTCTTCAAAGAAGTCCTGGAATATCCCCACCCAGACGCAGAGACCGCATGGATCACTGAGAACAAATTGACACCTGAAAATCTGTCTCCCAGGACGAGCCATACTCCTAGAGGCTATCACAAATGTGACACTGCCTACTCAACGCCTCCAATACCCTTATCTTTTCTAGTTTTTGCCTATCTTTATTTTTTATTTTTTCATTTTTTTCTCTTTTTTCTGTCTGTTTATTGCTTCCCTCCCTCTCGTGAAGAAGGACGTTTCTATCAAGATCTGGTAAGAGATTCTGAGAGGGGGGATAGAGGAAAGTGAGGGGTTGAGGAAGAGAAAGGAAAATGAATCTCTTCTTTGCCTACTTTTTTTTTTTGGCCCCTTTTGTACAGATGTACGATTGGACAATATCACAAGTAAAGGCTAGTAGAACCCCCCCCCCCCCCAAATTAACCTTTTGAGTCCCCACAGCAATTAATACCCCTTACACCAAGACATTTTCTCTGAACGACTCAGACCAACCACGTCTTAAAGTAGATAAGCATCATTCACTGGTATGGTATAATACAAAAAAAGGTATGAAGGGGACAAAGAGAGAAGAGCGGGGAGGGAAGAGTTAGGATTTATTGTTGAACGAGTTATTTCATTGTTTAAATAGCTAGTCAGGCTGTTTCTCTTACCATATGTACGTTCAGTGATCAAAGACAAAGAATGCCGTTTTTATGCATTTTTAAGAAAACAAACGTATTGATCTGAGCACAACCTACTAGATACATCTTTACACATCATAGAATGTTTTCAAATACATGTTTTTGGTACTGAAGATAATATTACCCTGATAATAGAGTTTGTTATAAGAGATTAAGACACATACATTGTTGACACGGGGTAAGAAAAATGTCTAAAGCTCAGAGTTCTAAAAGAGTTATGTTTCATGATGTTAAGCTCTGAGGAGAGATCCTCTCCTTCAGAATTAGGAGTTGTCTTTGCAAGCAGTTATGTCATAACCAATCTTTACCCCTCCTAAACTCCACTAGGAGAGACACCTAGATCTGATCGCAGACAACATAATCGATAACTAAACTTTGCCTGATATTACCAACATTCTTCAAAGATATACACTTACACGCTATATCTTACCTCACATGGTTAAAAACTGACATAGAGGAAAGATCAACACTTGAAACCATAGGTGTAAGCTAAAATACAAATCTGGGCTACTGGCGGAATTCACTTTTGGTTCATTATTCTTAATATATTACACATCTGCTGTAATCTACTCACAGTTTTTTGATATAATGGTTTCCCCTAAAAGCTAGTCAATAGATTTACTAACTTATTCCAATAACTTGGAATGCATGAATATCTTACACAAGCCATATGACAAGGTACATCCGCACAATATCTACCCCAGTATGACTCTCCATTCTCAAACAGGTGGTTGAACCAGGTTTGCTCATCCCAAGTACTATTTAATTGATATAAGTTCAAACGCCAATCCTTACCCTGGCCCAACATATCAAGAACACACCCTAAATAAATTAAACAATTTTTTAACAGCTTCTCCCAAGTGCAGGAAGTTATTCAATAGTAGGAAGAGTTATGCCGCGTACACACGAGCGGACTTTTCAACATTCAAAGTCCGACGGACTGAGTCCGTCAGACTATTCGATCGTGTGTGGGCTGCAACGGACTTTAGCTTCGCAAAAGTCTGACGGACTTTAGAAATGAAGCATGCTTCAAATTTTCCCGACGGAACTCCGCCGGACCCGGTCCCCTTCGAAAAATCCGCTCGTGTGTATGCTACTCCGACGGACTAAAACCGACGCTAGGGCAGCTATTGGCTACTGGCTATGAACTTCCTTATTCGAGTCGGGTCTTACGTCATCACGTTCGAATCCGTCGGAGTTTAGTGTGATCGTGTGTGGCCAAGTCCTTTCGGCCGAAAAGTCTGTCAGAACTCCGTCGGAACTCCGGCAGAACTCCGGCGGAACTCCTTTGGAAGTCTGTCGGACATAAGTCCTCTCGTGTGTACGGGGCTTAAGTTAAAGGAAGAAATAAAAAGATAAAATTAAAAAAAGGAAAGATCTTCTTACTGACTGGTATACCACTAGTCACTTAGCAACAACAAGCTTCCATTGAATCCCGAGTGATCCCCGTTCCCACACAAGGAGCAACCCCCATTGCTCTTTGAACATACAGGATTTTTAAGAGGGTAGCCTAGCAGGTCTATCTCTACCCCCCGGTCTACCTCCCACCACACACTCCTTCCCACCTCCCATCCCCTTCCCCCTTTAACACCCTCATTTTTTTTTCTCCCTCGTACAAACTTACCTTTATATCTAGAACTGTAAAACAAAAATTCTAAGATGACTTATTGTAAACAAAAATCCACTCCACTAATGATTAAACTTCTCTCAATCAATGCCAAAGGACTTAACATACCTGAAAAAAGAACCAAACTCCTCCATGAGCTTCACAAACACAAAGCAAATATCATTTGTATTCAAGAAACGCATTTCAAATCTGAAAAAACCCTGATACTACAAGATAAAAGATTCCCAACTGCTTATCATGCCACAAACCCCGAAGGGAAAACAAAAGGGGTCTCGGTATTGATTTCCAGACAGAGACCATTTAAACTTCAAGACACTATGACAGACCCTGGAGGTAGATATATATTTCTAAAAGGCAAACTAGGAAACCACCCTATAACCATTGCCAATATTTATGCACCAAATTCCAAGCAAGTAGCCTTTTTTCGCAGAATCAAAGACCTATTAACGACTTTCGCTACAGGAATTATCATCCTAGGGGGGGACTTCAACATCCTGCTAAGCCCCTCAATAGACACTTCCAATGGAGCATCCAGCCTCCCCTATAGAGCATTAAAACAAATAAAAATCCAGTTACAAAACCTTATGCTACATGACACCTGGAGAACACTTAACCCCCAAACCAAAGACTTCACATTTTTTTCCAACGTTCACCAAAAATATTCAAGAATTGACTATTTTTTTTATAACACAACCAGACTTAACCCTCCTGAGTAACAGTACCATCGAACCAATGATCATATCAGACCACCACCCAATCACCATGACAGTAACCTTCCCAGAGAAAAACACTAGCACCAAAACATGGAGACTTAACACTTCCATACTGAAAGACCCCAAAGACATATCAGAGTTTAATGAAATACTAAAAGATTACTTTGCATGGAACGATAAAGGAGAAACCTCCCCAATCACACAATGGGAAGCACACAAATGTGTTATTAGAGGAGAATTTATAAAAAAACTAGCCAAAATAAAGAAAGAGAAACAAGCCAAAAAAAACTCACTGATAGCCCACATTCACAATTTAGAAATAACGCATAAAAAAACATTGCAATCTCAACATTTGAGGAGCTTACAAACGCAAGAAAACTTCTTGCAGATGAATTAAATTTAAAAACCAAAAGGCAATATGTCTTGAGACACAAGATATATTAAGAGCAGGGAAACAAGAGTGGGAAACTACTCGCTAAAGCAGTTCAAAACAAAAAAATCTCAGCAACAATCCATCAGATAATGGACAAACAAGGCAAACTACAATCCTCAAATGAGGAGATTACAAAACAATTTGAACTTTACTATCAATCTCTCTATAATATCCCATCCAACCCCAAATGTCTGCTAAACTCAGACCTAAGAGCTAACCTTATCCAAGACTTTCTAGGAAAATATAGTCCACCCCGAATCTCAGAAACCACAGCCCAAAAACTCGAAGAACCGATTTCTGGCACAGAACTAGACAAAGCTATAAAAGAGATGAAAATAGGAAAAGCCCCAGGCCCTGATGGATTACCCCTTCAATATTATAAAACTTTCATTGAAATATTAAAACCACGATTCCTGAAATCTTTTCAATCATTACATACTGAAAAACACCCCCCCCCCCCCCCAACCAATTACTAGAAGCACATATAACCGTAATACCTAAAGAAGGCAAGGACATAACCCAGGTCACAAACTATAGGCCGATTTCATTAATCAACGTAGATGTAAAACTAAATGCAAATATTTTAGCAAACAGAATCCTTCCTTTACTAACATCCCTAATAACACTTGACCAAGTGGGCTTTATACCAGGCAGAGAGGGAAGAGACAATACGATCAAAGCCTTAAACATTAATCACTGGTTAACCTCAAAACAAAAACAAGGATTCTTCCTTTCCCTCGATGCAGAGAAGGCGTTCGATAGGGTGGCTTGGGATTTCATAGACGCAGTATTGAATCATATAGGTGTGTTACTTCAAATGAGATCTTACGTCAATGCACTATACTCCAACCCGACTGCACGAATCTGTGTAAATAACCACCTATCGAATGCCTTCAATTTAAGAAATGGCACCAGACAAGGTTGCCCACTATCCCCACTTCTATTTGTCCTCACTCTAGAACCGTTACTAAATAAAATCAGAGCAAATACTGACATTAAAGGAATAGAGATCCAAAATAACACTTATAAAGTTGCAGCATTCACTGATGATATGCTCCTTTTCTTATCGGAACCACACATTTCCTTGCCTAATCTCCTAAAAGACTTGGAGCATTTCCATCTTCTCTCCAATCTAAAAATCAATCACTTCAAGTCAAATGCGCTCAATATCACACTGCAGTCAAGCTCAGTAGAACTTTGCAAGAAAAATCACCCATTTACTTGGGCTGAAAAGAGTATTACATATTTGGGAATTGAAATCCCCTCGGGTCTACAAAATCTCTATCAATTAAACTATCTACCCATTCTAAAAGAAACACAAGAGGATCTGAGAAGATGGAATGCCCTAAATATCTCGTGGTTTGGTAGAGCCTCGTTGATAAAAATGACAATCCTACCTAGATACCTATACATTATGCAAACAATCCCCATCAGAGTGCCAACATCCTTTTTTGAAGCTTTCCGAAAGGAGTGTTCCCTGTTTATATGGAGGGGCAAAACCCCCAGAATAAAATTTGCCAGACTAAACCTCCCTAAACACAAGGGCGGTATAGCTCTCCCAGATCTGAGGAAATACCACCAAGCATCACTTTTAACATGCATAGTTGATTGGAACATTCATCAATCTGTAAAGGATTGGGTGAAGTTAGAGCAATCTCAGTTTACCTCAACAATTAAATCACTTCCTTGGATTCACCCTAAGCACCACTCTAAATACATCAAAACACATCCCCTTGTTGGGCCCACAATAGAAATCTTTTGCAACACATTCAAATCCAGGAACTCTACTCCCTGGTATAGCCCTCTGACACCTCTGAGAAACAACCCCAACTTCCCACCAGGCTTAGAAAAAAACATTCTTAAACATAACTGGCCACACCAGGACATCCTTACTAAGCACTTCTTTAAAAATGGGAAAATACTCTCTAGAGAAGACCTTCATACAACTATTACACCTCTCTAAATACCCCAATGGACCTATATTCAAATTAGACACTTCCTGACCAATAGACAGACGACACACTCTTGGACGCAACCCCTTACGACTCTTGAAGACCTCTGTACAAAGAAAACACCGCACAGACATATTATCTCAACCATTTATAACTCACTATTTGAAGGGGCATCAGACTTCTCCAACAAGGCATGTATAGATTGGGAAAATGACCTAGATATCTCAATATCAGAATAACAATGGGAGAAAATACACATGTACACACACAAAGGGTCTCTAAACGTAGCTACACAAGAATGCAGCTATAAGATTCTAACTAGATGGTATAGGACCCCCTCTATTTTACACAAATTCTCTCTACTAGTTTCAGAAAAATGTTGGAGATGTAAACGGGAAGAGGGCTCGATGCTCCATATATGGTGGTCCTGCCCCTTAATCCAGACCTTTTGGGAAGCGGTTCACGAAATCATCAATACAATCTCCTCAGAACACCTGAGCTTTAATCCTGCACAATACCTTCTTCATATCAACGACATCCCCAGGAAAAAATATCTGAAATCACTAACAATGTTTATGGTTAACGCTGCACGTCATTGTATTCCCTTCCACTGGCGATCCAAAGCCATTCCAACGAAAAAGGAATGGTTCAGGAGAATAAATAATATAGAACAAATTGAATAACTTATAAGCATCTCTCAGGAGAAAATTACAAGATTCTATGCAACATGTCATGATTGGATAGAATATAAGAACTCACAGGAATATAAATCAATTATCAAACATTAACAAACAGTATTTTTCTAGGGGAAAAGCCCACTTAGAATTGAAGTAAAATATAAAACTATAAGTATTATTCTCATTGTTCTGTTCTCCCCTCCCTTCTTTTTTTTTTCCCTCCCCTCCCCTTCCCCCCTCACCCACTCAATAAAACTTTGTGAAACAAAAAAAAAAAAAAAGAAAGTGTTGAGGCAGGCCCTTGCACTACATGATTAGGTGAATTCATCCATAAATGTGATCATCAAAAAGGTAGGTATAGTGTGTATTGGGTTTGGTAAAGTCATCAGATAGAGGATTGCTATCAGCTGAGCTAGCAGTTGGGGGGAGGGGGGTTACTAATGAGTTTGACACAACCCCAAAAATTAAAAAAAAGTCACTGCATGAATTGAAGCACACACATCACATTTGTAGACATTTTTGGGGGTGTTTAGGGAAAAGCAATACTATGGAGCTGACAAAAGACATTGGTAAGTGACTAGAATATAGTTTGATGGGCCAAGAAGAGCATGGTGGGGAAGTTAGTGAGGCAAATATGCCTGAGGACAAAGGGGCAGAGCATATGAATTAGAGCATATTGCAATGATGGTAATTAGGGAATGAGGAAAGAAATGCAAGACATTAGCAATCATGAAATACATAGAATGTGATGTTTAAGGAGAAAACTTAGCTTCATATAGTCCTTCTGCAGGACCTGAATGATGGCAGAACAGGTCTCTGGAATAATGATCCCCAGAGCCTGGGGGGGAGATGCCTGTAGAGAACTTGAGGTCCTGAAGTAGCGCAACGTGGCGATGAGCCTCTGCTCCGGAATGATGGCTTTGCGCATGCAGGTAGTATCCTGCCTGGTGATATAAGGGGTCAGCAAAGCCAGCAGACGGTGAAAAACGGGGTCCGTCATCCGGAGATAATTCCTGAAATCATCAGGATTATTCTCGCGGATCTCACGGAGCAAAGCCATGTGCCAGAACTGGTCACGCTGGCGCAACCAATTCTTGGTCCACAAACGCCTCCCCTCCCTGTTCATGGACCGGGCTGGTGTCAAAGTAAGAACCCCAACACGAAGCCCCTGCACAGCACAAACTCTACGATGAGTATGTAGACGAAACATGGTTTCAAAACGGTCGGCTGGTCAGAACGGACAAGAGAAAGCACAGATAAACAGCAAGGCCTGAAAGAACGACCTGAATAGCAGAAGCAAGCAGACAATAAAAAATGCCTTTCAAAGCGTACTATACCAAGATATAGTCCACAATGAGAAACAAATACTTAATGACTGCACGCACTGATTATCATATACGCACACATAAGCACAAACCGAAGAGCAGTAGCGATCTGAATCGCTAATCTGAAAAGCGCGAATCGTCTCTCACCAAACTTCTACTAACACAAGATCAGCAGAAGGAGACCAAAGGGTGCTGGACATGGTGCTGAATTTCCCTTTTCTAGTCTCGCCATACACGGCTTACGTCACCGCGTTCTTGGCAACCGCAAATTCTGACAACTTGGTCCAACCGTGTGTATGCAACAGTTTCGGACTAAATCCGTAGGACAAAATCCGACGGATTTGGTTGTCAGAATGTCCGACCGTGTGTACAAGGGCTTAGACAGAACGTGTACAAGGAACTCAAAAGGCAAAGGTCACATCTTGTACAGGCGATAAAGAGGTAACAAAATGGAAATGTCAAACAACTACAGAGTTAGGTACACTTGCTGTCACCGTCGAGAGATGACAGAAGGCTAGAAAATAGAGGAGGCCCCCAGGAGCAAACTGTGCCCTGGGGGGGCTCCCTCCCTCCTAGAGACTAGAGTGAGTCTGTAACATTTAATAAGTCAAACTTAAAGAAGAGGATACTGCATTACCTAGTATGCTAATTTAGGTTACAGATATCTAGACAAGATGAACTCTAATGAAGAGTTGATGGGATAGAGGTAAAGGGAAAGACGAGAAAGGAGGAGAGGAATGAGACAGGGAAACCAATCACCCAGGAGGGGTTGAGGAGAATTGGGGAGCCTGGGTAAGCAGAGGAAAGGGGATCCCAACATGCTGGCCCCAAGGTTCTCAAATAGCTTCAAATTTGAAGGTAGCGTCTGTTAGTATGCTAGATCATTTTTCTTGGATCATAATCAAGTTATTTTGGTACCAATAAGAATAAAGAGAATTAATTTACGGGTGTGTTTATGAGTCTTTGGTAAGTCGCCATTCAAGAGGGTGATGGCTGGGGTTCTAGGTAGTAGTAGTAGTAATTTTATAGATCAAGTTAAATATCTTTTCAAAAATTTTCTGGTTCATAGGCATTCCCACCATATGTGAGACAGGGTACCCCAAATGTGGCACTCTCAGAAGCATAGTGGATTTGCTGTTGGGAAGATGTCTGCAAGCTTAGATGGAGTTAAATGCCATCTAGACATTACCTTTAGGTTAGCCTCAATCAGGAAAATGTTTAATAAGTCGGCATAAGATCTGGAGTGGACCCTCTGCCACTTTTCAAGGTTCCATTTTAAATGAAGGGCATCCTCCCAGGCGTTCATATAAGAAGATTTATTAGTCGGGTTGGCCAGAGACTAGTGGATTAAAGAGATTCCACTTCTTAGATCCCCAACTGACCACACCATTGTTCATAAACTGTAAGAGAGGGGGATTTGTTTTGTTGGACCACATTGTATTTAAAAAATGGGAACTGTGTCTGAATTTTTCCGAGTTCAGTAGTTCAAGAGTGCTCAGACAGTAACTCAAGGAAAGAGGACCCATGGAATTAAATAAGTGACCAATACGGTACAATCCCTTATCCAATCACCACCTAAATGACCTTATGTCCAATGCTGGGGGGAAGTCAGGGTTGTGGAAAATGTGCGCCGTTGGATGGTAGTCTGAGGTCAGGGAGGTAGAGGGTCTCAACTTGTCCCATAAGGCAAGGGCCTGCGATAGGATGGGAGATAAAATGGGCAGACAATCTTTGGGGGGAACCCAGAGGAGGAAGTCCAAAGTGAAGGATGGAACTGCCTATCTTTCTAGTTGAATCCAATCTGGTTTTTCAAGTTTAGAATAAACTGTAGACAATTGTGCCAGTCTAGCTGATTGAAAATACCATAGAATGCAGCGGCCACAACCATTGCTGTGCGGCCTTGACTTGTTTGGCTTACCAGTTACCTTCTCCCGGCCTGCTCTTCCACGTCTAGGGATTCCCAGGGTTGATACCCAATGACTTGAACGCTGACACAGATGAAGTCCTCTTTAAAGGGTTTTATTTTGCAATAATAACTTCCAAACAACACAGTCTCTTAGGGAACAGAGGGCACGGGTGAAGGCACACTGAACTGCAGGTCTAGCAAAGTCTCTAATTCCACCCAGAGAGTAGCCACTCATAGTACTTCAAGGCTGAACAGATCTCTAGCCAGAGATCATGGCAGTCAGCACGTTGACTCAAAACTTGAAACAGTCCCGTGGACAAGTTGTAACTAAAGGTGAACAGGAACCTTTTCCTCAGTACCTGGAAAGTTTCCTGTCTCCTCAATGGTACTAGAAAAGTGTGAATTTGTCAATGTCCTTCCCAACTCAGTAACCAGGCACTTCCCAGGATGCCACTTGCCGGCCCTCCTCTGGCCCTCCTCCGAAGAGACTTCCACAAGCTACAGTGCCTCTCCAAACCAAGAGCACACCCGGAAACATTGAATCCTCCCTCAGTTACTGCGCCTCAGACCAGCCGAGTCCGAGACTCGGGAACAGACGGATCCCTACCCCAGACCTGATGGGTCTATCAGGGGTATTCCACAGGAACATGTTGCGGGGTATTGAACACCCCATGACCGGGACCCCTCACGGGACTACCTCGGTCCTGGAACCAGACCCCACGGGTCTGACAAACTCCTCTCCCCCAAACACGTGACCCACATCCCTTAAGTACCCCTTCCCAGACTCCTCAGTGGGCCCCGGAACTCCCACTGATTGGTTTCCGAGAAGGCTGATACCTAAACATCTAACCAGACCTGGTTCTGGTCTGTCATATGCACCTCACCGTTCACATGACCAGGCAGAACTTCAAACATAGCCTAGCCAGACTAGTGTTAAGGCCTAACCTACACAATCAACCCTCAGAACCCCTACTGTTCTGAGGCAAAAACTAAATTTACATGCGTATGACATTTGATCCAAAATGTCATCTGCTACAGAAGGTTGGGTAGACCAAATCCTCCTTTAAATTTAGGCTGAAATATCGTTTTCCAGGGCATCCTGCTGCCCAAGCCACCCCAGACAAATTGGATTATTTTGCTTTAGAAGGATCTTAAGTGGTCCTTCCTGACAAAAATAGAGAGGGCTCAAAAAAAGTAAAGCAGTCTAGGTGGGAGCGTCATCTTAATTGAATGAATTTTGCCTAGCCAGGATAGTTCCCCTCTAGACCAGTTTTTCCATTCTGATTCAAGTGTCTTGTACATAGGGGAAAGGCTGGCTGAGTATACGTTTTCTATTTTACCTGTGAGGGTTATTCCGAAATATCTGATTGATGAGTTACTCCAAGGAAAATCAAAGAAGTTTTGTAGAGGAGAAACTTCTTCTGGGGGGAGTGTGATATATTAAGGGCTTGAGCTTTAGAATGGTTAACTTGAAGGCCAGATATCTCAGAGAAATCTTTTAGTACTTTGCATAGGTTAGGGAGAGGAGTTTGGAGGGATGTGAGGAACAAGAGGATGTCATCTGCAAAAAGGGCGCATTTGTGGGTCTTGAGACCACATGAAACTCCTTGTATAGTTGGATTGTGTCGAATAGCCACTGCTAGGGATTCAATTGCAATTGCAAAAATCAGGGGAGAGAGAGGGCATCTTTGTCTAGTTCCCCTGGAAATAGTTATAGGAGCTGAGTAGTGGCCCTAGATACGGAGCATTGATTTTGGGGAGGAATACAGAGCATGAAGTATGCCAATGAATTACCATTGGACTCTGATTTTGGGCATGGTGTGAGATCCGAATTGGGGAGAAAGCTTGGAATCTAACATAGAGCCTATACGGTCTTTCTGAGTGTAGAACTTCTCTCCACTCCAGCAAATCTGTTTTTCTGCTTTGGCCGTCTAGCCTTATCTAAACAAGATAGGGACTCCTTTGTTGGGTAATTCTTATACTCTTTTTTCCTGATTGAAAATGCCTGCTCTAGGTTGGCAACAGTGGAAACCCAGATCCAATTTGCACTAGTGTGAACCTAGCCTAAAGTAAAATGGTAGTGTATAGTAATAAGTAGGCATAATCAGTAGGCACTATTAATGCCCAACTCCAGCTGTGCTATCACTTAAATAGTTAATTTGGACAAAGCTAAATTAAAGTAATACTGGGAGTATGCTATAGGCCCCCTAATCGGAGGGAGGAGGTGGAGCCAGACATCCTATCACAATTTGGATTAGAAGCAAGAATGGGAAGTGTCATCATCATGGGGGGTTTTAATTATCCAGACATAGACTGGATGGAAGGAACTGTGCATTCATCTAAGGCTCGCCAGTTCCAAAATGTTTTGCAGGACAATTTCATGGGTCAGATGGTAAACTCACCAATTAGAAACAAAGGGTTACTAGACCTACTGATTACCAACAATACAGACCTGATCACGGATGTGGAAATATGGGGCCATTTAGGAAACAGCGCTCACAGGTCAATTAGTTTCAGTATAAATCACACTAATGCCCTGTACACATGGTCGGACACATCGATGACAACATTCATCTGATTTTTTCTGACTGATTTTGGCCCAAACTTTTTGGCCCAAACTTTTTGGCCCAAACTTGTCTTGCATACACACGGTCACACAAAGTTGTCAGAAAATTCAATCGTTCAGAACGAGGTGACGTACAACACGTATGATGGGACTATAAAGAGGGCAGTAGCCAATAGCTTTCATCTCGTAATTTATTCTGAGCATGCGTGGCACTTTGTCCATCGAAATTGTCTACACACGATCGGAATTTAAACGATCTGATTTTGTTGTCTGAAAATTTTAGATCCCCTTCTCAAATTTTGTGTGTCGGAAATTCCGATGGAAAAAGTCAGATGGAGCTCACACACGATTGGATTTTCCGACAGAACGATCCGGCCACACATTTTCCGTCAGAAAGTCCAGCCGTGTGTACAGGGCATAATAGGAAACATAAGGGGAATAGAAAGACACTGAATTTTAAAAGAGCCAATTTCCCTAAACTACGAGCCTTGCTAGAAGATACAAATTGGAATAAAATCTTAGGAACAAAGAACATGGGTGAGAAATGGGTATGCTTTAACCACTTCAGCCCTGGAAGAATTGGCTGCTCAATGACCAGGCCATTTTTTGAGATACGGCACTGCGTTAATTTAACTGACGATTGCACGCTCGTGCGACGCTGTACCCAAATAAAATTGATGTCCTTTTTTTTCCACAAATAGAACTTTCTTTTGGTGGTATTTGATCATCTCTGTGGTTTTTATTTGTTGTGCTATAAACAAAAAAAGAGTGTAAATTTTGAAAAAACACAATATTTTGTACTTTTTTTCCAGCAATTTTTTTTTCTTTTGCAGTTTAGGCTGATATGTATTCTACTACATATTTTTGGTAATAAAAATTGCAATAAATGTATATTGATTGGTTTGTGCTAAAGTTATAGCGTCTACAAAATAGGGGTTTGATTTATGGCATTTTTATTATTATTTTTTTTTTTACTAGTAATCGAGACTGCAACATTATGGTGGACATATCGGACACTTTTGACACATTTTTGGGACAACTGACAATTACACAGCAATCAGTGCTATAAAAATGCACTGATTATTGTATAAAGGTCACTGGCAGGGAAGGGGTTAACACTAGGAGGCAATCAAGGGGTTAACTGTGTTCCCTAGTGTATGTTCTAACTGTAGGGGAGGGGAATGACTATAGAAAATGACAGATCGTGGTTTCTAGCTATTAGGAGCCAACGTACAGCTATGACAGTTCGCGGGATCTTGTTGACCTGCTGCAGTATAATGATGGCAGCTTGTCGGGAAGTGGTTAAGAGCATAGGGTGAGTATTAAGAGTATAGGGTGATTGAAAACTAGCTACAGGGGCGAGTTCAGAGGATAGTGATAAATGGGGAGTACTCTGAATTGTCAGGGGTAGAAAGGGGGGTCCCTCAGGGTTCTGTCCTGGGACCAATCCTATTTAATTTACTCATAAATGACCTGGAGGATGGGATAAACAATCTCTGTATTTGCGGATGATACTAAGCTAAGCAGGGTAATAACGTCTCCGCAGTATGTGGAAACGTTGCAAGAAGATCTGAACAAATTAATGGGATGGGCAACTACATGGCAAATGAAGTTTAATGTGGAAAAATGTAAAATAATGCATGTGGGTGGCAAAAATAGTAATGCAATCTACTCACTGGGGGGAGAACCTCTGGGGGAATCTTGGATGGGAAAGGACCTGGGGATCTTAGTAGATGACAGGCTCAGCAATGGCATCCAATGCCAAGCTGCTGCAAGCAAAGCAAACATAATATTGGCATTTATTAAAAAGGGGATTAACTTCATTGATAAAACGATAATTCTCCCACTCTACAAGACTTTGGTCAGGCCGCACCTGGTATAAGCTGTCCAGTTCTGGGCACCAGTCTTCAGTAGTGATGGACGAACTTCCGACGGGACGTTTCGCGAACGCGAAATGCGAACGGACCCAAACGTTCGCGAAACCGACCGTTCGCCGCGGGCCCCATTGACTTCAATGGGAGGCGAACTTTGCAAACCTTCATGTCGAATTTGCGGCCACGTGGTAATTATTAGGGGGTAAAACGTAGTCCCACCATCTGGACAATGACATAATACATGTATGAGGTGAATTTGGGATCGATAACTACAAGCATTTTTATTTTATTTGGGAAATTGTTCTAACAATTCAGGACTATGGAGCTAATGAAGGCAATGGAGGAGAGGGAAGGTCAGGGACCAGGGTAGGCAAAGAAGAGGGTGCAGGAGATGATCACCAGCAGCGTGACATACCGGAATGACACATGCACCGTGATAGAGGCATCTGACAGCAGCACCGTAATACAGAGCACTGACAGCAGCACCGTGACATACAGCGCTGACAGCAGCACCGTGACATACAGCGCTGACAGCAGCACCGTGACATACAGCGCTGACAGCAGCACCGTGACATACAGCGCTGACAGCAGCACCGTGACATACAGCGCTGACAGCAGCACCGTGACATACAGCGCTGACAGCAGCACCGTGACATACAGCGCTGACAGCAGCACCGTGACATACAGCGCTGACAGCAGCACCGTGACATACAGCGCTGACAGCAGCACCGTGACATACAGCGCTGACAGCAGCACCGTGACATACAGCACTGACAGCAGCACCGTAAGCAGCCCCAGGAGGAAGTCAGCACAGCACAGGGATGGTGTGATCCCCTCATAATAAGAACCCCCAGGAGGAAGTCAGCACAGCACAGGGATAGTGTGATCCCTTCATAATAAGAACCCCCAGGAGGAAGTCAGCACAGCACAGGGATATCATAAGCAGCCCCAGTAGAAATATGACACCGCTCAACCTCTTCAAAGAGGAGGGTAGGGGCATATAGTACGGTGTGCTTTTTTGGGTCAAGGAAGTGAGCCAAATGAATTAAGAAGGTCTGTGTGCTTGATTAAAAAAATAGTTTATAGACATATACATGGTCTACTGGTCACATGTGTTGAATTCCTCCGAGATCCATGCCTCATTCATTTTTAGAAATGTGAGGTAGTTAACACTGTGGTGAGCTAGGCGAGTACGCTTATCGGTCACAATCCCCCCTGCTGCGCTGAACGTCCTTTCGGACAGGACACTGGATGAGGGGCAAGCCAACAGTTCGATTGCAAATTGGGCAAGCTCTGGCCAGAGGTCAAGCCTGCCCACCCAGTAGTCTAGGGGTTCATCACTCCTCAGAGCGTCCACATCGGCCGTTAACCCAATGTAGTCGGACACCTGACGGTCTAGGCGTTCCCTGATGCTGGATCCGGATGACACCTGTCGATGGGTCGGCTGAAAGAATGACCTCATATCCGAAGTCACCAACACATCTTCAAACCGGCCTCTTCTTGCAGGCGCTGTTGGATTGGTACCCGCAAATCCTTCTCTGGGAGTGGGAATTGCTCCTCTGCCAGCGCACGCAAAAGCAGAATGCAGCATTTCTCGAAGCAAGGCCTGGAAGTGCTGCATTCTGACAGCCCTCTGCGACGGCGGTAACATTTCCGCCATTTTGTGTTTGTACCGGGGGTCTAAGTACGTTGCCACCCAGTACTGGTCCTTGACCCTCATGCTTTTTATACGGGGGTCCCTATTAAAACACTGGAGCATGAAGGCCCCCATTTGCACTAAAGTGGAAGCGGTGTGGTGGCCTGGCTCCTGCTCATCATCCAGGATAATGTCGTCCTCTTCATTCTCCTCTCCCCATCCTCGCACAACAGGGATCCCAGAAAGGTTTAAAGCATGCTCTTCTTGCTCCTGCTCATCCGCCCCGGCACCATCCTCCTCTGACTCCTCATCAGACTCCTGTTGTTGACTTGTCTCAGATAGAGTAGCCCCCCCTGGGAATTCATCCAGCATTGCGACTTCCTCATCTTCCCGCTCCTGCTCCTCCACAGCCTGATCAATGACACGACGCAATGCACGCTCCAGAAAGAAGGCATAAGGTACCATGTCACTGATGGCGCCATGGCTGCGACTGACCAGTTTGGTGATCTCCTCAAATGGCCGCAGAAGTCTGCATGTGTCGCGCATGAGCAGCCACTGGCGCGGTGAAAAAAAACCCAGCTCCCCAGAACCGTTTCTTTCGCAGAGTTCATACAGGTAGACGTTAACTGCACGTTTCTGCTGGAGCAGCCTATCAAGCATATAGAAGGTTGAGTTCCATCGCGTCGGGCAATCGCAAATAAGACGTCTGACCGGCAGATGGTGTCGCCGCTGAATGTCAGCAAGGCGAGCCATGGCCGTGTAAGATCTTCTGAAATGGGCCGAGATTTTCCTTGCCTGCCGCAAGATGTCCTGGACCCCAGGGTATTTGACAAGGAATCGCTGCACGACCAAGTTTAAGACGTGTGCCATGCACGGCACGTGCGTGATTTTGCCCTGTTTCAATGCGCTAAGCAGATTGGCACCGTTGTCACACACCACTTTACCAACTGTCAAATTGAGCGGTGTTAGCCACTCATCTGCCTGTGAACGCAAAGCTGAAAGGAGTGCCGGGCCAGTGTGGCTCTTTGCTTCCAGGCACAACAGACGCAGCACGGCATGGCAACGTCTCACCTGGCATGTGGAATAGGTTCTGGGGAGCTTGGGCGGTGCAGTGGAAGAGACGCTAGCAGCGGAAAAGGAGGAGGCAGCTGAGGAGGAGAGGGAGGAGGATGGAGTAGGAGGAGGAGAAGAAGAGTCAGGCCTGCATGCAATCCGTGGCGGTAAAACCAAATCTACACGGGTGCCACGGGTTACATGCTTGACGGCCGTCAGAAGGTTCACCCAGTGGGCAGTAAAACTGATATACCTTCCCTGCCCGTGTTTGCTAGACCACGTGTCTGTGGTCAGATGTATCTTGGCACCGACACTGTGTGCCAGAGATACATTCACTTGCCGCTGAACATGGCCATATAGCTCTGGGATGCCCTTCTCTGAGAAATACTTCCTTCCTGGGACCTTCCATTGTGGTGTTCCAATGGCCACAAATTTGCGAAAGGCCTCCGAGTCCACCAGTTTATATGGCAGTAGTTGGCGGGCTATGAGTTCTGACAAGCCAGCCGCCAACCGTTGGGCAAGAGGGTTATCCGGCATCATCATTTTTTTACGCTCAAACATTAGGCCCACGGAAGCCTGCCTTTTTGCAGAAAAATGTGAGCTTGGCGTGATGGAAGGTGGAGTGGAGGACAATTGTGAGGAGAGAGGAGAAGGAGAAGTAGAAGACGAGGCTGGACGGTGAGAGCCTGCAGTGTGGCTTTGTGTGTTCCGTTGCTCCCACTGGGCTCGGTGATGGCTGCTCATGTGCCTTCTTAAGGCGGTCGTCCCTAGGTGAGTATTGGGCTTACCGCGACTAACGCGTTGACTGCAAAGATTGCAGATGGCAACGCTATTGTCAGCAGCGGACACGTTAAAAAAAGCCCACACTGCGGAGCCATGTGCCGGTGTCCTGGGAGCGCCAGATGTGACCGTACATGGTCGATGACTCGCTCCTGATACATTTGCAGTCTGCTTTGTCCCTGCTGTGCAATGTAAGTCATTGCTGCTTCTCCTCCCTATCTGCTGGTCCATATCTCCCTCTGAACTCCCCTCCTCTTCCTCTCTTGTGGGCACCCACGTGACATCACTAGACACGTCATCATCAACGTCACCTTCCCCACCGCTATAAGTAGAGATCTCGGAGTAGGCAGCAACACCGGGGACCAACCTCCTCCTTGGGCTGATCTGGGTACTGGCGTCAGACTGCTGAGTAGCGCTTGTTGCTACCTCCTCTTCCTGATCCAATACCAAGAGTGGCTGCGCATCAGAAATGTCCTCTTGATATGGATCGGAAAATAATTCCAGTGACTCAAGCGGAAGGTATGTGGTGGTGGTGGTGGTGGTCGTGTTGTTGGTGGTAGTGTCTTTGGGGGTGCACATAGCAGAGAGTGAAGAAGAGGGTGCAGATCGAGAGGATGAGGAGGGTGCAGAAGAGTAAGGCTGAGCGAGCCACTCAACCAAGTCTGGTGCATCCTTTAAAGTAATTGAACGCACCTTCTGCAACTTCCCACTTTGGCTCAAGCCTGTTGCTCCTGCCCTACCCCTACCACCCCTGCGGAAGGGCCTGCCTCTTCCTCTGCATGTCATTTTTTAAATGACCCTGTGACAAAACTCTTAGTCCCTATACCGCTGAAGGACTGCTGCAGTATAGGTGAGCGGTCAGCAGTGGTGCACGTCAACCCTATCTATTGTGGACCTATAGCGGTCCTTACAGAACAGCAGACTGTACCGCACTCAAGCCTATGTACCGTAGCACCCTATACCAAGTTACCAGTCCTTATAAGAACTTTTGTGGACCAAGCAGGTTGTGTATTAGTGTTTAGCAGACTGTACGTCAGTCCCTATACCGCTGAAGGACTGCTGCAGTATAGGTGAGCGGTCAGCAGTGGTGCACGTCAACCCTATCTATTGTGGACCGATAGCGGTCCTTACAGAACAGCAGACTGTACCGCACTCAAGCCTATGTACCGTAGCACCCTATACCAAGTTACCAGTCCTTATAAGAACTTTTGTGGAACAAGCAGGTTGTGTGTTAGTGATTAGCAGACTGTACGTCAGTCCCTATACCGCTGAAGGACTGCTGCAGTATAGGTGAGCGGTCAGCAGTGGTGCACGTCAACCCTATCTATTGTGGACCGATAGCGGTCCTTACAGAACAGCAGACTGTACCGCACTCAAGCCTATGTACCGTAGCACCCTATACCAAGTTACCAGTCCTTATAAGAACTTTTGTGGACCAAGCAGGTTGTGTATTAGTGTTTAGCAGACTGTACGTCAGTCCCTATACCGCTGAAGGACTGCTGCAGTATAGGGCAGCGGTCAGCAGTGGTGCACGTCAACCCTATCTATTGTGGACCGATAGCGGTCCTTACAGAACAGCAGACTGTACCGCACTCAAGCCTATGTACCGTAGCACCCTATACCAAGTTACCAGTCCTTATAAGAACTTTTGTGGACCAAGCAGGTTGTGTATTAGTGTTTAGCAGACTGTACGTCAGTCCCTATACCGCTGAAGGACTGCTGCAGTATAGGGCAGCGGTCAGCAGTGGTGCACGTCAACCCTATCTATTGTGGACCGATAGCGGTCCTTACAGAACAGCAGACTGTACCGCACTCAAGCCTATGTACCGTAGCACCCTATACCAAGTTACCAGTCCTTATAAGAACTTTTGTGGACCAAGCAGGTTGTGTATTAGTGTTTAGCAGACTGTACGTCAGTCCCTATACCGCTGAAGGACTGCTGCAGTATAGGGCAGCGGTCAGCAGTGGTGCACGTCAACCCTATCTATTGTGGACCGATAGCGGTCCTTACAGAACAGCAGACTGTACCGCACTCAAGCCTATGTACCGTAGCACCCTATACCAAGTTACCAGTCCTTATAAGAACTTTTGTGGAACAAGCAGGTTGTGTGTTAGTGATTAGCAGACTGTACGTCAGTCCCTATACCGCTGAAGGACTGCTGCAGTATAGGGCAGCGGTCAGCAGTGGTGCACGTCAACCCTATCTATTGTGGACCGATAGCGGTCCTTACAGAACAGCAGACTGTACCGCACTCAAGCCTATGTACCGTAGCACCCTATACCAAGTTACCAGTCCTTATAAGAACTTTTGTGGAACAAGTGAGTTGTGAATGTTTAGCAGACTGCAGCAGAAGGGCAGCAGTCAAGTATAATATCCTTTCTATATTTGGAAGAAAGAATATTATACATGTACAAGCCTATTACTGTACCACTGATACCAGTCCTGAAAAGAACCTTTGTGGAACTAATAATAACAGCAAGTCTTTAAAATTACCCTCACTGCCTGACAACACTGCTTCCTTCCTGTCCCTATACAAATTGGCAAAAAAAGAGAACGATTAGTGGTTACTGGAACAGCTCTTTTGTGGACCTTGATAGTAACAGCTAATGATGATGATGATGATGATGATGATGAAAGACTAATCTGGCTGTCCCTGTAGCATACACCGTCCTTTCCCTTTCTCTAAACTAACAAAAGACACTCAGGCTGCTGCAAGAATCAGCAGCACAGCAAACCTATCAACACCTAACACCTATACCAGTCCTGAAAAGAACTTTTGTGTACCAAATAGCTAGTGGTTTATCTCTCCCTACTCCACACAGGAACCTGTCCCTATCTTAACAGAAGAAAGAATGTAAAATGGCCACCGGATCGGGTGTATTTATAGGTTAGGGGGAATGTACAAGTGTCCATGTGCTGTCATGTCTCAATTGGCTGTCCTGTATCACATGATAAACGTGTCACCAAAGGTTAAAGTTCTTGTATACATTAAACACGTAAGTCCGCCGCGGCGAACGACGGAAAAAGGCGTTCGAACGTGCGGACCGCGAATGTCGGAAATTCGCCGCGAAACGACCGCCGGGCGAACCGTTCGGCCATCACTAGTCTTCAGGAAGGATGTGCCAGAACAGGAGAGAGTCCAGAGAAGAGCAACAAAATGAATAAGGGCCGGTTCACACAGCGATGCGCGGCGAGGCGTCTCCGACTTACCTCGCCGCGACCTGCGGGGAGCTCAGCGGCGACTTGCAGAGGACTTCTGTATAGAAGTCAATGCAAGTCGCCCCCGAAGTCGCCCCGAAGTAGTACAGGAACCTTTTTTCTGAGTCGGAGCGACTCAAGTCGCTCCTCTCAGAACGGTTCCATAGTACTGAATGGGGGCGACTTGCGGGAGCGAGGCGAGGCGAGCCGTGTCGCCTCGCCTCGCCTCGCTGTGTGAACCGGCCCTAAAGGGTCTGAAAGGACATTAGTTATGAGGAAAGGTTACGAGCACTGAACTTGTCCTCTCTGGAAAAGAGACGCTTGAAAGGGAATGTGATTTCAATGTACAGATACCGTACTGGTGACCCCACAATAAGGATAAAAGTTTTTCAAGTAAGGGAATTTAAATAGACACGCTGCCATTCACTAAAATTAGAAGAAAAGCGGTTTAACCTTAAAATGCATAGAGGGTTCTTTACTATAATGCCTTGTACACACGATTGGACTTTCCAACAACAAAACCATGGGTTTTCTTTCGATGGTTGGTGGCTCCAACTTGTTTTGCATATACACGGTCACACAAATATTGGCCAACAATTACGAACATAGGAACATGGTGACGTACGAGACGTACGACGAGCCAATAAAAAGGAGGTTCAATAGCCAGTACGCCACCCTTTGTGCTCCTTCTGCTAATCTTATGTTTATCCCGTGTTAATATAAGTTTGGTGAGAGACAATTCACGCTTTTCAGCCTCGTGCTTTTCAATTAATTTCTGCTTTTCAGTTTGTGCTTTTCGGTTCATTGCATGTTGTCAGTTCATTTCCATCTTTCAGTGCATTCTATTTATAGTTCACTTCTGATTTTCAGTGCGTTCTTCTCAAGTCCTTTCTGATTTTCAGTGCGTTCTGTCAGTTCGTTCTGAGCAGCCGTTCGTTTCCTAGCCATGTTGCAGTTACGTACTCATCGTAGAGTTTGTGCTGTTGTTGGGCTTGGTGTTGGAGTTATTGCTTTGACCCAGTCCATGAACAGGGGGAGGAGGAGTTCTTGGAGCAAAAATTGGTTGCTTAATCGTGACCAATTCTCTCATATAAAGGGAAATAAACTGCGCTAGACTCAGAATATTTAAAAAAAACAACAACACACAATCAGCAACTCAAATGTGGGATACACACAAATAGATCAGAAAAAGTAAAAAGAAGAGCTGCGCCAATAGCAATACGAAAAAATGCCATTAATGCAAACAACAGTCCATATAGATCAATCATGGATCAATCATTAATGAAAACAATAGTCCATATAGATCAATCCTCTAGTGACATCGCAGTGACTCCTCACAATATGAAAGTGCCCGACCACCGTACCTTAAACATGCTTACCGGATGGTAAGCAAAAAGGACGCTTGGCTGTAACCCAGCCACGGCATTTAGCTTGCACTAATGACCACAGGGACCGGACCTTTATGCCGTGTACACACAGCCAGACTTGGTCTGGTGGAAAATCCAACTGACTTTGCAGCTGAAGTCTGCCGGACTTTCAAACGAACGGACTTGGCCACACACGATCTTGAACACACAGTCTGACAGATTCGAACGTGATGACGTAGAATAAGGAAGTTCATAGCCAGTAGCCAATAGCTGCCAATAGCTGCCCTAGCGTTGGTTTTAGACCTTCGGACTAGCACATAGACAAACGGATTTTCCGCTAAAAGCCGAGTCCGGGCTTTTGGGAAGAAAAATTCTGCTGGAGCCCACACACCAACGAATTGTCTGACGGACTCTGGTCTGCCCGATCGTGTGTACGCGGCATTAGATGGAAACACAGCCTAGGTGTCTCACAGGTTCATTAACAAACTTGAATGATGTATTCCAAGTGCTGCTCAGAGGAAAGAAAAAACAGGAAAAAGCCAGAAGAAATATGAAATGCCAAGACTGAAAAAAGCCAGACTACCTCTTGGCTCAGTTCCCTCTCACATCGTAGCAGATCTGTGCCTCTGTAGAAGTGAAAGTTACAAGGTGCTTAAATCCTGGATGATCGAATGGTAGTCTCTCACAGTCCAGTCCACAAAGTACTTTGAAACCCAGCTGAGCCATTCACATGTTTGTCCTCTCATTTGTGGAATAGACATGAACAAATGTAGTTAACCTGCATCTGCCAAAAACAGAGTATTAGTGGTCGAACAAACAATGTTTAATACGAACGATTACTGTGCCCACAAACCTCAAACTTGGCATTTTAAACTGTACAATAGTAAAGAAAAGCACATGGACCAGCATGAAAGTAATAATAATAATAATAATAGGAACACACGACAAATACTTACTTTTTTGCAGCACTTTCCTCATCTTTCTATGCTGATCCTGCTCCCTCAATTTCAGGTCTGACCAGCATTTCCTCAATTGCTCCTTGAATTGTCATACTCCAAAAGTCCTGCGCAGACGTCTCACAACTTTAGACATGATCTTGGCCTTTCTCACATTTGGGTTTCTGTATGGTCCATGATTCCCATCATAGTCTGTCCTCTTCAAGATATCCATCATCTCCACCATCTCAAAGCACATATTTGAGGCCTTATAGCTCCTCCTGGATCTTGAACTGCCTTGCTCCGGCTTTCCTCATTGTTGCTGCTCTCTGCAGGCACCCGCTGTGTCTCCGCCACATGATCTCCCTCTGCCCCGAAAGAGAGGAGGCGGGGAATACACTAGAATACACTAGAAAGAAGGACAGAACACATGGCTGACATACATATGATCTATGAGTGGAGGACAGGGGATTGTTAGCGCCGATCGTTTAAACAAAGGTACAATTGTAGCTTGGGGTATCAATAATTAGTGACCTATACTGCTTATATTTTGAGGTCTATATTGGGACAAGATTAGGGCTTGTCTTGTGTTGCGTCCTGCAGATAAAATGCTTGACAAATTCACAGCCCCTGACTTCCTGCCCAACTTCATCGACAAGTACAGGGAGCTGCCATGTCTCTGGCAAGTCCAATGCAGGGACTATTCGAACAAGCAAAAGAGGAAGGCAGCGTTGGATAAACTGTTCAAATTGGTGAAGCTTGTGTATCCCATGGCAGACATCAACTATTTGAAGGCCAAAATTGGTAGTCTGAGGAGCACATATAATAGGAAGTGCAAGAAGGTCCAGGATTCCATGAGATCTTGAGCAGCAGCAAATGCCATATATGTCCCCAGGCTGTGGTACTACGACAGCCTGCGTTTTTTGTCCGACCAGACGGAACCCAGGCCATCGCTATCAACACTTCCTTCAACACATCCTTTCACATCAGCTGAGGCTCCTGAAGTCCAACCTGCGCCTTCCACCCAGGAATAAGAGGTGGAGGAGCCCAGCTTGAACCAGATTTAGCATTGTTGAACATATTTCTTGTCAAAAATTGAATGATGTTAACTAGATGTTATTGATCACTAATTTCATATTTAAAAAAGTTTAGATATCAATAGACAGTAGTAACCAAAAATTATTGGGACAAGAATGAAAAATGCTGGGTTCAGAATGATAGTATTCTCTTCTATTTGTTAATGTTCAATTTGCACCAGTCATGAAAAACAGGGGTACAGAAAGGCATAACTGTGCAGATTTGTTGTGCCACATACTATAATAATTGCAAAAAAGAGGAAATCCATATAGGTGGACTTTAAAGGCACGTACTACTACGATGAAGTACAAAACAATATTTTTATTAATACAAAATCTATATATATATAATCACAAAAAGTACACACAAAGTAGTACAAAACAATTAAAAATAAGAAAACAATGTTAATATTGCAGAGTTGGGCCCCCATATGTAAAGAGGTGTGCCCTAATACTCGTTCCCTACGCATTTCGGAGGGATTATATACTCCTTCATCGGGGTAAGTATAAATTATGTGGAACGGGGTTCTAGTGAAAGACACAAATTGCAGGGTATTAGGGAACAAAAAAAGGTAAACAAGCAAGTAATGCAGGTCAATAAAGACAAAACAGCAGTAGTAATATGGTTCCCATTACTTACATAGCAAAATCTGCGTAACCAAATCTGCAAATATGGGCATACGATATTTTATGGATTAAAAGCAATAAGGTCGATGGTATAACTTTCCAGTGTATTGGGTCTCACAGATATAACTCAGTAGCTGGTAAATTACAATAGTTGTCACAGATGTCACAGCTGATTGCGGCAGCTGATGGAGAGAAGAGAAGGGGCGGGTTGCATGCCAGCATGCCCCCTGAGTGGTGAGAGCGCAGCCCTGTCCACGGCACGCATGCCAGTCATGAGCTCAAAATTATGTGTGATTGATGACCAAAAACCTTAAACTATGTACCATTTTCATACGCAGGAAAGTCTCAGCCAGGAGGGGGCTGTGGCAAGCAGCCTGATGAAATCCCAGGTTCCTCCTCTCCGCCCTCCAACCAAAAGGACCGGGAAGGCAAGGAATCATCTTGAGGAGTCCGTGGCTGCTTTCTTAAAATAGGCTAATGCGACACTTAACACGTACTCTGGTGGCCACGAGACATTTGAATGTGTCACTGCAAGCAAACTAGAACACATGGAGGAGGGCCAATGCACGATCTGTTAAGAAATTATTCTTAAGGCCCTAAACAAGGGGATGAGGGGTGAAATCAGAACTCAAACCCACCTCTGTGAGTTGGACCATACTCCTCGACCACCTCCAGCAACACCACCAACACCACAGCCATCCCACTCACCACAGCAGCATGGAAGGAAGCATGGAAGGAAGTGTTGAGAGTGATGGCCTGGGTTTGGTGTGGTCTGGCAAAAAACACAGGCTGTTGTAAGACCACAGCCTCGGGACATATATGTCATCTGCTGCTGCTCCCGATATCTCAGAGTCCTGGACCATATTGTGCTCCCTATTAAATGGACTCCTCAGGTTACCAATTTTGAGAGTCACATAATTGATGTCTGCCCTGGGGCACAAAGGCTTCACCAATTCCAACTGTCTCTTCAGTGTTGCCTTCCTCTTTATTTTGTTATGACCTTGTGCTCACTATTAAAGCGGAGGTCCACCCTAAAGTGGACCTTCCACTCATTGGAATCCTCCCCCCCTCCGGCGCCACGATCGGCACCTTTCAGTGGGGAGGGGGGTGCAGTTACCTGGATAATCCAGGTAACTGCACCCACTTCCGGGATAGCTCTCTGCGGAAAGGGCCGTAGATCTATGCCCCTTTCCGAAAGTCCCCTGCTGCCTGCTGGGAAACACACAGATCCCAGAGGCAGCGGGTCCATCCTTATTGCGCAGCGTGATTCGCGCATGCGCAGTAGGGAACCGGGAAATGAAGCCGAAAGGCTCCACTTCCTGATTCCCATACCCAAGATGGCGGCGGCAGCACCCGAGTGACGATCGAGAGATCGGCTTCGGGTGCCGACATCGCGGGCGCGCTGGGCGGGTAAGTGTCCTTATTTTAAAAGTCAGCAGCTGCTGTATTTGTAGCTGCTGGCTTTTAAAAAAAAAAAACCGGCGGACTCCCGCTTTAAATTTCAAATTTTTGTTTGGACAAATACTTGACTATGTGTTTACTTCAAAAAGAACAGTTTGCTTGTGAGTAGGCAGGTACATTTCATAAATACAATGTCAAATTAACAAGGGACACCAACATAATTGTATCTTTGAGTTTAAAAAATACAACATAATAATGGTGTTGTGGTAACTTAACACACAAAACGAAAATTTTAATTATGGAGATCACTAGGGAAAAAAAGAAAAAAAGAAGATTATTCTGGAGATCACAAGAAAAACAAAAAGAGTATTCTGGAGATCAGAAGAAAACAAAAAATTATGGAGATCACTAGAAAAAAAAATTATTCTGGAGATCACGAGAAAAAAAAAACAACAAAAACAAATATTATTCAGGAGATCACTACAAATAATAAAAAATATGTTTGTCAGAACTCTGTGAATATCAGCAGCAAAGCAACTTCATTATTATAGCATTATAAAGAAGAAGAGAATGCACTGCATTTTGAGATTTCATAATTTGCCGCATGACGAATATGATATCTCCATTACGAATGCTAGTTTTACAAGACCGAGTGCTTCCGGCTTGTACACATGATTGGAAAGTTTGACAACAAAGTTGTGTACGTGTGTACTTGCCGCTCTTATGCCGTGTGTACGTGGCATAAGAGCGGCAAGGGTGTAGAATTCCCTTCCACAGGCAGTGGTTTTAGTGGGGAGCAACGATAATTTCAAAAAACTATTAGATGAGCATAGACTAAAACATACAGGGATGTGCAATATAGTACTGACATAAAATCACACACGTAGGTTACACTAGATGGACTTGCTTACTATGTAACTGTAACTAATGTAAATAATTGCACTGCTCTCCAGTCCTTCAGCAAACAAATTGCCTCCTGCATTAGCCAAATATAAATAATTTTGACTCATCAGTCTGGGAGGACCTACTGCCATTTTTCCTATGTTTTCATGTGTAGTTAAGTCACTTAGCCTTGTTTCCATGTCTTCCATGAAGACCACTTATGGCAATACTTTTCCAGACATTAGATGGATGTACCTGGGCCCCACTGGTTTGTGCCAGTTCTGTGCTGATGGCACTGCTGGACATCTTTCTATGTCGATGGGAAGTACTGTAAGCATGATGTGTCTTTCATCTTCTGCAATAATTTTCTTTAGCCAACCACTGCATCTGCAGTCCTCAGCGTTGCCCATTTCTTTGTGCTTTTTCAAATGAGCTTGAACAGCACATCTTCAATCCCTAGTCTGATTTGAAATCTGCACTGATGCAATATAACTACATTGTGTCTTGTTGTTGTGCTTAGTCTTGCCATAGTGTATGACCTGTGACATGAAGCTGTCTTCCACAGCCTCACCTTAGTAGCAGAGTTTGGCTGTTCCTCGCCCAGTTTGAAGCCTCCTACACAGCTGTTTTTGTTTCAGCTAATGACTGTGTTTCAACCTACGTATGAAATTGATGATCATGAGCACCTGCTTGGTATAATTGGTTAATCATACACCTGACTCTAAGGCCGCGTACACACGGGCGGACTGTCTGCCCAACTTAGTCCGCCGAAACACATTTCAGCGGACAGTCCGCTCGTGTGTGGGCTTCAGCTGACTTTTTCAGCGGACAGTCTGGCGGACTAAGTCTTTCGGAATGTTGGAAAGACTGTCCGCTGGACTCGCATTTGGGCGGACAATCCGCCCGTGTGTGTGCCAGTCCGGACTCGCCCATTTTGAAATGAGCGGACTTTTCCCGCCCGGAGAAAAGTCCGCTCATTTCGAGCTGGCATCCAGGTAGGCAGGGCCCGCGACGGAGACGTTGCTGGCCCCGCCGCCTGGTATGGACTTAAAGGGGAACCCCAACGCCGAAAAAAATCGGCGTGGGGGTCCCCCCTAAGTCCACAACAGACCCTCGTCCGAGCACGCTACCCGGCCGGCCAGGAAAGGGGGGCGAGCGAGCGCCCCCCCTCCTGAGCCGTACCAGGCCGCGTGCCCTCAACATGGGGGGGTGCCTTGGGGAAGGGGGGGCCGCGTGGCCCCCCCACCCCAAAGCACCTTGTCCCCATGTTGATGAGGACAAGGGCCTCTTCCCGATAACCCTGGCCATTGGTTGTCGGGGTCTGCGGGCGGGGGGCTTATCGAAATCCGGGAGCCCCCTTTAATAAGGGGCACCCGGATACCGGCCCCCCACCCTATGTGAATGAGTATGGGGTACAATGTACCCCTACCCATTCACCTGTAAAATAAAAGTACCAAAAAAAAACACAACACAGGGTTAAAATATTTTATTGCACAGCTCCGGGGGTCTTCCGTCTTCGGGGGTCTTCTCGCCGGACTCCTCCGCTATCTTCTTGTAGCTCTTTTGCTAGCGGAGGAGTCCGGCTTTCTTCCTCCCCGCCGCCGGCCTCTTCTCCCGACTTCGGGGGTCTTGTCCCCCTCTTCGGTTCTTCTACCGGGCCACCGCGCCTTCTTATAGCTCTTTTACAGGCGGTGGCCCGGTCTTCTGTCGCCGCTGTCGCCACCACCTTCCGTTCTTCTTCTTCTTCTTCTTCTTCTTCTCCAGGAGATGTTGCCTCAACGATCTCTCCGGCCGGAATGCCAGAGCCGCGCTGCGCGGCCACTTATATAGTGACAATGGGGCGGTGTCACATGGTATATGTCACATGGGTTGGTGTCACATGGTGACCCCGCCCCCTTGCGATGTCATAGTCCCCATGTGACATCAACCCATGTGACCAACCCATGTGACATATACCATGTGACACCTCCCCATTGTCACTATATAAGTGGCCGCGCAGCGCGGCTCTGGCATTCCGGCCGGAGAGATCGTCGAGGCAACATCTCCTGGAGAAGAAGAAGAAGAAGAAGAAGAACGGAAGGCGGCGGCGACAGCGGCGACAGAAGACCGGGCCACTGCCTGTAAAAGAGCTATAAGAAGGCGCGGTGGCCCGGCAGAAAAACCGAAGAGGGGGACAAGACCCCCGAAGTCAGGAGAAGAGGCCGGCGGCGGGGAGGAAGAAAGCCGGACTCCTCCGCTAGCAAAAGAGCTACAAGAAGATAGCGGAGGAGTCCGGCGAGAAGACCCCCGAAGACGGAAGACCCCCAGAGCTGTGCAATAAAATATTTTAACCCTGTGTTGTGTTTTTTTTTGTACTTTTTTTCACAGGTGAATGGGTAGGGGTACATTGTACCCCATACTCATTCACATAGGGTGGGGGGCCGGTATCTGGGGCCCCCTTATTAAAGGGGACTCCCGGATTCCGATAAGCCCCCGCCCGCAGACCCCGACAACCAACGGCCAGGGTTGTCGGGAAGAGGCCCTTGTCCTCATCAACATGGGGACAAGGTGCTTTGGGGTGGGGGGGCCGCGCGCCCCCCTACCCCAAGGCACCCCCCATGTTGAGGGCACGCGGCCTGGTACGGCTCAGGAGGGGGGGGCGCTCGCTCGCCCCCCTTTCCTGGCCGGCCGGGTAGCGTGCTCGGACAAGGGTCTGTTGTGGACTTGGGGGGCACCCCCATGCCGATTTTCTTTCGGCGTTGGGGTTCCCCTTTAAGTCCATTCCAGGCGGCGGGGCCAGCGACGTCTCCTTCGCAGGCCCCGCCTACCTGGAGACGCGCTCGAAATGAGCGGACTTTCCTCTGCGTGTGTGGGCGAGTCCGTTCATTTCAAAAGTAGAGCGGATTGTATGGCGGACTTAGTCCGCCATATTAGTCCACTCAAAAAGTGCCGTGTGTGGGCAAGTCTGTTCATTCAAAAGTTTGGACGGACTGTCTGTCGGATTGTCTGACGAACTTAGTTGGGCAGACAATCCGCCCGTGTGTACGCGGCCTGATCCTACAAAATCCCTGACTTTGTGCAAGTGTACAAAGTGTGAAAGTGTAAGAACTGATGCTGGTTTTAAGCCAAAGGGTAGTCACACCAAATAATGATTTGATTTAGATTTTTCTTTTGTTCGCTAAATTTGCATTTTGCAAACTTAAAAAAAAATATATGAATATATATATCTTTGAAAGCATTATTACATTACAGCATTTCTTCACACCTGCCTAAAATTTTTGCACAGTACTGTATGTATAATGTAACATAAATGAAAACATAATCACTCCATAACAGAATCTAGGTAGCACAGATGTACTGTTCTAAAAAAAATATATATATATATATATATATATATATATATATATATATATAACTTAAAATGTAAGTGTTGATGGAAAGTTAGCAATTAATGCAAGAAAAATATAACTTCTATACTACTATACTAAGTCATGAGGATATCAAGTCAGTGGATCAAACTATCAGTTGCAGTTTAAGGCATAAAAGCAACTGTTCTTTACTGTTGATTAATTCCGTGTCTCAGTAAAGAAAAAGTTTATATTGTTGTTGACTGGCTTTAGAAAGTTATTGATCGGTGAAACTTTCTATTATTGGAATAAAAAAAGACATCTTGCTTAAAGGATAAGAGGCTTATCTTTACTTCTCTCTTTGCAATGTTGAACATTTTTTCCAAGTGAGAAATCACTGCTTCAGCAAGGAGATCTTTCATGTGTGGCCTGCTGTGCAGTGCACATACTATCTCCCAAAATTCCATTGACTTCAATAGTAAGTCTGTTTACAAGTAGTGAAGGCCAAGCCAAATATGATTGGGGAATACAATGCTAGGTACAATAGGAAGACTTAGGCCGCGTACACACGGGCGGACTGTCTGACGGACTTGGTCCGCTGAAACGTGTTTCAGAGGACAGTCCGCTCGTGTGTGGGCTTCAGCTGACTTTTTCAGCGGACAGTCTGGCGGACTAAGTCTTTTTCAGAATTTCCGTAATATTGTCCGTCCAACTTTGGTTTCAGTGGACAGTCCGCTCGTGAGTAGGCAAGTTGGACGGACTAAGTATGGCGCATGCTCAGAAAGGATTTACACGGCCGAAGGTTGCATTGCAGTGTATTGGACGTCGTATTTCTAGTCCCGTCGTACGTGCTGTACACGTCATCGCGCAAGCTTTCAGCGGACTGTCTGTTCATCGTGTGTGGTCAAGTCCGTTCATTCAAAAGTAGGACGGACTGTCTGTCGGATTGTCTGACGGACTTAGTTGGCCAGACAGTCCGCCCGTGTGTACCTTAGAAGGAATGTTGTATGGTGCCAGACAGGTCACACAGTGAAGATCTTTATGGAGCAGATATCAGTAAACTATGCCAAAGGTTCATCACAGGAAAAAGAAGCCAATTCAGGTCCCTTTCATACAGGCCGAGCGGAATGGACACAGCCTGTTCTTCTTTACGGACAGTCGGATGTAAACAAACCGGATGTCCGTCTACACCCGACTGCCCTCTGATCTGATCTGACCAGATGCAGAGGAATTGATCCCCTTCTTATTTGTTTTTTCCTGATCTGAGGTAGTCAGGTGTAAACGGACATAAGTCCTTTTACATCCAACTGCCTATAGAGGAGAATGGAGGGTCCGATTGGGTCGACCTGAAAAACAGACCTGATCTTACCTCTTGAGTAAAATGGGCTTCAGGATATTGCATTATAAGTGTACCTATACTTTAAAAACCTAGCTGATATGGCACAATACACAAAAATAATTTTTCATTTGTAAATAACTTCATGACCCTTATTCCAGAAACATAATTTTAGCGCATCTACAAATCACAGGATAAAAGGTACACTGTTGATGAATAATTAGCTACTTTTTTCCTAGATGTAAGAACATTTCTAGCTTTTATTATTCATCATGATCAATATTAGTAAAACACACTGGTTTAGCCATGTTTAAACCCCCTATTCTATTAGGTTCTTCAAGGGCAGAAAAGTGGAGATCCTAAAATGCTGCCATTTTGTCAGACCCATTCTTGTCAGCTCATTCTACAGGCATGTTTTGCCTCTGAGAAGGGGGAATGGGTGCAAGATTTTAAAATTATATCATAAATGGGCAGTCAGCTTCTATCCAACAACCAGTCTGCATCCTCTATTAATCTGCATAGTATATATATATATATATATATATATATATATATATATATATATATATATATATGTAATTCAAATTAGTTGACCTGGGTAAATCAGCACTTAGGCCGCGTACACACGCGCGGACTGTTTGCCCAACCTTGTTCGTCAAACAGTTTGGGCAAACAGTCCGCTCAAAATTTGCATGAGCGGACTTGCCCACACACGAGCGGACTGTTTGACGAACAAGGTTGGGCAAACAGTTCGCTCAACTTTTGAAATGAACGGACTCGCCCACGTAAGGCGGAGGCAAGCCCGCCCATTTCGAGCGCGTGTACAGGTAGGCGGGGCCCGCGAAGGAGACGTCGCGGGCTCCGCCGCCTGGAATGGGCTTAAAGGGGAACCCCAACGCCGAAAAAAATCGGCGTGGGGGTTCCCCCCCAAGTCCACACCAGACCCTTGTCCGAGCACGCTACCCGGCCGGCCAGGAAAGGGGGGCGAGCGAGCGCGCCCCCCCTCCTGAGCCGTACCAGGCCGCGTGCCCTCAACATGGGGGGTGCCTTGGGGAAGGGGGGGCCGCGCGGCCCCCCCCACCCCAAAGCACCTTGTCCCCATGTTGATGAGGACAAGGGCCTCTTCCCGACAACCCTGGCCGTTGGTTGTCGGGGTCTGCGGGCGGGGGGCTTATCGGAATCCGGGAGCCCCCTTTAAGAAGGGGGCCCCCGGATACCGGCCCCCCACCCTATGTGAATGAGTATGGGGTACAATGTACCCCTACCCATTCACCTGTGAAATAAAGTACAAATAAAAACACAACACAGGGGGAAAAAATATTTTATTGCACAGCCGGGGGTCTTCCGTCTTCGGGGGTCTTCTCGCCGGACTCCTCCGCTATGTGTGTGTAGCTCTTTTGCCAGCGGAGGAGTCCGGCTTTCTTCCTCCCCGCCGCCGGCCTCTTCTCCCGACTTCGGGGGTCTTGTCCCCCTCTTCGATTCTTCTGCCGGGCCACCGCGCCTGGTCCGGTGGCCCGGTCTTCTGTCGCCGTCTTCCGTTCTTCGGTCGCCGCCTTCGGTTCTTCTGCCGGGCCACCGCGCCTTCTTGTAGCTCTTTTACAGGCGGTGGCCCGGTCTTCTGTCGCCGTCGCCGCCTTCCGTTCGTGTTCTTCTTCTTGTTCTTCTTGTTCTTCTCCAGGCGATGTTGACACGTCGCTCCCTCCGGCCAGAATGCCAGAGCCGCCCTGTGCTGTGACTTATATAGTGACAATGGGGCGGGGTCACATGGTATATGTCACATGGGTTGGTCACATGGTGACCCCGCCCCCTTACGATGTCATAGTCCCCATGTGACATCAACCCATGTGACCAACCCATGTGACATATACCATGTGACCCCGCCCCATTGTCACTATATAAGTCACAGCACAGGGCGGCTCTGGCATTCCGGCCGGAGGGAGCGACGTGTCAACATCGCCTGGAGAAGAACAAGAAGAACAAGAAGAAGAACACGAACGGAAGGCGGCGACGGCGACAGAAGACCGGGCCACCGCCTGTAAAAGAGCTACAAGAAGGCGCGGTGGCCCGGCAGAAGAACCGAAGGCGGCGACCGAAGAACGGAAGACGGCGACAGAAGACCGGGCCACCGGACCAGGCGCGGTGGCCCGGCAGAAGAATCGAAGAGGGGGACAAGACCCCCGAAGTCGGGAGAAGAGGCCGGCGGCGGGGAGGAAGAAAGCCGGACTCCTCCGCTGGCAAAAGAGCTACACACACATAGCGGAGGAGTCCGGCGAGAAGACCCCCGAAGACGGAAGACCCCCGGCTGTGCAATAAAATATTTTTTCCCCCTGTGTTGTGTTTTTATTTGTACTTTATTTCACAGGTGAATGGGTAGGGGTACATTGTACCCCATACTCATTCACATAGGGTGGGGGGCCGGTATCCGGGGGCCCCCTTCTTAAAGGGGGCTCCCGGATTCCGATAAGCCCCCCGCCCGCAGACCCCGACAACCAACGGCCAGGGTTGTCGGGAAGAGGCCCTTGTCCTCATCAACATGGGGACAAGGTGCTTTGGGGTGGGGGGGCCGCGCGGCCCCCCCTTCCCCAAGGCACCCCCCATGTTGAGGGCACGCGGCCTGGTACGGCTCAGGAGGGGGGGCGCGCTCGCTCGCCCCCCTTTCCTGGCCGGCCGGGTAGCGTGCTCGGACAAGGGTCTGGTGTGGACTTGGGGGGAACCCCCACGCCGATTTTTTTCGGCGTTGGGGTTCCCCTTTAAGCCCATTCCAGGCGGCGGAGCCCGCGACGTCTCCTTCGCGGGCCCCGCCTACCTGTACACGCGCTCGAAATGGGCGGGCTTTCCGAGCGGGAACAGTCCGCTCATTTCGAAAGTACAGCGGACAGGCCCACACACGGGCGGACTGTTCGCTCAAACACAGTTTCAGCGGACAGTTTTTCGGAATTTCCGAAAGACCTTGTCCGTCCAACTGTCCGCTGAAACTGTCCGCTGAAAGCCCACACACGAGCGGACTGTCCGCCCAAACACTGTTCAGCGGACAAGGTTGGGCGAACAGTCCGCCCGTGTGTACGCGGCCTTAGGAATAAGAATGCCTCATCAAATAGAGGAGAGTTATATCACTTTTTCTGCACCATGTTGAATTGTTATTAAATGCATTTGCACTTTGATGGAAATTTTAAGTGGTTATGGTTTTGTTCATGTTATATATAAATGATTACTGAATTTACAAAAAAGAAAAAAGAAGTGGCAGCCAGGCTTAAAAGCCTTGTATACACAGAGTTTATGATGTGCATAAAGCCATGCGTTGTCAAAAACAGGAACCAGGGGTGGTCCCCAAATCTACTTTTTAAAGCCCTGAAAAGGCTATAGCCAGCTTGGCATAAGTTTTAAATTATGTGATGGACCGCCTGGCACCACGCCACACCAAGATACAGCTTCCTCCACTAAGTAACAAGGTGTTATAGCTGGGAATTTGATCATCTCTACGGTTTTATTTTTTGCGCTATGAACAAATAAAGAGCGTCAATTTTGAAAAAAAAAACACAATATTTTGTACTTTTTGCTATAATAAATATCCCCAATTTGTTCTTAAAAAAAGCTAATTTTTTCCTCAGTTTAGGCCAATATGTATTCTTCATATTTTTGGTAATAAAAATCGCAAAAGGCGTATATTGATTGGTTTGCACAAAAGTTTTAGCGTCTACAAAATAGAGGACAGATTTATGGGATTTTTATTATTATTATTTTTTTACTAGTAATGACGGTGATCTGCAATTTGTATCAGGACTGCGACATTATGGCAGACACATCGGACACTTTTGACACCTTTTTGAAACCATGGACAATTATACAGTGATCAGTGCTATAATAATGCACTGATTACTGTGTAAATGTTACTGATTACTGTATAAATATCACTGGCAGGGAAGGGGTTAACACTAGGGTGTGATCAAGGGGTTAACAGTGTTCCCTGACTGTGTGTTCTAACTGTGGGGGGAGGGGACTGACTATAGGAGATGACAGATCATGGTTCCTAGCTATTAGGAACTCATGTCTCCTCTCCTCTCCTCACAGAACAGGGATTTGCATGTTTACACACACACACTTCCCTGTTCTGAATCTCGTGCCCGTAATTGCGCGTGGCCAGTGATCATCGTGATGGGCGCGTGCATCTGAGAAAGATGAGATATATGGGGGGGGGGTGAGTTTTATTTTTTTTGGAATGTAGGAACCTTAGGACTACAGTAACATCGGGTTTATTATGTGAGCAGCTTTGACCCTGCCCCACAGTAAATAGGATCTTTTCACACGTATACTTTTCCATCCAAACACCCATACATTTATTTCATTTTATTTTCTATATTTTTCTGCGTTCTTTTTTCCTTCACTCTCTGGTTTCTCCTTTCTTTGTGCTTGTCTTCTTTTTCTTTCCCTTTCTGCTTCCACCATATGTTTATTACCCATCCATTTTATCTATTACAATTGATTATTGCATGATTCATGTTTATTAATATTTTTGTCCTGTTTTTTCCTGTGTGTTGTCCTTTAAGAGTAGGTTGCATGTATGTTGCAATATCCCAGTACTTGTTCTAAACATGTTGTTTGTTCCAGCCTCCTCCACCTGAGGTTCACTCTTCAGATATCCACTCCGATCCGTTAGCTCTTCTGGGCTCCCACCTGGTGCACCCAGGCCACCCATGTGGCCACAGCGGGTGGCAGGTTTTGCCATCTTGGGCAAGTTGTTTGCGGGACAGTGGCCTCTCCTCATTTGGGTTGCTTAGCAACCCTTGATGCTTGTTTGGCCACATTGTCCTGGCTCCGCCCATTTGTGCGTTGGCAGGTGCGTGACTCGGGACGTGGCTCCACCCTGTTGCACATGGTCGCGCTGTGCTTCCGGGGGTCAGTGGTGGAAAGCATGCCACCCCCAGAATGGTGCTATGTGGCTGATACCCCCAAGGGTTATTTAAGGTGCTTAGCTGAGCCTGTCTTGTCACCTCTATACACTATTCGTTAGGGCGGTTTCTACCACCTTCCAAGGGGTGCTTTAACTTATGCTTAGTTCTGGTAAGTAACACTGTAATGTCCCCCTTTTGATTCTTCTTTGAATGGCCAGCATATTTGTTGTGCATAGGGCCATATATATGTTAGGGCATAGAACAGTTACATTGACTTTTATCTGTAATTAATGAGCCCATAAATGTACTATGATTTCCATGGTCACATCTATACATACATCCATGTCCTGCTTACATAGCAATTTTTATTATATATACATATGTCTACTTTGGTTCTCTGGCTATTAAGATGCATATCTGCCTAGGCCAGTAAAACTTTCCCTTTACTGATATTTTGATATTTTTTGTAAGTAGCATTTTTGCTGTGTTTTACAGTTTAAGTGTTGTTTTATATCATTACATATTACATATATACCTGCTTTTTTGCTCAGCAGCCATACATCTCTGCTGCAGTTTGTGTGAGTTTGTTCCGTTTTCTGACCTCGCTGGGCAACCTTCTGTTGGGCCCTGGTAATGGTAAGTGGTGTTGGAGCATAGGTTACCCCTGGCTGGACTTGGCTGTTTTTAAATTTGTATACTTTATGTGGCTAATATGCGATTCTTCATTGTCAACATGTAAGTCTGTTTCTGGGCTTGGTTCCACAATAGACAAAGGCTATTTTGTTCATGTTTTGATATGTTGTATTTGTTTAAACTTTATCTATTTGCATTTTTAGTATGAATGCTTTCATCCATTGATACATCCCTGAAGATGGAAGCAAATTCTGAAGCGCGTTGGGTGTGGAGCCTACTCCTTCTCTACCATGTGCTGACTTAGGACCCCCTACAGCATTTAGCCATTGTGTCATGTTGATAAGTAGTTGTATTAGCCACACCATCCTTATCAATTATGTATTGCTTGTTATTTATTTTATTTTTGAACTGCATTTAGCATAATACATTTCTATTTTTATACATTATACGTATATCGTTTGTTGGTGTTATATCACTACTAGAGCCTCTAAAATCCCATAAGGGGAAACCCTATCCCATACACACCTGAGACCTTGTAACACTAATGAGTCACATGACACCGGGGAGGGAAAATGGCTAATTGGGCCCGATTTGGAAATTTTCACTTAGGGGTATACTCAGTTTTGTTTCCAGCGGTTTAGACATCAATGCCTGTATGTTGTGTTATTTTGAGGGGGCAGCACATTTACACTGTTATACCAGCTGTACACTCACTTCTTTACATTGTAGCAAAGTGTTATTTCTTCAGTGTTGTCACATGAAAAGATATAATGAAAAATATTTACAAAAATGTGAGGGGTGTACTCACTTTTGTGAAATACTGTATCTTCTGAGGATGCTGGCTGCCACAAATCCTTCTTGCTATAGATGCAGGGATTTTAGTTTTTGCATGGACTTTCACTTTAAGTTAAGACTGTCACACCATTGTTTATGCGTTGGCGGTGAGGTTGAGATCCACTTTTGTAGTATGATTTTATGGGCTAAGTATAGGGACCTTGTTCATATTATATGCATTTCTCCTGGGAGTAAATCTTCAGGAATAATACCCAGGGATGCTAACTTCGGATCCGCTGGTAACTTGGTTAAACATAAGGAATTTAGGGTCTGAAGTACTTTTTCCCAATAGCGATGAAGTTTAGGGCATCTCCAGAGCATGTGGACAAGGGTCCCAATATCTGAGTTACATCAAGGACAAAAGGGTGATGTAGTTCTGCCCCAATTGTGGCGTTTCTGGGGAGTATAATGCACTCTATGAACAACAAACAACTGAGTCAGGCCCAAAGGAAGCATAGAGAGTTTGGGCTCTGTCCGACCCAAACGAAGAGTAGAGAGTGGGGCTTTGTCCGGCCCAAACGAAGAGTAGTGAGAGGGGGCTCTGTCCGGCCCAAACGAAGAGTAGAGAGTGGGGCTCTGGCCAGCCCAAGCGAGGAGTAGAGAGTGGGGGCTCTGGCTGGCCCAAGCGAAGAGTAGCGAGAGGGGGCTCTGTCCAGCCTAAACGTACAGTAATAAGCTGCAATGTACAGATCGTGCACTACGCCTGGTAACTGCAGCTGTTTAAATAGGAACAAGAGGAGGAATCAGGTGATGTGGCTCTGACATCATCAAAGTGCAGCAGAGATAGTGTAGATGACTGAGCCCCCAGTGGATGGATCAGACATTACAGGACCCCCCCCCCCCCCCGCTGAGGCACCCCTCCTGGGGGCCAAGGAAGCAGGCCTGTCAGGATTATGGGAATGGAAAAGGCTTACAAGCCATGCGGCATGAACTTTGGAGGTGGGTTTCCAGGAATCATCCTGTGGACTGTAGTTTTTCCAATGAATCAAATACTGTAAATGGTTTCTATGTACTCGGGAGTCTAGGATCTGATCAATTTCACGTTGGGATGTTATGGTTTTATCAGGAAGACGTGAAAGGTCGGATGAATTCGTAGGGTTGATGCTAGGTTTAGCTTCACTGCAGCCGGGTTGCTAACTGAAATGATGGGAAAAGGACCAATGAATAAACCACTAAATTTGCGTGATGGCGTCTTTAGGTCAAGGTGCTTGGTGGATAGCCGCACTAATTCACCAATTTTGTATGATGGTGGAGCTCTCCTGTGAAGATCATAGTAAGCCTTTTGTCTGTTTTGGGCTCTACTGATATTGTCATGCAGGTGAGGGATGAAGTTTTTTAAGGTGATAAATTCTTCAGCTGCAGGATTGTTGGTAGGTATCTGCTGAGGGATGAAGGAGGGATGAAAACCGTAGTTTGCATAAAAAGGTGAATAACCTGTGGTAGAACTGGTATTGTTGTTATATGCAAACTTCACTAGGGGGAGTACTCATGCCAAATGTTTTGTAGATAAGTGCAATAGCAACGAATATATTGTTCTAGACATCGGTTTACCCTTTCGGTTTGTCCATTAGTTTGCGGATGGTAGGCAGATGATAATCGATGGTCAATTTGGAGTTTTAGACAGAGAACCTTCCACAATCTGGAGATGAACTGTGAACCTCTATCCGACATAATTCTGGAAGGGATTCCATGCAGTTTGAAAACATGCTGTATCAAAATTTCTGCCGTCTCTTTGGAATTTGGTAGTTTCGAGAGGGGCATGAAATGAGCCATTTTGTTAAGGTAATTAACTGTGACTATAATCGCGTTGTACCCCCCTGAGCGGGGTAACTCAACAATAAAGTCAAGTGAAATGGCCTGCCATGGTTTTTCGGGTATAGGGAGATTTGTGAGGCAACCAAAAGGGGGTCGGGATTCATGTTTACAGCGGGCACAAGTCTCACAGGAGGATATGTCTTGCCTTACTGTCTCCTCCATCTTCGGCCACCAGAAGTGGCGGCGAAGGAGATTAAGGGTCCTAGTGATGCCGGGATGCCCAGCTAGTGGAATGTCGTGACTAAGTTGAAGGACACGATGGTGTCGAGTATTCGGGATGTACAACTGGTTATCTTTGTAGAAGAACCCTTCTTCATCTGACTCTAACTGCATTTGGGGTTTTTCTGAGTTTAAGGCCTGTTGCAACTCCTCTTTGAGGGTCAAGATGGTGCATAAGATTTTTTGCTGTGGGATGATTAGGGAATGTCTTAGAGTAATAGTTTGGTGTTCATCTAGACGAGAAAGGGAATCCGCTTTTCCGTTTTTGGATCCAGGGCGGTAGGTGATGACGAAGTGAAATCTATCAAAGAAGAGGGCCCAGCTTATCTGTCTTGACGAGAGTGTTTTGTTACGATGAATGTATTGGAGGTTTTGATGGTCTGAGTACACTATAAAAGGTAGTGAGGTACCCTCGAGTAGGTGTCTCCAAGGCAGTTTTCACGGCTAGCAACTCCTTTACACCTACGGGATAATTGATCTCAGCAGGACAGAGGGATCGAGAATGGTAGGCGACAGGGTGAAGTGGTCCATCAATGGATGATCATTGGGATAGGATAGCCAATAGGGCCGAATGGGAGGCATCTACCACTAAGATGTATTGTAGGTTAGGGTCCGATAAGCGTAGGATGGGTGCAGTAGTGAACCGACATTTCAGGGCATCGAAGGCCTCCTGAGCTTGTGTGTTCCATGTATAGTTGGCATGAATACTGGTTAGTTGAGTTAATGGTTTCGCAAATAAGGAATTTTTTTTTTATGAATTTGCGATAAAAATGTGCGAATCCTAGGAATCTTTGAAGTGCCTTCCTATTCAGTGGTATGGGCCATTTTTGGATACAATCAACCTTACCAGGATCCATCTGAATGCCTTTCTCAGAAATGATGTAACCCAAAAAGGCGACAGTGTTGGATTATAAAATGCACTTTTCTAATTTAACATATAAATTATGCATGTGCAACCTGGAAAGAACCCATCTGACATGTTTGCGATGGTCTGTGATGTTGTCAGAGTATATAAGTATGTCATCAAGATATACTACTAAACAAAAATCTAGGAGGTCCCTAAAGATGTCGTTCACGAAGAACTGAAAAGTGGCAGGTGCATTGCACAAGCCAAAGGGCATGACCAGGTACTCGAAAAGGCCTTAACGGGATCTGAAAGCGGTCTTCCATTAATTGCCCTAATGGATTCTGACCAGATTATATGCCCCCTTCAAATCAAGTTTGGTGAACAGTTTTGCCGTTTGTAACCATTCCAATAGTTCTGGGATGAGAGGAATGGGGTATCTGTTTTTCACTGTAATTTTGTTTAATTCTCTATAATCGATGATGGGGCGCAGACTTTGATCCTTGTTCCGGATAAAAATATGCCAGCAGCTGCGGGTGAGGTGGATGGTCTTATGAAACCTTTCTTCAAATTTTCTTCTATATATTCTTTTAGATGGGCCAATTCGGGCTGTGATAATGAATATATATGTCCGAAAGGGATTTTTCTGCCTGGGAGTTACTCAATTGGGCAATCATATGGTCTATGAGGGGGTAAAAGCTCTGCGTTCTTTTTTGTTGAAGACATCAGCAAAATCTTGGTATGCCTTGGGAACCAGGCTGACTTCCCCTGGGGACAGTGACTGTGCCTGTGATAAAGAAGTCTCTTTATAACAGGTCCCTTGGCAATATTGGGAGTCAAGGAGCACTCTGCTGTCTTCCCAACGTAAAGTCGGTTTGGGTGCATGCAGCCAGGAAAATGGGGAGAAGGTATCAAATCTAGACTGATATGTTCTATGTGTGTAGATTCTGTTACCATAAGCAGAGGTTGTGTTTGTGAAGTAATGGGACCCAAGGTTAAAGTGGTACCGTCAATAAGTCTAAGGGAGACAGGTTTGCATTTAGTGGATACAGGAATTTTATTGGTTTTAACAATATGAGAGTCTATGAAATTCCCACACGCTCCGGTTTCAATCATAGCCTCGAGAGTAATTCGGATTTCGTCCCACTGTATAGAGACAATAATTTTGAAACAGTTAGTGTCTGGTAAGTGGGGGTTTATTAGCCTGCATAAGTAAGCTGACTTACCCGGTCTTTTTTTTCTGAGCATGGGGCAGTCTTCCACGATGTGATGTGGCGCGCCACAATACATACAGAGCTGAAGGGACCTACGCCTAGATCTCTCGGCTGAGGAAAGTGGTCCCCTAATTGCTCCAATTTCCATGGGAACAACTGACTCCGAAGTATGGCCTGAGGGAACTGAATATGAGGCCATTGAGAGTCTCTCTGCTTTTCATTCTCTCATTCTTCTATCAATGGATATACTGAGAAGAATGAGAGCATCCAAGGTAGAGGGCATTGTAGTACGGGCTAACTCCTCCTTCAATGACTCTGATAAGCCCAGCCTGAATTGATTTTTTAGGGAGACTTGGATTAGACTCAGACTGCGTGGCCCAACGTTTGAATTGGGTGATGTAATCTTCGACAGGGTGTTTACCCTGTCGCAGAGCATGTAAGGCAGACTCTGCAGAGATCTGCTTGCTTGGGTCATCATATAGTAGGCCCATGGCTGCACTGAAGTCACTAAATGAGTTAAGAATTGGATCATCTTTCTCTATGAACGTGTTAGACCAGGCTCGGGGTTCACCTCTAAGGTAGGAAATGGCAGTGCAAACTTTTGTTCTGTCTGAGGCATAAGTACGTGGCTTCATGTCAAACAAAAGTTTGCACGCATTAATGTATTCCCTGTAGTTTTTCCTATTGCCTGAAAAAATGTCTGGTGGGCTAATTTTTGGTTCTGGGGTGTCAGGTTGTGTAACCCGAATAGGGAAGTTGTCAGTAACAAAAGTTTTGAGAGTCTGGTTTTCAGTAGCGAGGTCTGAGACCATCTGTGAAAGAGCGTCAAGTCTCTGATTGAATGCCACCATGTGTGTAACAACATCTGATGGATCTATTTTCCCACTTTTTGGTAGGTGGTTTGTGCTATCTGTAATGGTTCAGGCAGTGTGATAGAAGTGATTGTAGTGGATCACAGCTTCAGGCTTACATGCATACTAGGTTACTAATTGGTTACACCGTATGGGCAAGTATAAGGTAAAGGAACAAAGGTGTGTTGTGAGATTTGATTGGTTTTTATTTAGAGAGGTTATATACAGCCATAACATAGGTAACAGGAGAGACCGTTAGGTAGACGCAGTTCAGAGGTACAAATTTTATATGGTACAGGTATACTTGCAGTGAATAGAAATAAGCAGATGGGGACACTCAGTGCCGTCTGGAGAGATGTACTGGTAGCCTTTGTGGGAGAGGTTGGTGAGGCGTTCACCGGCCAATACTAAGAGTAGGAAGTGGGGCTCTGTCTGGCCCAAAACAAAGAGTAGAGAGTGGGGGCTCTGTCCAGCCCAAACGAGGCGTAGAGAGTGGGGGTTCTGTCCTGCCCAAACAAAGAGTAGAGAGTGGGCCTCTGTCCAGCCCAAACGAGGAGTAGCTAGAGGGGGCTCTGTCCGGCCCAAACAAAGAGTAGAGAGTGGGGGCACTGTCCGGCCCAAACGAAGAGTAGAGAGTGGGGGCACTGTCCGGCCCAAACGCAGAGTAGAGAGTGGGGGCTCTGGCTGGCCCAAGCGAAGAGTAGCAAGAGAGGGCTCTGTCCGGCCCAAACATACAGTAGTAAGTTGCAACGTGCTGATCGTGCACTACGCCTGGTAACAGGTTCCTAGCACAAACGATGAGTAATTGGCGGCAGCTGTTTAAATAGGTACAAGAGGAGGAATCAGGTGATGTGGCTCTGATATCATCAAAGTGCAGCGGAGATAGTGGAGATGACTGAGCCCCCAGTGGATGGATCAGACATTACAAAGATAAAGTATTAGAAGGGTTATATTTCAACTGGTAAACCAACACCTAACTCTGTAGAGCATGACATATTTGGAGGTATTGGTAGAAATTATTGTCGGAGAACTGAAAATGCTCCTTAAGGGCACTAAATGACAACAAGACATCTTTGTCATACAGTTGATGAAGAAGAGTAATACCAGTCCTCTTCCACAAGTCAAACCCTGTTAATTTATTAATTTCTGCCAGGTACAGATTGTCCCAAATGGGCATATGTTTAGTGTAACCCTCATACATAGTGATAGCTTGCACGGCTACCCACAGCCTGTGTATCAGGCAAAAAGTGGAAAATGTCGTTTGTCATGGAAATGGTCAGCCACCACCACTAGCTGAACCAGTGGAGACACATTAAACTGTGACAAGATAACCCTCTGTACTGGGTCTTGTAAACTCACTTTATCCCATCCATACCAATGCTGTAGTTGGGAAGCAATAAAGTACAATCTTGTGTTTGGCACCACAAGGCCACCATTATCCTTAGCTAACTGTAATACAGAAATTTTAATTCTAGGCCCCCTATATCTCCAGATAAGATCACTAACAGTGGAATCAATCATTCCGAATCTGTGGCAACCAAACAGGGCAATTGTGAAGGATATATAGTAATTGTGGCCTCCATACCCTTTTAACTGAGTTTACTCTGTCTATTACAGTTAAAGGTAATTTACTCTAGGTTTTACCTGTTTGTTTGAATCTAGTAAATATCAGGAATACGTTTCTGTCTACATAATCCTGAACTCTGGGTGTAACTATAATTCCTAGGTACTTGAAAGATGTGACTATTGCTATTTGATTCACCTTAAGGGTAATCTCCGCTTGTATAGGGTCAAGGGGCAAAAGTACAAATCAATTGATATTAAAGCCAGAGAAAGAGCCATGGGTATCTATTAGGGACATAGCTGCAACCAGTGATGAAGAAGTATCTCCCAAGAACAATAAGGTGTCATCTGCATATAATGCTATTTTATCATCACCTGTGGGCCTTTGAAATCCAATGATATCCGGGGATTCTCTAACAGCTGATGCCAAAGGCTCCAGCGCCAGAGGAAAAAGGAGGGGTGACAGGGGACATCCCTGCCTTGTTATATATATATAACATATTGATATATGTCCATTAACTTGCGCCCTGGCTTTTGGGGTAGTATAGATACGGGTGACATGGGGTCGTATCTGCTGAATATAATGTGGCCTAAATCCAAATCGCTGGAGACAGTGCCATGGGAAGTCCCACTCTATACTGTCAAAGCATCAAGCGACAGTATGGCTCTCTCTTCTGTGTTTAGGGTTGGGATTTGTAAATTTAGGGATAGATGCCTGATGTTAATGGCTGTGGATCCATTTGGGATAAACCCGGATTGGTCCGGGTGAACTAATTTAGCAATATGTTTTGAAAGCCTGGGAAGCTAGTACTTTTGCCAGGAGCTTAATGCCTGATGTGAGTAGGGATATTGGACGGTATGAGTCCGGACTACAAGGGTTCTTGCTTGGCTTCAGCAATACTATAATTATGGCCTCCATCATAAAGGAAGGGTGGAAGGGATCCCACTTCAAAGGCATTATTGAATACCTCCAGAAGTTCTGGCAAAAGCGCATCGCCATGAGTTTTATATATCTCTCCCGTAAGGCCATCGGCCCCTGGTGCTTTATTAGGAGAGCTGGCTACAGCGCCCCGAAACTCATCAAGAGTTAAAGGCTCTTCTACAGTTTCCCTTTCAGCCTCTGACAAAAATGGTAAATTAATAGTATCTAGAAACTTGATCAGATCCTCCACAGAATATGACACTTTACTACTGTATAGTGTTTGAAAAAATTCACAGAATACCTTAGCAATCCCTTGAGTAGTAGTCACCTTTATATTCAAGGGAAGTGTCATTTCTGACACATAGCCTGAAGGCCTCTGAGCCCTCAATATAGTAGCCAAGAAGTGTGCTGTACCCTTCCGCTCCTTGAAATATGGCTGTTGAAGAAAAAACCTTTAATGGTCAGCTTTCTGTATAGTAACAGTAACAGAAACATACATTTGTTGGCTTTGGAACTATTGAAATTGGGATTCAGATTTAGGGTTACTAGCAAATTGGCTTTCAGCCTGTAACATTTCATTAGCCAGCAATTAATTTTGGAAATAAGATAAGGAGGCCTCGCAGATAGGCCTTCAGTGAGTCCCAATATATTGGGAGAATCACAGTGGATCTATTGGCAATACTATAAACTTCCAAATCCAATACGATACTCTCCGGTAAAGAAAGAAGGGAGAACCAGTAGGGGTTTACCTTCCAAAAGGAGCGGTTTGGGCTGGATCGTAAAAACATTTTTATAGTTAAAGGGAAATGATCATATATACCTCATGCCTCATAGAAAATATCAGAGATCATGGGTAAAAATGTTGCTGTTCCCAGTGCCATGTCAATTCTGGAAAGAGATCTATGGGTACTAGAAAAGCATGAAAATTGCAGGGTTGTAGGGTTTCTATTCTTCCATAGATCGGTTAGCCCAAGTTTATGTATATATCTGGCAAACACAGTAGGAACTGAGACTACTTCTCTCTCAACGGGATGATATTTTTCTAACAAAGTGTTCAAATAATTGTTAAAGTACCCTACTATTAACTATGGGATATCTGGTTTGTCTGAAACAAAAATTCCCAAAGAACCTCCGGGGAGTACGGAGGGGGAATATAGGTGGTTGCTAACACATAGGGCTTTCTAAAGAGAGTGTAATATAAAAATATAAACCGCCCCTTACCATCCTTCTACACATGCCTGCAGGAAAGGTCCACCTCTTTAGCTATAAGAATATAAATTACTGAGGGAGGGGATACGGATTGAAGATCCTCCCTCCACATGCTAAGATTTATATTCTCACGATTGTGTTGCCGGTTCAGTGTATTCAATGTAATATACATAAGCTGTACCCTGTGTATTTTTTTTGTTTATACATCCTGCTGATTAACCTGCTTTCTTTTGTTCAAACAACGATCTTTGTTACATGTTTTCTTTTTGAAAAATAATAAAATCTTTGTGGAAAAAAAAAAAAAAGAATATAAATTACTTTGGAGTATGCTGTATTTGTTGAATGGTATTGTATGTTGTATTGATTCCTTTTCAGATAGTGGAATGTATCTGGGTGGAGACGATTTCCTGCTGACAGACCACCGAAGGGGAAAACCTTTTTAGAGAGGTAAAAATTGCTTTTCTTTTAGAAGAGTCACTCAGACCCTCCACGAAATTAATCACTTGTGTTAGTCATAACATAAGGTACAGTATATATAAGCAATAACCCTTTCTCTCTGGATTAGAGAGGACGACTCAAAAATAACCCAGGTCATGTAATGATACTTCTGGCTAGAGAGTTTTCGTTTCTGACACAGAACCACCATACCTCTATGGCATAGGTAGGCAACTTCGGCCCTCCAGCTGTTTTGAAACTACAAGTCCCATGAGACATTGCAAGACCCTGACAATCACAGGCATGACTCCTAGAGGCAGAGGCATGATTGAATTTGTAGTTTTACCACAGCTGGAGTGCCAAGGTTGCCTACCCCTGCTCTAGGGTATATGCAGAACAAATCTTTTGCTTCGTCATAATTGGGGCTGTTGTTATAGAGAGAAAAAGTCAATGAGTCCGCACGATCAATTCGTCTATGAAGAGCAAAAAATAAAATAAAAACAGAAAAAAAAACTATTTGCAGTGTAGATAGAGTCAATACAATGAAGAACTAAATTCAGAGAACAACTATAGAATTTGTTCCATGCAGGAGCTACTACCAGAGGGGCCATGTGACTCGGGAGAACACATGAAATATCTGAATGCTGAACAAGGCCCATGTTATGGTAATTTGCAGTGCCTGTAACCAGGCATTATCTTGTAACATGACTTTCCCATTCGTAAGACAGGGTAGAGCTGCACTGTAGCCAAGATATAGAACAAAACATCAAATTGGGTCAAGTACCCTTGTAGCACAGGGATTCAAACATTCATTAGGAGATCAAGCTGCCTGCCTGTAAGTATCGAGCCACCGGGCTGTGGCCTCAGGAGATTCAAAGAATGGGTGCTGCCTTGTTCCACTATCCGCAAACTGGTCAGGTACAGCATTGAATATGTGAGCTCTGCTTGTTGTTGTCAACGTTTCACAGCCATCCATCTTTATATCTGGCAGTTTTCTGGCTTTCTGAAGGATGATGTCTTGTCTCTATATTTGTAGTTTAGCATCTGAAGCATGGAGATTCTGGGGCCTGACCCTGTTGGCAGTGGTCTGGATGGAACCCTATGTGCCCTCTCTGCTGCAAATAAAGGAGTAAAGTTCTCAGCGCTCAGCATGTTTTTAAGCCATTTTTCAATGAATTCCACTGGAGCCTTTCCCTCCACCCATTTAGCATCCCCACAATTCTGATGTTCTTGCAAACCCAGTTTTCCAAATCTTCCAATTTCTGTGTTACATTTGTATAAGTTTGCACGATAGGATGTACAGAGTCCTCTAAGGTACTAATGTGCTCCTCCACTCCTGAGACCCTTTAGGATGTATAGAGCCCTTTAAGATATTAATGCACTCCTCCACTCCCGAGACCCTTTCCTTAAAGTTGAGCAAATATTGCCTTATTAAAGTTATGTCCTCCCTCATGCCATCAAAACCCTGGGTAAGGGTAGACAGAGAGCTATTGCATGTAATAATCGCTTTCATAATATCTGCCAATGTGGGTTCTGAGGCAGTAGCAGGAGAGGGAACAGGCAAAACATCAAGGTCTAAAGCACAATTACTCACTGTGCCATCAGGTAGGCTCCACTAATTTGAGTCCTCCTCTCATGATTGAGATGCTGCAGCGCCTGTGCCCTCCACTACCGCTGCTTGCACTGGTCAGGGAGTTGCAGCAGAACTCCCGGAGTCCCCAGCATGTGTTCGGACAAACCACTCCAGACGAGCTGCTGTGTCTCAGAGCTTCTCCTTCACAGATCTCTGTGACTGTGCGCTGGCACCATCTTGAGAGGAACAGGTTGTGGCTCCTACATCTTCCCTTTTCTTTCTAGTCATGATGACAGGTAACAATATAGTCTCAGGAGAGAGCTGAGATATAGACAGGCTGGTGACAGAAATCAGGCCATTTAGTGAGGATTAAACCCCGATATCAGGATTTGCAAGCAGGATAAAACAGAGGAGCTCTAGCCCACGCATTGGTTCAAATCTCTGGCCAAGCCACGCCTCCCCCCCCGATGGTATAGCTTGATGGATAATTATCTGCTTGATGGTTGATGGACAAGTATCAGCCTGTATTTCTTAGGATTGAGGACCCCTTTGATCTGACCAAATCTCCAACTCTATGTGCAAATTTGCAAGGAACCTCCACCATGCTTCAGTGTTGCCTGCAAATACTCATTATTGTACCGTTCTCCAGCCCTTAGGTGAACAAACTGCAGATATTTCAGATTTTGTCTCATCAGTCCAGAGCACCTGCTGCCTTTTTTCTGCACCCCAGTTCTTATGTTTTCATGCATTTTTAAGTCACTTAGCCTTGTTTCCACATCAGAGGTATGGGTATGGGTTTTTGGCCACGATTCTTCCATGAAGACCACTTCTGGCCAGTAAGGATGGGCTTTATATTTGGGTTGAACATGAGATGGACTCGAACAATGGCTGTTCGCCTGTTCGCCAAATAGCGAACAATTTGGAGTGTTTGCTGCAAATTCGAAAGCCGCGGAACACCCTTTAGAATTCTATTGGGAATTGGGAGAAATCAAAATGCTAATTTTAAAGGTTAATATGCAAGTTACTGTCATAAAAAGTGTTTGAAGACCTGGGTCCTGCCCCAGGGGACATGTATCAATGCAAAAAAAAGTTTTAAAAACGGACGTTTTTCCGGGAGCAGTGATTTTAATAATGCTTAAAGTGAAACAATAAAAGTGTAATATTCATTTAAATTTCGTACCTGGGGGTGTCTATAGTATTCCCAGTGTTGGTCATCTTACTTTAAAAAATTAATTAGTTAAGTTACAAATTACTTGTGAAAAAAAATAATTCATTGCGTTAGTAACTCAGTTACTACATTGGAAAAGCAATTAGTTACTCAGCAAAGTAACTGTGACTTTTTTTTTAATATTCTAAGGGGCGGGTCTAGTATTACTGTAAGCAAAGGGCGCGTTCCCCCCCCGCATGTCTATTTCCCCTCTGTACCCCCCTGCATGTCTGTTCCCCCCCACACACATATATCTGTTCCCCCTCTGTACCCCACTACATGTCTGTCATCCCCCCCACACACATATATCTGTTTCCCCTCTGTACATCTGTCCCCCCCAAACTCACAGATCATTCCTCAGATCAGAGTCACGGATCGGATAATTTTATGGATGTTTCCCGTGCTTAGAACAGTCTGAGAGCAAAATTACATTTCTAAAAGAAAAAAAGTCATTTAAAACTACTTGCAGCTATAATGAATTGTCGGTCCCGGCAATACACATAAAAGCCATTGAAAAAAATGCCATAGGATTCCCGAACAGGGGAACCTCGAACCAAAATTTGAAAAAAAAAATGCGTGGGGGTCCCCCCAAATTCCCCACGCCAAAATAAAAAAAAAATGGCATGGGGTCCCCCTCAAAATCCATACCAGACCCTTCAGGTCTGGTATGGATTTTAAGGGGAACCCTGCGCCAATTTATTTATTTTTTGAAATGGCATGGGGTCCCCCCAAAAATCTATACCAGACCCTTATCCGAGCACGCAACCTGGCAGGCCACAGGAAAAGAGGGGGACGAGAGAGTGCCCCTCCCTCCTGAACCGCACCAGGCCACATGCCCTCAACATGGGGGAGGGTGCATTGGGGTAGCCTCCCCAAAGTACCTTGTTGCCATATTGATGGGGAGAAGGGCCTCATCCCCACAACCCTTCCCCATTGGTTGTGGGGGTCTGCGGGCGGGGGCAGATCCTGCCCCCTGTGTGAATCGGTAACGGGGTACAAATGTACCCCTACCATTTCACAAAAAAAGTGTCAAGAATTTAAAAAAGACAATAGTCGGTTTTTGATAATTCCTTTATTAATGTCTTCTTCTTTCCCCACTTCTTCTTCCATCTTCTTCTGTTATTCCTTCGGTTTTCTTCTTCTTCCTCCATCTTCTTCTTCCCCTCGCTTCTTCCTCTATCTTCCTCCAGTTTTCTCGTCTGGCATCTTTCTCCAGCTTCTTCTTCCCCGCACGATCCGCCTCAATGAGAGTCTCCCGCTGTGTGACGCTTCTGTTCAGGTGACAGCTCTTATATAATGGAGGGTGGGACCACCCGGTGTCCCCACCCCCCTCTGACGCATAGGGACTTCCCTATGGCTTTCCCCTGGTGTCAGAGGGGGCGGGCTCACCTGTTTACATAAACTGATGACCCCGCCCCCCTCTGATACCACTGGGATTTTGGCGCGGGGTTCCCCTTAATATCCATACCAGACCTGAAGGGCCTGGTATGGAATTTGTGAGGACCCCCACACATTTTTTTTTTAATTTTGGTTCGGGGGCCCCCTGTGGGGGAATCCCATGCCGTTTTTCAATGACTTTTATGTGTATTGCCGGGACCGACAATTTATTATAGCAGCGAGTAGTTTTAAATTACTTTTTTCCTTTAGAAATGTCATTTTGCTCTCAGACTGTTCTAAACATGGGAAACATGCGCCATTTTACAGGCATACTATAGATACTCCCCCAGGTACAAAATTTAAAGGAATATTACACTTTTAAACATTATTAAAATCACTGCTCCCGAAAAGACGGCCATTTTTAAAACTTTTTTTTGCATTGATACAGATCCCCTGGGGCAGGACCCAGGTCCCCAAACACTTTTTATGATAATAACTTGACGGTGTTCGCGTGTTCGAACAGATTTTTTGCCTGTTCCCATGTTCTAGATGTGAACCGAACCAGGGGAGAGGGATGTTCGGCTCATCCCTACTGGCCAGACTCGTTCATACAGTAGGTGGGTGTACCTGAGTCCCACTGGTTTCCACCAGTTCTGTTCTGATGGCATTGCTGGACATCCTCCGATATTGAAGGGAAGTAAGCATGATGTGTCTTTCATCTGCTGCATTAAGTTTCCTTTGCCAAGCACGGCATGTACGCTCCTCAACATTACCCGTTTCTTTAAAATCTTTGCCTGGGAGAGAATTTGCTGATGCAGTATAAAAACCTTGTGTCTTGGTGCTGTGTTCGGTCTTGCCTTGGTGTATGACCTGTGTCATGAAACTGTCTTGCAACAACCTCACCATGGTAGCAGAGTTTGGCTCTTCCTCACACAGTTTTAAGCCTCCTACACAGCTGTTTATGTTTCAGTTAATGATTGTGTTTCAACCTACATATGAAATAGATGATCAATAGCATCTCCTTGGTATAATTGGTTAATCATACACCTGACTCTAATCCCACAAAATCCCTGAGTTTATGCAAGTGTACAAAGTGTGCAAGTGTAAGAAGTGATTCTGGTTTGAAGCCAAAAGGTAGTAACACCAGATATTGATTTGACTTAGGTTTTTCTTCTGTTCGCTCACTGTGGGTTTTGTAATTTGATAAAAATAATTGTGAAAGCATTCTTATTTGACATTTCTTCACACCTGCCTTAAGTGTTTGCACAGTACAGTAAGTATTACCTCTCTTCTTTACAGGCGCATGCTTGCTTCATTAACTTTACTGATATGACTGTTGCTTTATTGTAATTTGAAATTAATCTTTTTTTTTTTATGTTGGCAAATATAATAATAAAAAAAACACTATTTTGCATTATCTTTTAATGTGTACCATATATAGAATATATACGGTATATGCAGTGTTTTAGGCAATTATTTTTGTTTAAAAATAATTAGATATGTATTGAAAAATACAGGAAAGTGGTTGGTTCTGCCTCTCAAAATAAGACATTAGAGTTAGGTGAACTGAGAAATTAAAGTTTTGCCCTCAACACCAACCCCATACCTCATCACCTCCACTTAAACAAGGTGCTTTAAATCTAGTTCAAGGTCAAGGTGACACACTGTGAACCTGACAATAAATCATTCAGAATGAAAGCTGGCCTTTTATGGTAGAGAGAATTGATAAAACAAGATATATATCTCCTTTAGAAATGTTCCTTCTTCTTTTCCTTGACATGTTTATATGGTACATTCAGTCCGGGATTGTACTAAAGGATGTAATAAGCAAAAGAGATTTATAGCAAGTCCAGTGTAATTATACACAGAGTGGAATGGTTTTGCAATGAGGTGAGCATTCTTAACTGTCTTGTGCTAAAGCAGATAATGCCAAAAGAAGTAATAACTGCCCAAGTATACATTGCAATTCTTGAATGGGCTTTTACTACAGGTCTTTGAGGATTGCCCAGTGGAGCCATTGAGGCTGTTGTCTAATTTTAACAGGCAGCAATAATAAGTAGAATATGCTAGAAGACCTAACTACAGAAGAAATCATAGTTACCTTCTTTCAACTGACCATCACTGGGGTCTGACCTTGAAATCATTTCAAAAAGAAAAATTCTCGTCTTTTTAATGCAAATTTTATTTCGGGCTGCCCATAGCACATAGGACATGGGTAGGCAACCTCAGCCCTCCAGCTATTTTGAAACTACAAGTCCCATGAGACATTGCAAGTCCCAGGCATGACTCCTAGAGGCATGATGGAGGGCCAAGGTTGCTACCCCTGACATAGGAGAAAGGACACTTGACAGAGTGAGCTAGAAGGCAGGAGAAAGATTAAGAATGCATGGAGAATGGTTTAAGGATATTATGTAGAGAGCAGTAACAAGTGGTCATAGCTTAGGTAAGTCTCAAAGAGGAACAGATAGCTTGGCAAGCAACTTGGCTCATCTGCCTACACATTTGGTAAATGTATGGATATGGCTGACAGATCCCCTGTCAGAACACAATATCTCAGTGAGGAGATTGCTGTACTAATATCACATTAGTGTCTGTGTATGAAGCAGGGAAAAATATTTACTGCTTCATTCTTCGGCATTCACAGAGGAGATCGTTCTCCTCTGTGTGCCTGTTTATGAAGCTGTGTAGATCGCTTCTCCTTTGGAGGAGTGAAGCGATCTACAAACACTTCCATCAATGGAGAATGCCCCTTGATACTGGAATCTCGTAAGAAATAGCAAGATTACAGTACCAGCAATTCACTCAAGGTGTCCGTTTATTAAGCAGTGATAAATTATCACTGCTCAGTACAGAGACATTCCCGGAGGAGACTGCCCACCTAATCACTATAATATCTGTCCCCCTACACTATATATATATATATATATATATATATATATATATATATATATATATATATATAATATAATATATATATATATATATATATATATACGCACAAAATAGACATGGCAGGGGGCCATGGTTAGTGTCTTGGGAGGTCAGGGAGGGAGGGAATCAAAATTCTTCCTTCTTCCCCCTGGGATTCTCTCTTCTCTCCCCGATTCACCACCCCTGAGCTGGTGAATTGGGAAGTGTGAATTCTGACACAGTACGATAGTGAAGTGCTGAGATCGCAGCTTCATAAACTGGCCGTTTCTGTGTCAGTCAATCACAGCTTCTCTGTGTGTAGATCAATGGCAGAGAACATGTTCATCTCTTTTTTCATAAACCATTAATGGACTGAGATCAGCAGTAAACCTAGGGATCACCGTTGTTCACAGTTTCATAAACGGACACCATAGTTAGTACAGTGAGCACCTCAAATTAGTTTTTGCTCAGCCCCACTGGCTTGAACGAAAAAAAAAAACCTTAAAGTGTGTACCCGGCTTTACACGTTAAGAACATTTTATTGTTATGATGAGCACTTTCAAGACATGCAGGTGCTCAATATACCCTCACTTTTTCTTTTCACCACTTTCACTTCACCTGCTAATATTGCAAGGTGTTATCTTAACCGCTTGCCGAATGGCTCTCGCCAATGTACGTCAGCAGAATGGCACTCTGATATTTCTCTAAGCAAGATACATTAAAAAGATCACAGGGATAAAAAAATATAAATGGAGGTGGACAGATTAGAAAAATAATAAGATGGCATGAAAAAAGAATCCAAGTCATTTAATTACTAGAACCCAGTCCACTGAATGGTTTCATTGGCTTGAAAAAGCAGCTACAGTATGTAAGGGAAATGCAGACCAATGTGTACAGGGGCACCAAGGGCTGCACCAAAAGTGCAGAAGGGCCGCAGGTTGGGCACCAGGGATATAGAAAGTATTAGTTCAAATCAGATTTTTTTTCAGCTTCATGTTAAGGTTACAGTGAAATTATATGAAACAATATTGCTGCATTAATTGCACTGATTTTGGATCTAGAGAAATTAGCAAATTGTTTTATTTTTGGTTAAAGAATTAGAATACCTAATACATGAATGAGCATGCATATTAAATGCCACCCCTTCAGCTTAGGGTGACATAGGCAAAATATTCTGGTTGTGAAACAACTGCTCTAAATTCTGGAGTCAGCAGAAGTATCTCTGTGTTTTTCTTAACCTTGGGACAGATTAAATCTCTCCTCTCTGCGCTGAACAGAATAGAGGAAACAACCTCTCTGCATAGCTATTTTCTGCCAAGTCTCCTGGCTGCTGGCATTAATTAAGAAGCAGAGCAAATCAGGATAACAGGATGATACGGGATCTTATCGCAAGGGTGTGTGGACCAACAAAAAGTCATCTTACTGTCTGCAGGCGTTTTAACCTCTTCAGAGCTCACGAGCAACATGTATCATGTACATACATATCCTAGCTAATTAAAGCATGACACATAGCTCTTTTATGCTCCATAAAATGATAAATAATGCATTAAAAGAATGGGTATATAGCTGTAGAATTACAAAAGTACAAAGTTAGTAGGTTATTAGCAATTGTCTTAGCATTTTGTACTGAAATTGTTGAGTTTTTCTTAAGTTCATTAACATCACTCAGTAACCACTATTTGGTATAGCTATTAATTTCTCATAAAGAGATATGCAAAGCACACCACAATATTCAGTGGGCTTTGGGGGTTGTTTAGCTCAGTGATAGAAGCATTTTTTTGTGAGTCCATGCCAGCACACTTTTATTTAAAACAAAAACTAAAAAGTTTATAAACATTTACCGATGCTGGGGATTTTCATCAGCAAAGCAAGTAATAAAAAACCTAGTCACCTGGACCTCTCTTCAGCAGCACTGCTGCTCTTGTCACTGGTCCCTAAGATCGTCTCACCCCCATGGTTATATGGGCTTTTCTGGTTTACTCAGTATATAGTTACAGCTATTTGCTCCATGGGCCCACTCCTGACCGCTCGATAGGGGTTCTCCTGATATCTCTGGCTCCTTTAATCCTCTGAGACTTATTCCGCGTACACACGACCGGTTTTCCTGTCGGAATAAACTCCAAAGATTTTTACGATGGAGTTCTGACAGAATTCCTGTTGTGCGTACTAACGATCACACCAAAGTCCGATCATTAAGAACATACAGCAGGTATGACGGGACTAGAAAAGGGAAGTCCAGGACCCAGTGCGCCACCCTTATCTCAGGATGACGGACCCCGTTTTTCACTGTCTGTTGACTTTGCTGACCCCTTATATCAGCAAGCAGGATACCTGCATGCGGCAAGCCATCACCCTGGAGCAGAGGCTAGTTGCCACCTTGCGGTACTTGGCGACTGGAAGAAATCTGCAGGGCCTCAAGTTCTCAACAGGCATCTCCGCCAGACTCTGGGGATCATTATTCCAGAGACCTGTTCTGCCATCATTCAGGTCCTGCAGAAAGACTATATTAAGGTATGTTTTCTCCTTTAAAATCACATTATATGTATTTAATGTTTGCTAATGTATTGTATTTATTTAATCATTCATTCCCTAATTACCATGATGGGAATATGCTGTGAATGTCACCTTTATCCTCATGCATTCTGGAAGCTTTTTTAATACTCCTTTTTTGGCCTACATGCATATTTGCCTTCACTAACCTCCCTAGCATATTATCCTTAGCCCATATACACCTATAGCCTAGTCCCTTTAACAATGTCTATTGTCAGCTCCATTGTACTGCTTTCCCCAAAACACCCCCTAAAATGTGTCCAAATGTTATGTGTCCTTAAATTCAGTCAGAGTGTTGGAGGCTTTTTTTTTTGGCTCCCAAAGTCACCTCAAACCCTCCCCCCCCCATACAATTTTATCAATGGGCCATCAGAGGGGTAAGGAATCTGATAAGTGGGCTTTATTTTTTTGTCTTTTTAAATACTTCTTAAAATAAATGTTATACTGATGTTGTGCAAGAATGTTTTTGTGTAATCTGCTTGCAATGTTATGTGCAAAAGTACTTTTTCTTGTTTAACTCCACAGTTTCCTTCAATGCCACAGGAATGGCAGACTGTGGCCTCCCATTTTGCTGACCGTTGGGACTTTCCCAACTGTGGAGGGGCTATAGATGGGAAGCATGTCCACATTGTGCCAACACCCCATTGGGGTCTTACTATTATAACTATAAGGGGTTTAATAGCGTAGTGTTAATGGCGGTGGTGTCGGCACACTATGAGTTCCTCTATGTGGACATGGGGAAGAATGGCCGGATGTTGGATGGAGGAGTCTTTGGCCAGACGGCGTTTTACCAGTGTCTCCAGACTGGTGGACTGGCATTGCCATCTGACGTGGATAACGTGGAAGGACTCCCCTTCGTCTTTATTGCAGATGAAGCCTTAAGTCTGGGCAAGCACCTGATGAGGCCATTCCCTCAAAGGACCCTTGACCCAGAGAGGAGGGTTTTTAACTACCAGCTGGCCAGAGCGAGAAGAGTCATTGAGAATACCTTCGGGATAATGGCCAGCCGGTTCCGCCTGTTTCTGACAGCAATCCATATGGCGGACTACAAAATCAACCATAACATCCAATGCTGCTGCATCCTGCACAATTATTTAACAAAAAAATCCCTGAATTATCTAGCCTCAGTTGGGCCTGAGGCCAAACTTATTACAGACAATTTCCTGACGGGCCTGGATACTGGCCGTACTGGCTCGACACCCCAAATCGCCCGTGAAGTTCGGGAGAAATATGTTAATTCTTGTATGGGTAGGGGGGTCATTGCAATGCCAGACAATGCCTACAATTTTTAGTAACAAAAAAAATTACAGATAGAATCTAGAATTTTCTTTATTGCCTATTTTTGGCTGTCTCCTAGGTTCTCCTAGTGCACTTGTAGTGCCAAGTGGATTTTTCTTTAGTAAATAAGCCCCATTGTCACTGTAAATGCAAAATTACTTACAAAACTGGTATTGAGAATTGAAAGAAGAAGCCACACATTGTAGTATTTCAAAATGTTTACTCTGTGCACATTCACACATGTACATTTAGAAAATGTGTTACATTTTTTTTCTCAATTTTTTTTTATATTTTTTCCTCAATATATATATATATATATATATATATATATATATATATATATATATATAACATGACATATACAACTCTGGAACTTACAAAGTTCAAGGTATAAAAACTGAAAGCAATATCAGACATTATAGTGTCAAAAATGTCTTGATATTGCCATAAATCTGATGGGGTGATGTCACCCCTGTAAAAGCCACATTTTGAAGATGCACACAAATTGGGAGTCCAAATGGGTAATGTCGTCATATGCTATCTCCCATCATGGGGGATCAATGGACTTGTTTTGCAGGTGCAAGCCCTTCCTCTCACCTACTAGAGTTATGAGGAAGGGGTTTCACCCACAAAACGCATACATTGAGATCCCCTGATGGCAGATAGCACATGTTGACACACCGTGTGCATCTTTAAAATTTGGCTTTTCAAATGTACAATATAAAAACATTTGGGGGAATATAAAAACAAAAATAAAACAAGTTGTAATTCTAGGGAAAAGGTGATTATATTCTCCCCAAAACATCTATCATGTTCTTCATTTGCTGTTCCATAATGTTTAGTCTATTTCTCATAGCGTCAATTTCCCCATTCCAGGTCATAATTTGCTGGATGAGTGTTTGGGCGCTGGCCCTAGTGAAAGGTTCCGTCGCTTCCTCTTCCACTACCAGCACATCACCTAAAATTGTTTAAAAAACATGTATTTAGAAATATGCAGGCATACATGGAAAACAGGAAGCTGGGGTGTCAGACACTCACCTGGAGGGGTGCCCATCTCGCCAACTTCCTCCACCTCTCATTTCTCAAGATCCTCGGGGTGGCTAGGGCTAATTTTCCAATCAGGTTGGCAATGTTGGAGGTCCCTGGTATCCTCTGACTGCTGTCTGAGTCTTTTCTCCCCTATGAGAATGAAACAAAAGGTATACTTAGCACACAGATATTTGAGTCCAGAAATAGGAATATGACACATTGCTTTGAAGTGGTGTACAATTGTCAGTTTGGGAAGAGATCCAAGTTGAAGACATGATTAAAAAACTTACCTCCCAAACGTGAAAGTAGCCATTTAAAACTGTACAACAGTAAAGAAAAGCACATGGAGCAGCATGCAAGTTAATAATCATAATATGAACACACGACAAGTACTTACTTTTTAAAGCATCTTCTTTATTTTGCAATACTGATCTGGTTCCCTCAGTTTTATGTCGGACCAGCGCTTTCCTAATTAGTCTTTGGACCATCGTATTCCAAACTTGTGTTCCAGAGTGTTCACAACAGTTGTCATGATTTGGCCCTTTCACAAATTTGGATGGGTGTGCGGACCATGTTTCCCATCATAATCCTCCCTGCACAAGATCTCCACCATCTCTTTCCTCAAAGGCCATGTTGGTGGCCTTAAATCCTCTCCTCCTGGATCCGGACGCTTGGGGCTCTGGGCTTTCCTCCTCACTAGATGACAAATTGCCAAACACCTGTGTCTCCACCATGTTGCTCTTACTGCATACCAAAGAGAGAAGGGGCGGGGAATATTTGTGAAAAAGAATGTCAAGGGCGAACGACGCGGGCAGAGTTTGACACATGCGCAGTGTATATAAAGCTAACATGCATCTGTCCTACGTATAATCTGTATGTGTGTGGGACGAATGAATGGAAGTGGCAAGCGTGCTAAACAAAGGTAAAATTTGAACTTGGCCCATCACAGTGGCTTATACCGCTTCAAGATTGAGGCCTATATTGGAATAAGATAATGAGAGTTTAGTCTGACATTAGTGTTTTTGTCTTGTGTATTGTCTTACAGCAAAGATGAACCAGTTTAAGGAGCCAGAATTCGTGGCCAGTTTCATAGACAGATACAGGGAGATGAGGAATTTGTGGGAGGTGAAACACAGCTTATATTATAATAAACAAGCTAGGAGGTCATTGCTGGAGAAACTTCTGGAATTTGTCAAGACTCGGGTCCCCGAAGCAAACATGACGTTTTTGGAAAATAAAATTGGGCTCTTGTGGAACATGTATAAGAAGGAGCATAATAAGATCCAGAAATCACTCCAATCAGCAGAGAATGATTATGTCCCCAGGCTGTGGTACTTTAACAAACTACAGTTTCTGGGAGACCAGACTGAAGCCAGGGAATCTCTTTCGACCCTTCCCTGCAGCCTTCCCTCCACCCTTCCCTCAACCCCAGCAGAGGCTGACGAGGAACAATCTGGGCCTTCCATCCTGGAAGAAGAGGATGCACCCAGCTGGAGCCAGGTATATTATTTTTGACATATTTATTGTCCTAATATTAATGATGTTAACTAGATGTTATAATTGATTACAAATCAATGATTGTATCCAAAAAAATAGATATACATATCATAATACAGTAGTGGCCAAAAATGTTTGGGACCAGCTTGAAAAATGCTGGGGACAGAATGGAATAGTCTTTTCTATTTATTAACATTCAATTTGCAAATCAATTTGCAAGTCATGAGCTGAAAATTGTGTGTGATTGATGAAGCAAAAACTACAACTATTTCCCTTTTTTATACACAGAAGGAGCTCAGCCAGGAGGAGGGTCTGGAAAGCATCAGCCAGGAGGAGTCCATGCCAAGCGTCAGCCAGGAGGAGGCCATGCCCAGTGGCAGCCAGGAGGAGGCCGTGCCCAGTGTCAGTCAGGAGGTGGCTGGGCCCAGTAGGAGCCTTACCCAATTTCAGGTGCCTCCCCTCTGTTTTACCACCAAAAGGCCCAGGGAGGGGACAATGATGGAGGAGGCAGCACTGGGCCTCATTAGGGAAGCCAGCCATTTCCTCAGGAGCAGTCCCAACGCTGATGAGGCCTATGGCTGCTATCTAGCCACCAGGTTGCTGGAATTGGAGAAGGGCCAAAGCCTCCTCTGTGAGGGATTTTCTTCTGATGCCCTTCAGCAGAGGTTGAGGGGCCAGCTGACCGAGAACAGCCACATATGTGACCTCCCCCATCCTCCTCCTGCCACAAGTCCACCACCAGAGCCACAGCCTCCAAGGAAGGCTGCAGGGAAAAGAAGAAAGTGATGGCCTTGGTTCAGTCTGGTCTGACAGAAGACGCAGGCTGTTGTAGTACCACAAACTGGGGGCAGATATGTCATCTGCTGCTGGTCCTGATCTCTGGGATTCCTGGACCAGATTGTTCTCCGTATTATATGGACTCCTCAAGCTACCAATTTTCTTTTCCACAGACTTGTTGATGTGTGCCATGGGGGCCAAAAGGCTTTGCAAATTACAAAATTTTGTCCAGCGTTGACTTCCTCTTTATTTTTGTTACGCAGAATAAATGGATATTTTCTTTTCACAAAATACTTTCCTATGTGTTTTTATTCAAAAGGGACAGTTTGTGAGTAGGGAGGTACATTTAAAAAAGACAATGTCAAATTAACAAGGGACAACAACCTCCTTGAGGGTAATATAAAATATAAGATAATAATGTTATTGTAGTAACTTGACACGCCAAAAAAAAATGATATGCAGATCACTAGAAAATAATTAGTAATCGTAAAATAAGTCTTGATGGAATAAAAAATGATAAAAGATGAGTATAAAAAATAATTGTAAACATTATTATGGAGATTGGGCTTTTAAAAAATAGAATATTAGTCATGACATGAGGATAAATAATGAAGAAAGAAGTTTGTGAGAACGATGTGAATATGAGCAGCAAAACAACTTCATTCTTCCAGCATTCTAAAGAAGAAAACAATGTGCAGCATTAAAAGATCACAGAATTAGCAGCGTGAGAAATGTGCTAGCTCCAATACAAACGCTAGTTTTATTTTACCACGCTGAGCGCTTCATTCTCATACTTGCTTCAGAGCATGCGTCATTTTCGGTGCGTCGGAACAGCATACAGACAAACGGTTTTCCTGATAGGAATTGGTTCCGTCGGAAAGATTTAAAACATGTTCTATTTCTAGGTCCGTCATAATTTTCGTAAAAAAAAGTCAGATGAGGCATACACACGATCGGAATATACGAAGAAAAGATTCCGTCTGACTTTTTCTGTCGGACATTCCGCTCGTGTGTACGCGGCATTACAGATTCCCTTCACCTAGTTGTCACAGCTCTCCCTGCTTCCCAGACTCTCTTCAGTCTTTCAGGAACCTGCGCTTCATCGTTACAGCATCTGGAAATGGTTTCAGAGAAACTACAGAAGGAGATTGTGCTTGGGCGTATGGCAGGCCCTTTTTCCAACCATACCAATCCCTGATTTAGTGGTCTCGCCCTTAGGAGTGGTTCCCAAGAAGGAGCTGTCAAAATACCGGCTGATTCACCACCTTTCCTTCCCGAAAGGGGGTCGGTGAATGATGCCATTGATCCTCAGATGTGTACAGTTTCATACACATCCTTTGATGCAGCAGTATTTTGGGTGCAGCGCTATGGGCGAGGAGCTAAAATGGCAAAAATGGACATTGAGGTGGCATTTCAATTGCTCCCCGTCCACCCGGACAGCTTTCACATACTGGGGTGTCATTGGCAGGAGGAATACTATGTGGATCGGTGTTAGCTGATGGGCTGCTCCATTTCGTGTGCGCTTTTTGAGCATTTTAGCTCGTTTGTGGAATGGGTAGTCAGAGACGTCGTGGGAGTGACCTCCATCATCCACTATCTGGATGATTTTTTGTGTGTAGGCCTGGCCTCCTCTGAGGTTTGTGCAATGCTATTGATGACATTGGAACACATAGCAGAGTGTTTTGGGATCCCATTGGCGCCAGACAAGATCGAGGGGCCGACGACGGTGATCAGCTTTCTGGGTATCACATTGGACTTGGAAGCAATGGAGTGTCGCCTTCCTGAGGAAAAGCTGAAGTCGCTTCAGGCAGAGATTCAGGGGATGGTAGGGCTACGCAAAGTCCAACTTAGGGCCCTTCAGTCGGTTTTAGGGAAGTTGAATTTCGAGTGTCGGATTATCCCCATGGGAAGAGTTTTTAGCGGGAGGCTGGCAGCCAGCACAGGTGGGGTGGAGTCCCCAAAACACTTTGTGGGATTGATGAGGGAACATAGGGAAGACCTGCGGATATGGCACTTGTTTTTGGAACAATTCAACGGTAGGGCCTTGGGGATGTTGGGTCCGGTAAGTAATTTTGATTTAGAGTTATACACGGACGTGGTTGGATCCACAGGGTTTGGGGCCTTTTTCCAGGGCAGATGGAGTGCGGGCCCATGGCCTGATTCTTGGAAATCGGGGGGTTGTTGAAGAACATGGTGCTCCTGTAGCTCTTTCCGGTGGTACTGGCGGTGGAACTATGAGACAAGTCCTTCAGGGATCGGAAGGTCCGCTTCCATTGGGATAACTTGGGTGTGGTCCAGGTCATAAACAAAGTGTCAGCTGCATCCCCGCCGGTGGTGCAATTGTTAAGACATTTGGAGTTGAGAATGTCATTGCTGACGCGCTGTCTCGCTTTCAGTGGGACACGTTCCGGGAATTGGCACCTGCGGTGGACACGCACGGGGTCCCCTGTCCCTTGGGGCTATGGAAGATTGCCTTGAACGCGTCTCCTAATGGTTCAAACAGTCAGTGAGCGAGGCGACCTGGGCAGCTTACTGTAAAGTATGGTCTGAATGGGGGTCACTGTGGACACAAGTAGGGACTGGGGTTAGCATACAGGATTGTAGGCTGATGGTGATATACATTGTATCTCAGAATTTGGAGGAAGGGGTGTCGGTATCCGGAATAGGAAAGAAGCTGGCGGGCCTTGCCTTTTGGTTTAAATGAAACGGGGAACAGGATTTTACCAAGGATTTTTGGGTTAGACAGGCAGTGAAGGGGTACAGGTAAGCTCGGCAGCTCAAGGACGGCAGATGTCCGGTGTCGTTTGAATTGCTGGGCAGACTATTTGAGCAATTATGGGTGATTTGTTTATCGCAGTACGAAAGGGTTTGGTTTCAGACTGCGTTTGCGCTAGCGTTTTTTGGGGCATCTAGGATTGGAGAATTAGTTAGCCCTTCGAAAAAGAACAGGGTGTTTCGGGGTTGAGGAGGTCACTTGCAGCGACGATAGGTTGGCTATGCGGGTGAAGAAGTCAAAGATGGATCAGGAAGGGAAGGGTAAAGACGTACTGGTTTTTTCAGTACCAGGTTCCCCTTTGTGCCCTGTTTCCACAGTTTCCTGGTGATTTGACCAGAAGGAAGGGGCTCCTTTTTAGTTCATGAGAACGGAGAGTCGCTGTCGAGATTCCAGTTTATATCGGTTTTCCGTAAATGCTTGAGGGCATTGGGCTTAGATGGGATGAACTTTTCTTCTCATTCCTTCAGGATAGGGGCAGCTACGGAAGCAGTGAGATCGGGTTTGGATGAAGAGTTGGTCAAAAGGATTGGTCGATGGGAGTCAAAAAGTTTCCGGTCCTATGTTAGGCCGGAACTGTTGGAGATACAGGGCAGACAGGGATAGGGGTGGATGTCGACATGGGTTTGTGTGTGTGAGAATTTCAGATTTATTGTTATGTGGGTTTTTGTTTTCTCTTCTTGCAGGTGAAATGCAGGGTTTGGTCTGGATAATGGGTCATTTCTATGTCTGCTGGGGGGCGAGGAGGGGAGATGTGCGCCCAGGGGGTAGACAATTGGGCATTTCCAGGCGGGAGGCTTGCGTTCATTGGTTGGGATTTCCAGGTATGCTCTGGTGCAGAATTGTGCCTGAAGTACACCATTTTGCACTGCTGGATAGGCCCCCAGATATTTTAGTGTTACATGCGAGGGGGGATGATTTAGGCCTCAGGTCGAAACTGGACATCACACGGGATATCGAGTTTGATTTTACTGCATCTCCATGAGGCTTTTCCCAAGATGTTGATAGTGTGGTCGGATATGATTGCCAGGACCACATAGAGATTGGCGAGATCAGTGGAGAGGGTCAACAAAGCAAGGAAGAAGGTTAACCAGGATGTCAGCAGGTTTGTGGTGAAGGACGGGGGACTGGCTATCAGGCATTTGAAGTTGGAGGTGGATACTTGGCATTACCTTCGGAATGATGGGGTGAAGCTTAATGCGATTGAGATAGATATGTGGGCCATAGGATTGCAGGATGGCATAGAGGGTGTGGAGGTGCACTCAAGGGTAAGGTTTTACCATTGTTTGCTGTGGCGGGTGTTGGTCGTTGCAGGTGAAGGAAGATACCCCCCCTCCAGAGAAGGTGATTGTGGGACCCATCGGGGATATGGGCCTGTTGGTGGTATTCCATCTAACGGTGGTTTAGATGGAATTTGGTGAAAGGGTGCACTGCGGTCAGTGGTTTGGTTATCTCCGAGCTAGCACGTCAGCTGGAGGCCTAGTTTTCAGTTAAAGGTACCGCAGTACATAGGGACCATTGTTATGTTAGTGGTGGGGAGGGAATTCCTGCATAGACCAACGTGATCAGATGACGTTTTAACAGATGTTTGTTTATTATATGTTAATTTAATGGATTTTATTAATAAAGGGGCTGCTACGACCAATAATTAATCCAGAAAGGTGTGGTCACCTTTAATGGGAAAAGGAGTGGAAAGGTATGGAGTGGGGTGGCCGGCTTAGCAGAGGTATGCAGCATCTGTTATACTATAGTCAAGGTAGATAGCAGTAAAGAAAAAGAGCCTTTAACCACTTCCCACCCGGCCAATGCACATATACGGCCGGGTGGGAGCCGTCTACTCCTGATAGGACGTTCAGGAACGTCCTTCAGGAGTAGCGGGATCGCGCGCGCGCGTGCCCGCGCAGCGGCGCGATCCCGATGTGCTCGTGTCACCCGGACACGGCACATCTCAGATCGGCAGGAGGGCTCTGTGATTGGCCCTCCTGATCACATGACGGCTGTGTCCAATCACAGCCGTCATGTGATGTAAACAAACAGCCGGTTGCTAGGCAATCGGCTCTCCTCTCCTCACACGGAAGTCACCGCTGAGGAGAGGAGAGCAGAACGCTGCAGCCGGCTGATGATCAGTGAGTATGGGCTGCTTTTTACAGCTTTTTACTCACTGATCATCAGTGTAGTGTAAACACACAACACACCACACAGTACAAACACAGTCCCCACATATGTCCCCAAAACACACATGTCCCCAAAACATACATGTCCCCAAATAATAAAAACACATGTCCCTAATAATAAAAACATGTCCCCCACATATGTCCCACTAAAATCACATGTCCCAATGATTATCTGCACACATATGTACGTGATCACCTGCACACATATGTACATGATCATCATTGCGTACATATGTCCGTGATCACACAAACCAATTATTATACACTTAACCGAATTTTTTTTACCAAAAACATGTAGCAGAATACATTTTGGCTTAAATTTATGACAAAATTTGATTTTATTGGATTTCTTTTCAAATAGAAAAAAGAAAATATTGTTTTTTTTCCAAATTTCCGCTTTTTTGCGCTTATATCGCAAAAAAAAAAACGGAGTCGTGAATAAATAACACCAAAATAAAGCTCTATTTGTGCGAACAAAATGATAATAATTTCATTTGGGTACAGTGTAGCATGACCGCGCAATTGTCACTGAAAGCGCTAGAGCGCTGAAAGCTGAAAATTGGGCTGGGAAGGAAGGGGGTGAAAGTGCCCTGTATTGTAGTGGTTAAGTTGTAACCAGCAATCCGTACTTTGGTAGCAACAGCTGTCTCCTATAGCAACTGAACCACTCACATGAAAGTGCAGGAGTTCTCTGGATAAAGCAGTCTTGATGATTTTCCAGGCTCTCCACAGTTCCTGGTCTATGGCAGAGTAACTTCTGGTACCTCATCTTAGGTATCTATCCTTTCCTTAATTGCCCCCAGTTACAGAGACTAGAGCACATGGCTAGGCCTTAGGCTTCAGGCCTACCCAGCACAACAGTTCCTCACACACCCATACCAGACCAAGGACTGGGTAGGAGGACCATGATCATTTGATTTCCCCAAATATTTATACTCTTTCCCAGCATTCTCTAGTGGCTAGGATCCTTTGCTGGTTGTTTTAGAGAAGTATGCATATTCATAACTCATAACATAAGGAAGAAACTACAGCTATACTGAACTTTGGGGGAAATTATCACAAAGACTACAGATTAATTGGTTAACTACCATCCAGCAAAGCAAAATTTATTGATAGCCCCTATTTGGGACAGGGTGGCTACATTTTCATTAGTTACAGTAGGTGCAGTACAAAGGACATTTTTTCAGTCTTTTGAAGTGTAAGAAGACAATGACTTTCCTCTGCTCTGCAAAGAACTAATACTGACTGAGGGAACATGAAGAAACAGTGATGATCTAGCTTAAACTAAACTAACTAGCACTACACAAGAGGGGAGGACAGAGGAAGATACCAGATCACATACGTAAACAAGTCCAATATAAGTAAAAACAATCAGCGCAAAGGATTAAAGATGAATAATAAAATTAAGCTGGACACTAAGAGATTTTTCCCATAATCAAAAGGGTAATATTATACAGAGGAGTGCAGCACATATTAGGGCTCAATAAAACATAATAGATGTGATATAAAGACCATATAAAATCCCAAAAACAAGAATAGATTGTGGACCAACAGTCCCAACAGGCAAGAATTCCACGTGAGAAAATTTCAATGTAAGAGTGACTTTGACTCCACCTCCAGAGCAATCGCCTTTCTCACCTCTAAGTGTGGACCACTGAACTAACAGATGGTCAACAATGCAGGTCCCATACGGGTATAACCTCCAGAAAGGGTCCAGGTCCACCAACATCACCAGTCCTCTTATAAGCATACTGATCGTTATGGAAACATGGCGCAAAGAGAGGCAGCGGCGATAGCCACTCCCCCAAATTGAACCAGAGATACCACTGTAATGCAGCATATCCACAGACAGGAAATAGCAATCTTACATTGCCAAAGAGACTGAAGGCAGTAAAAATACTGACCCATACTGGCCGTTTAATAGAAGGCAGCACAAATAACAATCCATTTACAGAAAATAGACATTACCACCCGCGTCATCCTGGACATCCACACATGTTATAACAACATACCCAAAGACAATAAAAAACATTATACAATCAAATTCCTATTATAAGATAAAGATAAGGAAATAAAAATCATAATTATAAAAAATCATAAAAAATCTTTAAAAAAATCATAAAAAAAGGGGGTATAGAATATGTTGAGAGGGTGGACATAGAGTTAGAATAAAAAATGGACGAGCAAAGCAAACATATGTCTACTTGGATGGTGGGGCTTAAAACTGGACTCAGTGCGCAGACGCCGTTCTTCTTTGGAGACTTTCGGAGTCTCCTTGTCCTCCGTACTGCACAAACACTGTGCCTGCACAGTATGGGGCGGACACTATTCCATAGGCGGAAACTTTTTGTCAGAACACCGGGATTCCCACAGTGTCTCCGGTGGAGACAAGATGCGCTAAGCTGGACATCATCGGGAGAGATCACCCATCGCTGGACCCCGGAGAAGAGATCACCCATCGATAGATACCAAGAGTGGATTACCACCGCTGGAGTCTTTTTTTATTTATTTTTTATTTTTAATAAAGGACTTATCCCAATGGTGTCTGTGTCTTTTTTTAAAAAAAATTACACTTTCTTTGTGAAATGGTAGGGGTACAATGTACCCGTTACCATTTAAAACAGGGAGGGGATCTGGGGGTCCCCTTGTTAAAGGGGCTTTCAGATTCTGATAAGCCCCCCCGCCCGCAGACCCCCACAACCACCAGCCAGGGTTGTTGGGATGAGGCCCTTGTCCCCATTAACATGGGGACCTGGTGCTTTGAGGGGTCAAACATGATCAACTTCTCCATTTCACTGGGCATATCTCGGGCTGCTATCTCATCCTTGATGGTATCCGAGAGACCATGAGAAAAAGCAGCCAGGAGGGCCTCATTTTTCCAAGCAACCTCTGCTGCCAGAGTACGGAATTCAATGATGTAATCAACAACAGTTCTCGTACTCTGTTTGATGGACATGAGGCACTTGGCAGCAGAAGCTGAGCATGCGGGAATGCCAAATACCCTTTTAAAAGAAGCCACAAACTCTGTGTAACTCAAGACAACAGATTTTTGCGTTTCCCAATGAGGGTTTGCCCAGGCCAAGGCTCTCTCAGAAAGCAAAGATATCACAAAACCTACTTTGCTTCTGTCCATGGGAAATGCCTGGGGCAGCATCTCAAAGTATATCTCAACCTGTATTCGCAAATTTTGTTACAAATAACCGACGCCCCGTTAGATGCACAAATACAAGCGCTGACACCCCAAATTTGTGTGTTTTTCTTCTGGGGACTATGGAATTTAATTTACTTCTATTCAGCAGCTGCTTTAAATAAGGTTTTATGCCAAATAAAACCCACTCATTTGACACAGTTCTTTAGATTTATGACATATATTGCACCTCTGCCCGGAATACACCTCCACGCGTGCACTACCACACACACAACACGCTGGAGGATCTGTGAAAGTGAGAAATCCCCCTTTGGTATTACTCTTACCAGACTCAGCTGGTTTCACAAGCCTTATCGGACACTCTTGCTGGCTCCTAGTTCAAGTCTCCATCAACGTCATATGTCGGGTGTGCAAGATCTCAGAGAAGGGTAATCATAAAAAGCGCATATAGTGTAATTCCGTCACACAACAAAAAGTTTTATTTAATAAAAAATCATCAAACATTGCACTTACAAACATAAAATCTTTCAGAGCACTGGTTCATTATATATACACAGCTTGTTGAATCAACCAGGATGAAGGATAGTCCTACCGCCCTCAGCTGTGAGTTGTTCCCCACTGATAGCTCCCGGTCTGGACACCTCTCCTTCTTCTCTCCTGTCAGTCCCGCTATGCTAGTATCGTATGGTTCCACCCTGTGTTGTGTGTGTGGTAGTGCACGCGTGGAGGTGTATTCCGGGCAGAGGTGCAATATATGTCATAAATCTAAAGAACTGTGTCAAATCTCTCCCTGATTGGATTTATTATCAAGGAATAATAATTGAACATTGGAGATGGACTACAAGTTTGGATATATACTTTGAAATTTTGGACTAAATGTACACTACGAGTTCATGCATGAATAGTATATATATTTTTTATCTGAACAGCCATTGCACTTAATAATCAGTTATTGTAAACTTAGTATTATGCGCTGTTTCTCTATTGATGGATTAGTCTATCGTTTGATGTATTGATTCATTTTATAGATCTTTTTATATCTCAACCTGGTTGAGAAACCCTCTGCATTGCACTGGATCGCCTCCAAATCGATGCGGAAGTGGAAGCGGAGCGGAACCAGACATACCTCTTATAGAGGTAATACTTGAGGCAGATGACTGCACAGAGACTGGAGCAGCAGCAGGGACGGCCTGCAACACAGGTTGTACCAAAGAAGCCACAGTGGGATATTCCAGGTGAGCTGTGTGACTGCTCATCCAATCTGAAAAAAATATTACCAACAAGTGTATTGACTGCATCTTCTGAAATCTTGACCTTCGCCTACTGTCAGATACCATGAATCAGACTGAGACAGAAGTATAGTTAAATCACACTTTTTTATTATTAATAATAATAATAATAATAATAATAAAAAGGTAAACAGAGTAAACGTAATCAAAATATAGCGTTCAGGAACCAGAAGGGATAGTCAGACAAGCCAAAACATCAGGGAGCCAGAGATGAGCGTAGTAGAACAGCAAGCAGGCTCTGGAGCCAAAAGGAATGTCAGCCAAGCAAGTCTTTAACAGGAACACAGGAGAGCGTCTCTAGAGATATGACAATATGGATGTGGGTGAACGGTTTGGCCCTAGTATAAGTTTGGCCCAAAGTTTTGCTGTTTGGACGTTCAACGGACAGCAGAACACCCCCCTGCTGACCAGTGCAGTGCAAGCCCTGATTGACTGAAGCAGTGAAAGCTTCAGCCAATCAGGGCACAGAGCACTGTCAGAGTCATGATTGGACACTGTCATCATGACTTTATCCAATCATGGCTCATTTTCGCTCCACAGTATAAAAGTATTCTTTCAATGGCAGGCATTTTCAGTGTGATTTTGGCGTGGAGAGAGCTAGAACAGGGCTCTGTTCAGTGCTATTAGTTAGTGTGCTATATTGTGCTATTTTGCTTTAAATGTCAGCCAAGAAAATCTTTAACAGGAACACAGAAGAGCATCTCTAGAGTTGTGACCAAGGTGAAGGCAGAGATCATCTGGGCTGGATGGCTTAAGTAGGCAGGACAGACGAGCAGGATATCATCAACAGGTCAGTCACTGTGGAGAGAAAGGAGCTGGCAATCTGCCGACAGCTAAGTGGCTTTGAGAAGGAAGGGCTGAGCCCAGCCCTGACAATTAAGATCTCCCAACAATCTCTGCATTTCATTCTTCTAAAAGGGTTTATTCATTACTATTAGCCCACCTCCCTTATCAGTGGGGTGAATCACTAGATCTTTTTTAAATTCCAATAAAGAAAAACCCTTTTTTGACATAAGAAGGATCTCAGATTTTTTTTACCTTCATACTTTCCAAGTCACTATCCTATTCCTAAACACATCTTTATGCATAGTGTCTATTGTCCCACAGGGACTATAGAGGCTCTTTCAGTGGGTTTAGACAGATAATACTTTTTAATGTTCAAACTCCTTACAAACGTTTGGCGATTGGAACATACTAAGGTTATGAATCAGGGTGAACTTGAGGCCTTTATCGAGGACTCTAAGTTCGTTCTCCGACAAATCCAAACCGTTTATTTTAAAGATACCTGTTCCTAATGGGGCCTTTTCCTTTTTTGTTCTCCTTCCTGCTCCTCCTCCTCTCAGGTTCTTCTTTTCCCTCCCTGCTGTTTTTCCTACAGAGGAATCAGCCACTGGACCCCAACATTGGGGGTTTGGGCTCCATTATATAAAGGCTGAAACCTATTGGAAACAGAAAAAGAAGCTTCATAATAGGAGTCATCCCTCCACCCAGATTGGGGGTACTGATTAGGGTGAGAACCTCCTCCCGAATTAGAAGCATTGTACATATCACCCCTGGGTGGACAGTTATTCCTAAAATTCCTATTCCAATTATTAAGTGAAGGGGGAAGGGGTTGTGGAGCTAAACCTCTCCCTTTACCACCTCTCCCATGGTTACCCCGACCCCTTTGATGATTCCTGGGGTGATCTTGACCATACACATCATGTATAGGGGTGTTAAGCCTAGTGGTAGATCTTGGAGTATTGGGAGGTCAATAACCTGAAAAACTGGTGGGGGGGGGCATTAGGAATATTATCTACAGAGGTGACATTCGTCTGCCATTTATATACCGCTTTCCGAAAGACGTCCCCAGAGTCCCTAATGTATTAATCCTTCTTTTTCTCCTGAGACTTCTTATTCCATTTGACCAATTTATTTTCAAGTTCCCCTGAAAGTCTGGGAAAATCAGGAGAAGACTGATGCGGTTCTATTTTAAGCTTGGTCTCCGCGATCTGCTTCTCAAGTAACCTCATCTTTTTTTGTTTTCTTTTTAATAAAAAAACATACACAAGTAAACAAGTTATAGTGGCCCTAAATCATTACTAGATGGCAGCTTACACTAAAACAATAAAAAAAAACTGCTACAATTCAATATAATACAGAAAAAGATACAAATAGTTGTGAAAAAACAAGCACCCTCTTCACCAATTAAGGAAAATTGACCTATGAATCCTGCTTCATGGCACTTTGTTATACCACTCATTTACAGTGCCACAGAAGCACATATGTCAGCTGGCAGGTGCAAGCTTCCTAGTTGGAAGGTAATCCTTTTTTTCAATCCTTTGCCTGTTGAAAGTGAGTTATTTGTACCATTCTACTTAGCTACTGCTTTTTCAAAACATACAGACGGTAGGGGAATGCTGCTTTGGAGGGGGATGTGGTATACTGGGAGCTGGAAAGCCATATATACAGTGATGGGGCATGGTTGTCTAGTGCCCAGGGCAAAAATGCCAAGCAGTGCCCCCTCCCACTCAGTACTCATCCAATACAAAATCCCCTCCCAAGTCAAATCCTCTCCCTCTCCAAATACCCTCTCCTAGCACTAATCCCCCTCCCCCAAATTCCTCCTCCTAGCAGAAATCTCCCCAATAATCCCTACCAGCAAGAATCCCCCTCAAATCATCCTTCCTAACAAAAATCTATGATCCTAGGACAAATCCCCCTGTCCAAATCACCCCTTCTAGCACAACCCCCCAAATCCCCACCATGCCCAGGGCACCCCCCCCCCCCACCCCACCTACCTACCTACCTCTGGATTTATGACTGCTGGGAGGTGTGTAGTATATACAGTATATCTGCTGGAGGTTGCCTTAATTGATGCTAGGGAGAGTCTTTGTATATAATTTCTGCATTAGGGCTCATCTAAATGTAAGCATTTCATTTTGCAATGTACTTTCACTTATTTGTAATGTTATAAAACAAATATAGCCAAGTCCCGAGCCTCTGCAGACTTAATGGTGACCTCCAGAGTCAGGAACATCTGACATCCTTCTATGTAGGGTGGGTTATGAGGCATGGTGGGTAAAATGCAAGGTAGATTAATGGGCACCAGATACTTTTTGAATGCAAAGTAATTTATTGTCTCTTAAACAGAATTGTGGGAGAGAGGGTTAGGGCCAGGACACCCTTTAGTAGATGCAATGTTAATTGGCAGACTTCTATAGGTGGACAGCCATGCAGGGAAAGGCACCCAGCCGGGCACCACATCTGCATGTGTAGACAGGCTGTCTACTATGACAACAATCTTGAACAGTTTCTAACAAAGGTTGCAATGAATTCTCTCTCTCTCTCAACTGAGCTCCCTGTCTATCACTTAGACCCACAGATCCACTGCCACTGGATCTCCTGAGCTCTTCCAGTCTTCTCATGGAGTATCTTCCTCAAGCGTCACCCCAGCATCCCTGGCGAGCGGCGAGCACTGATGAAGTCACGTGACCGTGAGGAACACGTGACAAACACGCGTCAGGCATAGTGATACCGAAAGTGACGCCATCGAGCTTGCCGCTCGTTTTTACAATATCTGTTGGTTATACATCTCTATGTGAGTACCTGTCTTTTGCTATACTTATGTGCTGTTACCTTACAGCAGTAAGGTAAGGGGACACCCTTATAGCTTATCAGCACGGAGGAATTCACCAGTCACCTATCACTAGCAGCACTTTATGGAAGTTTGATCGCCAGCACGTTCCACTTTTCCTTAGAGTCACCATATGTTTACACTCCACATATTGTTTACAGGAAGATGAACTTTAAGGAAATGGTCATTTACGTTTTTATTGAGTCATTTATGCATCATGCGTGATTTTTATTTTTTTCACTATTCAATATTTATTTTATCTATATGCACTTTAGTTCTCTATTTTTATGTATTATATGTATTGCAATATTCAGATTTCCTAATTTTTCGTTTACATATTGCCTTCTGAATCATTCAGTGCTGCTCCTTTTTTCTTATGATTGTGAGTTTATTCACCGCCGACACTTGTTTTTTGAGATATTGACTTTCTTATAGTTATTTCATTTTATATTTTTCACTACTATGATATATGTCCACTGGAAGTTAGAGTGACGTTTTTTTGGTTGTGACCGTGTGTATGCTCCATCGGACTAGGAAATTCCAGCCAACAAAAGTTTGAGAGCATGGTCTCAATTTTTCGGAAATTCTGATCGTCTATAGCAATTCCGACGTGCAAAATTCCTACCCATGCTCGAAAGCATTGAACTTAATTTTCTCAGCTCGTCGTAGTGTTGTACGTCACCGCCTTCTTGATGGTCAAAAGTTCAGGGAACTTTTGTGTGACCATGTGTATGCAAGCCAAGCTGGAGCGAAATTTCCATCGGAAAAACCATCCAAGATTTTTCTGACGGAAAATCCGCTTGTGTGTATGCGGCATTAGAGTCATATTTTTCAACATTTCCAGACAGGAGTGCAAGACAGGTGTATTGACTGATAACATTTCAAGGGAAGCACGCTCATAATTGACTTGTCACAACGTGCTTTCAATTTCTTGAAAACAGTGTACATGTTTGTAGGCAGGGTCAATTTACTTTTTCCACTGCAGGCGGCATTCAACCACAGCGGCATTGCAGGGGGAGGGGAATTCAAGAGGAACATGATTCCCCTATGGTTTCCAGAGTCACTGGGGAAGCTAATAAATTGGATGATGCCACCGAATATGACTTTAGCAACCATTTTGGATCAGGCAGAACCCATTTAAGGCTCTGGCTCTCAGGCATGGCATGTATTTTGCATGTGGATAGTGTAGGGACAGGTCACCCGTCTGACAGGGATAGTGGTTAGTGGCAGGGAGAGGTTCTGGATAAGTTTGGAAAGGACAGGGACACATCATCCTTCTGGAGACCTCCCCATTTGGGCTTGGACCGGCCAAGCCACATTCCGCCCCTCAAGACAGACACTGTTGGCACAACTGATACCTGCTCTACTATAGATTGCTGTTAAATGCCGTGAGAGTTCCTGGTTGGGTGCCCTCCCACTGGGATTGTTGTGAATGACTGGATTCTGTGTTAATAAAAGTTCTATTCTCTGCAACCGGACTCTGTGTGTTTACTGACGCCGCACCTCCCCACATGTTGACTTGCCTTTAAGAGTAGGTAAGTTGGGGCTACTATGTACACAATTCAGTCATTTCAGAGCTTAGATGTGTCGAGCCACATCCCTAAAGATATAGCTGGGAACATGAGCCCCTGCTTGAGGACTAACCAGAAGAGTATTGGCATATTTTAATGCAGAAAGTGGGTAAAAAGTGTTTTTCTCTTTTGAGTGATGTGGTACAAGGTTCCTTTTTTAAAAGCTCTCCCTGACCCTTATTCCAGGGACAAATGTTATAGCTTCCTATAGGACCAGATTTTAAGTAAGTATATCTCTGTTTATTTCTAGATGGAGATAGTCAGCTAAGAACATAATGCTATACACTATCTACATATCAAAGTGTTGTGCACATTGTTGTAAGATAATAAAAAAATTGCCTGCAATTACTTTTTTTTTTCAATATCTGATATGTTCTTTTTTGTAAAACAAGAATGAATGCTTGTGACTGGCATTATGTGACTAAAAATACTACAAAAAAGTTGGAATTAATTAGAACAGTACCCTATATGTTGGCATACGTGATCAGATAATGCTTATCTAAGTAAAATATATTGTTTCTGTCAAACAGTGGTTGGGCTAAAAGGGTATAGTGTAGGAGACTAGGAGTTACAAGGATTTTAATGTTTTATCTAACAGCTGAACAGACTTGTAAGTGCCTCCTATCAACCGGAGGTCATTGTAGCTTACTAGGGGCCTTACTCAGAGGAAGGGACTACTACATTCATTTTATTTTCCAAGCCATGCTGCCGAGTTGGGACCTGGCTCAGTCAGTGCTGGGACAAGGTCATTCAGTGCCCAGAGCAAAGATGGCAAACTGCCCCCCCCCCCACCCCACCCCACACCACACCACACCACACCACACCACACATTCATGATGTGCAAGCTAAGGGGATCCTACACCCAGCAGTCAATCACTTGTCAAAATCACTGTGCAGCTCAGTTTTAACATTGAGCATATGCTTGTGATGATGGCTCTCTCATCCACTCACGGCTCTCTCCTGGACACTTCTGTGCTCAGTGGTGCGGGCTGTGCTATCTCTCTCTCTCATCTTTCCTGCTAGTGCAGCTCTTTTGTGTCTGTGAACACTGCCACCTACCTGTTAATACAGGAGAACTGCACTGGTAGGAAGGAGGCGTGGGAGCGAGAACACAGCCCGCACCGTTTCCCGGCTCTCTCCTCCTCTCCTTGCTGTTCCCAGTGCTGGGCTAACAGGAGTAGTGATTCTGTTGTCATTACTTCTGTCAGCCTTATAACAGAAGGAAGGTGCCTCCATCTTTACAGTAAACCATTGCACCCAGCGCAGCTCCTGCCCACCCCTTGTCACAGCCCTGGGCTCAGTTTTGCATTTCAGAAGGAGGAGCTTGTGAGTCAAACCCTCCTACAGATCTCATCACAAGTACAGGGAGGAGCGTAAGTGGGAGTTTTTCCTTCACTGAAATGCAAGCAAAAATTTGGCAAAATACATTAGAGTCAATGTGGATGACAATTTGAAGGTGTTTTCTGGTTATTTTAACGGTTTAATGGACTTTATATGGCTCCTGAGGGTTGGTAAAGATTTCAGTAATTTCCCTGTGCTAGAAAATGCTAACCGTAGCACTAACCCTAACAATTACCCTTACACATGTAGCACCCTTGTCTTAAACAGGGCTACCAGTAAATTTAGCTGTGCGAGGTGGTAACTAGCCTGGCTGATTTGTAGTGTTTATGGTCATTTGGGTTTTCTCCTAAGCATAGTTTAGCTATGGCTCCTCCCTTTTGTCAATGGGTGGTACTGTTACCTTTGGCATTAGTATAATGAGCTACAGTGGAGCTAGGTTATGAACATGTTTTTTTTTTTCTTAGCCAATCAGACTAGTTTGCTAAGCATGCTGGGAAATTGTATAAATATTTGGGAAGTGATCAGGGTCTGGGGTGGATGTGTGAGAAACGGTTGCTGTTGGGTAGGCCTGAAGCCAGAGGCCTAGCCATGTGCTTGGGGGCTCTGCTGGAGAGAGCCTGTTCGCTGCATGGGGGCATGGGAAAGGATCTGCCAGAGAGCAAGAACCTCTTGTTGCCTGTGGGCACGCGGAGAAGGATGAAGTTCTGAGATGAAGTGCCAGAGGTGACTCTTCATGAGCTGGGGACTGTGAAGAGGCTGGGAAGATGTAAAGGGGAACTATTCCAAGGGAACTCTGCTCAGTGTTGTGAGTTGTGTTGCTATTGGAGACAGCTGGGGCTGTGTAGGTACAGAGCAATCTGTGCAGGCCTAAGGCCCTTGTTATGTTTTGCTGTCTACCTGTGCTGTCTGTTTTTGGAATCTGCTGATCATTTTTTTTGCATATTGCCTTAGGGTGTCCTGTGCCCTAACCCTCTCTCCCACATTTTTCTTCTGTTGTGAGCAATAAACTCACTTTGTGCATTCTAAAAGTCCACACCCACTATGCCTAAGAACCAGTACCCTGAGGTGAAATGCCAGCCCTCCCTGATGGGGTCAGGGGGGTGCTACACAAAAACTTTAATTCTATTTGCAGATTTAGACACTCATCCCTAACAATAAGCAGCAAGCTAAAAGGCTTAAAGAGTACATTTACCTTTTCCAATAATATGCCTATGCAGATAAGGGGCATATGTACATAAAAACAAACTGTGCAGCACTGACTAACATTGAATATGTGCTCTTGCTATAGGTGTAAGCCATTCATATATAGAGTTGCCAACTCATCCCTTTAAAACCAAACACATATTAATTGCACAGTTTCTGTGGCTGATTAAGGTGATAATTAAACTCACTTGGTGCCTTATCTGCATTAAATTAGCCTCAGAACCTGTGTAATTCATATGTGTTCGGGTTTAAAGGCATGAGGTGGCAACTCTATTCATATACCTCATGAAGCCTAACTTGAAAATTCCCAGGATGTTGAGCATTTGTGAGGCCCAGCTATTACTGTTTACTATCACAGGAGTAAGCTCTCAAACTCTGAGCTTAGAGCTACTGCATCAGTGGAGTAAAAGCACATGTGAGGGGGATTAAATCAGAGAAAGAGCTCACTCCTGCAATAGTAATCAGTAATAGCTGGTCCTGGCAATGTCCTGGAGGTTTGCAAGTCAGGTTTCATGAGGTAATAACAAAGAAAACTGCACCACAAATATGACATTACACACTAGAAATCAATAATAATAGTAACCAGTGTCCAAAAGTGAATAGTAAAAACAAATACTGTGCAATCCAGTGAAAATCATTTAGACCCCTTTCACACCACACCGCCGATAGCATGGGCGGTAAAACGCCATTATTTTTAGCAGCGTTTTACCGCCGGATTTGCGGCGCATTTCGCTAGCGGCCGAGAAAGGGTTAAAACCACCGCCAATACGCAGCAATAGCTGCGTTTTGCCGGCGGTATTACAGCGCTGCCCCATTGATTTCAATGGTGAGCAGCAGTGGAGGAGCGGTAAAAACACCGCTCCTTCACCGCTCCAAAGAAGCTGCTGGCAAGACTTTTCTCTGACGTTCTGCCAGCGCACCGCTCGGGCTTTCACACTACAGACAATGGTGCAGCTTCTTTAAGGCGGATTGCAGGCGCTATTTCTAATGCTATTGCACCTGCAAAACGCCCTGGTGTGAAAGGGGTCTTAGAATGTCAGTGTCCTGATCATACTATGATAAACAACCATAGCGCTGTACCAAAAAGAGTTAATAAGTGAAAAAATGTTGAACTTCGATAAACAGTCTCTCAATATGCCAATGTCCTTGGTAAACCACCACTGTGCTCCACACTTATAGTGAATACCACCACCGATAAGAAAGCCGCTTACCAGATGGTAAAGGCAAGTAGCATTCATATGAACCCAGCCACAGTCTTAAACATAAGAGATGGATCCCTCTCAGCAACCTCCTCCCGGGGGATGTAACCGCTCATGTGGTTCGTAACAACGTGGACCATATAAACCAAACAGAGGACCATAACGTGATAACGTAATAGCAGTTCATTTATTAAAATATGAACTATAAAATATACTCACAATGTTTCAAAAATGAAAAGCATTAAAAACAAAACGCCGGCCGGCATTCAAAAAGAGCCCTTCCTCCGTCGTAAACAACATGGTGACGTCACTGCACGTCCTCTAGATGCATTTCGTCATTACACAGACGTTCTCAATGGGGATAGGGCGATACAGTGATTCATCGCTACATATAGTGCCACGCCTCATTCTGACATTCAAGGAAGTGGCTAAAAACCATCTTAACTAAGGGAAAAATTGCCAATACTTAACCCGATGGCTGAAATATGTAATCGTACAAAAAATACATAACTAAAAAACGTATTAATATAGCAAACAGCTAGTAGACTTAATTTTATAGTAATTCCCAACCCATTCCCATACGCTCATGCAAGAAAAGTTTTATGAGGTACCTAAATAGCCTACACTTATAACAGGGACATTATTCAATTCTGGTCAAAGTTGCAAATCTTGTTTTGACATTCCTTCATAGGCATTTTTTTTGATAAAGGTGAACTTACCCTTTAAGTTGAAGCTGAATAAATCACATAACATCACAATCTGGTTATTAACTCCTGCTTAAATAGAAAAGACCTCTTTACTTTCTACAGCAATTAAGTAGTTTTAAGCATGTTTGTTATGAAGAAAGAAAAGTTCATTATGATAATAATGTTTTTCTAATTATGTTTTAAACACGATCTTACAATTGTCACCCCCTAGAGGATAGAGAAAGCAAGGTATTTTAAATGAAAAGTTGTATTTGAACTAGATAATTTACCATCATTAGTTTGGATAAAATAGAACAATATTAAATAGCATACTATAATTCCCTTAATGAATTACTGTATATTAAATAAGACTTTATGTTTTATTGCAGTGCTTAGAAAATAACGTTTTGGTTATTTAAAGTGACCCTGTTCGAGTTCTTTTCAATATCAATCTTCCCATAAAAATATGTATGCACTTAATATATTTTAGGCACATTATTTACCTGTAGAAGCCTCTCTTGTGTAGACAACCAAAAGCCCCGAGACTGCTGCTTGGAGCCACCATGTCGGATGTGATGTCAGAAACTCCAGTAAACTCTGTTTTTTTTCCTTTTGCTGCTCCACACAACTACACGAAAGTTTATATAGGGAGGTGAGGGGAGAGGTAGAGAAGCTGGTTCAGCACTCATAGTATTTAGCCACTGCCAGAAGAGGAAATGGTTATAACGTGCAAGGTTAGGGGTGTAGTGCTTAGGAATTGACTTTTTATTCAGTTGTCAAATTTTCAAACGCATTCAAATGTGCTGCTTTTTAGTGCAAACCAATTTAATTTGGACTTATCATTTTGTAATTTGGATGTATCATTTTGCACAAATAGCAGGAAGTAAAACATCTAAAGGACTGTAGTGCCCAGTGAACAATTGTGTTATGTATACTGTATGACGATTCCAAAAAAAACTTCCTGCTGTTTGTGCCACCAGGTGGCTGTGGAGCTTGCTGCCACAACTCTTGGGGAGGTCTGTTCCCTTGACCCCCTCAGCTCTTAACTCTACATTTTGAAGACTTAGCGTACCTTAGGTAGGAGTGATTGGGGAATTTTTGTCCCTCCTGTTCCCTTTTTTTCAGCTTGCGCCAACTATCTGATCCTTTTGCTTTAATTTATTTCTTTATAGATATTTTTACCCCAAATTTCTCCTGATGAGTGGATAACGCCATGAAACGCGTAGAGCAATTATATGGAACACCACTGCATCATGTGTTTGAGATTCTCCAGGACTACGTATTTCATCAACAATTGTATCATTATTACTATTAATCTTAACCACTTGACACTTGGGCACTTAAACCCTCCTCGTGATCAGACCAATTTTCAGCTTTCGGTACTCTCACACTTTGAATGACAATTACTCAGTCATATAATACTGTACCCAAATTCATTTTTGTCCTTTTTTTTCATACAAATAGAGCTTTCTTTTGGGGGTATTTGATCACCTCTGGGTTTTTGTTTTTTTTGAGTTATAAAGGAAAAAAAAACGAAAAACTATTTTTTGTTTCTGTGATAAAATTTTGCAAATTATAAATTTTTCTTCATAAATTTTGGCCACAATTTACACTACTACATATATTTGGTAAAAAAAAACAAATTAGTGGATAGTATTTGGTCTTTGTGAAAGTTAAAGAGTCTACAAGCAGACCACACCTGATCACACCTGATGTAATGGTGGTCTCATTTCTTGCGACCCGAACAAGCCGGGAAAGTACAAATACCCCCCAAATCACCCCTTTTTAGAAAATAGACATTCCAAGGTATTTAGTAAGCGGCATGGTGAGCTTTTTGATGTTGTAATTCTTCCCCACAATTCTTTGCAAAATTAAGATTTTTTTCCCCACAAAATTGTCATTGTAATAGGTTATTTCTCTAAAGGGCATGTGTATACCACAAATGACACCCCAAAATACAGTCTGCTGCTCCTCCTGAGTATTATGATACCACACGTGTGGGACTTTTTCACAGCCTGGCCACTTAGAGAGGCCCAACATGCAGGGAGCACCGTCAGGTGTTCTAGGTGCATAGATTACGCATCTAGCTTGTTGACTACCTATTACACTTTTGAAGGACCTGGAGGACCAGGAAAATGACACGTGGCACTGATGACAGATGGCACTGATACGTGGCACTAATGACACGTGACACTGATGTGGCACTGATGACAGATGGCACTAATGCATGGCACTGATGACACGTGACACTGATGTCAGATGGCACTAATATGTGGCACTGATGACACTTGGCACTGATGACAGATGGCACTGATGAAAGACTAATATGTGGCACTGATGACAGATGGCACTAATGCATGGCACTGATGACACGTGACACTGATGTCAGATGGCACTAATATGTGGCACTGATGATCCATGGCATTGATGATAGATGGCACTAATACGTGGCACTGACAGATGGCACTAACACGTGACACTGATGACAGATGCACTGATACGTGGCACTGATGACACATGACACTGATAACAGATGGCACTGATGACAGATGGCACTGATACGTGGCACTGATGACAGATGGCACTAATATGTGGCACTGGTGACATGTGACACTGATGTGGCACTGATGACAGATGGCACTAATATGTGGCACTGATGACACGTGGCACTGGTGTGGCACTGATGACATGTGGCATTGATGTGGCACTGATGATAGATGGCACTTATACGTGGCACTGGGGACAGATGTCCCTGACAGCACTGATGTCACTGACTGGGGACAGGTGGCAGTGGGGATAGAGGGCAGTGACATGTACTGTGGGCACTTTATTTTTCTTTTTTTTCACTCATGCTGCAGCCGTTGGTCTCTCCCTCCTCACACGCTGTCTCTGTGTGAGGAGGGAGAGCCGGCAATGAGAGATGATCTCATATGTTTACATATGAGATCATCTCTCATTGGACACTCAGATCGCGCTGTAAACTGCCGCTGTGATTGCCCATTTACAGCCATCTGTGACTGGCTGCGTCCAAGGGACACGGCCAGCACAGAATTTCCCCGATGCGCGCTCGCGGGAGCATGCATCGCAGAAGTAAAAAGGAGGACGTCCAGGGATGGCCTCCCGGCAATGTAGCTGTCTTTCGGCTATAGTGCGGGCGCCTAGTGGTTAAGATCATTTAAGCCTCATGTACACTGCTGCTGGTAAACGGATGTTCAGAGGCAGTTGGCTGCTTTTTTTCAGCTGCCCCTGAATTCATCCAATGTTATCTTATCAGTACATGAACACAGGTTCGTTTAATGTCATTTTTAGGCAGTTGAGTTTAGAGACCTTTTTTGGAAAGCATATGAGTTCAGGCGAGTTTAGAGGCATTTCAAGCGCTAACCGATTCTAAACGCGGCTAGATGTTGCTAAACACGGTAATTCGTGTTTTGTTTACAGGCGTTTTTCATGTTTGGCTATTTTATAAATACATTTTCAAACGCTTCTAAATGAAAACGAGGCTAAACGCAGCAAAACTGACGTTTTAAAGATGGGTTACTATCTGTTAAGTTAAATCATTCAGGAGAGATTGTAAAAACGTCTCGTGTACATTAAGCCTTATGCTTCTAACCAATTTGAATAATGGACTCTATATCAATATGCTTATCACCAGGGATGAGCTTTATGTTCGAGTCAAACTCATGTTCGACTCGAACATTGGCTGTTCGCCAGTTTACCGAACAGCGAACAATTTTGGGTGTTCTGCAGCTTTCGAATTTGCCGCGAACACCCTTTAAAAGTCTATGGGAGAAATCAAAAGTGCTAATTTTAAAGGCTTATATGCATGGTATTGTCATGAAAAGTGTTTGGGGACCTGGGTCTTGCCCCATGAGACATGTATCGATGCAAAACAAAAGTTTTAAAAACTGACAGGAGCAGTGATTTTAATAATGCTTAAAGTGAAACAATAAAAGTGTAATATTCCTTTAAATTTCATACATGGGGGGTGTCTGTAGTTTGCATGTAAAGGGGCACATGTTTCCCGTGTTTAGAACAGTCTGACAGCAAAATTACATTTCTAAAAGAAAGTCATTTAAAACTACTCGTGGCTACAATGAATTGTTGGTCCACAATACACATAAAGGTTCATTGATAAAAACGGCATGGGGATTTCCCCACAGGGGAACCCCGAACCAAAATGTAGAAAAAAAATGCGTGGGGGTCCCTCTAAATTCCATACGAGGCCCTTCAGGTCTGGTATGGATATTAGGGGAACCCCGCACCAAAATGTAAAAGAAAAAATGGCATGGGGGGTCCCCCTCAAAATCCATACCAGACCCTTATCCAAGCACGCAACCTGGCAGGCCGCAGGAAAAGAGGGGGGGACGAGAGAGCACCCCCCCGAACTGTACCAGGCTACATGCCCTCAACATTGGGAGGGTGCTTTCAGGTAGCCCCTCAAAGCACCTTGTCCCCATGTTGATGGGGAGAAGGGCCTCATCCCCACAACCCTTGCCCAGTGGTTGTGGGGGTCTGCGGGCCCCTACCCCTACCATTTCACAAAAAAAGTGACAAAAAGGTTAAAAAAGACAAAAGACAGTTTTTGACAAGTCCTTTATTAAATTCTTCTTCTTTGCACTTCTTTCATTTTCTTTCATTTTCATTCTTCTGGTCTTCCTTCGGTGTCATTCTTCTCCATGTTCTTCTTCTCCATGTTCTTCTTCCTCCACTCTTCTTATCCCACATCTCGCTCCAGCTTCTTCTCCGCACCATCCGCATGATCCGCCTCTGTGGGAGTCTTCTACATAATCTACTACATGGTTGAGGAATCATTAAATGTGTTTTTGCATACCTACTTTGCAGTAGTGCTTCATATAAAGTCCCACAAACCCTTCCCATTTTTAATACATTATTAGGGATGGAGGCAGATGAACTTACCCACTCATTGCCTCATATAAAGTCCCAACTTTCCCCTCTCCCCCCTACTTTCAGTCTTTGTGATAATAATAATCAGAACAAATAGAAACGGTGCATCTCCCTAAGGCTGCAAAAAAACCTGATGTGTTCTAATCCCTCTCCACTCTATCCAAAACTACAAAAACATTTTTCTGCAGTTATTCTTTAACTTATTTTTTGCTTTCCCAGCTCTTCTGTCCTACATTGAAGGCCATTCATCCCTGTGCTGAAAGATAAACAATCTAAAGTGCTGGTACCAAAATGTACTAGTTTTACTGAATGTTGTAATTTAGAATGCTCTGTGACTAATGACGTATGTAAGGCCCCCATTATGATTGAAATGCAGTGTGATTCATTCTCTTTGCAGCCTAGGGAAGAAGGTCCAATACACTTCAAATGAACCTGTTCTCTTACAATGAACATGATATAATCACTGACATCACCCAGCCCATTCACTTATATGGAATTCCTGGCCACATAAGCAAATGAGCAAGAAATGTAGTGGGTTACATCTTTGACTAAATATGACTACTTGGCCATATTTGGGCAGTAATGTTACCACTACTCATGGTTGCTAAGGAAGCCGCAGCTGCTTGCCCATGCCACATCCTCACCAACCACTGATGTCACTTAGCCCATTCACTTTCATGATCGGGAATCCCCAACCACAAAAGTGAATGGGTAGAGAATGAAGTGTAACAGGGTCCTTATCAGTGTCCCTCCTTACATCAGGTTCCCAATCAGAGTCCCTCCTTACATCAGGGTCACCATCAGAGCCCCTCCTTACATCAGACTCTCCTTCAGAGCACCCATGCTTACATCAGGGTCCCCTTTAGATTAAATCTGTTGTTTTTTAAGAAAAGCTTTCAGTTACAGGGACGAGACAGATCATTTACCACTGACAGGGGTGCTTAAAATGATCAGCTTTTATTCATGTACTGTATGTAAAGCCTGGGAAAAAAAAAATAGCTGTAACTGATTACAAAGTCAATTCAATTGTTTAGTGTATTTTAATCTGCTAGTATGTCTAACACTTCCCTCCTCCAGGCTGACAATGCTGCTCTGCAAATCTGAGCCCTGTTCTCATTCATCCAGAGTGGTGTCTTTATAGTACAAGAGGTGTGCTACTAGACAGATCACCAAGTGAAAACAGAAGGGAAAAAGTCTAAAAAGTCACCACAGCTTGGTAAGCTACAATATATTACATGTTTGGTTTTGAGTTTAATATCACTTTAAAGAGGAAGTAAACCCTGATGAGTTTACTTCCTCTTTCATTCCCTGCAAAGGCAAAGCATAATGGACTACTATGCATGGCATAGTAGCCCATTATGTGTCACTTACCTGACACAGGAGCCAGCGAAGTCGCCGCTGTCCCCTGTAGTCCGCCGCATCCATCTTGTTGGTGGGGTCTCGCAGCTCCGCCGCTGTCATTCGGCGAAGCCACGATGACGTCACTCCCGCGCATGCGCACGGGAGCCGACACGCACGGCAGCTCCTTCGTTGGGAATGCCGCGCTCAGTGCGCCTGCGTGCCACTGTCTACGGCGCATGCGCCGTAGACAGCGGTGCCCGTTTTCGGGCAAATATCTCCTAAACCATATAGGTTTAGGAGATATTGCTTGGACCTACAGGTAAGCCTTAATCTAGGCTTACTTGTAGGTCAAAGTGGTTTTTAAGGGTTTACAACCACTTTAATCCTTAATCTTAGCACATAGGGAATAGGTATATACCACTGACCCAATCTGCAGGGTGGATAAAATCTTGCAGTTGGTAGGATGTGGTCAGTGGACTGTAGTTTTAAAACCCCTGCTCTATCAGGCTATTAGTAGGTTCTGACACTATGTGTAACTATGTTACACTATGTGTAACTCAAGAATAAAAAAAAAACTGAAATTGAATGAACCATCTCCACACTAGACAAGGAAAAAAAAAACTGATAGCTCACCGCACATCTCTATAAAGCAAAACGTTTAATAGTATGGAAAAGTTATAGAAAGCTAAAAACACACGTGACAAAACACATGCATTTCTAAAAGAATGTGACCAACTCTATGGTTGTAGTGTAAAACCATAAGTTCTATTATGTTGTATGCATATATAATGTCCTCTGTATAAACACTAAGCTACTTGGAGGAAGAGACATAGTAATAAAAATTACTCTGTGAATTAAAGATGATCTACAGAAAACATAGATGTTGCACTAAAATCCCAACTCCAAATGAATGCGGACCGATGGCAATGGTGAAAGGAATCAAACACTGGATTCAATGTATCAGGAAGCTGGTAATTGTGGTCTAGAGGAGGTTCAAATGTTAGGGACAAGATGTGAAAGTCTTTCATATATTCAATAGTGGAATCCCTCTGTATCCTAGACTCCCTCCCTCGCACTAAATGCAGATTCACAGTCTATAAAGCACTGGGCAACCAATGAGAATCCTATGGGTCCTTGTAAAGTGCATAGCCCAGACTAGGTGAGTTATTACACAGTCAATATCCCTTTAGGATAAAATATGAACAGGTACTTATCCGGTACTAGGTTACTTTATCAAATTCAATGCTTAGTCATTACAGGTTATGCCATGCTTCAAATCCTCAGGGTGATACTGTTGTGGTCACAACATCAGAGGTGGTCCTGAAATTCGCCTATGTTTACCTACTAAGTTCTGACACTACACAGCATGTTTGTGAACATCACAAACAGGTAAGATACAGATTTTCTTATATGTGGCATTGAGAAAGGACTGTATGAAAAAAAAAAACGCACTTCTGGATTTAAATCATCATTTTTCATAAGGTTTTCAAAAGATAGAATTGGTTTTACTAAAACAATAAATAAATCGTAATAAATTGATCCAAAATCCTTTCTTAATTGGTAACTGATTTTCTAATAGAAAAAAATTTCATTAAAAAGCTCTGCAGTGTCATTTGTGTCAACCGTTTTGATTTTCTAGTATAAAAATCTTGGCACATAGAGTGCCCCCTAGTGGTTTTAAGGCCATAGGTCTATTTACTTAGAGCACATTTAGACCAGAGCTGGAAGCAATTATATCTTGATATCAAAATGGATAAAATGTTTTTTATGACTTAATAAATCCAGTTTTAAATTTCTTGTGCATAAATATGCTTGCTATTTTGGCACAATGTACTCTTATGGTTATATCATAAATCTCCAAGGAAGCCTGTGTTTAACTCCTTTACTGACAAGCAAATATAAATGAGATTTTCAACTATTAGGGATGGGCGAACGGTTCGGCCCAAGCATAAGTTCGGGCCAAACTTTGGTTGTTCGGACATTCAGCGAACAACAACATTATGCGGTGTTCGCTGCAAATTGTGAAAACCGCGGAACCCTGTTAAGGTCTTTGAGACCCTAACATGAAAAAACAAAAATGCTAATTTTAAAGGCTCAGATGCAAGTTATTGCCATAAAAAGTGTTTGGGACCCAGGTCCTGCCCCAGGGGGCATGTATCAATGCAAAAAAAAGTTTAAAAAAAAGTCAGTTTTTTTAGAGGGCAGGGATTTTAATAATGCTTAAAGTGAAACAATAAAAATGAAATATTTCTTTAACCACTTGACCACTGGGCACTTAAACCCCCTTAATAACCAGACCAATTTTCAGCTTTCGGTGCTCTCACATTTTGAATGACAATTACTCAGTCATGCAACGCTGTACCCATATGAAATTTTAGTCATTTTTTTCACACAAATAGAGCTTTCTCCGAGAATCTTTACGTAAGTTCTCGTCGAAGTGGTGTCTTTTCTACACTTCCAGGGGGTAGCCTCGATCTCATATTTGGACAATATGCTAATCTACAGTCCGGCCCTAGAACAGCTTTGGTCAGACCGAGACAAAGTGTTGTCCACTCTAGAAACAGCTAGGAGAAGTCCTTCCTGGATCCCTCACAGTCCAAGGTGTACCTGGGTTACTGGGTAGATTCAATGGCCCAAAGAGTCTTCATTTCCCAGGAAAAGATTGCGAAGGTGCGGAGGGCTGTGTTCACCCCTCATGCACTGAGTTGGCCTCTCTGAGGACCATTATTAGAGTGCTGGGACTCAGGACATCATGCATTCCAGCGGTACTCTGGGCCCAGTTCCACTCTCGGGGGCTCCAGGATCCATTCTCTCCTCCTGGGAGAAGGGAATCCCTGGACACAAGAGTATCACTCTCAGGAGAGGTAAGAAGTTCCCTAGACTGGTGGTTCAGCTCAATCTGAGCAACCTGTCGGGGGTGGGGAGGTTGGGCCTGGACCCAACTAGATCCTTTGAGTGTGACAACAGACTCAAGCGACTGGGGCTGGGGAGCTCACTTGGGAGATCTCTACCCCTAGGGGCATTTAAATAAGGAGCAGAGCAGGGCTTTCTCAAATTTCAGGGAGCTCCTAGCAGTCGGAAAGCGTTGGTCTTTTTCAAGGACCAGGTTCAAGGGAGGGAAGTATAGATCTTCTCAGACAACACAGTGGCTGTATCCGACCTAAACTACCAGGGAGGAACAAGGTCCCACAAACTAATGAAGCTCACCTGGAAGGGGGAAGCAGAGAAGATAATTCCCTCTGTATCGGCAGTCCATATAAGAGGGTCCCTCAATATTCAGGAAGACTTCCTCAGCAGGCAGCCTATTCATCAGGGATAGTGGGAGCTGAACAACAACGTTTTCTCTCTGGTAAGCCAACACTTTGACAAACCAGAAATAGATGTGTTTGCTTGCAGGAAGAACAGAAAAGTTCAGAAGTTCTTTTCTCTCACAAGGGAGCAGAGCTCCCAGGGGGTAGATGCCTTAGCCCAGAGCTGGGATTTTGGCTTGGCTTACGTGTTCCCTCCCCTGGTACTCATTCCCAGGGTGTTACAAAAGCTGTCCCAGTCAAGTGGGTGCCTCATTCTAATTGCACCCTGGTGGCTGAATCGGGCATGGTTCCCCACCCTGAAGAGGTGGTTAGTTGCTTCTCCGTTGCATCTCCCATCCCGACGCAATCTCCTGAGCCAGGGACCAGTTTTACATCTTTTTACGTTCCTTTCCCGGACGGGCTGGTGTTTGAGAGAGAGATCCTCAGGAGATGTTCAGAGAAAGTGATTAAAACACTTTTACTAAGTAGGAAGCCAATCACTAGACAGATCTATGCTAAAGTTTGGAAAGTCTTCTCTCAGGGGAGCTGGGCTAAGACTAGGGAGAGCACTCTCCAAACAGTTCCTACCTTAAAGCTCATTCAACTAGATCCCTGGCGACTTCCTGGGCAGAGAGGGCAGCTGCTTCAATCGACCAAATCTGCAAGGCAGTAACATGGACAAGCCAAAATACTTTCCTGAGGCCCTACAGAGTGCAGCTGTTGTCCCCTCAGGACTTGGCATTCGGCAGGAAGGTCCTACAGGCGGCGACCCCAACCTAAGGTAGGCCTGAACTTCTTGCTCATCATCTCAGGTGTGCCGTCCTGGAAGATGACTGGAGAAAATTACCAGTTACACTTACCGGTAACGGGTTTTCTAGGAAATCTTCCAGGACAACAGGCCTACTTCCCTACCCTTAAATGTCGGTGATGTTTCAATTCTCACAGAATGTATACTCTGGCACCGGTGTGGGCTTATACTTTGTTATAGCTGAGGGACAGATTGAAGGGTGGGGCCTTTTAAACCACTTTGTTGTCTTTTTGTTTCCTGTCAGGTGAGACCCCTCATCTCAGGTGTGCGTCCTGGAAGATTTCATAGAAAACCCGTTACCAGTAAGTGTAACTGGTAATTATTATTTTTTTTTGGTTCGGGGTTCCCCACAATATTCATACCAGACCAAAAGGGCCTTTTCGCTCAATTAGTTTTATCTATATTGCCGAGACCTGACAATTGATTACATTACATTACAGCTGCGATCATTTTTAAATGATTTTTTTCCTTTACAAATGTAATTTTGTTGTGGTACTGTTCCAAACAGAGGCGGACTTACCATTCTGGCACTCGGGCACTGACCGAGGGCCCCACGGCCACTAGGGGCCCCATCAGGGTTGCCAAACTCTGAAAAAACAGGGACAGTTTGTAAAAATCTGCATATTTTTACATCTGCCCCTCAAATGGCCACTGCTGACATCAATTTTCTGTACAAATCTTGAGATTGTATCTGCTCTGCCTCTCCACTGCCTCCTCAGCCAATGGGAGCACAGTGTACACACCCCCTTCTCCAGCGCGACTTTTTTGACACAGGAGCAGGAGATGCTGACAGCTGGAGGAGAGGAGAGGGAGGAGGGGACAGCCTGCAGTGTGGGTACTGACTGCTGCCTAATAGAAGGTAAGCTGGCTGAGCTGAAAGAAATGTATTATTATCAGTGGCTTACCCTGGTGAGGAGGGGGGGGGGATGTGTTACATCTAGCAGAGCTCCTCCTGTCTCTTACGCTGCTGTTCGATCGATGTGTGTGTGTGAGAACTGCCATGCTTTTGGGGGTAGGATGTTCTGAACTTCCCCAATCTCTGCTACATCTCCCTACTCATCACCTTCCCATCAGTACACAGGCATATCATCCTCCTCCTCCTCTTCTCCTGTATTACCACATCCAATGTCTGAGCTGCTGGGGCACTACAAGTCCCAGCATGCCAGGAGATGGGGGCAACAGCAGTGTGTTCTATCAGGATGATTTTTGGGGGAAAAGTGCTGGTATGTGTATATATGTATACCATGTATGTATACTGTGCATGTGTGTGTGTGTATATATATATATATATATATATATTGTGAGGGGTTAGCTCGGCAGCGGGTGTGTGTGACCCCCTGGATGGGTTCACAACACAAAGTCAGGCACAGCAGACAGCGGTGTAGGTTCAAAAAACAAAAGATCCGGTTTATTTATGCACCATGCAGTGATACATATAACAGCCAAACAAAATAAAACAAGAAAATAAATCCTGGTCAGCTTGACCTCTAACTACACACATAGACTCCCTGTCTAACAACTGGGTACAGCCTTGTGCTGTACCAGTCCCTGCCTTTGTTGTAAAGGTTTTGCCACACAGACGTTAACTCACCGCACAGTACAGGTGACACACTCCCCAGTCTATACAACACAAAACTGGTTCCAGGATGGAGCATCTCCCTATGCATGCTGGGGTTTTTTGTAGAGGCCTTAATGAGCCCACTTACTACAGCTGGGCTCATTAACTCTTCCCCTCTAATTGTAAAAGTCTGCATACAGCCTGAACCTAGGACACACATATTTCCCATCCTGAATACAACCAGGTGATTTTACCTGCGTGCTGCCACATACCCCCCCCCCTCTTGTTTCAACCTTGGGGTTGTAACACAAGTAGCCAGACATGCATGTATCCGAGACAAAGCATCCACATTCCCCATTTTAACACCAGGGCGATGCTTAACTGTAAAGTTAAATTCCTGTAGGGCCAGGAACCACCTATTTACCCTTCTATTGGTCTCCTTGTTTTGAGCCATCCACTTTAAAGGAGCGTGATCAGTCACCAGGTCAAAGTGCCTACCTAGCAGATAGTACCGAAGGGAATCTAGAGCCCACTTCACTGCTAAACATTCCTTCTCAATCGTGGAGTAATTTACCTCATGGGACTTCAACTTCCTGCTGAGGTAAATGACTGGGTGTTCTTCCCCGTTCCAGACCTGGGATAACACTGCTCCTAACCCAACATCTGATGCATCAGTTTGTACAACAAAGTCCTTAGAGAAGTCTGGTGAGTACAACACTGGCTGGCTACATAAAGCTGTTTTTAAGGACTGAAATGCTTCCTCAGCCTCTGGGGACCATTTAACCATAACCGACTCTTTCCCTTTTGTCAGGTTGGTGAGGGGCACAGCCTGAGAAGCAAAATGGGGAATGAATCGTCGATAATAGCCAGCGATTCCCAGAAAGGCTCGTACCTGTTTCTTGCTGTTGGGACGTGGCCAACTCTGTATGGCCTCGACTTTATTGACTTGGGGTTTTATCACCCCCCCTCCCAATAGTGTACCCAAGATATTTGGCCTCCTCCTGTCCAATGGTACACTTCTTTGGATTGGCCGTAAACCCAGCTTCCCGGATAGAGTCTAGGACTGCTTGTACTTTTGGCAAATGTGAGACCCAGTCTGTGCTATGGATAATCACATCATCCAGGTAAGCTGCAGCATATTTCTGATGGGGCCTCAGAATCTTATCCATTTTCCGCTGGAATGTTGCCGGTGCATTCTGTAACCCAAACGGCATTCGCTTATATTGGAATGCCCCATCTGGGGTTACAAACGCAGTTTTCTCCTTGGCCGACTCGGCCAGGGGAATTTGCCAATACCCTTTGGTGAGATCAAGAGTTGTCATATATCGGGCTGTTCCCAGCCGGTCAATCAACTCATCTATACGTGGCATGGGGTAGGTGTCAAATTGTGTAACTTTAATTGTCTAAAATTGTTACAAAACCGCCAGCTCCCATCAGGTTTGGGCACTAGTACAATAGGACTGGACCAGTCACTCTGGGACTCCTCTATCACACCCAATTCCAGCATCCTTTGAACCTCCCCACGTATTGCCTCCCGTCGGGCCTTTGGTATTCTATAAGGTTTTAGTTTTACCCTTTCTCCTGGCGGGGTGATAATGTCATGCTCTACGCCAGATGTTTGTCCCGGAAGCTCAGAGAAAATCTCTTTGTTACGAAGTACAAACTCTTTAACCTCCTGTTGTTGGGGTTTCGATAAGGTGTCTGCTATTCCAACCTCAGGAACTAAGCAATCAGGCTGTACTTGTGACAAAGTCTCTGCGACTAGGGATTCCCTATCCCTCCAGGCTTTCAGCAGATTGACGTGATAGATCTGCTCCGGCTTTCGCCTTCCTGGCTGTCTAACCCTGTAGTTCACCTCACTAATTTTTTCAATTACTTCATATGGACCTTGCCATTTGGCCAGAAATTTGCTTTCAACCGTAGGGACTAGCACCAAGACCCTATCCCCCGGGGAAAAAGTACGGGTCTTGGCCCCACGGTTGTACACTCTCTGCTGTGCTAACTGCGCTTGGGTTAAATGTTCCTTTACAATTGGCATTACCTGTGCAATTCTATCTTGCATCAGGGCGACATGCTCAATCACACTCCTGTGAGGAGAACTCTCATTTTCCCAAGTTTCCTTGGCGATATCCAGCAGCCCTCTTGGGTGTCTCCCATAGAGCAACTCGAAGGGTGAGAAACCCGTAGAGGATTGGGGTACTTCCCTAATGGCAAACATCAGATAGGGTATTAGACAGTCCCAATTCTTTCCATCTCTATCCACCACCTTCTTTAACATTTGTTTTAGGGTTTTGTTGAATCTTTCAACCAACCCATCTGTTTGGGGGTGATACACAGATGTACGCAATTGCTTCACTTTGTACAACTTGCATAATTCTTTCATAACCCGGGACATAAAGGGTGTACCTTGGTCCGTAAGCAGTTCCTTACAAATACCCACGCGGCTAAAAACAAGAGATAGCTCTTTGGCTATGGTTTTGGCCGAGGTATTTCGGAGAGGAATTGCTTCCGGATAACGAGTGGCATAGTCCAATATAACCAAAATGTACTGATGGCCCCTGGCGGACTTAATTATCGGACCTACCAAATCCATTGCGATCCTTTCAAAGGGGACCTCAATGATAGGAAGAGGTACCAGCGGGTTACGGAAATGTGGCATAGGTGCCGACTTCTGACACACAGGGCAGGAGGAACAATAATTTTCTATTTCCTTCATGACCCCAGGCCAATAGAATCTCTGCAATACCCTCTCTCTGGTTTTCTCTGTCCCCAGATGACCTCCCAGAATGTGCCCATGAGCCAATTCTAACACCAACTTCCTGTTAGGTTTGGGCACTACAAGTTGCTCAATGGGTTCTTCTGCCCTTTGAGCCACTCGATACAGCAGGTCCCTTTCCATAGTGAAGTAAGGATAAGGGCAAGTCTTATCTGGGTTCACTAACTCGCCATCTATTTTCACCACATTTTCCCGTGCCTTTATTAGGGTGGGGTCTTTTAACTGTTCTGTGGCAAAATTTTCCCTGTGAACCTCAAGATCCGAAAACTCCACAGACGGCATGTTTTCATCTGAGGATGTTGGCTCCTCCCCAGTTTCTCGAGTTTCCCCCGCCAATACCGACAAGGGAAATTCAGGAGAGTCCTCACCACTCCCAGAGGAATTCTGGTCATCTTCCTGGTTTATAGGGGCACCAGTGGGGGGCTCAGGACAATCCCAGAGTTCCCAGAATTTTGGAAAATCCCTTCCCACAATAGCATCATGTGGTAAGTGAGACACTAACCCCACCTGATGAGAGAGGTTACCTTTGGGGGTCTCAAAAAACACTGAAGTTACAGGATACTCTCGGGTGTCCCCATGCACACAAATAACAGCCACCCTGTTCTTCCCAGAGACCTCTGTAGTAACTAATTCAGCTTTTATCAATGTTACCAGGCTACCTGAATCCAGCAACACATCAACATTTCTACCATTAATACACATTTTACATGAATGTTTCTCAGGTCCCCGAATGGCAGTGCATGCAACTGTCGCAAACAGCGACTGACGTCTCTCCCTTATAAAGTCACATTGCATAGGCTCATCCACAACGGGGCAATTGGCTGCAATATGTCCCTCTTGCCGGCAGCGGTAGCAAATAATCTTTTTCACTGTCTCTTGCAGCATGGGCTTCCTGGGCTGCTCCCGCCAGACCTTAGGTAGAACCCCCACCCTCTCACTCTCTCCACCCTCACCCCTTGGAGTCATCTTACCCGCCACTGGGGATGATCTGGTCTTAGGATGGAAAGTCCGTGAGTCCCTGGAAGAGGTGGTCAAGTTCTCTGTAGCCAAGTACCTCTCAACCAGATCCACAAGTTTATCTGCATTTTCTGGGTCTCCATGGCTTACCCATTTTTGGATGGCAGTAGGAAGAGCTCTCAGGAAACGATCCATAACCACACGTTCCACAATGTTTGGTGCGGTCAAAGTCTCTGGCTGCAGCCACTTCCTGCTCAGGTGAATGAGATCATACATTTGAGACCTGGGAGGTTTTCCAACCTGAAAAGTCCAGTTATGCACACGCTGAGCCCGGACTGCCAGGGTGACACCCAGCCGTGCCAATATTTCTGCTTTTAGCACCACATAGTCTTTTGCTTGGTCAGGCTCTAGGTCATAATAAGCTTTCTGCGATTCCCCAGTTAACAGAGGGGCCACCAGTCCAGCCCATTGCTCCTTAGGCCACTTTTCCCTTTCCGCAGTCCTTTCAAATGTGGTCAAAAACACCTCCGGATCATCCTCTCCAGTCATTTTTGTTAATAAACGGCTCACACTAAAGGATGCGGTATTATTGTAACCACTTGCTTCATTGGTCTGCGGACGTTGCTGTATTAATGTCTCTATTTTCTGTTGAAAATTCTGCTCTTGCTTCTGCAACAGGTCTATGAAGCGGGCTTCAGATTGCTGCTGGGCTTGTTGCTGAGCTTCCAAACTCTGCTGGTGAGCCTTCTGCTGATTTTCCAGACTCTGCTGCAAAGTTGCATTTGTCTGCTGCTGGGCTGCAAGGCTCTGTTGTTGAGCTGCAAGGCTCCTTTGTAAACCCGCATTTGTTTGCTGCTGATTTGCATTTGCTTGCTGCTGGTTTGCATTTGCTAGAGCCAGCTGTCTCAGTATCTCCTCCATGCTGGCCTTAAAAAAAATGAAAAAAAACTGCCCGCATTTTCCACCAACTGTGAGGGGTTAGCTCGGCAGCGGGTGTGTGTGACCCCTGGATGGGTTCACAACACAAAGTCAGGCACAGCAGACAGCGGTGTAGGTTCAAAAAAACAAAAGATCCGGTTTATTTATGCACCATGCAGTGATACATATAACAGCCAAACAAAATAAAACAAGAAAATAAATCCTGGTCAGCTTGACCTCTAACTACACACATAGACTCCCTGTCTAACAACTGGGTACAGCCTTGTGCTGTACCAGTCCCTGCCTTTGTTGTAAAGGTTTTGCCACACAGGCGTTAACTCACCGCACAGTACAGGTGACACACTCCCCAGTCTATACAACACAAAACTGGTTCCAGGATGGAGCATCTCCCTATGCATGCTGGGGTTTTTTGTAGAGGCCTTAATGAGCCCACTTACTACAGCTGGGCTCATTAACTCTTCCCCTCTAATTGTAAAGGTCTGCATACAGCCTGAACCTAGGACACACATATTTCCCATCCTGAATACAACCAGGTGATTTTACCTGCGTGCTGCCACAATATATATATATATATATATATATATATATATATATATATATATATATATATATATATATATATAATGTATACTATGTATACTGTGCATTCGGCCCCTTTTAGGACGCCAGGAGCGTGAATTACAGCGGCAGGGGTGTTTATTTTGAAGCACCTGATTAGAGCCATAAGCTCTAATAGGCTTCAAAATAGGGTGGGCTTGGAGCGCAGAGCACTCAGAGCCCATCCAGGTGTGTTAGAAAAGCAAATTAATAGTTGCTTTTCTAACACTGAACCGCCTCCCTGCCAATCAGGAAGTGCGGGTCTGATACCCTTCACATGATTGGCTGAAAGGACAGGCGCTTCTTATGGACGCCTAGTAGGAGGAAAGAAGAGATGCAGGGCGTAAGCATGGAGGACATAGCTCGATGATGGGGCACAGTGAGGCTGCAATTGATGGGGCACAGTGAGGCTGCAATTGATGGGGCACAGTGAGGCTGCATTTGATGGGGCACAGTGAGGCTGCAATTGATGGGGCACAGTGAGGCTGTATTTTTCCAATTTTGTTAGCACCCCCCAAAAAATTTTGAGCACCAGCCACCACTGGTGTATACTGTGTCAACAGAAGTCGCTCTAACAATCCCATGCCCGTGAAAAATGCACTTGTTGCCATTCGGGGCTATCTGAATGTTGAACTGCTGAGCTTGGCGTTGGATCAGGCAGCAGAGCAGGTCTGGGTGCACAACTGTGCAGTGACATTGTGGCGCACATCAAACATGGCTTTTGTTCACACGCTCCACTGCCAGATCTGAGGCCAACCACAGCAGTTCACTATTCCGCTGGCTTTGCGGCTCACTTGCGCAGTTCAGAGGCTGCAACAAGTGGATATTTTTTAAAATCCTTTTCCCGCCAGCTGCTTAACACACCAAGCACCAAGGTGCAAAGGTGTGTGTAATGGGACACTGATGGAAGGTGACATTGGGGGCTCTGCCGCAGGGTGGCACACTGGAGGGCTCTGCCGCAGTGTGGCACACTGGGGGTCTCTGCCGCAGGGTGGCACGCACGCATGGCAGCCATCTCTAAGGCTGGGGGGCCCATAATCTCCTATTGCCCAGGGGCCCCATGAGTCCACAGGAAAACTGCATCACTTTACAGGCATACTATAGACAACCCCCAGGCACGATATTTAAAGGAATAATTCATTTTTATTGTTTCACTTTAATTAAGCATTATTAAAATAACTGCTCCCAAAAAAAGTCAGTTTTTAAAACGTTTTTTTTTTCCATTGATACATGTCCCTTGGGGGAGGACTCAGGTCCCCAAACACTTTTTATGACAATAACTTGCATATAAGCCTTTAAAATGAGCACTTTTGGTTTTTCATGTTCATGTGCCATAGATTTTAATGGTGTTTGTATGTTAATCCAAATGTTTTACCTGTTTGCAAGTTCTGGTGCGAACCAAACAGGGTGTGTTTGGCTCATCCTTACTAACTATTCAAATACCTTCTTTTCTTGTACACACTTTGTATGAAGTATTACTTCATGCATAATTGCACCTTTCATTAGATAAATGTGGGATCGGACCAATTCAAGGTAGGACTCTTTTGGCAATTTAAACAGCTGCAAAAATGACAGATCAAAAGAACCAGTCTTCAAGATTTGTTTTAACTTTATATAGTTTAAAAACTGTTTCTTGTTTTGAATTGAATGTCACTGAAATTGCCACAATATCAGTAGGTGTATGGTCAAAATTAAAGTAAACCCATGCTTTGTACAATGAGCAACAGGTTCACTTTAATGTAACCATCCTCAGCAGCTTATACTCCCCTACCTTTCACTACTTACTTCATTCAGTTTTCGGGAGCAAAGAAAATCCCTATATAAGCTAAGTCAATGGATTCAAAGGTCACACAAGGCTATGGACCTGTGTATGACAGTGTTGGTTGGCACAACTGTGTCACATGGAGCAAATCGAAAGTAGAGTTGAAGGAGTGAAGGAAAGGTAAGAATGTGCTTTGCCTTGAACGGACATGGATGCCCAATTCCATTTCCCTTGCTAAGGTGCTAATTAGCTGTCAGGATATTACGTTTATATATCCAGTAGGTTTCTTGTCTATATAACCTTAGAAATCTCTGATTCTCAGGTAGGTCGGCTGGTATAAACTTTACTGCAAATACCCTAAGATCTGCATGACCTGTGGAGGACTTATATCCCCAGTCTGCCAAACCACCCATAAACTCCAACAACCCCCCACAAATGACGTGACAAGGTTATGGAGAAAATGGCCTTGGCGGCATTTTTATTAACAAATTAACATAAATTAAATAAATACAATTTTTTAATAACTTTTAAATAACCTTTAGTACTTTCCAGGGGTCAGGGAGGGGAACCCAAACCATTGGTCACTGCGACAAACTCGTTTAACTTTTTAGGCCTCCAGTCGCAAACCCACACACTGCCTTCGCAGTGACCTAACTTTTTACTTCCTCCTGGTTAACCCCTCGTAACCAGAAGGTACATTATAACCCCCATGCCACAGATGGGTATCAACCATGTTATATATCCATATAATATACATTTCCTCCTCCTCACTGACCCAAAACACTGCCTTTCCCAATAACCACCACTGGGGAGGGTGGATGGGAATCTTTTCCCTGCCGCTCTCGGATGACGCAATGCCTTCCTTCACTTCCTTACTCCTCCATGTGGCCTGCCTCACTCTGCTCCTGCCCCTCCCCTTTCATTAAAGGAGAAAACCCTTCTTCCTAACAGCGTGACTGTGTAGTCCACACAAGTCATGCTGTCCCTGCGCTGATCCCTCTTTGTCCCTCAGTTCTGGGACTCTCTCTCTATATATATATATATATATATATATTTTTTTTTTTTTTTGTGGCTTTCATTGAGTGGCCTGCCCTGCAGCATTGCTTTCCTCCACCAGTAGCTTACCTTTAGTGATCCCTGGCTTTTCCCCTTCCCCTCCTCTATCTGGCCAACAGTTAGATTGTGGATTGTGCATCATCTGTTTGGGACCCCTTCCTCAGGCACAACCAGCTGAGTTGTAATGTAAGTGGATAATTTTTTTCAATAAGAGTTACATTATATTACTTGTTGATGCTCCTGTATCCCCTTGTCAGCTATGCATGGATGGTTGGGCTGCACCTGTAGAGCTCCACAGATGGGATCCTAATTGAGGACGACCAGGATGCTTTCTGACAATTAGCAGTGATTTTATAGACTTTTAACATCCTTATGTGGACGTAACAAGATCTATGCCTTCAATTTCATGGACTTCAGAGTTTATTTACTTCTGTCACATTGTATTATTTTTCTGGTCTTTTTCTGTTGTTTTATTAATATACCAGGCTCCAATGGGAGTTTTTAGCTGCATTAACCATCACAGTTATAATGAGGGATTTTGGCTGGGGTTGCGGTGCAGGGAAAGGGAAACCTTTTTTTTTGTTTGATTTAGCTGCATTTTGGGTGATCTTTGTAGGGAAATGTCACTTTTGCTGTAGAAAATCCTACTGCAAGAATGCCAACTCACTCTAAATCCATATCAGAACCCTTATTCTTGATGAGGGTCTGTTATGGTTTCATCAGAATCTGGAAGCCCCCTTTAGAAATTTGAGGGGGACTCAAATTCAACCCCCCCCCCCCCCGTTCCCCACAGACTAGAATGCATAATTGTATACAGAATACCACTGTAATAATACTGCTGCTAAATATTTCACTTTCTGCTGCAGTCAAAGGGTTTTGTTCTTTGGATGTGCAAACACTTTTAGTTTATCAACAATTAGTTTACCCATTTCCCAAACAGGACAAACAAATTTAACTTTGCTGCAGCTTATCCCTATATGGCAATCAATGCTAAAGATGTAGTGGCATGATGGTTTGATAGATTCGATTATGCTATTTTTGCAACTCAGTCATATAACTTGCAAAAATCAGTCTCTGTTCATGCTGGGATAATACATTCTACTAAAGTGCCATTTACATTCATCCGATAAGAAAACAATGGTTTCTGTTGGTAACATGCTTTCAAAAAAATCAGCAGCCTGACTGAGGGCAAAACAAAAAAAATGCATGTGGAGTGAAAAACATTTTGGCTGCAATACTGCTTTTTACATTACGTTAATGCTTAATCACTGGTGTGGGTTAGTGAAAGAAGTGATTGCCCTAAAGGGGTTAAATGCCCAGCAGGCACACGGTCATGCTTTATTATGCCATATCTTTTCCTCCCCTCTCTACTTGTCTTTCATGTCAGAGAAGTGATAGATGCTACCAGCCTCTGATTCATTACAGGCAACATGTTAGTGTAGCTAAGTAGATCCAGTGTGAGCTTTAACCCTAATGCCCTGTACACAGGGAAATGTGCGATCGGATCTTGTTGTCGGAAAATCCAATCGCGTGTGGGCTCCATCTGACTTTTTCCATTGGAATTTCTGACACACAATGTTTAAGATCTGGATCTAAAATTTTCTGACAACAAAATCCGATCGTTTAAATTTTGATTGTGTGTAGACAATTCCGATGGACAAAGTGCCATGCATGCTCAGAATAAATTACGAGATGAAAGCTATTGGCTACTGGCCCGTTTATAGTCCCGTCGTATGTGTTCTTCGTCACTGCATTCAAAACGATCAGATTTTACAACAATTTTGTGCGACCGTGTGTATGCAAGAAAAGTTTGGCCCAAAATCCGTTGGAAAAAATCAGACAGATTTTGTTGCCGGAATGTCCAACCATGTGTACAGGGCATTACTCTTTTTAAGAGCTACACAAATAAACAATAACAATAGTAGTTTCTAGTCAGAGAATGGAGTTTAAGGCCTTGTGCACACTGCAGCTGATCAACTCAAGGTTTTGGGCATTTTTTTTAACAGTCCTTAAACTCCCCTATATGTTATCCTATGTGTCCATTCACACATGGACGTTTATAGCCTCTCAACAAGTTTGTCTCGGTACCTCATAGGTGAGAGCTACTAATATCTAAATTTAACCACTTAACAACCGACCCATAGCCGAATGACGACTACAGGGCGGTTGTTTAACTCTGAGAGACCGTCATATGACGTCCTCCCAGAATTCCGCTCTTGCACTCCCCCCTGGGGGGCGCACTCGAGAGCATCCATGACCACGCTCATCGCGGACGTTGAATTACGGAGCGATCACTTGTAAACAAACCGGCGTCATGTTATGACGCCGGTTCTTCCCTCCCCTCTCTGTACCGATCAGTACAGCGGAGGGGGAAGATATTGGTGTCAGCAGTGCTGTGGGCTGCATCTGCAGTGCCCACAGTGCTGTTCACTGAAAATTAACCCCTCAATTCTCTGCCAATACTCTGAAATACCCAATACCCTGCCAATACTCTGCAATAATCAATACTCTGCCAATACTCTGCAATACCCAGAAATACTCTGCAATACCCAATGCCCTGCCAATACTCTGCAATACCCTGCCAATACTCTGAAATACCCAATACCCTGTCAATACTCTGCCATACCCTGCAATACTCTGCAATACCCTGTCAATACCCAGCAATAATCTGCAATACTCTGCAATACCCTGCAATACCCTGCCAATACTCTGCAATTTTTAAAAAATGTTTATTTCAGGCTTCCCAGCCTAGAGGTGAGATGCGGGGTCTTATTGACCCCATATCTCACTGTAAAGAGGACCTGTCATGCCATATTCCTATTACAAGGGATGTTTACATTCCTTGTAATAGGAATAAAAGTGATCAAAAAATTTATTTTTGGGGGAAAAAATGACAAACTAAAATAAATAAAGTAAAATGAACAATAAAGAAAAAAAAAATTGAAAGCACCCCTGTCCCCATGTGCTCGCATGCAGAAGTGAACACATACTTAAGTCCCGCCCACATATGAAAACGGTGTTCAAACCACACATGTGAGGTATCGCTGCGAACGTTAGAGCGAGAGCAACCATTTTGGCCCTAGACCTCCTTTGTAACTCAAAACATGTAACCAGTAAAAAAATGTAAAACATCGCCTATGGGGATTTTTAAGTAGTGACGTTTGGCGTCATTCCACGAGCGTGTGCAATTTTGAAGAGTGACATGTTAGGTATCTATTTACTCAGCGTAACTTCATGTTTCACATTATGCAAAAACATTGGGCTAACTTTACTGTTTTGTTCTTTTTAAGCACAAAACTGTTTTTTTTTCCAAAAAAAACGCATTCAAAAAATTGCTGCGCAAATACCGTGCGTGATAAAAAGTTGCAATGACCACCATTGTATTCTCTAGGGTCTTTGCTAAAAAAACATATATAATGTTTTGGGGTTCTATTTAATTTTCTAGCAAATAAATTATAATTTTTACATGTAGGAGAGAAATGTCAGAATTGGCCTGGGTGCTCCAGAACGCCTGATGGTCCTCCCTGCATGTTGGGCCTCTGTATGTGGCCACACTGTGTAAAAGTCTCACACAGGTGGTATCGCCATACTCAGGAGTGATAGCAGAATGTGTTTTGGGGTGTAATTTGTGGTATGCATGCTGTGTGTGAGAAATAATCTGATAATATGACAATTTTGTGAAATTAAAAAAAAAGGAAAAAAAATCTTGATTTTGAAAAGAATTGTAGGAAAAAATGACAACTTCAAAAAACTCATCATGCCTCTTACTAAATACCTTGGAATGTCTTCTTTCCAAAAAGGGGGGGGGGGGGTATTTGTACTTTTCTGGCATGTTAGGGTCTCAAGAAATGAGATAGGCCGTCAGTCCTTCAGGTGTGATCAATTTTCAGATATTGGCACCATAGCTTGTGGACTCTATAACTTTCACAAAGACCAAATAATATCCACCAGTTTGTACTTATTTTTACCAAAGATATGTAGTAGTATAAATTTTGTCCAAAATGTATGAAGAAAAATTACTAATCTGCTAAAGTTTATAACAGAAACGAAGAAAAATTATTTTGTTTTTACAGAATTTTCTGTCTTTTTTCTTTAATAGCACAAAAAATAAAAAAACCCAGCAGTGATTAAATACCACCAAAAGAAAGTTCTATTTGTGTGAAAAAAGGACAAAAATTTCATATGGGTGCAGTGTTGCATGACTGAGTAATTGTTATTCAAAATGTGAGAGCACCGAAAGCTGAAAATTGATCTGGTTATTAACCACCTCCCGCCCGCCCTATAGCCGAATGACGGCCGTAGAGCAGGCGGGTTCCTTCGTCTGGCCATCCCTGGACGGCCTTGTGTTTACTTCCGCAATGCGCGCCGCCGGGGGCGCGCATCGCGGAAGTTTTGTATTCGCCGTGTCTCCCGGAGACAGGCAAACACAGATCGCCGTGAACGGCCAATCAAAGCGGCCGTTCACAGCGCGATCGCAGCTGCCAATGGGAGATGATCTCAAATGTAAACATATGAGATCATCTCCCATTGCCGTGTCTCTCTCTCCTCACACAGAGACAGCGTGTGAGGAGAGAGAGGATCTGTGAGTCAGCCCCAGTGCCAACTGTCAGCCCCAGTGCCATCTGTCAGCCCCAGTGCCATCTGTCAGCCCCAGTGCCAGTGCCATCTGTCAGCCCAGTGCCATCTGTCAGCCCAGTGCCATGTGCCACCTGCCAGCGCCAGTACCACCTGCCAGCGCCAGTGCCAGCGCCAGCCCCAGTGCCGTCAGCCCCAGTGCCGTCAGCCCCAGTGCCGCCAGTGCCAGTGCCACCTGCCAGTGCCAGTGCCACCTGCCAGCACCAGTGCCACCTGCCAGCACCAGTGCCATCCGTCAGCCCCAGTGCCGTCAGCCCCAGTTCCACCAGTGCCGCCAGTGCCGCCAGTGCCTCCAGTGCCAGTGCCACGTGCCAGTGCCACCTGCCAGCACCAGTGCCACCTGCCAGCGCCAGTGCCATCCGTCAGTCCCAGTGCCATCAGCCCCAGTGCCGTCAGTGCCGCCAGTGCCGCCAGTGCCACCTGCCAGTGCCAGTGCCACCTGCCAGCACCAGTGCCACCTACCAGCGCCAGTGCCATCCGTCAGCCCCAGTGCCGCCAGTGCCAGTGCCGCCAGTGCCACGTGCCACCTGCCAGTGCCACCTGCCAGTGCCACCTGCCAGCGCCAGTGCCACCTGCCAGCACCAGTGCCATCCGTCAGCCCCAGTGCCGTCAGCCCCAGTGCCATCAGCGCCAGTGCCGCCAGCGCCAGTGCCACCTGCCAGTGTCACCTGCCAGCGCCAGTGCCACCTGCCAGCGCCAGTGCCACCTGCCAGTGCCAGTGCCATCTGCCAGCCCCATTTGCCAGAGCAATTAGCCAGAGCAAATAGCCAGCACCATCTGCCAGTGCCAGTGCCATCTGCCAGTGCCAGTGCCATCTGCCAGTGCCAGCCCCAGTGCCATCTGTCAGCGACATCTGCCAGCCCCATCTGCCAGCCCCATCTGCCAGCCCCATCTGTCAGCCCCATCTGCCTCCAGTGCCATCTGTCAGTGCCACGTGTCGTCAGTGCCACGTGTTGTCAGTGCCACGTGGGGTCACTTTGTGGGCATTTCCATTGTCCTGGTGCTCCAGGGCCTTCAAAACTGTAATAGGTGGTTGAGAAATAAGATGTGTAATTTATGCTCCTAGAACGCCTGATGGTGCTATTTCAATATTGGGCCTCTGTATGTGGCCAGGCTGTGTAAAAGTCTCACACATTTGGTATCGTTATACTCAGGAGGAGTAGTAGAACGTATTTTGGGGTGTCATTTTTGCTATGTACATGCTATGTGTTGGAAATATCTTATAAATGGACAACTTTGCGTAAAAAAAATGCGTTTTCATTTTTTTTCCACATTTTCCCCAAACTTCTGAAAAAAAAATGAACCATTCAAACGACTCATTATGCCTCATAGATTATACGTTGGGGTGTTAGCTTTCCAAAATGGGGTCACTTTGTGGGCATTTCTATTGTCCTGGTGCTCCAGGGCCTTCAAAAATTTAATAGGTGGTTGAGAAATTAAATGTGTAATTTATGCTCCTAGAACGCCTGATGGTGCTATTTCAATATTGGGCCTCTGTATGTGGCCAGGCTGTGTAAAAGTCTCACACATTTGGTATCGTAATACTCAGAAGGAGTAGCAGAACGTATTTTGGGGTGTCATTTGTGGTATACACATGCCATGTGAGAGAAATAACCTATTACATTGAAAATTTTGTGAGAGAAAAAAAAAATCTTCATTTTGCAAAGAATTGTGGGAAAAAGATGACAACATCAAAAACCTCACCATGCATCTTAGTAAATACCTTGGAATGTCTGCTTTCAAAAAAGGGGTCATTTGGGGGGTATTTGTACTTTCCTGACTTGTTCGGGTCGCAAGAAATGAGATAGGCCACCAGTACATCAGGTGTGATCAATTTTGTGCGATTCGCACCACAGCTTGTAGACTCTCTAACTTTCACAAAGACCAAATAATATCCACTAATTTGGGTTATTTTTACCAAAGATATGTAGCAGTATAAATTGTGGCCAAAATTTATGAAAAAAAAATTATAATTTGCAAAATTTTATCACAGAAACAAAGAAATATGCGTTTTTTTTCAAAATTTTCGGTCTTTTTTCATTTATAGCGCAAAAAATAAAAACCCCAGAGGTGATCAAATACCTCCAAAAGAAAGCTCTATTTGTGGGAAAAAAAGGACACAAAATTCATTTGGGTACAGTGCTGCATGACTGAGTAATTGTCATTCAAAGTGTGAGAGCACCAAAAGCTGAAAATTGGTCTGGTCAGGAAGGGTGTTTAAGTGCCCAGTAAGCAAGTGGTTAAGGGTGTTTAAGTGCCCAGTGGTCAAGTGGTTAATCTCCTTTACCACTTGCCATCCACTCTATAGCCGAATGACGGCCACAGCGTGGACCTGAATTGACGGCCTCCCCTTTGCACGCTCCCTGCATGTGCCCTGTGATCACTGAGTCACTGGGACTCGGGTGATCACAGATCCGAGTAAGGGGCCGGTCAGCCAATGACAGCTTATCACATGATGTCAACAAAAGCTTGGTAATCGTTTTTTTTCTCCTCATGCTGACAGCGTGAGGAAAAAAAAAGCCAATCACCAGCTTATCTGCAAGGGACATCGGTTCCGAAGAGGAAGAGGCAATTATGCCTTATCTGTGCCCACCAGTATCCTCTGCCAGTGCCACCTGCCATTGAAATCTGCCAGTGAGTGCCAACTATCAATGCCCACAAGGGCCAACTATCAATGCCTACCAGTGATGCCAATCAGTGCCACCTAGCAGTGCTGCCCATCACTGCCACCCATCAGTGCCCATCATTGTCACCTATTGGTGCCCATCAGTTCTGCCTCATCAGCGTACATCAATAAAGGAGAAAAATTACCTGTTTGCAAAATTTTATAACAAAATATTATTTATTTATTTTATTCAGTCTTTTTAAAACATTTTAACAAAAAATAAAAAATGCAGAGGTGAATCCCACTATAAGAAAGCTCTATTTGTGGGAAGAAAATGATAAAAATGTCATTTGGGTACAGTTTGGCATGACTGCGCAATTGTCATTCAAAGTGCATCAGCGCTGAAAGCTGAAAATTGGTCTGCACAGGAGGGGGGTTCAAGTGCCCAGTATGCAAGTGGTTAAAGTGGTTGTAAACACTTTTTTGTGGAAAATAAATGGGTTTACACTTACTTGCTCTGTGCAATAGTATTGCAGAGTGCTGCCCAAATTCCCTCTTTTAGTGTCCGTCGCTGGTGCTCTTGGTTCCTCCTCTTCTGTGTGCACCACTATAACAAGATGCTTTCTGTGAGAGCACATGCACGTGTTCACTCCCAAGCCAGGCTATATGCGTTCATAGGCACACACAGCATGGCTCAGCCTCCCCCCCTTCTCATAGGATTTGATACAAGTACTGGAACATTTTTTTTACCCTAATACAAGAAATGCATTAAGGTACAAAATGTTCTGCCTTTAAAACCACACTAAGCCCAACTCACAAACCAATCTGTTTTAACCATTTCACTGCTGGAGCCCAACATGTAAACCTTAAATTTGTGTGTGCCCGTGAAATGGAGATATCAGGGGCGGCCCGTCCATAGGGGGTGCCTTATGTTCTCACGTGCGTATATGTGGGGGAGAAATAAAAAATAAGTGCAGTGCTAAGTGATAAAACAATAGTGAGATGAAAAATTTACATGAATAATAATATATCAAGAAATATGCTGGATTAATAGCACAAACTCTGCTTAAGTATAATGGATCTGCACACTAGAATTAAGCATATATAATAAACATAAAAAAATATATATTATTTAAAGTGACTAAAAATATCTGGTGAAAAAATGCTAAAAGTGAAAACTAAGGCAAAGTCCCAAAAAGTGAAAGTATCGTGAAAATTAGTCCATAGATACAAGTCCTTAGGTGAATTGCCAACGAAGATCAGTGAGTATGAAATCCCTTTGCCAAGTGGAAAAACACCCAGGAAGTGAGCAAATATTCTCCTTACCGACTCCAAAGACCAATAGAATGGTCTCAGCAAGCCCAGGGAATTCGGTCTCCCAAAAACCTATGCCGCAATACAGCTGATCCTGGATCGGTACCACTCAGGGAATAAAAATAATAAAAGCTCCCATTGTGTAGTATTTAAATAAAGAATTTAATAAAAATAAATAGATCGCACTTACAAGAAAGTTGCAATATAACGCAATATAAAATCATCGGTGTCCCATAACACTCTCCCTGCTCGCTATCCTCTGCAGAGCTACACCTCCAACGAGGCAAACGTGATGACGTCAAAGCACCTCCCTACGCGGCGTGAATTAAGTCCAATTGAATCTGTCAAGGCTTATGGTATCTGTCGAATGTTTAAAGAAGATTCAACGGAGCAACAAAACTCACTGTATGATACTGCATTCATACATTTCTGGTCGAATATTTCGACTACAAGCTATAGTAGGATTCTAATGTTGTACATCTTCTATGTTTTTTTTTTTTAAGGCTATTTGCATTGCACATAGGTCATGTTAGCATTAGCATTAAGAAAAAATTAAGAAAAAAAATGCGTGGGGGTCCCTCGAAATTCCATACCAGGCCCTTCGGGTCTAGTATGGATATTAAGAGGAACCCTGTGCCCAAAAAAATGGTGTGGGGGTCCCCCTCAAAATCCATACCAGGCCCTTCAGGTCTGGCATGGATTTTAAGGGGAACCCCACGCCAAGAAAAAAAAAGTGTGGGGTCCCCCCTCAAAATCCATACCAGACCCTTATCCGAGCACGCAACCTGGCAGGCTGCAGGAAAAGAGGGGGGATGAGAGAGCACCCCCCTCCTGAACTATACCAGGCTATATGCCCTCAACATTGAGAGGATGCTTTGGGGTCCCCCCAAAGCACCTTGTCCCCATGTTGATGAGGACAAGGGCCTCATCCCCACAACCCTGGCTGGTGATTGTGGGGGTCTGCAGGTGGGGGAATTATCAGAATCTGGAAGCCCCCTTTAACAAGGGGACCCCCAGATCCTGGCCTCCCCCCTGTGTAAAAGGGTAAGGGGGTACAAAAGTACCCCTACCATTTCACCAAAAAAGTGGCAAAAGTGGTAAGAATGACAGGAGACGGTCTATGACAAGTCCTTTATTAAAGTCTTCTTTCATCTTCTTTCTTCTGGTCTTCTTCCTTCTTCTTTTCTTCATCCTTTGGTTTCTTCATCTTCTTCCTCCTCCGATCCGCTTCTTCTTGCTCCGGTGTTCTCGTCTGGCATCTTCCTCCATGGCGTCTCTTCTTCATTCTCAGGCCGCTCTGCGCAATAGGAGGCCCCGCTGTGTGACGCTTCTCTTCTTCTGACAGTTCTTATATAACGAAGGGCGGGACCACCCGGTGACTCCACCCTCTCTTATTCACAGTTCCATGCATCAGAGGGTGTGGAGTCACCGGGTGGCCCCACCCTCCTTTATATAAGAACTGTCAGAAGAAGAGAAGCGTCACACAGCGGGAGCCTCCCATTGTGTGGAGCGGCCTGAGAAGGAAGAAGAGACGCCATGGAGGAAGATGCCGGACGAGAACACCGGAGCAAGAAGAAGCAGATCAGAGGAAGAAGAGGATCAAAGGAAGAAGAAGATGGAGGAAGAAACCAAAGGATGAAGAAAAGAAGAAGGAAGAAGACTAGAAAAAAGAAGATGAAAGAAGACTTTAATAAAGGACTTGTCAAAGACTGTCTCCTGTAATTTTTAACACCTTTGTCACTTTTTTGGTGAAATGGTAGGAGTACTTTTGTACCCCCTTACCATTTCACACAGGGGGAGACCAGGATCTGGGAGTCCCCTTGTTAAAAGGGGCTTCCAGATTCCAATAAGCCCCCTGCCCGCAGACCCCCACAACCCTTGGCCAGGGTTGTGGGGATAAGGCCCTTGTCCTCCTCAACATGGGGACAAAGTGCTTTGGGGGGACCCCAAAGCATCCTCCCAATGTTGAGGGCATGTGGCCTGGTATGGTTCAGGGGGTGGCTGCTCTCTTGTCCCCCCTCTTTTCCTGCGGCCTGCCAGGTTGCGTGCTCGGATAAGGGTCTGGTATGGATTCTGAGGGGGACCCCCACGCCATTTTTTTTTTGGCACGGGGTTCCCCATAAAATCCATGCCAGACCTGAAGAGCCTGGTATGGATTTTGAGGGTGACCCCGACGCCATTTTTTTGTTGCAGGGTTCCCCTTAATATCCATACCAGACCTGAAGGGCCTGGTATGCTCTTGAAGGGGAACCCATGACGTTTTTTTTTTTACAAAGTCGTGTTGTAAGTCACGCTGTGACTCACACTCAAGTCATGTCCAAGTTGCCTTGCCTCCCAAAGTCATGCTGGAAGTCATGTTGCCCCTGTGTGAATGGACTGTTATGATATAAGTTCAATAGACACAGATTGTTATTGTCAGAGTCACGTTGAATCTTCTATCTGTATCGAACAGTTTCAAAACAAAAATGAAAATAAAGCATTTTTTTTAACCTGACTAACTATGTGACTCATTCATTTATATATGTGAATTTCAGCACTGAACTCTCTAAAGAGATTTTATTCACAATAGAGGAACAAAAGAATTACAGAAAAACATGTAAAACCGTATCAAAAGCCCCACCTACTGTTTTTGATGGCTAAAGGAATACATCATACCAATATGCAATGCTTGCAAAGAAAACATTGCTTTAAAAAATATATCTTTCAGTGCTGACCATAATAAAAGAACCAAAATTTGCACACACAAAAAAAAAAAAAACACTATACACTTCCATTTAAAAGGGAATGTAGATATTTAAGTACCTTGGACAGCAGCAGTGCTGTGTAAATGGTACTGTACAATGATTAAATCAGAAACAACAGCTGCTACTAGAAAATGCAAAAAGTTTGTGTTATGAATTGATTATTTTGCTTTAGAGCACTTGAGTTGTTCTTGTTGAGGTTTAGTTCTGTACTGGTGGTTGCTTTGAAACACTGCCACACACAAATGGGTGCATTAAACTATTGTATCAGAGCTTTGCAGACAGCCTTTACGACTCCTGTCTGCAACATACTGTGTTTATGTACAGATGCAAATTTATGACATGGATTTTCAAAGAGCCAACCTTGGACTCGAACCAAAATTGCTCAGAGGCTAGACAGCATTTAACAGTTATAGTACGCAATGACGTTTGTATTAATGTCTAACTAAATGGTATTCACTTTTGCTGTGCTTCATTTACTCTGAATGGTAACGACACACAATCAGATTCTAAACTGGTATATCTATAAAGTTTCTCAGAAAGCAACCAATTACTACAACTTTCTGGGAAGTAATGCCATATAATGTTTTTTTTTTTTTTTAAGCATATGTTAATGTACATTTAGTTTAATGTATTTATTTTCTGTTGATTGTTGTTTTTTTCTTTCTTGGTTACATTTTCGTAAGTTTAAAAATGACGTTTTCTTTAAATGTTCATGGTAATATCTTATTATACAGATGGCCAGCTAAAAATACTGAGAACCCTTTAAAAGAGAATTATGGCCAAAGGGTTTTTGGTCTTACGTCTTCTGTTGGTCTTCTGTTGGAGTAAACCTGCTTGATTTCTCCTGTGACACAAAATTGGGCTAAAGACTGCTGTTGACTGATATCACAGAGCAAGCCAGATGCCTTAAAGGCAGCTGGCAAAGGCTCTCAGCCTGCTGCTGAGAGCCCGATACAACCATTCCTGCCCTTCCCCAGCTTGATACTCCATTGAGCATTGGAGGGGCAGAGCAGAGGTTTGTCATTGACAAAGAAGACTAAGAGCTGAGCGATCAGTGGTCAAATAATTGCTCAGTTCTCAGACTTAGAGCCAGCGTGGGACAGCTGCAGCATCAAACCAATGCTGCAGCATGGGGATGAGTATGTATGCATGTATGACTTTCTTTAATTCTCACACTTCTCCCTGAAAGTATAAGTAAACCCTCTTATGAAACTATATTTACTACAACAGCTTTTAAAATGATAAAAAAAAAAGCATTCAAAAATAAATAAACCTGACATTTTTCAAATTTAAAAATGGTTGCAACCTGAATAATTCTCTTGGACTGGCTGCTGTTTTGTGGACTACAGTTGATTGCAAAGAAGATTTTACTGCTGTCAGGCAAAACTAAATGAGCACCTAGCCAGGGAATGTCTGAATTAAATCAGGTCAGTGAGCAAGGGATTGTGAGCTTGGGGATTTTGTACTGAAAGTAAAATTGTCCTTTAGGAGATCCTAAAAGCAGTTCTTCAGTCATCGCCCCCCCCCCCCCCCCCTCCCAAAAAAAAACCTAAAAGTCAGCTTCATATTCTGTAGCTGCTAACTTTGAATAAAAGGACACTTACCTGTCCAGGGATCCAGCGCCGCCTTCAGCCTTGTCAGTTTTTGCAGGTCTTTGGATCTCCAACACCACCATGCTAACTGTTTGGAGTCAGCTGTGACTTCTTCCAGCTTCACAGCCCAATTCCAACTGTGCATAAGTGAGCCACATCTAACTGTGAATGGTTCTGCAGCCTTCTGGGACATGTCCCAAGAGGCTGAAGGCGGGGGGGGGGGGGGGGGGGGGCTTTCGCATGGATAGCCTAGGCCACCTGTCAAAACCAGTCACCCGCTCCCAAAAAAACAAGACAAAAAATATATATCACAAAGTTGAAGAGGAGGAGGGGGGAGATGTTCTTATGTCAATGTGGGTATGGCTTTCTCATAGAACTTATACATACATGCTTGTCACCAACACTGTAATCATTAAAATGTTATGCCACCCCTAACTTGAAATTTAGAAGAAGAAAAAAAAACAAGAACCTCATTAAAATATCTATAATGCAACTTTCTCTTAACTACTGAAGACAGTCATACATTATGTATAAAGTGTGTTAAGTTATATGAGCGCATGTCACATTTTTAAGCTTTGTAGAAGTTGACAGATGACTCAACTTTTCACTAAATCTTACCATTTATTACTTCTAGTTAGAGATATTTCAAGTTATTCTGGAAATCTTTAACTTCTCATCCCTAACTGTAAGTGCACATTGCAATGTCTTTTTCTAATAGCCCCATCATAGAAAACAAAGGCCCCATTATTACTTACATTACCTAAACCTGTCATGAGAAAAACAAGCTGCAAATTTCAAATATTTTAATAAGCTTCCTAATTCTCTTCTGTGAATTACAGAACACCTCCTCCCTATGTGATAGAGATAAAGAGAGGGAGAGGTGTTTATAATCAAATTACATGAGCAGCCTAGAGACCATGCTGCATGCCTGTATTGGGTAGTTTGTAGAACCACCATGCCCCCCCCCCCCCCCACCAATTATAGCCTGCATCTGATGCACACCCTCTCCCAATATACAGCCTGCCACTTGAACATGCCCCCTGCTCAAGTACAGTCTGCATCATGCCTCCAGCTGAACAGACCATGGAATACAGGCACACTGTGTGTCTGAACAGAGACCTGAACCCCCCCCCCCCCCCTCCACACACACACACACACACACACACAAACACACACACACACACACACACATGTGCGCGCACATACACACTATCAGGAAGAAGAGATGCACAAGAAGAGGTCACGTCACAGAACTTTTTAACCTTGTAAAAAAGGTTGGAAAGGTATTTTCTGAAACTAAGCAAAAACAGGTATGGTGCCTGTATAGTTATAACTGTAGAAGGAATCCATAATAGTTTTAAACTTTGTGAGATGTAGCATGAAGTTTATTTAGTCCAAATGTGTACGGTATTGTATTTCCCTGGGAATGCATGTTTAAAATAAGTATCAAGCACAATGGAACAACATGTAGTGACAGCACAGTTAAGTACATGTTTGGGTTCATGTAGAACTGTAGGCAAAACTTTTTTCTTTATTTTGCATAGCGCAAGAGAGGGTTATAACCTCTATCTGATCATTTTTCGCCATCTATGTCCCATTGCAGAGATTTCCCTTCACTTCCTGTCCCACCCATAGCCAAACAGGGAGTGAGAGGAAATCCCTGCAAGTTAAGGGAATTCCTTAGGGTCACCCGAACTAGTGGTGACCTGGGTCCCTCAGGTCACCAGAACTATTGGAAGATTTCCCCTCTATTACTTTTCTGGGGACAACTCAAAATTTGGGATTTTCTTTACTTTCTCTTTCAATGATAATGATAACCAGGACAAATAGAGAGGGTGAATCTCCCTAATGGGGGCACAGATAGCAAAAGAAATCTGGCAAGCATTCTAATCCCTCTCCCGTCTATTCAAAGCTTTGAAAAAAGTTTTGCTGTTAGTTATATTTTAACTAGTGGAATTCCCTTCAAGGACTGCATGTGCCATTGCATGTTCTTGAAACTGCAGTGTTCCAGTGAATTTAAAGTTTGAGTGGGAAAGGGTTAGATGCCTTTTAGGTTTTTATTGATGTATATGTGTCTCTGCTGGGGGAATCATCCCCTCTTTCTGAAGACCATTGTCCCCTGGGGGAATCATCCCATCTTTCTGAAGACCATTGTCACCAAGTGATGGGAAATTTACAATTTGGAGTTGTCACTGGAGCAGCAAAGAGGGAAAATATTCCAAGGCCACTGAGCAATTTGTAGCACCAATGCAGCCACTGGGGACACTTGTTTTAGGGTCAACTAAAAGGGAACTTTTCGTTTTATTTCCCCTTAGGGCTACACAACAGGAAGTGAAGGAAAAAAAAATCTCTGAAACACAGACTACAAAACCAAAACATGAGAGCGGTTTTACCAATGCCTACTTTATCCAAAAAAAAAAAAAAAAAAAAGTTTTGGCTTTGGATATACCATACTACAGCCGGACCTCCCCCTACACAAAAGAAGCTGTCAAGACTATTATCAATGTAAGTTAAGCATGCCAAACACTTTTCAGGTCTGTTGTTTTTCCAATTTAGCATGGCAAACAGTTCATGGGACTTTCATTTGGTGTTAAGTGTCCAAAACTGTTAGTACTGTTGTACCATTACCTGAACCGTGAACTATGTCATAGGTATAAAAGTGATCCCCATTTCTGTTAGGCATTGATGTGATTCCTGTAGAAAGATATTCTGTACCAAAAAAGATCTACTCTCTTAAAGCTGATGTCTGTGAGCCTTGCATTTTCAAAAAGGGACATCAGTTTGTTAGTGGACTTGAGTGAAGGTTCCATACCTGCCTGAGAACTTGGTCATTTTCTAGTCTTTGGTTCAAATTACAATTCATGTAGATCTGTTCTTGAGAAAACTAACACACAACAGTAGTTGTTCTGATTTTCTTTAGCATGGAAAAAAAACAACAGTGGCTTAGACATATACATTGTACAAATTACAAAGAAGTCCGACATTTTCACCCAATTTTAAGCGTGGGAGGCATTTTAAATAACCAAATACTTGATCCTACATGAATCCCTATTCACCACATTTACTGGTACTAATTTTGATATCAGTTATTACTATTATTAAACGTAATCACAGATTTGCAACTGCATACATTACCATTTAATATCATGGTTACAATGCTAATTCTAGTGAGGCAAGTGCAAAATGGTATGATTAAATTATATGTGTGTATGAGCTGTGGTAAAATAAATTACATTCAAGATTCATAAGCAGGGCTTATCGTACTCAAGAAAACCTAGAGTCAATATTTAAATTGATCCTGCCTCTAGAAAAATAAATATGCAAAAAAAAACTGCTGCATATTCTAGCAGCCTGCAGCTATTTCTAAATTCTGGGGACTGTTCTGAGGGCTTTAACACTTTTGGTAGGGTCCTAGATCCTCAAATTCATATTGGCCCTTGCTTCATACAAGAATGTACAGAAGTCAGAAAGTGATGGGCTAGCTTTTTACTGCACTGCTGCAGAGGCATACTTTGGATTTTCATTATATATGATAGTAAAGGCAAGCTGTGCCTTTCTGCATACTAAGATGTGCAGTGCTACAACTTGTTTCCCAGGTGCATTACAGACTGTGTTTATCACTGCAGTAACACACAGAGCATGTATACAAAGAAAAAGAAGCTTGTAAGCAATAGTTTTAAAGCAACTCTTTGGCATAAATAAAACCTTTAATTAAAAAGATGCATGCAAACAAGAAAGTAGAAAGCGTTTGCATTGCTGTGCCACCAAAGGCTGCTTTTATGCTTTTAGGTATGAATTAATCTACCTGGGTTGGATTCATGTGTATGTGTGTGGGGTGGGGCTGGAAACCACCAAGTGGGACATGAAACAAAATGTTACAGAACAGTTTTGATTTCAATAGTATCATCAGGGACACTGTATTCTGATATCACATATTTTTAATGTAAAGTGTTGTGTTTTTTTTTTTTTATCTTGCAACTTTTAAAAATATAGCTTGGCATGACTACAGCAACAGCACCCCAATCTGATTAATTTCAGATTTAGAAAAAAAAGTAGTTTTGGGTACCTAATTTTTTTATTAAATGATAATAGCCCTGAACTGACTAGTGGAAGTAGCGGTCATAACAAATCTAAAATAGCCAATAGCCATAAATATCGTACAGTGACTGAACAGTGAGTATATGTTTTGAATGACAAAAGGCAAAAAAAGACAAAAAAAAATGTCATTGGCTGGACAGTACTGAAGCAGTTTGGTTAGGCCACAAGATGAGAGAGAGAGAGAGAGAGAGGCATAACAGGTTTTATCTTGCAATAAAAAATAGTGTGTTATTTGAGAGACAATAGCCACAAAATTTGTTCAGTGGCTGAGCAGTATGTAAGCAGCTTGGTTAGGCTGTAATATAAAAGGAAGAGCCAAGGCTGGTTTTATCTTAAAATCCCCATTAGAGTGTTTTATCTGAGAGCCATTAGCCACAAATACGTTCGAGAGCTGAAGCAATGAAAGGCCACAAATTTCAAGGCACAGCACAGGATTTTATCAATGAAAAAATACTCCAGAGCTACACCTATAATGATTCAGAGTTCTTTTGCCTCATTGCGAGCAGGAGTCCTCACTTATAATTATTGCAAATACTGTATTAAAGCAATATTTGTGAATTTTGACACAACTGCGAGATTGTCTCCATACATAATTATATTATTATTCAAAATAATTACATCAATAGTAAGAACAAAGCATACCCCAAATGCCTCATAAAAATAGACAACATTGCTCAAAAATCCCACTTGCCTTCATCCCCTATTTTTTAAATAGTTAGAACAGATTGGCAATTGACAAAATTCAAACTTTGTAATGACAGCACAAATATGTGTACAGAGGTATGCTCATTGAATAAATTAATGTATTGGCAGTAAATAAATCAATAAACGAAGGTAGACTCTGGACTGCCACACTCAGAGCTATGAGTAAGCACTACTGCTAGTGCGAAACATCAGCCTTTTTGTCTGCTGTGTTCTTTGTTCTTTTGATGTGATTTTTTTAAATAAAGAAAGGTGTTTTTTCTCAAGAGTGTGGCAGTCCAGAGTCTACCCTGTGTTTGTTGCTATCGGCAATTGCCTGCACCTGTGGCCTCCGGGCCGAGAGAGGAGTTCACTATCTGCATGTGTGTTCCTGGAGCGGTGAGATTCCCTTTTCTTAGTAAATAAACTCAGTCCTTTCTCAATGGCAACAGTTTATTAACCACTTGCTTACTGGGCACTTAAACCCCCCTCAGTCCCAGACCAATTTTCAGCTTTCAGCGCTGATGCACTTTGAATGACAATTGCGCGGTCATACAACACTGTACCCAAATTAAATTTTTATCATTTTTTTCCCACAAATAGAGCTTTCTTTTGGTGGTATTTAATTACAGCTCGGAGTTTTTTTTGCTAAACAAACAAAAAAAGATGCAAAAAAAAAAATCATGTTTAATAGTTTGTTATAAAATTTTGCAAACGGGTCATTTTTCTCCTTCATTGAAGTGCGCTGATGAGGCGGCACTGATAGGCTGCACTGGTGGGCACTGATTGGCTGCATTGGTGGGCACTGATAGGCTGCACTGGTGGGCACTGATAGGCATAGTTAAGGTGGCACTAATAGGCACAGATAAGGCGGCACCGATGGGCACAGATAAGGCGGCACTGATGGGCAAAGGTGGGCACAGATAAGGTGGCATGGATGGGTGGCACAGATGGGTGGCACGGATGGGCACTGATAGGTACCACTGATAGATGGGACTGATGGGCACTGATAGGTGGCTCTGATAGGTGGCACTGCTGGGCACTGATGGGCGGCACTGCTGGGCACTGGTAGATGACACTGATGGGCACGGATATGTGGCACTGGGGTGCAGCACCTTTGTTGAGGCAGATTGTGGGCACTGCTGGGTGGCACTGTGGGCACTGATGGGTGGCACTGCTGGGTGGCACTGTGGACACTGCTGGGTGGCACTGTGGGCACTGCTGGGTGGCACCATGGGCACTGCTGGGTGGCACTGATGGGGGGCACTTACTTTTTTTAATGTGGCACTGGCAGGGGGCAGGTGGGCACTAGCAGGGCTGGCTATGATCGGGACTGATGTCCCGATCACGGCTGCCGGTGATCGGCTTTTTTTTTCTCCTCGCGCTGACAGCGCGAGGAGGAATAATAGCCGATTACCGGCTCCGTTATATCACATGATCAGCTGTCATTGGCTGACAGCTGATCACGTGATAAGGGGTCGGGATCGACCCCTTGCACAGATCGGTGATCAGGCGAGTCTCGTAGACTCGCCGATCACAGAGCGCGCCGCGCGCGCCCCTCAGGGGGCGCGCAGGGCGCTCGTGCACGGGACTACGTCTATTGACGTCGTCCCGGAAAAGGAGATCCGCGCTGTAGCCGTCATTTGGCTATAGCGCGGATCTCAAGTGGTTAATATGTGCATTTGAATTAGTCAGTGTATAAAGCAATAACCAAAGGCAGATAAGCAAACCCCCACACATGCTTTCCAAACTCTGAACTTGAAACAACTATTTTCCCAGCCTGAGGGCACACACATGACTTTTATTATACACATCCATCCTTAAGCAGCTATGAAGCAGCAGCAGTGAGGCAGTAGTCAATTTGAAGCAATGTGCAAGCCATGCACAGCTACTTCTCACTGTTATAAGCTAAATAAAGCCATTAGACAATTGCATGAAAAGCAGAGCTCCTGCACTTTGAAACCACAGTTGTGTATAAGATGAACACACTTAAACATTCCTTGGTGAAAGACCCTTTGATGAGATGTAAGGTATAATATGTTACCATGGCCACTTCCTGACTCATTACAGCTTCACTGGGTGCTACTGTCTGTGGGATAATCCACTTAACATATAAAAAAGAGCTTGTCCTGCAGCTGATGGACTTTATGCGACTTATGACAAACCACTGCCATCTTCAATCAGTAGATGACATCCTCCATTATTGGTCTTGAAGAAGCCATGCACTAAAAGCGAAACGTGTTGACCAGCGGAGAAGACCCAGCTTACAGACACCTTCCTTAATTGTTGTAATCTATGCCATTGTTTGATTTGGGAGCTGACTTACAGGGGTCTGATTTACTTTGTTTTAAAGCTTCTCTTGTTTTGTGGACACTATTTCTAAGTGCCCCCTTTTTGACATATGTACTAATACATTTTTGATTTTTTTTAATAAAAATTGCTTTGGTCTCGTGTGGGTGTCAGTAAAGTCCATTAGCTGCAGGACAGGCTCTTGCATTTGTTTTTATAGACTTAAATTTTGGGATGTAGCATGGATAGGGGTCCCTCATTTTCAATCCACTTAACATGTGACGGGGTAGGGTGTGGCCAGCTTCATCCAACCAGAACTTCATCAGGATGTACTATGATGTAAACATGGTCTCTTCCTAACATCTACTTGTCTGGCCTATAGCACAATGACGGCCGAGGGGGGGCTTTAAGATCCTGACTTGACATCATATGACGTCCTGCCAGAAAGCACCTCTCGTGGGCCATGCAGCAGTGCAATCTGTCACCGGCTGTGTCCATAGCTGTGACCACAGGACACAGACAATAACTGATTGGAGTACCGGCTCATTGCAAGTACCATGTGACCACCATGATCAATCACAGTAGATCACATGACAGTTGTACACAATGGATAAAAAAAGAAAAAAATGTATTAAAAAACATGTATAGAGGGATAGAGAGGGGTATATCTATATAGTAAGAATAATGTACAAGTGAATGTGAGAGATGACATCACTAAGGGAGCTAGGGAGGATTTGGAATCCTTATGGGTAGAGCTCCAAAGGGATGAAGCTAAGAGGAAAATAATACTGGGAGTATACTATAGGTCCCCTAACCTGAGGAAGGAGGCAGAGGTGGACCTCATATCACAATTTGGATTAGCAGCAAGGATGGGAAGTGTCATCATAATGAGAATTTTAATTATCCAGACATAGACTGGGCGGAGGGAACCACGCGTTCATCTATAGCTCGCCAGTTCCCAAATGTCTTGCAGGACAATTTCATGGGTCAGATGGTAGATGCACCAACTAGAAATAAAGTGTTACTAGATCTACTGATTACCAACAAAACAGACCTGATCACGGATGTGGAAATACGGGGTAATTCAGGAAACACTTCAAGGAGACAATGAATTTCAAAAAAGCCAACTTCCCTAAACTAAGAACCTTGCTAGAAGGTATAAATTGGGATAAAATCTTAGGATCAAAGAACATGGAGGAGAAATAGGTTCACTTTAAGAGCATATTAAATAAGGGCATTAGCCAGTGCATCCCAGTGGGTACTAAATTTAAAAGCGAACAAAAGTCCTGGTTGGCTTAACTCCAATGTAAAAATGCATATACAAGCAAATGAGAAGGTTGAGGGATCAGCATCAGCATTCAGACATTATAAACCATGCAACAAGAAATGTTAGGGTGCAATTAGAGCGGCCAAGATAGAACATGAAAGACACATAGCAAAGGAGAGCAAAAAAAATCCCAAGAAATTCTTTAAGTATGTAAACAGTAAAAAAGGGAGGACAGACTATATTGGCCCCATAAAGAATGAGGAAGGACATCTGGTTACAATGGATGGGGAGATGGCAAAGGTATTGAATTTATTATTTTCCTCAGTCTTCACGAGGGAATCAGGGGGGGGGGGGGGCTTTAGTAACCAAAACCAGTGCTTATCCTCATGACACATCACAGGAAGCACCCTCATCACTAACAGAGGACAGAATTAGAATTAGACTTGGGAAACTTAACATTAATAAACTGGGACTGGATGGCTTGCACCCGAGTGTACTTAGAGAACTCAGTCAAGTAATTGCCAGACCATTGTTCCTCATTTTTACTGACAGTCTACTGACTGGAATGGTAACAGTGGATTGGAAAAAAGCCAATGTAGCACCAATATTTAAAAAGGGCCTAAAATCCATCACTGGAAATGACAGACCACTTATCCTAACATCAATAGTATGCAAGCTCTTGGAGGGGATGATAAGGGACTATATACAAGATTTTAGTAACGAAAATGGTATCATTAGCAGTAATCAGCATGGATTCATGAAAATGGTTCTTGTCAAACCAATCTATTAACCTTCTATGAGGAAGCAACTGGACATCTAGATAAAGGAAGGCCCCGTATTTCCACATCCGTATATCCACATCCGTGATCAAACGTGTTTTTGCAGATGATACTAAGCTAAGCAGGGCAATGACTTCTCTGCAAGATGTGGAAACCTTGCAAGAAGATCTGAACAAATTAATGGGGTGGGCAACTACATGGCAAATGAGGTTTAATGTAGAAAATTGTAAAATCATGCATTTGGGTGGCAAAAATATGAAGGCAATCTATACACTAGGGGGAGAACCTATACCAAATTAAAAAAATTTTCTTTTTGAACTGTCACCAATCAGTGTCCCTAATTATTGCCACATCAGTTATATGATAACGTTGTACTTCTCTGGTGACAGAATGTAAAAAAAAAAAAAAATAATAATTTTTTCATTTTCCAAAATAATGACTTCAAACAATTACTTCAGAAAACGTCAAGAAATCCATTACACCTCTTACTAAATACCTTGGAGCATCTACTTAACAAAAAGGGGTAGTTTGGGTGATATCTGTAATGTCCTCCTGACATTTTTGGGCTTCAAGAAATGGGATAAGCAGTCAGTACATCAGGATCGTTCAGTTTTCAGATATACTGTACATTCCAGTATGTAGTACATTTGCTACATACTAAATAACATACACTGATTTGGGTTATTTCACCAAAGGAATGTAGCAGAATACATTTTGGGCTCAATTTAAAAATAAAATTTTGCAAATAAATAATTGTTCTAACAATTTTATAACAATTTTTTCAAAATTTCCAGTCTTTTTTTCATTTATTTAGCAAAAAATAAAAAATAAACTGTGGTGATTAAAGCCACCGACATATTCCATTTTTTTTTAAAGGCATCTGTTAGTATCATCCTAATGTAATGCTGCAATCACTAATCTCATTTATAGTGCCGCTATATTTTATTTAATTGAATTTCATTTATAAAACTAACCTTATATTTCTCTCGGTAGCGCTGTTCCATTTTCTTGTGTACATGTGAAGCCCACTAGTATACTCTTCTGTATATGGCACTGCTGAATAACCAGCATGCACCACCGGATCTCGCGCATGCGCATTATCCACAACTCGCAGTGCAAGAAACTTCTCTCGTAATCTTGCGTGTATGAGAATCGGCGATGCCCACTGTCTCTGGGAATTATGACAAACATCTAAACCAGATATTGCACACATAGCCGTGGATGGGCAAGACTGGAGTGCTGAAGAAAGCCTTAGGGCCAGTTTACACCATAGAAATGCAGTCCAGATGCGCTCCAGATGCTTTTTTTGCATGCGCGTTTTTAATACGTTTTTGGTGCTTTTTTGATGCCGTCCAGTGCATTTTTCCCCCTTTTTTTCCTTAACCTTAAATAAGAACGTGGGTGTTCCAGTGCGTTTAGGTGCGCTCCGGTGCATTCCCGTGAGTTTTTGATTAGAGCATTCCAGTACAGTCCAGTGCAGGAAAAATGCAGCATGTTCTACTTTTTTTTTGGAACTGGAACGTGCTGGAACTGCAAGCACTGTGAACTATGCCATTGAAAACCATATAACCTACTTTCTATGCCTATTTGATGCAGAAAAAAATGCACTGGACTGCATGTGGTGTGAACTGGCCCTTATAAACAAGTTAAAGACAGTGGGGGGGGGGGGGGGGGGAATGCAATTGCATTGTATATCAAGGTCTGAAGCGGATGATGTAGAGATCGAAAGTGGGCGGAACTCCGCTTTAAACACCATCAAAAGAAGGCTCTAGTTGCATGAACAAAATGATAAAAAATAGTATTTTTAAAATAGCTTACCTGTAAAATCCTTTTCTTTGATGTACATCAGGGGACAAAGCGCCATAGTAATAACTATGTGGGTTACATCGGACCATCAGGTGCTGGACACTGGCACGCCCCTTAAGGCGTGAACTTCCCCCATATAACCCCTTCCATTACTGGGAGTCCTCAGTTTTGTAGCCAAGCAATCAAAGTGTATAAGAAGCAGAAGGGAGGGACCTCTGTGTTCCCTGATGTACATCAAAGAAAAGGATTTTATCCTTTTCTTTTCTTACAACAGGGAACGCAGCGCCATAGTAATAACTATGTGGGATATCCCCTAGGAATGGCAACTGAAGGGGGGGAGACAGAATCAAGGAAACAGGAGGCCAGAGGACTCATACTGCAGCCTGCAGTGTATGCTGTGCCCAAAGGCAATCTCCTCATGACCTTTAATATCAATTTGAAAAAAAAAATCAGATAAACATCTGAACCAAAGACCAATGTTGCGGTCTTACAGATCTGAGCCATAGAGGCCTGATGATGCACCACCCAAGAGGTACTAATCGCCCTGGATGAGTGTGTTCCTAATATGAGAAGGAAGAATCTTCTTCTTTAAGCTGAAGCTTAATCAACCACCTGACAAATCCATTTGGAAAATAGTGGATCTTGACACTGCCTGGCCTATATCTTGGACACTCTGGCAGTACGTGGCGGTGGACGTGGTATACTTGGATTTTGCAAAAGCGTTCGATACAGTTCCCCACACACGGCTCATGTGTAAGGTAAAGTCTACAGGTTTGGACATATCAGTTTGTAAATGGATAGAAAATTGGCTAAAAGACAGAATTCAGAGAGTAGTGATTAATGATTCTTACTCTGAATGGTCTAAGGTTATCAGTGGTGTACCACAAGGTTCAGTGCTGGGACCCTTACTTTTTAACATCTTTATAAATGATATTGGGTCTGGGATCAAAAGTAACATTTCTGTCTTTGCAGATGGCACCAAGATATGCAGTGGAATAACGTCCTTACAGGATGTCTCCAATTTACAAGCCGACCTCAATACATAGTCTATTTGGGCGACTATGTGGCAGATGAGGTTTAATGTTGCTAAGAATATGCATGCATCATACATGCTAGGGGGAGTACAACTGGGGGGATCCATAGTGGAGAAGGATCTGGGGGTTTTGGTAGATCATAAGCTCAATAATAGCATGCAATGCCAAGCTGCTGTTTCCAAAGCGAGCAAAGTCCTTTCTTGTATTAAGAGAGGTATGGACTCCAGAGAGAGAGATATCATTTTGCCCCTGTTCAAATGATTAGTAAGACCTCACCTGGAATATGCAGTTCAGTTTTGGGCACCAGTTCTCAAAAAGGATATCGGGGAACTGGAGAAAGTGCAGAGAAGGGCAACCAAACTGATAAGAGGCATGAAGGAACTCAGCTATGAGGAAAGATTAGAGGAACTGAATTTATTCACTCTTGAGAAGAGGAGAATAAGGGGGGATATGATCAACATGTTCAAATATATTAGGGGTCCATATAGTGAACTTGGTGTTGAGTTGTTCTCTGTACGGTCAACCCAGAGGACAAGGGGGCACTCTTTACGTCTAGAGGAAAAGAGATTTCATCTTCAAGTACGGAAAGGTTTCTTCACAGTTAGAGCTGTGAAAATGTGGAATAGACTCCCGCCAGAGGTGGTTCTGGCCAGCTCAGTAGATTGCTTTAAGAAAGGCCTGGATACTTTCCTGAATGTACATAATATAACTGGGTACTAACATAGGTAAAGTTGATCCAGGGAAAATCCGATCGCCTCTTGGGGGATCAGGAAGGAATTTTTTTCCCCTGCTGTAGCAAATTGGAGCATGCTCTGCTGGGGGTTTTTTTCGCCTTCCTCTGGATCAATTGTGGGCATAAAATTGGGTATTTGGATTGTACGATTATTTTTTATTTTATTTATTTGTTTTTAAGGTTGAACTGGATGGACTTGTGTCTTTTTTCAACCTGACTAACTATGTAACTATGTAACTATGTACAAACAAAACCTGTGCTTTGTGAACCTGAACGGTCGCCCTTAAATAGATTCTGATTCTTACTACATGAAGAGACTGTAGTGCTTTCTCTTCCCCAGATTAAGGCTTCTGGGGAGAAAGAAGGAAGAATAATATCTGGGTTTAAATGAAAACCTGTTACCACTTTTGGTAAGAGATCAGGATGAGGACATCAAATCATCTCGTCCTTATACATGATGAAATATGGCTCTTAAAAGACAGAGCCGTTAGTTCCAATACTCTTCTAGCAGAAGAAATGGCAAGCAAAAAGATTATCTCTCTTGCCAAAAAACCAAGAGAATTTCTCGTAAGGTTCAAACGGCTGATTTAACAAAGCCGACAAGACCAATCTTAAATCCTAAGGATTTAGAGGTGCCTTGATAGGGGGAATAAACCGCGTTACCCCCTGAATAAGCTATGCAACAAGAGTGGGAATAGGCCATAGGAAAAGACATCGACATCGGCCTGGATCTGGCTCTTGATAAAAGTCAAGGCCAGCTTCATTTCAGATCCCATATGCAGGAATCCTGCCTATTGACATACCTCCTGGGGTGCCAACCCCTGGATCCATACCAAGAAACCTATGCCTTCCAGATTGTATAGTAAGTGATTCTGGAAGCCAGCTTTCTGGCATTAGTCAAAGTAGTCACTACTGAAGGAGATCACCCACAATCTATTATAGAGTGGGTTTCAACAGTCAAACCTGTTAAACTCCTTGTCCGTAAAGTAGGATGAAATACCAGACCCTGTGCAAAAAGGTCTAGCTATAATGGCAGAGTCCAAAGGACTTCAACTGCCCTCCTTATGATCATGATAAATTCAGATCTTCTGGGACCTACTGGGGCCACCAGAATCACCTCTTTCTGTTCCTGCTTAATCCTGCGGAGAAGGCACGAAAGTAGCAGAGCTGGAGGAAATGCATAGATCAGTGAGAACTGATCCCCTGGGAAGACTAATGCATCTGTTCCGCCTGCTAGCGGGCCCCTTGTTTGGCATAAAGTTGTCGACCTTACTAATGAATGTGGACGCGAATAGGTCCATGTCTGGAGTACACCCTCTGACATATTGCTAGGAAGATGTCGGGGTGAAGAGATCATTCTCCAATAATAATTGTTGGTGTCTCAAGTAGTACACCTGAAATATTAAAATTGCCAATAGGCAAGACGTGTTGTGTTCTGCCAAAGCTAGAACATTATTCACCTCATTTTTTAAATTTATTTATTTATTTATTTTTTGATGTAAGCCCCCGCCGGTGCTCTTTTAGACTGAATCCTGTCAGGACAGTCCTGTTATCTAACCGCCAAGATTCTATGGCCAGATGTACTGCCTGAAACTTCCAACAAAGTTGATAGGCAAGGTCCTCTAACCTGGATCATCTCCCCTGGACAGAATCTTCTTTCAGGGCTGCTCCCCAGCCTAGAAGGCTGGCATCTGTTGTTAACACCTTGCAGGATAAAGATTTTCCCTCCTGCTGGACAACAACCACCAATTTAGGCTCTGACCTATTTTTGGAACCAAGCATATTGGAAACATACAAGGCCTGAATCCTCTTTATTCCAGACCAACAGGATGGTGTCTTGAAGCAGTCTTTGAATAAAACTGCGCGTAAGGGACAGCCTTGAAGGAGGCCACCATTTCCCCTAAAAATCCCAAAATGAAGGAATTTTCCTTTCCTGATAAGTTGAATTAGTCCTACAATGGAACTGATTCATGTCTGGGGTAAGAATACCTTCTTCTGTATGGTATCTATAACCAGCCCCCAAGTAACCTCCTTGATGGTTTTAAGGAGAATCTTCCTAGGCTGGGAATCCAACCTAGAGATTTCAGCTATCTACAGCTGAGATCAGACTCTGGCTTTAGACCTGAGACTGAATGATCTATTCAAAGTAGATCTTCTAATAGGCTAGGACCGCTATGCCTTGAGCCTTTAACCTGGCTAAAGGAGGTACCAGAATCTTTCAGAATACTCGTAGTGCTGTGGCTAAGCCGAATGGCAGTGCCACGATTGATAAAAATAATTTTATATTTCAAACCACAGAGATTTCTGGTAAGCAGGAAACTTTGGCACACCAAGATATGCAACTCTCCTCCTTGCAGGATGGACACAGCCGATTGAATTATGAAAGGATCGGATGTTTAAGTGCCGATTCAGATCTCCGAGATCTAGAGTGGGTTTTACCTCTCTGCTTGGCTCTGGGATCTTAAAAGGTTTGAGCCAAAAAACCCTGTTCCACTAAGGGAATGTCTGATATCACTGACTGGGATAACAGCTGATCCAGAAATCAGAAAGAGACACTTCTCTTCTTTCTTTCTCCTTTTTTTTTCTCTGGAACCTTAGGAGCATTCCTTGAGGAGACAGACACTCTTGCATAAGACTGCCGCATCAGCAGCCTCAAAGACCCCACAGACAGCACCCAAACAGGACTCGAACCCCGGACTCTCTGATCGAAAGCCGACTGGGCCATCCGGGTTCTTGAAACTCTAGATGTAACCTAGAGAAAAAAAATTGCAGAAATCACTCTACTCTTAACATTGCCAGACTTTGAGAATCGCAGGACCTTTCCCCTCACTCAAACAAGTGGGGGTGCTCCTTCATGATAAAAGCCTTAGCATTCTGATTCATGGGCTTTCTGCCCCTAAGATCCTGGTGCTGCCCCTGGGAACTTTCTCCTGAACCTGACGATTGAGACCATCAAGACTGCCTAAAGGCAGATACCCCAGGCATAGGAGAGGCTGCATGATTAAAGGAGAACTGTTTGAACCTTCTTTTTCTGGTAAAGAGAGCTTTACCCCTTTTGGGTGTACTTATCCACTCTAAATAGTTGTACCCCAGGAAGGGACACAGACTGGCTAAGGGTTTTCACCTGGTGCTTCGGCTGGCCAATATCTCAGCCACGGACCTCTGCAAAAATGCACTAGTCCAACTATAAGCCATAGGGCTTAAATGATCGAGTCCTTCATAGCATCTGTGAGACACAGTGCGTCAAATACACCAGCCCCTTGCCGGGCCTGCTGATCAGGCAGAACTTTCAGGTTTCTCACACCTGTTCCTTTTTTTTTCTTTTCTTTATTTAATTTTTAAATTTTTCCCTCCAGTGGTGACACATAGACATGACATGACAACATAAATACATGGAAGGAGAGATTCCTTAAAGAAAATCTCCCCTACCTTTCTGCCGCAGGGCTTAATCAGAGATAAGGGGTACACTCAGGTAATCCCGCAATCCTGGACCTGCGAGAAGACCCTGCCAGTAAACATTTATTGGCCTTACTACAAAAAAGTACTGGAGTCCAGGGCCAAGCTTAAAAGCATTCGCAAGCAAAACCTTGTGTCTTCAGATGACAAGGCCCGGGTACCATTCATTTAGTCCATTACAGAGACATCAGAACGGATCCGGTCAGGATGGCTGGCTCGCATCAAAGGATTATTGCCCGTGGAGCTCAGTACACACATCCTTACACGTGCCCAACACCTTAGACACTGGTGAAAAAACTGAGGACTCCCAGTAATGGGAGGGGTTATATGGGGGAAGTTCACGCCTTAAGGGGCGTGCCAGTGTCCAGCACCTGATGGTCCGATATAACCCACATAGTTATTACCATGGCGCTGTGTCCCCTGATGTAAGAAAATAAATGTAGTTTAAAAATGTAGTTTGGGTACAGTGTTGCCTGACCATGCAATTGTAATTAAAAGGGTGACTGGGCTGAAAGCTGAAAATTGTCCTGGGCAGGAAGGGGGTAAAAGTAGCTTGCATTAAAGTGGTTAAATCCAAATCAATATACTTTAGTTACTCTCACTTCATAAATTAAGAGGGAAATAAAAGCAGTGTAGGTACATTGGATTTTTGGACAACATTGTTTTCTTTTCTTTTTCTTTTTTTTTTTTTAATGGGGAGGGTGGGTAATGCCTTTTTCTGACAATTGATATCATTATTTAGAAATTTAGCAGCTAGAAAAGTCCAGCTGTGGAAATATTTTGTGGGACTTTATAATAGCGGAGTGCTCGAATAGGCTGAGAGAGGGGGCATGACCTGGTAATGGTATAATTTTTTTTTTTTTTAGGGGAGTGGTGAGAACATTTTAATAAGTAGCAGCAGCAACAGCGGGGTTTTTGTCATTGGTAAGGTTCACTCTGACAGCACGCTGGCTGCATGACAAGCAAGAAGATCCAACACATGCAGTGCAAGCTCTGCTCAGTGGTCCAGCCTGAACACCCAATAGTTCATGAGGACCTCACTTCTGAAAACAAGCCCTGGACCCAAATTTAGTCAGCAACCCCTAATAAAACTGTGACGCTAATAATTTAAAGAATTTAAATCAATGAATGAAAAGGGTAGACCAAGGAGGAAAGTGATAGATAATGCTGGGTGTCCTCCAGTCAGACATTGAAGAGTGAGCTACCATTAGTGATGGACGAACTTCCGACGGGACGTTTCGCGAAAGCGAAATGCGAACGGACCCAAACGTTCGCGAAACCGAACGTTCGCCGCGGGCCCCATTGACTTCAATGGGAGGCGAACTTTGCAAACCTTCATGTCGAATTTGCGGCCACGTGGTAATTATTAGGGGGTAAAACGTAGTCCCACCATCTGGACAATGACATAATACATGTATGAGGTGAATTTGGGATCGATAACTACAAGCATTTTTATTTTATTTGGGAAATTGTTCTAACAATTCAGGACTATGGAGCTAATGAAGGCAATGGAGGAGAGGGAAGGTCAGGGACCAGGGTAGGCAAAGAAGAGGGTGCAGGAGATGATCACCAGCAGCGTGACATACCGGAATGACACATGCACCGTGATAGAGGCATCTGACAGCAGCACCGTAATACAGAGCACTGACAGCAGCACCGTGACATACAGCGCTGACAGCAGCACCGTGACATACAGCGCTGACAGCAGCACCGTGACATACAGCGCTGACAGCAGCACCGTGACATACAGCGCTGACAGCAGCACCGTGACATACAGCGCTGACAGCAGCACCGTGACATACAGCGCTGACAGCAGCACCGTGACATACAGCGCTGACAGCAGCACCGTGACATACAGCACTGACAGCAGCACCGTGACATACAGCGCTGACAGCAGCACCGTGACATACAGCGCTGACAGCAGCACCGTGACATACAGCACTGACAGCAGCACCGTAAGCAGCCCCAGGAGGAAGTCAGCGCAGCACAGGGATGGTGTGATCCCCTCATAATAAGAACCCCCAGGAGGAAGTCAGCACAGCACAGGGATAGTGTGATCCCTTCATAATAAGAACCCCCAGGAGGAAGTCAGCACAGCACAGGGATATCATAAGCAGCCCCAGTAGAAATATGACACCGCTCAACCTCTTCAAAGAGGAGGGTAGGGGCATATAGTACGGTGTGCTTTTTTGGGTCAAGGAAGTGAGCCAAATGAATTAAGAAGGTCTGTGTGCTTGATTAAAAAAATAGTTTATAGACATATACATGGTCTACTGGTCACATGTGTTGAATTCCTCCGAGATCCATGCCTCATTCATTTTTAGAAATGTGAGGTAGTTAACACTGTCGTGAGCTAGGCGAGTACGCTTATCGGTCACAATCCCCCCTGCTGCGCTGAACGTCCTTTCGGACAGGACACTGGATGAGGGGCAAGCCAACAGTTCGATTGCAAATTGGGCAAGCTCTGGCCAGAGGTCAAGCCTGCCCACCCAGTAGTCTAGGGGTTCATCACTCCTCAGAGCGTCCACATCGGCCGTTAACCCAATGTAGTCGGACACCTGACGGTCTAGGCGTTCCCTGATGCTGGATCCGGATGACACCTGTCGATGGGTCGGCTGAAAGAATGACCTCATATCCGAAGTCACCAACACATCTTCAAACCGGCCTCTTCTTGCAGGCGCTGTTGGATTGGTACCCGCAAATCCTTCTCTGGGAGTGGGAATTGCTCCTCTGCCAGCGCACGCAAAAGCAGAATGCAGCATTTCTCGAAGCAAGGCCTGGAAGTGCTGCATTCTGACAGCCCTCTGCGACGGCGGTAACATTTCCGCCATTTTGTGTTTGTACCGGGGGTCTAAGTACGTTGCCACCCAGTACTGGTCCTTGACCCTCATGCTTTTTATACGGGGGTCCCTATTAAAACACTGGAGCATGAAGGCCCCCATTTGCACTAAAGTGGAAGCGGTGTGGTGGCCTGGCTCCTGCTCATCATCCAGGATAATGTCGTCCTCTTCATTCTCCTCTCCCCATCCTCGCACAACAGGGATCCCAGAAAGGTTTAAAGCATGCTCTTCTTGCTCCTGCTCATCCGCCCCGGCACCATCCTCCTCTGACTCCTCATCAGACTCCTGTTGTTGACTTGTCTCAGATAGAGTAGCCCCCCCTGGGAATTCATCCAGCATTGCGACTTCCTCATCTTCCCGCTCCTGCTCCTCCACAGCCTGATCAATGACACGACGCAATGCACGCTCCAGAAAGAAGGCATAAGGTACCATGTCACTGATGGCGCCATGGCTGCGACTGACCAGTTTGGTGATCTCCTCAAATGGCCGCAGAAGTCTGCATGTGTCGCGCATGAGCAGCCACTGGCGCGGTGAAAAAAAACCCAGCTCCCCAGAACCGTTTCTTTCGCAGAGATCATACAGGTAGACGTTAACTGCACGTTTCTGCTGGAGCAGCCTATCAAGCATATAGAAGGTTGAGTTCCATCGCGTCGGGCAATCGCAAATAAGACGTCTGACCGGCAGATGGTGTCGCCGCTGAATGTCAGCAAGGCGAGCCATGGCCGTGTAAGATCTTCTGAAATGGGCCGAGATTTTCCTTGCCTGCCGCAAGATGTCCTGGACCCCAGGGTATTTGACAAGGAATCGCTGCACGACCAAGTTTAAGACGTGTGCCATGCACGGCACGTGCGTGATTTTGCCCTGTTTCAATGCGCTAAGCAGATTGGCACCGTTGTCACACACCACTTTACCAACTGTCAAATTGAGCGGTGTTAGCCACTCATCTGCCTGTGAACGCAAAGCTGAAAGGAGTGCCGGGCCAGTGTGGCTCTTTGCTTCCAGGCACAACAGACGCAGCACGGCATGGCAACGTCTCACCTGGCATGTGGAATAGGTTCTGGGGAGCTTGGGCGGTGCAGCGGAAGAGACGCTAGCAGCGGAAAAGGAGGAGGCAGCTGAGGAGGAGAGGGAGGAGGATGGAGTAGGAGGAGGAGAAGAAGAGTCAGGCCTGCATGCAATCCGTGGCGGTAAAACCAAATCTACACGGGTGCCACGGGTTACATGCTTGACGGCCGTCAGAAGGTTCACCCAGTGGGCAGTAAAACTGATATACCTTCCCTGCCCGTGTTTGCTAGACCACGTGTCTGTGGTCAGATGTATCTTGGCACCGACACTGTGTGCCAGAGATACATTCACTTGCCGCTGAACATGGCCATATAGCTCTGGGATGCCCTTCTCTGAGAAATACTTCCTTCCTGGGACCTTCCATTGTGGTGTTCCAATGGCCACAAATTTGCGAAAGGCCTCCGAGTCCACCAGTTTATATGGCAGTAGTTGGCGGGCTATGAGTTCTGACAAGCCAGCCGCCAACCGTTGGGCAAGAGGGTTATCCGGCGTCATCATTTTTTTACGCTCAAACATTAGGCCCACGGAAGCCTGCCTTTTTGCAGAAAAATGTGAGCTTGGCGTGATGGAAGGTGGAGTGGAGGACAATTGTGAGGAGAGAGGAGAAGGAGAAGTAGAAGACGAGGCTGGACGGTGAGAGCCTGCAGTGTGGCTTTGTGTGTTCCGTTGCTCCCACTGGGCTCGGTGATGGCTGCTCATGTGCCTTCTTAAGGCGGTCGTCCCTAGGTGAGTATTGGGCTTACCGCGACTAACGCGTTGACTGCAAAGATTGCAGATGGCAACGCTATTGTCAGCAGCGGACACGTTAAAAAAAGCCCACACTGCGGAGCCATGTGCCGGTGTCCTGGGAGCGCCAGATGTGACCGTACATGGTCGATGACTCGCTCCTGATACATTTGCAGTCTGCTTTGTCCCTGCTGTGCAATGTAAGTCATTGCTGCTTCTCCTCCCTATCTGCTGGTCCATATCTCCCTCTGAACTCCCCTCCTCTTCCTCTCTTGTGGGCACCCACGTGACATCACTAGACACGTCATCATCAACGTCACCTTCCCCACCGCTATAAGTAGAGATCTCGGAGTAGGCAGCAACACCGGGGACCAACCTCCTCCTTGGGCTGATCTGGGTACTGTCGTCAGACTGCTGAGTAGCGCTTGTTGCTACCTCCTCTTCCTGATCCAATACCAAGAGTGGCTGCGCATCAGAAATGTTCTCTTGATATGGATCGGAAAATAATTCCAGTGACTCAAGCGGAAGGTATGTGGTGGTGGTGGTGGTGGTCGTGTTGTTGGTGGTAGTGTCTTTGGGGGTGCACATAGCAGAGAGTGAAGAAGAGGGTGCAGATCGAGAGGATGAGGAGGGTGCAGAAGAGTAAGGCTGAGCGAGCCACTCAACCAAGTCTGGTGCATCCTTTAAAGTAATTGAACGCACCTTCTGCAACTTCCCACTTTGGCTCAAGCCTGTTGCTCCTGCCCTACCCCTACCACCCCTGCGGAAGGGCCTGCCTCTTCCTCTGCCTGTCATTTTTTAAATGACCCTGTGACAAAACTCTTAGTCCCTATACCGATGAAGGACTGCTGCAGTATAGGGCAGCAGTCAGCAGTGGTGCACGTCAACCCTATCTATTGTGGACCGATAGCGGTCCTTACAGAACAGCAGACTGTACCGCACTCAAGCCTATGTACCGTAGCACCCTATACCAAGTTACCAGTCCTTATAAGAACTTTTGTGGACCAAGCAGGTTGTGTATTAGTGTTTAGCAGACTGTACGTCAGTCCCTATACCGCTGAAGGACTGCTGCAGTATAGGGCAGCGGTCAGCAGTGGTGCACGTCAACCCTATCTATTGTGGACCGATAGCGGTCCTTACAGAACAGCAGACTGTACCGCACTCAAGCCTATGTACCGTAGCACCCTATACCAAGTTACCAGTCCTTATAAGAACTTTTGTGGAACAAGCAGGTTGTGTGTTAGTGATTAGCAGACTGTACGTCAGTCCCTATACCGCTGAAGGACTGCTGCAGTATAGGTGAGCGGTCAGCAGTGGTGCACGTCAACCCTATCTATTGTGGACCTATAGCGGTCCTTACAGAACAGCAGACTGTACCGCACTCAAGCCTATGTACCGTAGCACCCTATACCAAGTTACCAGTCCTTATAAGAACTTTTGTGGACCAAGCAGGTTGTGTATTAGTGTTTAGCAGACTGTACGTCAGTCCCTATACCGCTGAAGGACTGCTGCAGTATAGGGCAGCGGTCAGCAGTGGTGCACGTCAACCCTATCTATTGTGGACCGATAGCGGTCCTTACAGAACAGCAGACTGTACCGCACTCAAGCCTATGTACCGTAGCACCCTATACCAAGTTACCAGTCCTTATAAGAACTTTTGTGGAACAAGCAGGTTGTGTGTTAGTGATTAGCAGACTGTACGTCAGTCCCTATACCGCTGAAGGACTGCTGCAGTATAGGTGAGCGGTCAGCAGTGGTGCACGTCAACCCTATCTATTGTGGACCTATAGCGGTCCTTACAGAACAGCAGACTGTACCGCACTCAAGCCTATGTACCGTAGCACCCTATACCAAGTTACCAGTCCTTATAAGAACTTTTGTGGACCAAGCAGGTTGTGTATTAGTGTTTAGCAGACTGTACGTCAGTCCCTATACCGCTGAAGGACTGCTGCAGTATAGGGCAGCGGTCAGCAGTGGTGCACGTCAACCCTATCTATTGTGGACCGATAGCGGTCCTTACAGAACAGCAGACTGTACCGCACTCAAGCCTATGTACCGTAGCACCCTATACCAAGTTACCAGTCCTTATAAGAACTTTTGTGGAACAAGCAGGTTGTGTGTTAGTGATTAGCAGACTGTACGTCAGTCCCTATACCGCTGAAGGACTGCTGCAGTATAGGTGAGCGGTCAGCAGTGGTGCACGTCAACCCTATCTATTGTGGACCTATAGCGGTCCTTACAGAACAGCAGACTGTACCGCACTCAAGCCTATGTACCGTAGCACCCTATACCAAGTTACCAGTCCTTATAAGAACTTTTGTGGACCAAGCAGGTTGTGTATTAGTGTTTAGCAGACTGTACGTCAGTCCCTATACCGCTGAAGGACTGCTGCAGTATAGGGCAGCGGTCAGCAGTGGTGCACGTCAACCCTATCTATTGTGGACCGATAGCGGTCCTTACAGAACAGCAGACTGTACCGCACTCAAGCCTATGTACCGTAGCACCCTATACCAAGTTACCAGTCCTTATAAGAACTTTTGTGGAACAAGTGAGTTGTGAATGTTTAGCAGACTGCAGCAGAAGGGCAGCAGTCAAGTATAATATCCTTTCTATATTTGGAAGAAAGAATATTATACATGTACAAGCCTATTACTGTACCACTGATACCAGTCCTGAAAAGAACCTTTGTGGAACTAATAATAACAGCAAGTCTTTAAAATTACCCTCACTGCCTGACAACACTGCTTCCTTCCTGTCCCTATACAAATTGTCAAAAAAAGAGAACGATTAGTGGTTACTGGAACAGCTCTTTTGTGGACCTTGATAGTAACAGCTAATGATGATGATGATGATGATGATGATGAAAGACTAATCTGGCTGTCCCTGTAGCATACACCGTCCTTTCCCTTTCTCTAAACTAACAAAAGACACTCAGGCTGCTGCAAGAATCAGCAGCACAGCAAACCTATCAACACCTAACACCTATACCAGTCCTGAAAAGAACTTTTGTGTACCAAATAGCTAGTGGTTTATCTCTCCCTACTCCACACAGGAACCTGTCCCTATCGTAACAGAAGAAAGAATGTAAAATGGCCACCGGATCGGGTGTATTTATAGGTTAGGGGGAATGTCCAAGTGTCCATGTGCTGTCATGTCTCAATTGGCTGTCCTGTATCACATGATAAACGTGTCACCAAAGGTTAAAGTTCTTGTATACATTAAACACGTAAGTCCGCCGCGGCGAACGACGGAAAAAGGCGTTCGAACGTGCGGACCGCGAATGTCGGAAATTCGCCGCGAAACGACCGCCGGGCGAAACGTTCGTCCATCACTAGCTACCATGATTGACTGCACTGATGTACACTGACAAGCTCACAGTAAAGCAATTTCAGTATAGAAAAGTACCCTGTATAACTGTGCAAGACTGAAGGTAAGGGTGAAGTCCAGCTTTAAATGCTCCTCCTTATAACACACACAGGTAATTTTGCGCTGCAACCATTTCATAGATCTATTTGTTGACATAAAATTAACCTGAAAATGGTTAGGGCAGACTTGTATAGTTCATAAGTAGGCTTTATTACTTGCCATGCTTAATCTATACAGAACCACACTATCAACAATTCCTTGTAAATGGTTTCCTTTCAATGAGTGATTATATTTTTGCCAGTGCAAGTTTTAGCAGAAAAAGCTAGAAAAAAAAAGTAATGGTGCAGGCATATGAAGCAAATAATGCAAGGAGAAAATTATATTATCTGTGCTTTCAGAGTTAAGTAATAATATGTGAGGAAGATAAATGTAAAATGAGAGATTACATAGAGGCTGGGGGAGGAAGAGAAAGCAAAAATAAGCTTTGCTTAACAGGCTGTATATAGAAGCTGCAGCATTTGACATGTTATGACAGTTTGGAGGGGAAACTACATCCAGATTTAATAGATTTCAGCGAAGCACCTTCCAGACTGGTGTCTAAAGGCTGCATTTCAAACCTGTCAGTTGTGACGGCCTCCTGATGCATCTATTCATTGAATGATCAGCCTGGGAAATAAGCAGGGGAGACCAGAGACTGAACGGTATGACAGGGTGGCAAGGAGATGAGTAAAGTGGTAGGAGAAAAAAATTATATAAAAAGGTGTGTGATGAAAAAAAAAAAAAAAGATATATATATATATATATATATATATATATATATATATATATATATATATATATATATAAAGTGCTCGCTTACCACCTTGCACAGACCTCCTATCACGGATGGTCAGTGACACTTGTGGCTCTAAACCCAGCCAGGGCCTTTAACCATCCAAGAAACCTTTTAGGGCATATGGATCCACCATCCAGGTGACATTATCTCAGAAGAGCCCCAAAATATGAAAGGCTTGCCATAGTATAAAATCCTTAAAACTTTATTCAGAGCATATACATTTTTGCACTCACATCTGGAAGAATATAAATTGCATTGGAAACACATAAGCCCACCAGCTAGATTGCAACAGCCCGTCCTTTCGGGATTCGAGAAGCATACGCGTTTCATCATAAGATAATGTCGTACAAAGCATGGAGTCAGCACAATAAATACTAAATATGTTAACCACACCTTAGTCTGAACCTCGGGCAGTCAATCAAACTTGAATAGCCAATCTAAAATCTGTATTCCCACATATGTGATCAAAAAAAAATATAGAAAATAAACTGCAGCCTGGTACCTGCAATTAAATACAGATAGCTGAATGACCATCCCCTAATAGGATCACAGAGGTGGATTCAACACACCTTAATAGCATCCTCACGTTAATCATAAATATCTTATCCTTATTTGCCTTATCCATGCAAAATAGATCTGAACAACAGGAAGTACTATACTTACCCTGTATGGGGTCAATATAGTGCTCACCGGAGAGGAAGCTTTTTAGTTAGGGAGATCTCCAAGCTTGAGATGTTATGGATACCTAGAGTCAAATCATATGTCCCCCATGGTCTAAATGTGGACACTGATGTGAATGCATTTATAGACAATTCCTAACATTTTATGTTAAACTTGATTCTGTTTTGTGTGCTTTTTATTCTGTAAGCTTGGACCTGAGTCTCAATCAGCAGTCTGACAGTGTGGTATAAATTTATGGGAAGGGGTTTTTATGTTCATGGAATTCCTTGATGCGTAATGGTATTGTGTTGGTTAGAAAATCTTTTTCGAACATGGCAGATGCAGATGACATATTTTCTGAGATAATAAGATGTTGTGTTTTTTTTTTTTCTGGGTATAGTAATACATTTTTTAGTCTTAACTATTGGGTAAGAGAATAGAATTATTTCTTTACACCTTTATTTGGAGTTATTTACTTTTTATCCACTACTTGACACTCTAGAGGACTGTGGTGATGTGACTCCATGGAGAGAGTATAGCCCCGTGCTCCCCCAGAGGCTCTCGTGGCTCCTCCCTGCATCAGATCATCCCCCGGAAGAAGCACTCTCCAGGGGGATTACCTTGCGGGCGCGTTCCCGAGTCCAGACTTTGCGTCCATAACAGCCAAATGCTGGACTCAGCCCCACCCCCCGTTGCCCACATCATTGGATTTTATTGACAGCAGCGGGAGCCAATGGCTGTGCTTCTATCAATCTATCCAATCAAGAGCTGGGACCTCATGGAGAGAGGGAGAGCGTGGTCACTGCCAGGCGTTTTTTCACCTTAATGCATGGGCTACATTAAGGTGAAAAAACACAAAGATTTGCTACTCCTTTAAGAAACTAGGTTAGTGTTGTACGGTTTTTCACCACTAGATGTCACTTATGACAATTTTCAACATCTTAGGACCCCAGTTAGGGAGTCGAGGCATTTTCCATTGTCCAAATAGAATAGTGTACACTTCACTACACTGAATTCCTGTACTTCAGTCCTAGTTTTTGGGTGACAGGATAGCTTTGCTTCCTTATAGAGGTTTAGTAATGCCCTCCATGGCATTAATTGATATCATATACACTAATCTATTACGTTCCATCTTGGAGGACATCAATAGTGTGACATCATGTAAGAACATATAATATTTCCTGTTGCAAGCATTTACTCATTTAACTTGTTGCTACTAGATGTTATTTAAATTGCTTTTCAACAATTTGTACTCCATTAATGGAGTTGCTATATTTTTAGTATCTCTAGCTGGTTATTTATAAGGTGTATAAGGTGTTTATATGGTGCATAAGAAATAAACTGCACTGTATACTAAAAATGCCTAAAGGCAGCATCTCTATTGTGAGATATACACAAAAGATAACAGTACAAATAAGGAGTTGTGCTCTTAAACACTAAACCTAGTAACATGACAGTATGAACAATTGCATTCATATCAAAAAGTGAAGCAATAGGGGTTATTGACTAAAGACAAATCCACTTTGCGCTACAAGTGCAAAGTGCACTTGAGATTGCACAGAAAGTGCACTTGGAAGTGGAGTCTCTGTAGATCCAAAGGGGACATGCAAGGAAAATAAAAAACAGCACTTTAGCTTGCACATGATTCGATAATAAAATCAGCAGGGCTTCCCCTCATTTCAGCTCTACCCCTCAGATTTACAGCGACTGCACTTCCAAGTGCACTTTCAGTGCAATTTCAAGAGCACTTTGCACTTGTAGTTTGCACTTGTAGTGCAAAGTAGTGCATCACACAAGCAGACAATGGGGGTTATTTACTAAAGGCAAATCCACTTGGCACTACAAGTGAAAACTACAAGTGCAAAGTGCACTTGAAATTGCACTGAAAGTGCACTTGGAAGTGCAGTCGCTGTAGATCCAAGGGGGACATGCAAGGAAAGTAAAAAATAGCATTTTAGCTTGCACATGATTGGATAATAAAATCAGCAGAGCTTCCCCTCATTTCAGATCTACCCCTCAGATTTTCAGCAACTGCCCCTCCAAGTGCATTTTCAAGTGCACTTTGCACTTTTAGTTTGCACTTGTAGTGCAAAGTGGATTTGCCTTTCGTAAATAACCCCCAATAAGTGTTTGATGTCCTCCTCCTGCAGATAATATATTCACACTGACATGCAAAGTGTAAATCCACCACCACATAAAGTGCACACTTATCAGCTTACACAAGCTGAATTGCTTGTGGTTAAAACCCAGCCAGGGTCTTAACTCCAGGGATGTCAAGTCGATGCCAAATAGATGGCAGATCAAACCAGAAAAAAGCCTCAAAACACCACTGTCAAGCGAATGGTCCTATCCTTTTTATGGGGGCTCAAGGGTCCAGAGTTCTCACTCAATTCCTGTACTCATAGCAACCCAAAAAAGGAAAGGCTCGCCAAAGTGTAAACCAGACTAGTATTTAATAATTAAAACAGTACTAACCTACATCTATGTAGAGTACACCAAGCATGGATAAATAAGCCGGCCTAATGCGACACAAAACGCCTGGGGAGTTGAACACCACAGTGACGTCAGCACATTGCTCCTCCCTTGGCTCCCTTCGCTCCTCCCTTGGTTCCCGCACGCCCCCGTGAATGTCTGTGACCTTCAGGTCATCTGGACCCATCAAGGAACAGGGTAAAGGGCCAATGACAGCAGTTCTTTACCATGTCCAATGACGGCATGATCAGTTGTCAACAGGGAAGGTTCAGCTCCTCCCCTTTCCTTGTACCGATCGGTACATTGTGCGATGAGAGGAAGGAGCTGGGTGCACCAGCACTGTGGGCTGGATCTTAAGTGTCCACAGAGCTAATCTGTGCCCATCCCTGGCTCATCCATCTATCCATGCTCCATCCATCCATCCATGATCCAGCTATGCTCATCCATCCATCCATGCTCCATTCATACTCATCCATGCTCCATCCATGCTCCAGCCATGCTTAGTCATGCTCAGCCATGCTTCAGCCATGCTCAATCCATGCTCCATCCATGCTCCCTCCATGCTCAAGCCATGCCCAACCATGCTCCATCCATGCCCATCCATTCCCAGCCATGCTCACCCATGCCCAGCCATTCTCAAGTCATGCCCATCCATGCTCTAGACATGCTCATTCATGCTTCATCCATGCCCAGACATGCTCATCCATGCTCCATCCATGTCCAGCCATGCTCCATCCATGCCCAGCCATGACCATCCATGCTCATTCATGCCCATCCGTGCTCATCCATGGCTGATCCGTGCCCACGCATGGCTCATATGTGCTCATTCACGGCTCATTCATTCCTCATTCATGGCTCATTCATGCTCATCCATGCCACTTCTGGGCCTCAGCCATGCCAAATCAGTGCTCATCCATGCAACATCAGTGATCATCCGTGTAACATTCATGACATATCAGTGCTCATCCATGCCACATCCATGCCACATCAGTGCTTATCCGTACCACATTCAAGCCACATCAGTACTCATCCTCAAGACTCATTATGCCTCATAGATTATACGTTGGGGTGTTTTCTTTATAAAATGGGGTAATTTTTTGGTGTTTCCATTGTCCTGATGCTCCAGGGCCTTCAAAAGTGTAAGAGGTAGTCAAGAAATGGATGTAAACCCACTCTCATCAATTATAAAGTACTGCCATAGTGCTGAACTATAAGGATATACATGCCTCCTGCATGTATCCTTACCTTTCAAATATCTCCCTTTGTCTATTTGGAGCCCCCAAAAACTCTGAATTCTCTGAATTCAGAACAAATTGAATTGTAAAAAAAAAAAAATACTGACACCGTCCACCACCCCACTCTCACTGTCTACCTCTGACACTGTTCATTGCTCTGGTGACACTGTCCACTGCCCTACTGACACCATCCACTGCCCTACTGATACCATCCACTGTCCACCTGACACTGTCCATTGTACATTGTAAAAAATAATAAAAATAATAAAAATTCTGACACTGTCCATTGCTCTACTAACACCATCCACTCCCATAAAAGGATTTTGAAAAAACAAAATACTAAAAAATGTAATTATAAAAAAGTAAAGAACTACTGACACAGTGCACTGTCCTACTGACACCATCCTGCACATACTACCCACCACTGCACACTCCGCATTTATCCCCTGCACATACTACCCACCTACATACACGCCACACTCCTCTCCTGCACATACTACCCACCTCCATACACTCCATACTCCTCTTCTGTACATACTACTCACCTCCATATACTCCGCACTACTCTCCCGCACATACTACTCATTACCATACACTCTATACTCCTGTTCTGCACATACTACCCATCTCCATACACTCCACACCCCTTTCCTGCATATAATACCCACCGCCATCCACAGGGCCGGATTAAGTGCATCATGGGCCTGGTGCTGAGGACTTTGGAGGGTCGTTTTTTGGTTAATAAATAAAATTAAAATGCTAATTTTTATTAAAACAAATTAGGTATTTTACCAAACTGCTCATTCACACTATGTGCCCAAATTTTCTGTAAATTTTTTTTTTTATTATTTTTATTTTAATCATTTGTTGCAATCTTTTATTGTTTACATTCTTATATAATTTTTTTTATGTTTTCTTTTTACAATTTTACTTTTTTATTATTATTTTTTTTCAGTGGAGGGCAGTGGATGATGTAAGTAGTGCAGTGGACGGTGTCAGCATTTTTTTTTTTATTATTTCATTTTTTTATAATTTATTTTTTACAATTATTTATTTTTTATTTTATTTTTTCAAAATGCATTTGGGGCTGGGTTTTTGGCAGTGGACCGCATCTGTAGGGCAATGGCAGTGCCCAAATGGTCAGTCCAACCCTGCTGGGCCTATATTAAAGGTAGGGGCTTGGAGCTTCAGCTTCAATAGCCCCTACGTTAATCTGGCCCTGGCCATCCACTCTGCACTGTACATTCCCTATTTAACATTACCACATTCTGCGCTATGTAAGTCATCTCAGATTGTATTAAACCCCACCCCTTTAAGTCAACACCCAATATTTTCATGAAAATTGTAGCACCCTCTAGTAGTGTAGGTGCTAGAGTCAGAGTTGTTAGTGAAGGTAAATTTAGGCCGGCTTGTTTTTGTTTTTTTGTTTTTTTCTCAAAGTTTTATTAGGTTTTATATAATACAGAATATAGTAAAACAGTATTTGTTGTATTGCAATACAATGTAAAGGTACAAAGCCATGTGGTTGCAGATGAAAGAATAGAACAGAACAGACAAAGTAGAACATCGGCAGTGCTTTGTCATAACAGGAGATGAAGGGCATTATCCTCCCCCAGACACCCCATCTGGGAACATACTGTATCTTGAGGGAGAGACAACACATCCAACCTCCATGTCACCGTGTGTTTGATATAGAAGGGTTGCCAAGGATAGGTAGTACAGAAAGAATATGAGACTGATCATAGGGGTAGCATAACAAGATTACAACAATGCGTCTAGGTATAATCATCTGTGATGCTACAGTCGGTCTTTTGTGACTGAAAAAGAAAATAACAATATAACTCTGATATGTGGCCTACAACATTTAGGGCCACAGATCAGTGACATTAGCGATAGAGCAGGTGTTCCCCGTGGGTATCCATAGCTTAGGGTTGTGTTACAAGCTTAGGAGTTTAAGGTAGGGTTATACATTTAGGATGTACTAACCAGGGATTCCATCTGCTTAGGAATGCAGGGACTGACATGTGGGCCCTGGCATACATGTATTCCATGAGACAATGGTTGTTAAGCAGTTGAATCACTTCTGTAAGTGTGGGGCTTGGAAGATTTCCATTTTCTGGCAATTGTCAACCTGGTAGCAATAAGGACATGAGTCAGAATGAGGTGAGTGGCCGAGGGCCAGGAGTCAAAGCCTAAACCCAAAATGATCAAATGTGAAGACAGTGAAATGGGAGTTGAGAAGATGGAGGAAAGGAGTTTCGTAAGGGCAGCCCAAAAGGTTTTCAATTTGGGACAGGACCACCAAATATGTATTGTTGTGCCAGAGTGGCCACTGTTTCTCCAGCAGGAGTCGGATGCGTTTGGGTATATTTTCGCCAATTTAGATGGTGTCAGGTACCAGTTATGCAGGATTTTTTGTACCGTTTCCCAGTGGATGATACATCGGGAGAATTTTAGTGGCCTTCTGTGGGCTCTGAGCCATTGTTGGTGGGTGTAAGTACATTTGAGAGGATCTTCCCATTTCAGTATAACAGCAGATTTGACATCCTGAGCTGGGTTGGTGAGTAGCTGGTAGATGTATGAGATGCCTTTTAGACGAGTACGCTCTGCATTGTAGAATTGTAGTAGGAGCCAAAAGAAAGGATTTTTGGACCAGATTACTTGTGAAAGCGCAGATCTGATTCTGAGGTATACAAAAAAGTCTTTGGGTGGAAGCGGTAGGTCATTTGTAGTTGCTGAAAGGATGAGAGCAGGGAGTCATGGTAGAGATCTCCAATGGCAGTAACTCTTTTACGTATCCAGTTAGAGATTGGGATATCAGGTAGGATCGTTTGTAGAGTCTTGATAGGTAAGTCCTGAAGTATCCATTGAGGTATGCCATCTAGCTTTTGCAAGAGTGCTCGCCATGTTTTGAGAGTAGCATTCACTGTGGAAAGATAGCTAGGCTTTGTATGATGTTGCAAGAGTAGCGCAGTAAGGTTCAGTTTAAGGTGAGATCCCATGACTGTTGTTTCAATTTGTAACCACAGGATTTGAGTAGCTGTTTTCCACCAGTATTTGGATTGATCCAAAATAGTTGCTTTGAAGTATGCTGAGATGTTAGGAGCCCCCATTCCACCAATAGATGTCAGTGAACAAAGGGTGGATCTTTTAATTCTGGGGTGTTTCCCATTACAAATGAAAGAGGTCAGAATAGCTTGTCAGAAAAGTTTGTTGAGCTGTGATTGTAGGAAGGGAATAGGTACAGTCTGAAATAAGTATAGTATATGAGGTAGGAGGTACATTTTGGTGAGTGTGATACATCTGGCCCAGGATGCTTGCACGTTTCTTAATTGTTGTATAGTTGTCTGTAGATTGGTAACTAGGTGCGAAAAATTTAAGAAAAGTAGACGGGAAGTAGGAGTAATCAAGTGCATACCTAGATAAGAGAGAGTGGAGTCTGGGGCCCATGAGAAAGAGGTGAGTTGAGCAATGCTACGCTTGATGTTGGTATCAATATTAACTCGAATCATACAGGATTTAGCGGAGTTAATTTTGTATAAAGAGGCTTTGCTGAAAAGGTCCAGGGTTTGATGAAGGTGGGGGAGAGACTGTGTGTGGTTGGTAATAGAGATGATCACATTGTCTGCATAAAGACCGATTATGTGATTACATTTCCCAATTTCGATGCCGGAAATTGCAGGGTTTGAATGAATGGAGTGTGCTGGGGTTCCATAATAAGAGTGAAAATGTATGGGGATAGGAGGCAACCTTGATGAGTACCATTGGATATGTTGAATCGATCTGAGAGAATGCCCGAATTTATGACTCTCTCACTGGGAGAAGAATATAGAGCTAATATAGCATTCAGTATAGGGCCAGCGAAGCCAAATTTTATTAGGACTGCTTTTAGGTAATTCCAGTCTACTCTATCGAACGCCTTCTCTGCATCTAAAGAGATGAACAGAGAAGGCGTTCGGTGATGTTCGACCCATTGCAACAAATCAATATATCTGTGAGTGCCATCCGATGCTTGCCTTCCATTAACAAAACCTACTTGGTCTGGGTGGACCAAGTGAGGGATGAGATAGGAGATACGGGAGGCTAGGAGCTTAGCGTATAGCTTTGTATCAGTATTTAATAAAGAAATTGGTCTATAACTAGCCGGATCGTCAGTTGGCTTGCCCGGTTTGGGAATTGTGGTGATGATTGCTTCAAGGGCTTCTGAAGGTAATGAGTCCGTGGAGAGTGTGTGATTGAATGAGTTGCAAAGATATGGGGCTAGCAATGTCAAGAATTGTTTGTAATACTCATTGCTAAAGTCATCAGGTCCAGTGGAAGAGAGGCTATTGCTTTTTCCAGTTCTGAGACCGTGAAAGGTTGAGAAATGGAATGTAATTGAACAGGAGATAGAGATGGCAAATGTAAATGATCTAGGAATTGTGCTATATCAGTTGAAGTGGGAGAGGGGGCATCACCAGTGATGGCTAAGTGTTACAGGTTAGCATAGAATTGACTGAATCGATTGGCTATGTCTTTGGGATTAGTGAGGAATGTGTGGTTAGTGATTTTGGTGTGCATTAGGCGGCACTTAAGCTGCTTTGCAAGGCAGGCTCCTGGTTTGTTATGGTGTGCATAAAAATTTAGTTTTAGCCTTTTTAAAAATAAGTCAAAGTTCGAGTGTAAGTGTTCACTTAGTTTTCGTCTGATATTCTGTATTTCGGCATGTAGGAGTGGTGAGGGCTGGGTTTTCAAGAGAACGTAACTGTTCTAGTATTTTCGTGGTGGTAGCATTGCATTCCTTTTTCTCATGTGCCCCTAGTTTTATAAGGAGACCTCTGAGATACGCTTTATGCCATTCCAGCATACAGTGGGATTCCATACAGAATCTTTATTGAGCAGGAAATAGTGTTCAATTTCAGATGCGACATGTTTCTGGAGATGAGGGCGAGAGATAAGGGAGGTGTTAAGCCTCCATAGTTTTTTTAATTGATTAGGGTTAGGAGGAAAAAGCTTGAGTAGAATAGGGACATGGTCAGGCCACGTGATGGCGTCAATTGTTGCGCTTTGTACTGTTTGGAGAGTATATTTGTCCACCAGAAACATGTCTATCCTGGAATAGGATTTTCGCGTGTGCGAATAAAAGGTGTAATCCTTCTCATTGTCATATAGGCATCTCCATGGGTCATACAGATTTTCAGAATGAAGTAGAGATGAGAGAGCAGTGGATTGTCTTCTCGTTGGGTTAGAGGAATCAAGGGTTGGGTCTATAATTTGATTCAAATCCCCACAAATGATTAGGGGGTGCTGTCGGAATGGAGTTTGTTTCCCGATGACGGTTTTATAGAATTGGCCCTGGCCAGTATGGGGGGCATATAGATTAACAATTGTCAGCGTGTGATTATTAATGGAAGCATGTAGGATGATATACCTGCCAAATATATCTACTTCTAAGTATATTAGCTGAAATGCTACTGTAGAGCAAATGGCTATGAGAACTCCAGCTTTTTTCTTAGGGGAGTTGGCAAAGAAACAGTAGGGAAATTGTTTGTGAGAACAAGATGGTGGTTTAAGAGATGAGAAGTGGGTTTCTTGTACGCACATGAGATCTGCGTTAAGTCTCAGTGCTTCCTTCCATAGTAAATGTCGTTTAAATGGGGAATCGAGGCCTTTGACATTCAGGGAGGCAATGTTAAGAGACATAGTAAGTATGTGTAAAACAGGGTGTTGAGATGCTAAAGGGGAGGGGGGGATGAAAACACCTGTTGGTTCGCACACTAAACGTGTTTTTTGTGTTAGCAATCTATAACAATAGTATTTATTGATAACAAATTTAACAATATGTACCAAAAAGAAACACAAAAAGACAACGTAAATAGCAATACAGATATGTTATAGAACTTGTATTACAGTATAGAACTTGTAAAAGGGTGTGTAGCACTCTATAGTATTCAGGGGGGAGTATGAGAGAAAAACAAGAAAAAAAAAAAATTCAAAATAAGCATGGAATACTCATCTGGAACGTTCAGTTGTAACAGAGAGAAGTGATGTCCAAATCGTTCATTTAGGAACATAGTTGGTCACGAGTGAGATTAGGATGTCAGTGTAGGTGTTGATCACGGGATGAGGCACGATTGGTGTTGTCGCGACCGTATTTGGATGATTGTGGCCGGCGGGGGTCCGACAACAGCGGGGGCGAGGAGATGAGGCCCCAATTTAACAATCTTTTGATGCCTTCCTTAGGGGTGAAAATGGTAGTGGGTTGATTTTGAAATGTCACCATCAATTTAGTGGGGAAACCCCATTTGTAGGTGATTTTGCAGTCACGGAGGACAGTAATGACCGGAACGAATTATTTCCCCTTTTGCGCTGTGGCAGCCGAGATATCTGTGTATAACGTAATTGAAGAGTAAGGACCAGGCAGGGTAGCATTAATGCAGGCTGCAGACATGACTTTTTCTTTAGTTTGAAAGAAATGAATACGTGCTAGCACGTCTTGCGGAACTTTTTCAGGTAGATAATTTGGTTTTGTGATCCTGTGGGCGCGGTCTATAGCAAGATCGGCTTGTGATAGTTGAGGAATAAGCTTGGGGAACAATTGCTGGATATAGTGGATGAGGTCTGGGGGTTTGATAGTTTCAAGGATACCTCTAAATTTGATATTGTTCCTCCTGGAACGGTCCTCGAGGTCAGTGATTTTCGCGTGTAGGTATTGGATTTCTTGGGCTTGTTGTTGATATGCTTCAGAAGCTTCATTGTGTGCGGCAGCATGGTCTGTGACATGCCTCTCAAGTATGTCTGTACGTTCCTCAATGTGGTCCATTCTGGAATGGAGGGAGGATAGGGATGAGCGGAGCTCATTGCGCAGGTCCTTTTGCAAGGACAATAACATCAACTTCAGGGTGTGTTCTGAGGCAGGCTGATCACTAGCAGGTAGAGCAGCTAGGTGTTCCTGTGTACTTTTATGCTCCTCAAGTGTGTCCCAATGCTGTTTCTTGTACAGCGGTGCTTTGGAGGGAGAAGGTGCTGGGGATGATGCTGCCCGCTTACCTCTGTCAGCAGGAGAGTTCTGAGGAGAGGAGAGGTCAGGCTCAGTGCTGTCCATTGCCTCCAGAGTGCTTACTGGCACTTGTGGTGCCTCAGGTGCTAGGGCGGGAGGAGGGAGAGACGCCACTCCGGCGCCATTTTGGCTGTGTTGCATGCCTGTGTCCCTGTTTCTCTGAGGGAAGAAATCTGAGGCGGTGTGGGTTGTTTATACAGCAGTATATCTTTTGTGACATACCGCTGTGATCGGTAGTGTTCCTGCTCCCCTCCGGTGTAGGAGAGAGGGGAGAAAGGCTGCTGTGTCAGGTGGAGGGTTGCTATTTGTCCCAGGGCTGAGCGGAGTGTGTGGATTAAGTGTCCATCTTACTCCGTGGTTGGACACGCCCCCGGCTTGTTTGTTTTTGTTTGATCCGGACTGGGAGTGGCTCAGGGTAGAAGCTGGGTGACTCACAGGCATCATCAAGACATCCCTCTTTCTAGAGCTCTCTAGAAGGTTCTGGAAAGAGAGGAGGAGAGGGGATGTGGAGCTGCCTGGCATATTCTGAGGAGCCCTGATCAATCCCCAACTTGGAATTGGCAGGGGCCAAGCCTCCTCAAATACCCAGGGTCAGCCCAGTTTGGGAAAAGTTGTCAGGTGAAGGAGTTGGAGATGGAGTACTAAGGCTGTTGTGGGCCTTGGAGGGAGCTCTCCAGTCTAGGGGGATGATCTTGGACCTGGGCTTGGGTGCAAACAGGGCTCTCCGAGATAATGTGGAGGTGTCCTAGACAGGAGGCACAGGGGGAGCAAGAGAGGACAGTGGGAGAGAGTACTGCCAGGCAAGTCTCCAGGGAGAGGATCCTCAAACTCTCTGACCAACTCCTGTATCATGTCCGCACACTCCGATCAACTCCTGCATCATGTCCGCACACTCCGATCAACTTCTGCATCATGTCCTCACACTCTCTGACTAACTTCTGTATCATGTCTGCACACTCTCTGACCAACTCATGTATCATGTCCTCACACTCTCTGATCAACTCCCGTATCACGTACGCACACTCTCTGATCAACTCATGTATCATGTCCGTACACTCTCTGACCAACTCCTGTATCATGTCCGTATACTCTCTGACCAACTCCTGTTTTATGTGGATGGATATGGGATATGACAGGATGAACATGTTTGGGTCATGAGTAGACAGCTATGATTTGGGTGATGGGAAAATACATTGTGGTGCAGGCTGGAGAGGATGGATTATTTATTCAGCGTGATGTTTGTACAAGGAAATATAGACTTGGTGTAACAGGAATAGGGACTCAGTGGGAGCAGTCAGGTGACACGAGTAGGGACTTGGTGGGAGCAGTCAGGTGGCACGAATAGGGACTTGGTGGAAGCAGTCAGGTGACAAAAGTAGGGACTTGGTGGAAGCAGTCAGGTGACACAGGTAGGGACTTGGTTGGAGCAGTCAGATGACATGAGTAGGGACTTGTTAGGAGCAATCAGATGATTCTTGTAGGGACTTGGTGGGAGCAGTCAGGTGACATGGGTAGTGACTTGGTGGGAGCAGTCAGGTGAATGATGTAGGGACTTGGTGGGAGTAGTCAGGTGACACGAGTAGGGACTTGATAGGAGTAGTCAGGTGACTCATGACAGTAAGGTGACATGGGTAGGGACATATATGGCATATACAGAATAAAATAAATTTAATTGGATAAATTAATTAGCTCATCCGTACACCTACTACTATATCAGAGAAAAAAAAAATTAACATTTATTTATAAAAAAAAAGGATACAATATATAAAACTCCTCTGGACGGTTGGTAGCTATTAAAATCTGACTATAAGTGCATCCCCATGGATACAAGTACACCTAATGATATATATACACATATAAGTGTAAACATTATATTAACTGTCGATCCAACAGAGGGGCTTGGCTCACCCTAAAACTATACTGAGGACATTGAGCTCTTCGTTCATACCCTCAGGTGTGAGGGACCCCAAATGATAAATCCAAAGAGTTTCCCTTCGGCACAGAAGGGAGAACTTTTCGTTATCAGTAAGGGTATCCCTGGGTATAGCTTCTATGGCCCGTACCTCTATCTGATTAAAATCTTTATTGTGTACTTGGCGACAATGACGCAGGACGCTGTGTTTAATGCAACCTTTCTTTGTCAGTCCCCGATGTTCACCCACCCTGGTACGCAGGGTACGTATAGTGCGTCCCACATAAAGCATGCCACATAAACATCGCAGAACGTAGATAACAAATTCTGTCGAACAGGTGATGAATTGTTTAATTTTAAATGTTTCACCCTTGCTGGTGGTTATCTCGGAACATCCATGGGGAATGAACTGGCAGGTAAGACATCCCCTCTTATGGCACTGGAAGACCCCAACCCTATTGTCAAAATATGTTCTAATGTCAGAGAGAGGACCCCCTCACAGAGTTGGTCAACTTGCTAGGAGCAATAATATTCTTCACTGTGCGAGAGCGTCTAAACGTCACTTGTGGTTTAGAGGGAAGTATTGGGGGCCAGGAGATGATCAAGTTTGAGGATGGCATAGTGTTTATTTATAATTTTAGAGATGGCTCTAAACTTGGTATTAAATGTAGATATAAACCTTACTGAATGGCCCATTTCAACTGGATCACTCCTGTTTCTTTTAGGGGGACATGTCTCATTTGAACGGAAAGGCTGTGCTATTAGTTCACTAGGGTAACCCTTTTCCTCTAACTTTTTAATCATCACCTGTCTCTGTTTCCTATACTCCTCCATTTTGGTACAATTCCTACGTAACCTGTGGAATTGTCCACTGGGAATGTTGTTTTTCCATATAGGATGATGGAAACTACCATAATGAAGGTATGAGTTGCCAGACGTGGGTTTGTTGTGATTACTGGTAATGATGATGTTATTCTCATGTGACAAGACCAGATCGAGGAATACCAGTTCATTCTGGCTTATCTCATGAGTGAAAGCCAATCCAAAAGAGTTGTCATTGCAATAGGCTACAAATTAAGAGAAGAGCTCTCTGCTGCCACTCCAGATCAATAATACATCATCGATATATCATCCATAAAAGACGATATATCATGAAAAGGGACTCTCAACCAAAATCTTCAAATGCTCCCAATGACCCATGGTCAGGTTAGCATACCCGGGAGAAAAATTAGCCCCCTTCGTAGTCCCTTTACACTGGGCGATAGAAATGTTCTAAAAAGGAGAAATAATTATGACGTAATCAAAAATCAATGCTGGAAAGAAAAAAAGCAGATTGTTTGGAATTAATTCATTATTTCACTCTGCCAGTGACTTTGACAAAGCGCAGGCGTTTGAAACATGTCAGTCACGGTCGTCACGGCAACTGACTGAGCCTTGCATACTGCCCTACCCTTCGGAACCGCAGCTGACAGCTTTTCCAGCGACTCTGGCTCCTCCCCCTCCCCACCACAGGGCGTATAGTATGGGACGCTAACCTTGTGTCACTCTGGGGATTCGCTGCAGGACACCTACTCACCGCGATTGGATTTGTTTTTCTGACACGGCACTACTTGACCCCTGGCCATCATAAACTGTGAACATCTCAGTTTACATTTCCTTAACGAGGACAGTAGCCTGTTATAAACAAATCGCCAACACACTGCAGCATGGAGCTATGAGTCCTTTACGCCCTGACTATCAATCAACAGATTTACAACTGAGAGTTAACCCCTTGTTTCCAGAAGGAAGGCGGTATAGTGTGTTACTGTTTTTGCTTTATTCTCACATTGGATCTTTATTTGATCAAATATTAAGTGTATTCCTCACTAATGTGTTGGACATTTATGAACTTGTTTCTGTGCTTTTTTCAGATTAAATGAAATGTTTTTAATTGAATCTATTTTTAATTTATTTGTGTTGAGTTCCATCAAGCGCTGATTTTAGTACTGTATTTATGTTAACCTCTCTCCAGAAGTTTTTTCAGCTGCACTGGATGCTCAATGAAGTTGTTTTTTTTTTTACTTTCAAACAATTTTATTGTAATATAACGCATTGACAAGCAAAGATAAGCAGAGATATCAACCATTGTACAAAATTTGTAGAGAGTTGATGAACAGATAAGCAAGTAATGCCCGAGTACATAAAACAACTTAAATTACTAGTATAAACAACATGTGGACCTGGCATACAACTGCTGCATACTATGTATTCTTTATAGCTAGATCCAGTAGGTCCGGGGGCATCCCGTCCCCTCCCAACACTCCCATGGGCAGAGCCGAGAGGGGACGCCATGCCCAACCACAGTAGAATAAAATGTGAATAGCACGTAGTCCCAAAGTAATAATAAAGGAGAGAAAAAAAGAAAAAGAACAAACAGGGTAGGAAAAGAAGTCGGTTGAAATGACTGAGTCAGATAACAGACCTGCAGGAGAATCACAGCTAACTTACATATAATATATCAAGATTAGTACATTAAACCAGTGACTTTCACTGCCGGCTCTACCTGGTCTGAGGGTGTTAGATTATGTGTTACCCAAGCTTAACGCAGCTCGGGTGTGTTAACCAGGGAGACCACTGTTTGTTGAATCTAGATTCTGTCATGTTTACTCTAGAGAGGAGAAATTCCATGCGACAATGAGTATTGAGTGTGTTGAGAAGTTCAGGTAGTGTTGGTGGGAGAGGGTTTTTCCACGCACATGCTATAAGCAGGCGCGCAGAGATTAGTACATGGTGCACCATAGGTAGACTAGTAGGAGGCCAATATTGGGTATCCAGACCAAATAGAGCCATACGTGAAGTCAGCTGGTAGTGAGATTTGGTCAGTGTCTGAACCAGAGAGGAAACTTGTAGCCAGAAGGACCCAATAACCGGGCAGCTCCACCAGATGTGTAATAAGTCTCCAGTGGAGTTGCAATTCCTCCAGCACTTTGGAGAGTGGGTGGGAAAAATGGTCGCCAGCTTTTGCGGTGTGTAGTACCACTAAGTTGTTTTTTTTTTATTTGATTCTGACAGGACGATGCGTTAGATATGACTGTAAATTTTAGCGCTGAAGTTTTGTGTTGCTAATTATGTGCCTGTATAATTTGCAGTTGTCCGCTGCCTGATCATTCTGGTAAACATTTTAAGAATACTGTTCTCTTTAAGATTCAGGGAGTAACCATTTCTCTTTTTCACTTGACTAGGTAAACAATAGCTAGACTACAACTATGGTAATATAAGCAGAATCTACACTGACTAATCAAAACTGTATTTCTCCAGACAGCCTCATAAACTGATCATTATATTAGTTTGACATAAAGCATTAGAATATCAAAGGTCATACATGTGATCATTTTAATATGTCATTAAAACCTCAGTACATACACATACCTGAACTTTATGTTTATTGGCACTTTTATATAACTGTTCCTATATAACATTTGTGTTGACATACAGTACATGGTAGACTGTACTCAAAAGTGGATTGTGATATCCTGAAAGTGCATAGTGTATGTCTTTCTACATTAATTAATGTTGCAGAGAATTATTAATATTCTAAACTGCTGCAGAATAAGTATAATAGTCCAGAAATTGAGCTGTGCATGTTATAGCTGGAACTAGGTCACAAGTTTTAAAAGACCCCTAGAGCTTTTCTCTTCATAATGTCCTCCCAATATCCTAGTAGGGTGCTAAAAGTGTGAGTAGGCAGCTGGATAATATATTTCTTCTTCTTGAATTTAAAAACAGAGACATACACATGTCCCTTCTAGTGATAGGAAATGTACGGTGTGCTCACTCCAAATGTAGTTAACACATTTATGATGCCATTGAAAGTGGTCCGTATTACTTTCAAATCATAGTAGCAAGTATCAAGACTGCACTTGAGGGAGACTGAGGGCAGGAGAACATCTCTGCTACACTTCTCCATAGTATTGGATTCATTTGACTTTGGTCCTTAGGCTGTGCATAATGCACAATGGCTAGAGTATATAGATTCGCTTTTTTTCATGTAATTCTGAAGCATTTGCAAGCCAGTGCGTTTGAATTTTAAATTGGATTTCACACAATGGTATATACTTTGGAAACTACACAAGCTTTGCAGTACTGCAACAGACCTCAAATCTAGGTGGCACAGAGCCAAGGAAAACTCTCCTAAGTTCCTCCTCAGCTCTGATGGGTCACCAGGCACCACCAAAGAATAGTTTAGGAGTAGGGATGAGCCAAACATACTGGGGTTCAGTCTGAGGAGGGTTCAGCGAGCAATACTGAAGCTTGGGTGCCAAATCTGAACCCCATTGAAGTCAATAGGAGCTGACTGTTTAAAAACAGCAATGACCATTTTCTAGGCTAATAAGCAAGGGGTTGTCAAACGAAAGCACCACCCTGGGGAACAAAACAATTATTATTTTTTTAGTGTGAAGCAGCAATTTTAATAATGCCTAAAGTATAACATTACAAATTTCAAATCTTTTCTAATAACATGTGCTGTGGATTCCTTCTTACTGCCTGTGAAGTGTTCCTAATGGTGGGCCTGATTTGGCAGGAGAAGACCTCTCTTATGGCTCTGGTTCAGGGGCCACTGGAATAGAGACAATGGTCCTGTGAGCACAGCAGGGTAGGAGTGTCTGAGTAGGTAGCAGCGGCTGGTGCTGAGTGAAGAGATGATCCTCCGGAGGCTGGAACTGCAGGAGATGACAGAGCAGGTGGGAGATCAGCAATCAGTGGTCAGCGGCCACTGGAACAGCAGCAGCAGGGCCAGGATGGAGCACAGCACACTCGAAAGCAAGCAGAGGGATGGTCAGACAGGCCGGGTCACAATGGATAAGGCAATCAGGCAGATACAGCAGGCAAAGGCAAGGTCACAGGCAGGCAAAGGTTCAGCAGCAGTAATCAAAGTAAGTCCATAAGCAGGGTCAGACAGGCCGGAGTTAGGGTTGGAGAGGTCAGCAAGGTCAGACGAAAGCCGGGTCAGTAATCACAATCAACAGGCAGGGAACAGGAATCTCAGGTACAGAGCTGCAGACAAACAGCGCCAAACAAGTGCAGCTGTCATCTTTAAAAAAGGCCACTGGCGCCAAACAGCGCTAACGCGCACGCGTGAGTGTGCGTTGTGCATGCACACGCACCTGTCGCGCACGTGCGTGCACCTGGGATGCACACCGGCGCACACACACGCGCCGATGCCTGGATTGCCCTGACAGGTGTATCTGTGCTCGAAGTGTTTCCGACTGGTTCAGAGTGCATCCGAGCGGCTCCGAGTGTCACCGGCGCCCCCACACCTCTGGCCAAATGCGGTACTACACACTGCAGGGCCTTGAATCCTTCTCGTTTTACAAGAGACAATGCTAGCAAACCGAGTCAGGATTTTTTTTAAATAATAACTCATATTGCGAAATGCTCATTAACCGAGTTACTTGAAATCTGAGTTATTGCTATACCATGAAAAAAATACAGTTCAAATTGCCTATAAGGGACATCTGCTGAAAATTCCCTTCATCTATACCAGACCCTTATTCTAGATGATGGCCTTAAATAGTGATCAATACATTTTAATGAGGATGGGAATGACATTGGATTCTCCTTAAAAATACAAATCAGAAGATTATCCTTGATGAGGGTCTGGTATGGCTGTTAAATCTCAACAGAACTCTTTAAAATATGTTACTCCATACTGCAATATGTCAGTTAGTATAAATATAGATATGAATATAAGTGTAAATGGGGAGCCATCCAGATGATAATAAAAGATACTGTATATAATACAAATGGCAAACTATGCTACTCCACCCATTTGATCTGTGTAAATAGGTGTATAATAAACTCAATAGTATATAATAGAATTTAGACATCCCATCACTTAATATCTTCAAGAAGGTGATACAAAATCACATTTGAGATATGGGAATAAATTATAAGAGGCCGCTTCCATGTTCAATCACATATAAAAAACTTGAAAACATCCAGATGCATGTGTGACGAACGCGGGTGTCAGATCCCTGCCCTCCTCGCTAACTGGTGACAAAGGACCGGCCAACCTCACACCACGCTGTCACTTACGTAACAATGCCACACTCAGCTGCACCCAGCACAAAGATTTTCCAGCTTGCTGGACCACAATCTAGGTGCGGGCAGCCTGAGAGCAATTGTCACTGAGCTAATTACACAATTAACCCTTTAACTGCCACCACCCCCGTTTAAAAGACAGAGCCGGGGGGACTCGTAATTTTAGAAATACCAATTATAAGTTTAGAATAAGCGCACGCAACACACACTGCCACCACAGACAGGTCTGCTCAGTGCCTTACTCTACCACAGTAGCGCCCTTTTAAGAGACAGGTTCGTTTATAGTTTGCATCAAGAGCTTTAAAGACAAGGTTAACACTTTTCAACATAAGGGTTTATTATGAAAAGGTCAAGGTTGGTGCAAATAAAACATTTACAGAAAAAGGATGTTTCAAAAAATAAAGACAATATACAGCCACAAAGAAATAAGGTAGAATTGGGAAGGAAGAATACTTGAAATTAATTTCCGAGTGTTGATCAGAGTTCGATCGATGAGCAAAGGTAATCGGTTCTCAAACTTGGCAGATGTTCTTGCTTGGATGGTAAAAGAAGAACTGCCCATTGCCTTGGCCTCTCCTCTTTTCTGTCAAATCAAAGGGGGTGTTGACAGCGACCAGTGACCAATCGTCTGGTCATCTTGTTTAGGGGTTGGTTGCTGGGAGGTGTCTACACTCATGACCCTGTGTCAGGTACACTTTGTGATACATATTCATATCTCTGCCTCTCTATTGTTTATAGACTGCAGATATCCATTTTAGTGATCAGCATGATATTTGCTTCAAAACAAGTACACACATGACAGGTTTCCCATTTCAGTATTACCTAGGAGGAGTAAGGGGTCCCAGTGGCTTCCCATATGACCTGACATAGGGGTGTCTGGACTTGAAATGTTAGAAATTATCTGAGGAAACTAAATATGTCCATATTATGGCTGTGCTATGATTACTTTGGAAGTTATAAAAAATGTTGAAGTTTCACAACTATACTAATCTGTCTGCACTCTATGTGGTTTGAAGTATTTACGACAGGTATCTGTTGGTTCTCTGAATGGAGAGGGTGACAGTTTTACGACAGGCCTGAATATCTGGCCAGACAACATGAGCCTTGTTTATTGACCTATCCTAGTTCTGCTTCCTCTGCTGAGATAACCTTTCTTTCCTTTTGAAAATTTTAAAAGCTTTGGATTCCTAAGACAAGGGAGGGGGAAGTTAAGATTGTTCTGTAATGTTGGCTGCGTTCCACACAACATGGTAACTAGTTACAACATCTCCTGTCCCGGACGTGATATCGTTACAGCATGTTCTATCTCTTATCCAAAACCAATTCAGTATTTCTTCAATATACCACCATGACAAAATATTTAAGCCTCTTGCCAGAATCATATGACCCTTAAAAACCTGAGGTCAAATGCACATTTATAGGTCATCTATTAGATACTGAGGATAACATTTGCAGAAATCTCTCAAAGTCTTATAAGGTACCTCAGCAAGAATATATCATCATGGGCCATAAAGAGGAAAAAGAGCACTCCACATAGTGTAAATCTGTAAAAACAACTTGGTTTATTCAATAAAATATTACTCACAAACATAGTTCTAAATCAGGCAAATTAATTCTGCATTACTCAATCCAGCTTCAGTGGGCGTGATGACTTCAGTTTCTTTGGAAAATATTATATAATTATTATGGAATCTGCATTTGGGTGAGTCGCCCTGTTCATCCTATACAGCAGGAAACCTTTTCTTAATGCACCTTAAAGAACCTTAATGCACTGTGATCTATCAGCCTTTTTGAATCGCCCACTGATGATGTAATCTGTGACAAAATGCATTGGGTGGTGCATAGTAACCTGACGTCATCACACCCACCAAAGCCAGATTAAGCTGGGCAGAATTCATTCATTTGCAGCTAGATGTCTTAGAGCATGTTAAAGTGGTGATACTCAAACTTTTTTCTTGACATTGCCATTGAGCAGAGTAGTGGGCCTAGTCTCTAGCTTCAAGAATCCCTTAGTTATGTCATCATAATTCAACCAATTATAGCACCCAAAAGGTTGTGTTGTCTGAGTCTCCACTTGCCATTCAGGAAAGCTGAAAGTTTAGCTTTACATTCTTGTAACTGTGATTCCCAGACTGCTGAATTTACAATGAATGATATTGCCCTATGTTGGTTTCTATTCATCTCTTGCAGTCATTGCTCTGTATCTGGAATGATTTATTCGAATGGAGGTGTATTCTTCATGTAAGACCGTTTAAGCACAGTTAACAATACAAATAATATTTATTTCACGTGTTTGTTTATTTGTTGTTGACAAACTTAATAAATCAAGAAACTTTAAAAAATCAGGGATAGGAGTCAAAACACAGTATTATTTCTTATAGTATCTTGTTAAAACTATGGAAAAAAAAGTCTGTGGAATGGAAAATTATTTTATAGATAGATACATCTGTACAAGTGTCTGAAATATTAGGATGGACTAGAAAATGGAGCACTCAAAGGACTGTGTCCACAAGATAAAACAACAAAAATTTATTAGACTAGTAAAATCGACATTTCAGTCATGGAACTGTGTGAGTAAGGTTTATTGCACTTTGAATTTGTCTGCCCTTCAAGTTAATGTCTGTAAAGGACCGAAGGACACCAGAAAGAAAAATAGTGAAAATGTGTATAGTATTTAGAAATAGTCTCTATGCTGAAAAAAAAAAATCTGTCATTCTACAACATATAGTAGAACATTACATTTGCAGCCATTATAAAATGCATTTTAGGAACAAGTTGGGGATTTAACAACCAGTGATAAGAGAGTTGAAAGAAATGTTTAATAGACAAGTGCAGACTGTGTGAATATGCAATGGATTTTGAACACAGTAAGGTTAAGTTAGGAGCTGAAAGATACATGATCATACAATGGTTTCAAGTTCATCTTTATGCTTTTTAATGGCAAATGCACACTTAGGGCCCATTCACACCAGCAGTGTGCACTGGTCATTAGTGTGTCTTGGTCACAAGCCCTTGGTGAGCAGGGCAAAATATGTAGGGGGGGGGGGTGGCACTGGCAGAGGTCACATTTATCTACATACTAATGCACTGGGTTGGTGAGGTGTGCCTTTTCTTCTCTTTGATAATGCTGCACAAAACAATTACAGCATGTTCAACTTTTTTCCAGTGTACACCACCACAGCATAGTAGTGTGGACTGAATGAACAGAAGATAAGGCATATTGCTTTGTTTGTGCATTAGAACTGTGTTGGGCTAGGTTGCCCGTCATTGCCCAACACATATGATATGATGGGCCCTAACTTGATTTGTTTTGAAATGGCTTTATTAAAGGGAAAGTATTATGATTTGAACATAAACATTAAAAGGATTAGGTAAAAAAAATCTAATGTATGTGTGTTGAGCTTTAAACAATGTATATTGTGTAATTATGAATATTTTGGGCCTCAGTATTTGACTAACCCTCCTCCCTTGGTCACTTGATAACCGCCCACGGCTTCCAACACCAGTTATACTCCGATGACACCCAAATCTATCTGCCTACTCCTCACCTCACTCCTTCAGTCTCCTCTCGCATTACTAACTTACTAACTGACATATCAGCATGGATGTCACACCACTTCCTTAAACAAAATCTCTCTAAACTGAGCTATTAATATCCTCCCCCCCCCCCCCCCCCACCTGTAATAGAGCATATGATCAACTGTCACTCCATTTTGTAATCCACTCTCCATTTCACAAGCTTGTTTTTAAAGCATGTGAGTGCCTTATCTTACACTTCTTTCTCATTAGAGTTTTAGACCTTTTTGCTTGAGCCAACTTTTTAATTAGAACTTTCACTGTATGACTCATTGTGTTTGGGCCGATTTGCGATAGTTTATGTTCTTGCAGATAAGCTATCTTTGTAAATTCCTTACAGCTGCCTAAAATTAATGATGAAAAAATCTCTCTGTAGAAGCCTGTTTAACCCTTAGAAACTTAGGAGCAAGTTTGCCCCTCCCTCTGTGTTGTAACTCACATATAAAGATATCATTCTTAACAAAGAGTTCAGACTTACTTTGCACATGAAAGCTGCCTGTTGTGTGTGTGTCATTGGGGTCCCCAGAATCCTGACGGGGTCACTGTGAATTACCAAGGGTGGTCGGCTGTCCAATAATCTATCCTATCACCGCCTGTGCCCCCCTCCATGACTTTTCCATCAAAATCAACACTGCAACTATCAGTCCCTCCCCTCACGCCAGGGTACTAGGTGTAATCCTAGACTCTGACTGAATTGTAGAATTTACCTCTGTAACATCTCTAAAATTCATCCCTTTTTAACAAATGAAACCACCAAACTTCTCATTCACTCCCTTGTTATCTCTCGTCTTGACTATTGCAACTCCTTTCTCATTGGCCTGCCTCTCCATAGGCTATCCCTTCTTCAGTCTATCATGAATGCTGCTGCCAAACTTATCCACCTTACCAACCTCTCAGTGTCTTAAAACCCTCTCCGCCAATCCCTACACTGGCTTCCAATCACCCAGCGAATTAAATTGAAAATACTAACCACAACATACAAAGCCATTCACAACTCTGCCCCAAGCTACATTACAAATCTTGTCTTCAAATATCACCCTTATATATCATCTCCGCTCTTCTCAAGACCTCCTACTCTCAAGCTCTCTAGTCTCCTCCTCCCATGCTTGTCTCCAGGATTTCTTCAGAGCCTCTCCCATCCTCTGGAACTCGCTACCTCCACTGGTCCGGAAATCCCCTACTCTTGCTACCTTCAGCTGATCCCTGAAAACTCATCTCTTCAGGAAAGCCTATTGCGTTTCCAACTAATATTCTACCACGTCCATCAGCTCATTCCCCACAGTTACAACCTTTTGTACCACCTGCCCCACCCTATTAGATTGTAATCTCTTCTGAGCAGGGCCCTCTTAATCCTCTTGTATTTTATTGTATTATAACCGTATTGTCTCCTTTTTATATTGTAAAGTGCTGTGTAAACTGTTGGCACTATATAAATCCTGTATAATAATAATAAATTGGTGCGGCAGCATTTTTTTTTTTTTTTAAGGAAGCCATAGTTCTTCTTTGACTTTACAATGTCTCATTTCTTATTAAGCTCTAGTGGAAAATGTTGTTGCCCATTCCTCAATGACTTATGGCAAGAAAAAAAGTATCCAAAAGAAATAAATATGACAATATTACTCAATAGTAATACAAACTGGAAAGGGTTTTTTTTTTATGGTGCCACAAATACAACCATTTGATAAAAGGTATGAAACATTTTATTAATCAAGAAAATATTAAAAAGAGTAAAGAAATGTTGACTCTCGCATACAAATGAACATTATAAAATTATCACAGCATGAAAATGAACAATATAGTGCATAGAGAGCGTAATACAGCTATATAAATGCCTGTTGGCTCAACATGTTTTGCTAAATGCTTCTTCAGGAGCTGTAAGGCAATATATTGGCTACAAGGAGATACAAAAAACATGTGTGTAAGATATCAAACAACAACAACAATTTATTACAATTTATAATAGTCAGATAAACTCTAATAATAGGGCATACAGTATGAGACAGGGATGAGGGTGCCTTTTATCTCCTGAATTAGTATGGCTATTTAACCACTTCAGCCCCGGACCAATAAACACCCTAAGGACCAGAGGTCTTTTTCCAATTTCGCACTGCGCTGCTTTAACTGGTAATTGCGCGGTCATGCAATATTGCACCCAAACGAAATTTGCGTCCTTTTCTTCCCACAAATAGAGCTTTCTTTTGATGGTATTTGATTGCCTCTGCGATTTTTTTTTGTGCAATATAAATGGAAAAAGAGCGAAAATTTTGAAAAAAAAAGATATTTTCTTCTTTTTGTTATAAGAAAAATCGAATACCGTATATACTCGAGTATAAGCCGAGATTTTCAGCCTCTTTTTTGAGGCTGAAAGTGCCCCCATCGGCTTATACTCGAGTCATCGCCGTCTGCCTGCTCGATCAGCGTGTCGAGCAGACAGACGGCGGCCATTCTACTATTCAAAAGCCGCGCCTCCGTCTGTGATAGGCGGAACACTCAATTTCCCAGCAGTCAGTGGTCCGCCTATCACGGACATCCGCTCATCCTCATACTACGGACGAGGATGAGAGGATGTCCGTGATAGGCGGAACACAGACTGCTGGGAAATTGAGTGTTCCGCCTATCACAGACGGAGGCGCGGCTTTTGAACAGTGGAATGGCCGCCGAGGCGCCGACGAAGAGCGGCGATCCTGGCATGGCAGAAGGACGGAGGCTCGGGACGGGACGGAACGGAGGCTCGGCTCGGGACGGGACGGAGGCTCGGCTCGGCTCGGCTCGGGACGGAGGCTCGGGACGGGATGGAGGCTCGGGACACAGGTAGGCTGGACACACAAGGCTGCACGGACACACACGGCTGCACGGACACACACACAGGGATGGATGGACACACACACAGGCATGGATGGACACACACACAGGCATGGATGGACACACACACAGGCATGGATGGACACACACACAGGCATGGATGGACACACACACAGGCATGGATGGACACACACACAGGCATGGATGGACACACACACAGGCATGGATGGACACACACACAGGGATGGATGGACACACACACAGGGATGGATGGACACACACACAGGGATGGATGGACACACACACAGGGATGGACGGACACACAGGGATGGACAGGCATGTCTCACCCTCGGCTTATACACGAGTCAATAAGTTTCCCAGTTTTTTTGGGGTAAATTGGGGGCCTCGGCTTATATTCGGGTCGGCCTATACTCGAGTATATACGGTAAACTAAATTTTAGTCATACATTATGGGCAAAATTTATTCAGCCACATGTCTTTAGTAAAAAAAATGTCAATAAGCGTATATTTTTTGGTTTGCGCAAAAGTTATAGCGTCTACAAACTAGAGTACATTTTCTGGAATTTACACAGCTTTTAATTTATGACTGCCTATCTCATTTCTTGAGGTGCTAAAATGGCAGGGCAGTACAAACCCCCCCCAAATGACCCCATTTTGGAAAGTAGACACCCCAAGGAAATTGCTGATGGGTATGTTGAGCCCATTGAATATTTATTTTTTTTGTCCTAAGGGATTGAATAATGACAAAAAAAAAAAATTTTTTACAAAAAGTTGTCACTAAATGATATATTGCTCACACATGCCATGGTTATATGTGGAATTGCACCCCAAAATATATTCCGCTACTTCTCCCGAGTATGGGGATACCACATGTGTGGGACTTTTTGGGAGTCTAGTCGCGCACGGCACCCCGCAAACCAATTACCACCTACAGGATTTCTAAGGGTGCAAATTTTTGATTTAACTCCTCACTACCTATCACAGTTTCGAAGGCCATAAAATGCCAAAATAGCACAAAACCCCCCAAAATGACCCCATTTTGGAAAGTAGACACCCCAAGCTATTTACTGAGAGGCATGTTGAGTCCATGGAATATTTTATATTTTGCCAAAAGTTGCGGGAATATTACAAACTTTTTTTTTTTTGCACAAAGTTGTCACTAAATGATATATTGCTCACACATGCTATGGGCAGAAGTCAAATTACACCCCAAAATAAATTCTGCTGCTTTTCCCGAGTACGGGGATACCACATGTGGGGGACTTTTTGGGAGCCTAGCCACGTACGGGACCCCGAAAACCAAGCACTGCCTTCCGGATTTAAATATAAAATGCTACCAAAAAAACTGTTAGCGATCGCAGGGATCAGGCCTGACTCTGCGATCGCTGCAGTTATGTGTTTAGTGTTTTGTAAGTGACAGTGATCGATCGATACTGCACTTGGGTGGGCTGGGCAGAGGGGCAAAACGCAGGTGCTAGCAGGTATCTGGGCTGATCCCGCTAACAATGCGTTTTTTTGGAACCCTGAACTGCTGGGGACGCTAGTATAGATCTGATCAGATCAGATATTGGTCTGTTCAGATTCGATACCACTACGGGAGGTGTATGCTTTGCGCGTGGGTGTTAGCGGTACTGGCACTAACCTAGCGCTGCCTGGGGCGACGCAGACCCTGACCCTAAAACCTAATTGATATCACCCGCCGGGTGATCAGGGGGTTAAACCTTTATTGGGTAATAAATGGTGGGTGCCCTGATGCTATAAAAAGCAAACTAACCAGAGTCACCCGTAACACTTATACGGTGATCAGTGGTGAAAGGGTTAACTAGGGGCAATCAGGGGGTTCAAATTTTTATTAGGTAGTATATGGGGGTCCCTGGCGCTATATAAAAACCTGACGGGGAACCTAAATAACTAACTGGCTAACCAGCGTCACCAGTGACACTTATACTGTGATCGCTGGTGAAAGGGTTAACTAGGGGCAATCAGGGGGTTAAAACCATTATTGGGTAGTATATCGGGGTACCTAGCGCTATAAAAACCTGGCGGTGAACCTAAAAAAATAACTAGCTACCTAGTGACAGTAGCGACACTGATGCAGCGATCAGAAAAATTATCGCTTAGTGACACTGGCAAAAGGGGGTGAAAGGGTTAACTAGGGGCAATCAGGATGTTAAAACCATTATTGGGTAGTATATCGGGGTACCTAGCGATATAAAAACCTGGCGGTGAACCTAAAAAAATAACTAGCTACCTAGCGACAGTAGCGACACTGATGCAGCGATCAGAAAAATGATCGCTTAGTGACAGTGGCAAAAGGGGGTGAAAGGGTTAACTAGGGGCAATCAGGGGGTTAAAACCATTATTGGGTAGTATATCGGGGTACCTAGCGCTATGAAAACCTGGCGGTGAACCTAAAAAAATAACTAGCTATCTAGCGACAGTAGCGACACTGATGCAGCGATCAGAAAAATGATCGCTTAGTGACACTGGCAAAAGGGGGTGAAAGGGTTAACTAGGGGCAATCAGGATGTTAAAACCATTATTGGGTAGTATATCGGGGTACCTAGCGCTATAAAAACCTGGCGGTGAACCTAAAAAAATAACTAGCTACCTAGCGACAGTAGCGACACTGATGCAGCGATTAGAAAAATGATCGCTTAGTGACACTGGCAAAAGGGGGTGAAAGGGTTAACTAGGGGCAATCAGGATGTTAAAACCATTATTGGGTAGTATATCGGGGTACCTAGCGATATAAAAACCTGGCGGTGAACCTAAAAAAATAACTAGCTACCTAGCGACAGTAGCGACACTAATGCAGCGATCAGAAAAATGATCGCTTAGTGACAGTGGCAAAAGGGGGTGAAAGGGTTAACTAGGGGCAATCAGGATGTTAAAACCATTATTGGGTAGTACATCGGGGTACCTAGCGCTATAAAAACCTGGCGGTGAACCTAAAAAAATAACTAGCTACCTAGCGACACTAGCGACACTGATGCAGCGATCAGAAAAATTATCACTTAGTGACACTGGCAAAAGGGGGTGAAAGGGTTAACTCTAGGGGCAATCAGGGGGTTAAATCTTTATTGAGGGGTGATAGGGGGCTACCCTGGACCTAACACTAACTGCCCTGACAGTTTTTACTTTTACAACTGACACTGAATGCATTGATCAGTAAAGAAATGATCAATGCAATCAGTGACACTGTGACTGGGGGGGGCGGGGGGGGGTCGGGGGGGGGTTTGTGTACCTATGTGTACCTATGTGTCAGTGTAGTGTTTTGGTGCACTTACTTTTAGTCTTCTCCTCGTAGTCCGGTCAAAAAGACCGCCCGAGGAGAATGACATCACTTCCTCCTTCCTGTGTAAACAATACACAGTGGGAGGAAGTTCGTCATTGGCCAGGAGCGATCGAGAGGGGGTGGCCAGGAACCAACGGCCATCCCCTCATCACGGATCGCTCCCGGAGGGAAACGGACCGCCGCATCCAGCGGGAGGGGGTCCGATCGTGCATCGTACATGTACGTGCTTGTGCCTGCCTGTGCCATTGTGATGACGTACAATGGCAATACGGCGGTCCTTAAGTGGTTAAGTACTCAATAGTAGTCAACCCACCACCCAGCTGCTAACACCAAGAAAACTGAAACTATAAGGGATGGGCGCAAAGAGGGCAATCGGTAAATGGATTTCCTTATTTATTGTGGTGTTCCTAGGGATCATCAAAGATTTGGATTTTTTTTTTTATAACCTAGCCCTGACTTGTGCTTTTCAACAACATTGTCCTTTACTTGTTTGGAGAGTTTCTTGGTCTTCATGGCAGTGCTTGGTTAGTAGTGCCTCTTGTTTAGGTGTTGCAGCCTTTGGGGACTTTCAAAAAGGTGTGTATATGTAATGAAAGATCATGTGACGCTTAGATTGCACACAGGTGGACATCATTTCACTAATTATGTGACTTCTGAAGGTAATTGGTTGCACCAGAGATTTTTATGGGCTTCAAAACAAAGGCGGTGAATACATACGCACATGCCAATTATCATTTTTTTATTTCTGAAAAAATAGTTTTATGTTTATATTTTTCTAATTTTACTTCACCAACTTTTATATTGAACTAAAGGCTGCACACATACAGGGGGCTTCACATACAGGGGTTCTTCCAAAGAAGTGGGGTTCTTTAAATAAGTGGCACTTTTGCTCTTGCACCACCCATCTGAACATTTTCTTCTCTCTTCACAGGTAAATCTGCGTTTATATCCCCATCTACTTCAAACTGAACATTGACTGACTGCTCACATGCATATCTGGTAAATCTGCATTTATACCCCCTCTACTTCAAACTGAACATTGACTGACTGCTCACATGCATATTTGGTAAATCTGCGTTTATACCCTCATCTACTTCAAACTGAACATTGACTGACTACTCACATGCATATTTGGTAAATCTGTTTGTCACCACTGTTTCAACTCCATCTGTGGGGGCTTCACATACAGGGGGTTCTTCCAAAGAAGTGGGGTTCTTTAAATAAGTGGCACTTCTGCTCTTGCACTTCAGCGATTTGCACAAAGCAAACCACAGCAGATTGCAGGTGAACTAATTTCCAAATTATCTCACCTTCCTCTCTGAAACATTCACTCTTTACCTCTCCTCCTTTTCACAATTACAGCCTCTCTCCTCAAACTCACTTTTCTTCGCCCCCTGCTCCACCCCACAATCTGTACATATCACCCTCACTTCTCCCCTCTCCCTATTACTGCACTCATCACCTCTTTCTAACTCTAAGCCCACTTGCTAACAAATATCCCAGGATACAGAAGCATGTCCCCTCATACAAATCGTATTCTCATATTACCTCCCTTACTTTTCTGCTTCTCCTAACTGCTGGAGATATTTCCTCTAAACCTGGGCCTCCCTTATTTAACTGTACCCATCACCCTACACCCGCTAACAGTAGTCGCAATCTACGCAATTTAGTCTCCGTTCCTCTTCTTCCCAACACCAGCCTCCCCCTCTCCAGCGCCCTCTGGAACGCTCGCTCTGTCTGCAACAAACTCACCGCTGTTCATGATCTTTTTGTCACCAATTCCTTCAATATACTTGCTCTCACCGAAACCTGGCTCTATGAATCTGACACCCCTTCTCCTGCTTCCCTCTCCCAGGGTGGCTTCACTGGACTCACTCCCCTAGGCCTAATGGATGCAAGGGAGGTGGAGTGGGATTCCTCTTATCCCCCAAAGCACCTTCCAGGTTATTCACTCCCCTCCCTCTCTTTCCCTCTCATCATTTGAAGCTCACGGTATATGTCTATTCTCTCCTACTTCCCTTAGAATTGCTGTGATCTACCTGCTCCCTGGACCATTATCCACTTTCCTTGATGAGTTTTCTGGCTGGCTACCCTACTTTCTCTCTTCGGAAATTCCCACAATCCTTCTCGGTGATTTCAACATCCCGGCTAATACAAACACACTCCTGCTACTTCTAAACTTCTTATGCCGCGTACACACGGGCGGACTGTATGGCATACTTAGTCCGTTGAAACACATTTCAGCGGACAATCCGCTGGTAGACATGTGCATTCGTTTTCGTCCGAATGAATTTTCGTCCGAATTTCAGCTATTTTCGTTTTCGTTTTGACAAACGTTAACGAAAGCACAAAATCCGAAAAATTAAAGATCCGACATAAATAAATGCTTTATTTTCGTTTTCATTGTTACAACAGTTCGATATAGAATAGGAGATTCGACATGACTCTGACAACAATGTGTCTATAGAACCTGTCGTCGAATGTGCCTAAGCTTACCTCTATTAGTCCAAGATTATATAGAGAAAATATTCGACAGAGAAAAAAGATTTGACAGAGAGAAAAGATTCTGTAAGTTACTGTCCTAAAAAGTGTTTGGGGACCCGGGTCCTGCCCCAGGGGACACGTATCAATGCAAAAAAAAGTTTTAAAAACGGCCGTTTTTTCGGGAGCAGTGATTTTAATAATGATTAAAGTGAAACAATAAAAGTGTAATATTCCTTTAAATTTCGTAGGGGGGGGGGGGTTGTCTATAGTATGCCTGTGAAGGGGCGCATGTTTCCTGTGCTTAGAATTGTCCCTGCACAAAGTGTCATTTATGCAGGAAAAAAAGTCCTTTAAAATCACTCGCAGCTATAATGAATTGTCGGCTCCATAATACAGAGAACACTCATTGAAAGTCATTGATAAAAAAATAAATAAATAAATAAATAAAAAAGCGTGGGGGTCCCCCAAATTCAATTACCAGGCCCTTCAGGTCTGGTATGGATATTAAGGGGAACCCTGCCTCAAATTTAAGAAAAAATTTGACGTGGGGTTCCCCCTAAATATCCATAACCAGACCCTTCAGGTCTGGTATGGATATTAAGGGGAACCCCGCATCAAATTTAAAAAAAATTGACTTGGGGTTCCCCCTAAAAATCCATACCAGACCCTTTATCCGAGCACGCAACCTGGCAGGCCGCAGGAAAAGAGGGGGGGAGAGAGAGCGGCCCCCCCTCCCTCCTGAACCGTACCAGGCCACATGCCCTCAACATTGGGAGGATGCTTTGGGGGTCCGTGACCCCTCAAAGCACCTTGTCCCCATGTTGATGAGGACAAGGGCCTCATCCCCACAACCCTGGCCGGTGGTTGTGGAGGTCTGCGGGTGGGGGGCTTATCAGAATCTGGAAGCCCCCTTTAACAAGGGGACCCCCAGATCCCGGCCCCCCCCCTGTTTGAAATGGTAAGGGGGTACAAAAGTACCCCTACCATTTCACAAAGAAAGTGTACAAAATGGTTAAATAAAACAAACACACTTTAGAAAAATTCCTTTATTAAAAATAAAAAAAAGATTCCAGCGGCGGTAATCCACTCTTGCTATCCAGCGATGGACGGTCATCTCTCCAGCGATGTCTCATCTCATCCAGCGCAGCGATCCATCCTTCTTCTGTCTCCTCCACGGAGACACTGCAGGCATTCCGGCGGCTGACGTTTCTTATATACGGAGGGCGGGGCCACCCGTCACCTGACCCCGCCCCCCTCTGACGCAAGGGGAAACCCGGGGTTCCCTGTGACGTAGGGGTGACCCGCACCCCTCTGATGTAACACAGGCAGGTTTCCGTTACATCAGAGGGGGCGGGGTCACCCATACATCACGGGGAACCCCGGGTTTCCCCTTGCGTCAGAGGGGGGCGGGGTCAGGTGACGGGTGGCCCCGCCCTCCGTATATAAGAAACGTCAGCCGCCGGAATGCCTGCAGTGTCTCCGTGGAGGAGACAGAAGAAGGATGGATCGCTGCGCTGGATGAGATGAGACATCGCTGGAGAGATGACCGTCCGTCGCTGGATAGCAAGAGTGGATTACCGCCGCTGGAATCTTTTTTTTATTTTTAATAAAGGAATTTTTCAAAAGTGTGTTTGTTTTATTTAACCATTTTTTACACTTTCTTTGTGAAATGGTAGGGGTACTTTTGTACCCCCTTACCATTTCAAACAGGGGGGGGCCGGGATCTGGGGGTCCCCTTGTTAAAGGGGGCTTCCAGATTCTGATAAGCCCCCCACCCGTAGACCTCCACAACCACCGGCCAGGGTTGTGGGGATGAGGCCCTTGTCCTCATCAACATGGGGACAAGGTGCTTTGAGGGGTCACGGACCCCCAAAGCATCCTCCCAATGTTGAGGGCATGTGGCCTGGTACGGTTCAGGAGGGAGGGGGGGCCGCTCTCTCGTCCCCCCCTCTTTTCCTGCGGCCTGCCAGGTTGCGTGCTCGGATAAAGGGTCTGGTATGGATTTTTAGGGGGAACCCCACGTCAATTTTTTTAAAAATTTGATGCGGGGTTCCCCTTAATATCCATACCAGACCTGAAGGGCCTGGTAATTGAATTTGGGGGACCCCCACGCTTTTTTATTTATTTATTTATTTATTTTTTTATCAATGACTTTCAATGAGTGTTCTCTGTATTACGGAGCCGACAATTCATAATAGCTGCGAGTGATTTTAAAGGACTTTTTTTCCTGCATAGATGACACTTTGTGCTGGGACAGTTCTAAGCACGGGAAACATGCGCCCCTTCACAGGCATACTATAGACAACCTCCCCCTACGAAATTTAAAGGAATATTACACTTTTATTGTTTCACTTTAATCATTATTAAAATCACTGCTCCCGAAAAAACGGCCGTTTTTAAAACTTTTTTTTGCATTGATACATGTCCCCTGGGGCAGGACCCAGGTCCCCAAACACTTTTTAGGACAGTAACTTGCAAATTAGCCTTTAAAATTAGCACTTTAGATTTTGAACGTTGGAGTCCCATAGACTTTAATAGGGTTCTAAAGTATGCTATATAGTTAGCTCCGTCGAATCTTCTTTATACATTCGACAGACACCATAAGCCTTCCAAGACAGATTCGACCGTAATTCATGTGGATTTTCGGACGAATGCAATTTTTGAACGAAAAACGAAATAAATAAAAACGAATTTTGGGAGTAACTAAATAAATTAAGTTTTCGGACGAAAACGAAATTCCGAAACGAAATATTTTACTCTGCACATGTCTATCCGCTGGTGTGTGGGCTTCAGCGGACTTTTTCAGCGTGCAGTCCGGCGTACTAAGAATTTCGGTTTTTTCGAAATTCTGTCCGTCGTACTCACATTTCGGCGGTCAATCCGGCCGTGTGTATGCCAGTCCGCCGTACTTTTGAAATGAGCGGACTTTTCCCGCCCGGAGAAAAGCCCGCTCATTTCGAGCGGGTCTCCAGGTAGGCGGGGCCCGCGAAGGAGACGTCGCTGGCCCCGCCGCCTGGTATGAACTTAAAGGGGAACCCCAACGTCGGAAAAAAACGGCGTGGGGGTCCCCCCCAAGTCCACAACAGACCCTTGTCCGAGCACGCTACCCGGCCGGCCAGGAAAGGGGGGCGAGCGAGCGCCCCCCTCCTGAGCCGTACCAGGCCGTGTGCCCTCAACATGGGGGGGTGCCTTGGGGAAGGGGGGGGGGCGCGCAGCACCCCCACCCCAAAGCACCTTGTCTCCATGTTGATGAGGACAAGGGCCTCTTCCCGACAACCCTGGCCATTGGTTGTCGGGGTCTGCGGGCGGGGGGCTTATTGGAATCCGGGAGCTCCCTTTAATAAGGGGGCCCCCGGATACCGGCCCCCCACCCTATGTGAATGAGTATGGGGTACAATGTACCCCTACCCATTCACCTGTAAAAAAAAAAGTACAAAAAAAACACAACACACGAGATAAAATACTTTATTGCACAGCTCCGGGGGTCTTCCGTCTTCGGGGGTCTTCTCGCCGGACTCCTCCGCTATCTTCTTGTAGCTCTTTTGCTAGCGGAGGAGTCCGGCTTTCTTCCTTGCCGCCGGCCTCTTCTCCCGACTTCGGGGGTCTTGTCCCCCTCTTCGGTTCTTCTGCCGGGCCACCGCGCCTTCTTATAGCTCTTTTACAGGCGGTGGCCCGGTCTTCTGTCGCCGCCACCGCCGCCGCCGCCGCCGCCGCCGCCGCCGCCTTCCGTTCTTCTTCTTCTTCTTCTTCTTCTCCAGGAGATGTTGACTCGACGCTCTCTCCGGCCACAATGCCAGGGACGCACTGCGCGGCCACTTATATAGGGACAAGGGCCGGTGTCACATGGCTTTATGTCACATGGGTTGGTGTCACATGGGGACCCCGCCCCCTTACGATGTCACAGTCCCCATGTGACATCAACCCATGTGACCAACCCATGTGACATAAAGCCATGTGACACCGCCCCTTGTCCCTATATAAGTGGCCACGCAGTGCGTCCCTGGCATTGTGGCCGGAGAGAACGTCGAGTCAACATCTCCTGGAGAAGAAGGAGAAGAAGAAGAAGAAAAAGAACGGAAGGCGGCGGCGGCGGCGACAGAAGACCGGGCCACCGCCTGTAAAAGAGCTATAAGAAGGCGCGGTGGCCCGGCAGAAGAACCGAAGAGGGGGACAAGACCCCTGAAGTCGGGAGAAGAGGCCGGCGGCGAGGAAGAAAGCCGGACTCCTCCGCTTGCAAAAGAGCTACAAGAAGATAGCGGAGGAGTCCGGCGAGAAGACCCCCAAAGACGGAAGACCCCCTGAGCTGTGCAATAAAGTATTTTATCTCGTGTGTTGTGTTTTTTTTGTACTTTTATTTTACAGGTGAATGGGTAGGGGTACATTGTACCCCATACTCATTCACATAGGGTGGGGGGCCGGTATGTTGTGGACTTGGGGGGGACCCCCACGCCGATTTTTTTCGGCGTTGGGGTTCCCCTTTAAGTCCATACCAGGCGGCGGGGCCAGCGACGTCTCCTTCGCGGGCCCCGCCTACCTGGAGACGCGCTCGAAATGAGCGGACTTTCCTCCGCGTGTGTGGGCGAGTCCGTTCATTTCAAAAGTAGGGTGGATAGTACGGTGGACTTAGTACGCCGTATTAGTCCGCTCAAAAAGTGCCGTGTGTGGGCAAGTAGCCCGTTCGGAAAGTCCGACGGACAGTCTGGCAGAAAGTACGCCAGACTAAGTATGCCATACAGTCCGCTCGTGTGTACGCGGCATAAGTCTAACCTCTTCATTTGAAATGAAGCAATGGGTACAGGCTTCTACTTACTCTGATGGCAACACCCTTGACCTTGTATTTTCCCACCTTTGCACTCCATGCAACTTCACAAATAATCTTTTTCCTCTCTCCAACCGTCACCTTATTCATTTCTCCCTCTCCCTGTCTTCCCCCACCTTTCCCTCCAATCTCCTAACCATCACTCATAGAAACTATTCTTTCCTCCACACTGTCAAGCAGACCTATTTTATAACTTTTATTAACACCTTCTCATCCAGTCCTCGTATACTTTTTTCTACCTTCAACAGATTGCTAATCACTTCAAAAATACAATCCGTGATGAAATCTCCACTCTACAGGTAGAGTTAAGACCCCATTACAACAGGTACAATTGACACTCCCCTTATTCAAATCTGCTACTACAGACGAAGTTGCTAAACTCCTTTCTAACACCCACCTAACCACCTGCTCCCTGGACCCTATTTCATCTCAAACACTAAGGTCACCCTCTGACTCTATCCTACACTCTCTAACTCACATCTTCAATCTCTCCCTCACCTCTCGCATTTTTCCCAATGCTCTAAAACATGCACTGGTCACCCCCATACTTAAAAAGCCTTCCTTGGACCCTACCAATCTTAACAAGCTACGCCCTATCTACATGCTCCCCTTTTCCTCTAAGCTCCTTGAACACCTGGTTTACAACCGAGTGACCACCTCATTAAAAATAACCTTCTTGATCCCCTTCAATCTGGATTTCGCCCTCAACACTCCACAGAAATTGCTCTTTTAAAGCTCACAAATTACCTACTAACTGCAAAATCCAATGGACACTATTCTGTGCTCCTACTTCTGGACCTTTCAGCTGCCTTTAACATGGTTGACCACCCCCTCCTCCTCAAAAAACTTTACTCCCTTGGTCTCCGTGACTGTGCTCTTCAGTGGCTCTCATCCTACCTATCCCAACACACCTTCAGTGTCACTTACAATTCTACTTCCTCCACTTCTCTTCCCTTCTCTGTTGGGGTTCCCCAAGGTTCTGTTTATGGTCCTCTTTTATTTTCAATCTACACCTCTTCCATGGGTCAGCTGATATATCAATATCAATCAATATCATTTCTATGCTGGCGACACACAAATCTATCTCTCCACCCCTCAACTCACTCCATCAGTCTCCTTGCGCATCTCTAACTTACCAACAGACATATCTGTATGGACGTCACACCACTTCCTCAAACTCAACTTGTCCAAAACCGAGCTTATAATATTTCCTTCCCCTGACTTATCTGTCAAGAGCAGACCTTTAAATAGACTATCCCCTCTTCAGGCTGCCATTTGGCCAACAAATTAAATTCAAAATACTAAACATAACTTACAAAGCCATCCACAACTGCCCCCAGATACATCTGCCTAGTCTCACAATACCAACCTAATCGCCCTCTTCGTTCCTCCCAAGACCTCCTGCTCTCTAGCTCCCTCATCACCTCCTCCCATATCCGCCTCCAGGACTTCACCCGAGCCTCGCCCATCCTCTGGAATTCGCTACCCCAATCTGTCAGACCGTCTCCAAATGTATCCAATTTTAGGTGATGCCTGTCCTATCCTGCCTCCATCTAACAACTGCACCATTTTCTCCATTAGCTCATCCCCCACATTACCCTTTTGTATAACTTGACCCTCCCTCCTAGATTGTAAGCTCTAACGAGCAGGGCCCTCTGATTCCCCCTATCTTGAATTGTATTGCAATGTCAGCCCCAATGTTGTAAAGCTCTGTGTAAACTGTCGGCGTTATATAAATACTGTATAATGATCATAATAATAATATAATTTAGATTAAAATATATTGAACTAAAGTCTGTAATGTAACAAAATGGGTAAAAAACCAAGGGGGGTTAATACTTTTGCAAGGCCCTGTAGATGTAAAACTTATGTAGGTGGATTTGTTTAATCGCTGTGTATCATCTGAGGCTATTCACTTCACTGGGTATAGGAGAGGGTTTACATCCACTTTAATGTAGATTACAGCTTGAATATCCTTTTGTCCTATTCATTATCAGCTGAGGGAAACAATGTCATCTATTCTCCAAGAAAGAGAACTATTAAGGTAATTTTGGATTGGTTTGAAAATAAAGAAGCAATGTTTCAAACTTAGCAAAGCTTTTGGGGTACATTAGAATTCCCGACAGAATCTTTATGCTTTTATTCAGCTTTGACAGTTTTAAATGTCTTATTGTCCTACATTAGGTTTTTTTGTTATACTCAATCTTAGAAGTTATAACCTTTATGTTATATAAGACTTAGGACATTGATCTATTCCTTAGCCTTCTGAGTACATGGCAGTTAGATTCAGTTAGATTCCTTGTCATTACATTCTGTAGCCAATAAATTAGCTTGTTTACTCTGTTTAGCGTTGGCAGCCAGATCTGCTGAATTAACATTAATTCACATTAAGAAACTGTGTATGTCAATTATGCCAAACGTATTCATGTAATTTTGAAAGGCAAGACAGCAACTTCCTATATTGATCCAACATCAGTTGAGCTGCATCTGGTTGTGCGTGATTCTGGCCCTTCAATGTAAATAGAGAAATGTTTACAGCGCTTTTTTATTGTCACCGTTTCGATGAAGCTTGGTCCATCTTTCTCAGGACACTTTTAAAGGCTCTTGAGAAAGATGGACTAAGCTTCATTGAAACGTTGAAAATAAGAAAACTGCTTTGATCTACCCCCTCTAGAACCTGTGACTGCCTCTGTACTAGTTAATTTACCTCAAACATAGAGTGCCATGGTTACTCTTGGGACTATATATATATATATATATATATATATATATATACTGACCGGCCACTTCATTAGGTATACTTTGCTAGTACCGGATTGGACCCACTTTTGCCTTCAAAACCTCCTTAATTCTTCATAGCATAGATTCAACAAGGTGTTGGAAACATTCCTCAGATTTTGGTCCATATTGACATGATGGCATCACGCAGTTGCTGCAGATTTGTTGGCAGCGCATCCATAATGTGGATCTTCCATTCCACTACATCCCAAAGGTGCTCTATTGAATTGAGATCTGGTGACTGTGAAGGCCATTGGAATACAGTCAACTCATTGTCATGTTCAAGAAACCAGTGGTGAGATGATTGGAGCTTTGTGACATGGAGCATTATCCTGCTGGAAGTAGCCATCAGAGGATGGGTACACTGTAGTCATAAAGGGATGGAGGGATGGACATGGCAGTGGCAATACTCAGGAAGGCCATGGCATTTAAATGATACTCAATTGGTACTAAGGGGCCCAAAGTGTGCAAAGAAAATGTCCCCCACACCATTGCACCACCACCCACCTGAACGGTTGATACAAGGCAGTATCCATGCTTTAATGTTGTTTACATCAAATTCTGACCCTACCATCTAAATGTCGCAGCTAAAATTTTTCCAATCTTCTATTGTCCAATTTTGGTGATAAATGTAGCCTCAGTTTCCTGTTCTTAGCTGACAGCAGTGGCACCCAGTTCAGTCTTCTGCTGCTGTAGTCCATCTGCTTCAAGCTTCAATATGTTGTGCATTCAGAGATGGCATTCTGCATACCTTGGTTGTAACAAGTGTTTATTTGAGTTATTGCTAATAAAAAAACAAATTTTTGTTGCACTAGTAGGAGAATACTGCATACATAAATATATTTCAAGGAAGGGGATGGGGGGAAAAGAGATTTTATAAAAAGTGTCCAGGGATCAGATTCTGTTAAAAAAAACAGTGGTGAGTCAATAAATATAAGTGAGATTATTATAATAATAAATGTCTGTAGCCTGGGTATGTGACCCCAGGAAAATAAATTTACTTGCACGAAACAGGAGGCAGCATGCTGAAGGGTAGAAGACACCTTTAGAAAAAATACAAAAGCAGAGACAAGCAGCGCCAACCTAAGTGCAGTAATATGACACACGTTTTATTTGTTACAGTAGAGATACACTCACTGTGTTGTATAAAAACAGGCACATCATGATTAGGAACATCCGAATGGACAGTCTGGTAGGTGATAGAGACTCCAGTGGGGGTGATCCTCTTGCGCTATGTGGTCCCGTCTGGCGGCGCTGGTGGATTCCAGTGTCCCAGGCTCAGGTCAGCAAAGCGTTGCAGAGATCGTCGGTCTGTGGAGTCGCGTTGTGATGATGCTAGTTGCGCTCATGCGTTCGGAGCATGTGTGCTCCTTCGTCAGGCATAGCATCCCCCATGCTGTAGCCCATCTGCTTCAAGCTTCAATATGTTGTGCATTCAGAGATGGCATTCTGCATACAGGGTTTGTGTTTACTTTATTTCATTTATTGTTTATTTAAGTTATTGCTGCCTTTCTATCATCTTGAACCAGTCTGCCCCATCTCCTCTGACCTCTTACATCAACAGGGGATTTTTGTCCATACAACTTCTGCTCACTAGATATTTTCTCTGTAAACCCCAGAGTTGGTTGTGCATAAAAATCCCAGTAGCTCAGCAGTTTTTGAAATACTCAGTCTGGTACCAACAACCATGCCATGTTCAAAGTCACTTTATTTCCCATTTCTTCCCCATTCTGATGCTCAGTTTGAGCTTCAGCAAGTCTTCTTCTGAACATCTAGATGCCTAAATGCATTGAGTTGCTGCCATGTGATTGGCTGATAAGCAATTTGCATTACCAAGCAATGGAACAGGCGCACCTAATAAAGTGGCTGATAAATGTGTGTGTGTGTGTGTGTATATATATATATATATATATATATATATATATATATAGCTGTTAAAACCTCTGAATGTATCACAGCCACACATAGAATGTTCCATTCTCATGCAGCTGTAAAAAAAAAAAAAAATCACAAACATCATCATTTGAACCGCTTAATTCGTTAGAACTCTCACAATTACATGAGCGGCATAATCTTGAAGCTACCTGCCTAGTCCATTGGGTGTTGCTTAAAGTGATATTAGAGGCATTTTTAAAATAACAAACATGTAATATTTACCTGCTCTGTGTAGTGGTTTTGCACAGCGTAGTCCTGATCCTCGGCTTTTTGGGTCCCCCGCCTGCGCTCCTGACACTGTTCTGTGTGTCCATTCAGTGCTCGGCCAGCCCCCACTTTCTGCTCATTGGCTCCCTGGCTGTGATTGGCAGTGTCTCAGCCAATGTGGAGGGAGAGCTGCTACTCTCATGCACATCACTGGATCGAGATGGGGCTCAGTTAAGTATTAGAGGGGGCTAGGGAAACTGCTGCACACAGATTTTTTTTACCTTCATGCATATAATGAAGCTTGAGCCTCTACAACCTTTTTAATAGCTGATCTCCTGTAGATCAAACATGTACTACATGTTTCAGTTCTCTAATAAGTAACAGCAACACTGAAAAATACAGATTACATTGTATTTGTCATTCTACTACTTGGCTAGAATATCATTTGAATGAGATATATGTTTAATATTGATGACTGTGTAATATTTATATGGTCATATTTTATGTGTTTTCCTACAGCTAGGATTTTGTATACCTAATGTTTTTGCTCAGTGAAGAACTCTGTGTCAAGTAAACTTTTTTATTAACAGATCTGCCATTAGAATTGAATGGGAAGACATAGATCACATGCTTGTATTTTATAACAATGTGTCTACCTGAAAAAGAAAAACAATATAGGATAAAGATGGTATAAAGACTCATACATAAAACAAAGTCAATAACATTTTCCAATTAAACATGACTTTCTCATGAATAACTTCTAAAATGTGATTTAATTTTTATCCAGTTCAGTATTAATAAATACAATCTTTTTCAACAAACGATGCACAGAATGTTAATTTATCTTTATTAAACAATTGTTTTAAATAAGCAAGGTCATTGATAGTAAAGGAATGTGAACCAGATAATTAAATTTTGAAAAGAGGGTAATTGGAGTCAGGTATTTCAATCAATGAGTCAAGTGTTCCATTCAGTTCAGGTGTAGGTTTGACCTGCCTTGCTGTATATAAAAAAAAGGAATAAATCAAACATTTCTACTTACCTGTGCTTCACAATAGAATTCTGTTGAAAAGCAATATGGCCATCAGAAGTTCTTTCACAGAGCCTCATAGGAGAAACTTATAGAAAAGGTCATGGAAGGGCATGTTGTACATTCTTAGAACAGGTAACAAAGAACCCTAGGATAAATCTTAAAGATCTTGTATGTGTTCTGTGTTCATGAATTTACCATATAAAAAAAGCATTGACAAATGATGGTCTTGGAATTTTATCCCAAAGAAAATCACTGGTCTTCGAAAAGAAAGGACAATGATCTAAGGAATCCTTCTAACAAAATTAGCCAAGTGTAATCACTGATGACTGACGAAGATTATGATATAGGTAGAATAATGGAATTTCTTTTTAGATGGTAGTTATGCTTGGATAATTATAGTTTGTTTAGAGAGGGCAGAAAAATAAAAAAAAAGTCAAAGAGGTTTGTGTGTTTGTAAAATCTGGTTTTGGACCAACTCTAATGAAGATACAATATATTTAAAGTGGTTGTAACCCTAAAAAAAGAGAGATCCTTTTACCTTATAGCAGGTTAAACAGCACAGTGCTTGTGCTGTCTAACGTGTCTGTCCCTCTCTAAGCTGTAAAAATATTTGTGGATCCTGCCTGTTTTTGTGTCCCCCTTGGTGTGCTGACCGATCATTGCTGATGATCCCTGATTACAGTGGTAAGTTTACGTGCCTCCATCATCCCGCTGCTCTCCTCTCTCTCCCCTCTCCCCCTCCCTCCCTGCCTGTCAGCTCCTGTGTGTATGTGTAAGCTGCCCGTCCCCTCTCCTCCTGCTGCTATTTATAGTAAAGTAAGCTCAAATAAATATCACTGCCAGCCCCTCTCTTTTATGCAGCCATCCTACACTGTGTAAGTGTTAGTGTAAAACAATGCCTCTAAATACCTTTCTGAGATAAGTTCTGGTTGGTTATGTGACCTCTGGCCACTCTCTTCCTCCATCTAAAGGCTACAGCGGTCACATGACTTCCCTGTCTGAGATCAGAGGGGATCTGGTCCCTCCTGCTGTAGCCCTTAGAATGGAGGAGAAGAGTAGCTAGAGGTCACGTGATCAACCAGAACAGATCAGAGATAAGTTATTTAGAGGCATTGTTTTACACTAACACTTAGTGCAGGATTTCTGCATAAGAGAGGGGCTGGCAGTGATATTTTTTTTTTTTTTTACTTTACAACCTCTTTAACTAATGGGACATAGATTCTGCACTGATAAATGCTAAGTTGTGGCAGAGAATACTAAAAAGGTGCAATAGAAATATGTCAACCAACCCTTCAACTATGTTATAAATATAAGCCCAACCCTCTCTTTACATCAATGCTATTATCTTTGAAAAAAAAAAAAATTATTTCTATTTTTTTTTATAATGTAGTTACAATATACTAAATATGATATAATATATATTTTCTATTTATATTTATTACTAGGACTGTTCGCTTTGCCCCAGTGTCTCTTCCGGGTGGGAGCTAAATAGCTCCAACTGCCCATCACTGTGGGGGGGTTTGGTCCCTTTCTTTAATATGTTGCCAGTTTTGTGTCCTGTTCTCTGGAGAGATTTTATGGGAAGACCTCAAGGGGGCAGAAAAACTACTGATAACAACTACCCTGGCTCTCCGTCGTGTTTTTAAAATGGAATGTCTTTACAACACACTGTTTTGAAAATGTAAGTGATAACCACAATAGTGAAGTACTTTATGTAGTCTTTATATAAAATTAGAATTCTCTTGTTTAATATATATTCTATTCTCTGTTTTAATAGATTATATCTCACAGTTGTACATATTCCCTGAAGAAGGAGATTTAATTTCTCCGAAACGCGTAGGATTCTTGAAGTAACTTATATATGTACAGATATTCAGTGCATCTGTACATTCCTTGTTTTATATATATTCTTCTACTTTTGTTTTTATTTTTTGAATAAAATTGTTGTTTCAATCTTTGGAAGAAAAAATCTTTTGTGCAAACTCTAAATGAATTAGTGCCACCACAATGAAGTCCTTGCTGCTATCTATAGAAGCATTTCCACACTGTATGTCTACACATGTACATGACGTCACCATGTGCGCTCTTACATGTCATTATCACACATAACTAACGCACCTTCTGGTGCTCAATATTCATGTTAGTTCCTGCCTCGAACATGTTTATTTATCTCCATCGGCCATATTAGCTTTTTTTATCCTATTCGCTACCTAATATATCAATATTTACAGGAAATATAGATTTCTACATTTTTTCCAATTTACCAATAATATTTGTATCACTTCTTTTTCATTGAAGATCTTTCCAGACTGCTTATTATATGTCCCTATGGCTTTAATATGCAACCTTCTATCAGTTTAGTTTTGCTCTAATTATAAAGTTATTCTATTGTTCTGTTCTTTACCATATACTCTTTCAAAACAGAGGTTTGGGTATCCCCTTTCTGAAAACCTTGTGTCGAAGAGACAACTCTCTTCTTTATATTTGCTAATCATCAAGCAACTTTGTTGTCATAAATTGACACACAGGTATCCCTTTCTTCAGGTAGTGTGGATAGTGAAGTTTCCAGTGAAGAAAAATACTGGTTGATTTATACTAATATATACTTTACCTTGCTAATTCTTCTTGATAGTCAAATCTAGGGAGTTAATAATTTCTCCTTGAATTTCATTTGTGAAGTATGTCTCAATATAATTAATGTAATCAAATGTTCCATACATTTTTTTTAAAGAGGAACTTTGATCTCTGTAATGTTGGCTCCACCCCACCTCACCTTTGCTATCTTTGAAAATCCTGGGGATGGGCCGAATGGACCCCTGTTAGGCTTGCACCAGAACTTTCGAATACCGCAAAAGTTCGGACCCGGATAACAAACCCCATTAAAGTCAATGGAATCCGAACATCAAAAATCAAAAGTGCCCATTTTGAAGGCTTATATTCAAGTAATTGGGCATACAATGGTTAGAAGGGTCTGCGTATTGCCCCGGGGACATGTATTAATAAAAAAAAGTTTGTGAAAAACATAATTTTTAAGCAGTGAATTTTAGATTTTTAAACTGAAAGCCTAAAAATTAAAAATTCATTCCAATTTAGTGCCTGGGGGATCCCCTAAGTCTTCCTTTAAAGTGACAGATCTGTACCATGTCTAGAATCTGCAGCAGCAATAATTGCATTTATAAAGCCCAAAATAATAATAATTTTCCCTGCAAACTGCATTTATTTTGCTCAGAAACAGCTGGGGAGTCAGAGTGTATGATGAGGCCACAATGTAGTGCATTGGGAACAAGATTAGATATTTTTTGGATACGTTCTGGTGTCACTTTGACTTTGTATAGAAGTAAAAATTGGTCTTTGGGTGTTGGTGGCACCTTCCCACCGTGACCCTATAGAGGTAATCTTGTTGAAAGCCTTATTGTGAAAAATTGCAATGATATGTATCTGTCAAACAGGTGCAGAAAAATTACTCTTTGGGTGTTGGGGATGCCTTCCTACTGTAACCCTATAGAGGGGCTCTTGATGAAGGCAAAATAAATTGCAATGATATGCACCTGTCAAACAGGTGCAGAAAAATTGGGCTTTGGGTGTCGGTGGCATCTTCCCACCGTAACCTTATAGAGGTAATCTTGATGAAAGCAAGAATTGGCCTTTCTGTAAAAAATTGCAATGATATGCACCTGTCAAACAGGTGCTGAAAAATTGGTCTTGGATGTTAATTGTGCCCATGAAATCTATACCAAAAACATTCTTCCAGATGAAATGATTGAACATCCTCAAAAGAAGCTAGGCAGCCTCGGAGTCCTGCAGAGATTCCGCATCCCAAGAAGACTTAATCAGTGACATTAGCATCAGGGGCTTCATCACTGGTAATCGGGGACTGATTCATTTTTATAAAAGTCAAACGGTCCACGGAGTCTGTGGACAGACGCGTTCTATGATCTCCTGCAGCACTGAATACCCTTTCTGAAAGCATGCTGGGCAGCCCAACAACTCAATAGCATACTAGGCAAGTTCTGGCCAGTGGTCTATTCTCATGACCCAGTAAGTCAGTGGATTGTAAGCTGGAAAGCTCTGTTTTGGCCAAAGGTAATTGTCCACCATGTAATGCAAATGCTGCTGATGGGATGCGGAAGAAGACAACCCTGGGGGGCGAGGACTAAAAAAATTCTGAAATGCCTCACAGGTGGATGCCTTCTTCAACGCTCCTCTCTTGACCAACAGAAGACTCAAAGCAGGGTTTTTCACGACACTATAACCTACTGAAGTCAGGAAAAATGTTCAATAAAATCCTCTTTAACATGTCCTCAAGACATTTTATCTTCTGCACTCTCTTTGAGGATGGGATGAGTTCTGAGACCTTCCCTTAATAACGGTGGTCAAGGAGGTTTGCCAACCGGTAATCATCCTTCTCCTTTATATAATAAAAATATAAATTACAGCGCTAGCAGACACAACATTAGTGAAAATGAAACAAATTCATTGAAAATGTGAAAGTCCATATAAAGTGACGTAATTTCCGGTTCCTATTGACATCACTTCTGATATCATGGAACGCACGCCATGAACGGTGTTTTTGTACTCACAGTTCCATGTTTTTTATGCCTGATTTTATCTTGCTTCTTGTAAGTATTCATTTTTATGTGCAATAAATCCTTTACCAAAGCGGTACTTCACTATCAGTCCCCTCTTTTTATTTTGAGTACCTTTCATCCAGGCTGAGTATCCTTAATAATTAATAATTAATAATTACTTGATGATTTTTATGTTCAAGCTGCCATTCCTGGTCATCACTATTAAGCCTGAAGGGACCCCTAGACTGAGAAGCTGAGGGTCCATTCCATCCGGTAAGTGGGGACACAGGTGGGGGTTTTGTGGTACACCTTGTAAACTCTGGAGCACTTTTTCCACTTTTGTTGGATTGGAGCACATCAGTCACTTTATATGGACTTTCACTTTTTTAATGAATTGCTTTAATTTTCGCTAATGTTGTGTCTGTTAGCGCTGTAATTCATATTTTTTTTATATTTGGTCAAGTGATTAGCACATTGTGTACAGCAGCTGCACCTGATATTTAATTTCATGTTTTGATATATTTTCTTACACTATTATTTGCTACACCATCAGCATGAGTTTATATATTTAGAATATATTTGTATATCCTTCTCCTTTATGCTACATATTCTTGGGTCCTTTCACAGGTTTTGAAGCATGAGGTTGCCCAAGCGCCTCAAATTTGCAGAGGCTTGAGAAGCAGACTCCTCTGGGTCACTCAGGATGACAGCATCTGGAACTTCCTCCTCTCAGCCACCTGCTACTCCCATGGGTTGTGGGTTTGGAAAGCCATCGTTTACAGATTGACTCATGTCTTCCTCTTCTTCAAAGCCTATGAAAGTGCCAGAATCCTGTGTGTTCTGTGACACAGGAATGATGGTGTCTGGATAAAGTGGGCCTTGAGAGGAAAGAAAGTCCTCCTCTTCCTCCTGTTGCTCTGCCTACAGTGCCCTGTCCATAATGCCACACAGAGTCTGCTCCAGCAGGAACACAACAGGGATTGTGTCACCGATGCATGCACTGTCCCAGCTCACCAGCCTTGTGGCCTCCTCAAATGGTGAAAACACAGTGCATGCATCCTTATTGATCAGCTATTGGCGTGGGGGGAAAAAGCTGAGGTGGCCTGAGCCTGTCGTTGTGCCATATTTGCACAGGTACTCGTTGACGGCCCTTTGCTGCATGTATAGCCGCTGCAGCATTGACAAAGTCAAGTTCCACTGGGTGGACATGTCACAAATCAGGCAGTTTATGGGCAGATGGATTTCCCGCTGAATTTCTTCAAACCAAGCACTGGCTATGTATGACCACCTGAAATGGCTACAGACTCTTCTGGACAGCTTAAGCACATCTAGCAACCCTGGGTATGTATTTAGGAAATGCTGCACCACCAGATTGAGATATATGCCAAGCATGGCACGTGTCAACTTCCCCTGTCTAAGGGTGTACAGAAGGTTTGAGCCATTATCGGACACCACCATTCCTGGCTCCAGCTGGTGTGGTGTGAACCACCTCTGGGCCTGTCACTGAAGAGCTGCAAGAATCTCTGCTTTGGCATGGTTCCTGTCCCATAAACACACCAGCTGAAGCACTGCATGGCACCTTTTAGCCTGGCTCTGGGAATAGCCCTTTGAACACCCCTTTGTACCCTTAGGGGGTACCTGATGTTCATAGGACAATTCTGCAGAGGAGGACATGGAGGTGGTTGAGGAGAAGGAGGGGGTAGAGTTCAGAGGTCTGGCATCATCACCACCAGCTGTATGGAGACGTGGATGCACAACAAGATGCAGCACCAGGCCCTGTCCTGCATCATTTTGAGTTGCAAGCAGTATTACCCAGTGTGCTGTGAACAAAATATATTGTCCCTGTCCATGCTTGCTGGACCACATGTCAGCAGTAAGGTGGATTTTACAGCTGACTACCTTGCCAAATGATGCCAGAACATTCCCTTCCACGTGATGGTAGAGAAATGAAACGTTGTTTACGTGAAAAGTAGTAGCGACTGGGAACCTGCCATTGTGGTACAGCACATTGTGTGAATTCACAGAATGGGGCAGAATCCACCAGGCTGAAAGGCAGAAGTTGGAAAGCCAACAGCTTTGACAAGCTTGCATTTAGACGCTGGGCATGTGGGTGGCAGGGACTGTATTTTTTTCTGCTGCAGCAGATGGGGCAGAGAAACTTGCCGGCTACAGTCTACAGCTTGTGGTGTGCTGCTCGCAGATGTGCAGTTAGGACATGGGACACTCTGTGCTATACCATCATCCCTGTCAGTGGAAGCTACTGAGAGGTAATGACTTGGTATTGCAGGGGCAGACTGAAGTGAGTAAGGAGGAGGAGGAGGGACAGATTCGTGCCCCTTTTGTGTGGCTTTATGAAACACAGTTTGCAGATATCAACAGTGCAATCTGCTGTAGATGTGCTGAAAAAGTTCCAGACAGCTGAGCTTTGGGGAGTTGGCTGGGAGATAACAACTGCAGAATGTGATGGAATAGGGTGGCTGCTCTATACTCTTTCTTGATGTCGGCCTCCTTGGGGTTGTGCCGCCTCACCTTCAGTTTCCTCCTCTGCTCTATCTGGCACCCAAGTCTCATCAGTGACCTCATCATCATCATCTCCATCTCCTCCATCTTCATCATTACCACTGGAGACAACTTGGCAATCCGCTGCGGATTGGGAAACAAAAATGCCAATTTTTCTACCAGTGTTCCTACCTCTCTCTAAGCTCATGCTCATGAAGGATAAAAGACAAGAGGGTACATTTTAAATTTCGGCAAAACTCAACTGATTGAAGATAGTACAATTAGTATAAGAATATCCTACTGAAGAACTAGAAACATTAAAGATACTCTGGCCCATTTTGATTTTAAAGGAAAGAACAAGGTAAAGGGTACAACTTGGTTTCCAAAAGATCAAATGAATATGTTTAATGTAGACATTGTAAAGCATGCTGCTACATACTTACAATTAAGTAATTTGAAAATGCAAGTCACACCCCGCACACACCACCCCCACCAGGACCAGAACACATGTACACTAGCCTGCACACTACAAAGTTACATTGGTTTGTAGGTGAGGTTGAATAAAGGCATCAGTCCATCCAGTTCAACTTGTGTGGGTGTGTGTATGCATTTATGTCTCTAGTACGTCCTATATCTCTGTACATTGGTTACACTGAGATGCCTATCTAAGAGGTTTTTTTTATAATCATCATTTAGACATTTATATATTTTGAACATATCCCCTCTTAAGCATCTCCTTTCCAGAGAAAATGAAGTATTTGTGTGTGTAGCCTTTCCTCATAACTGAGGTCCACCAGCCCCTGTATTAGGTTTGTTGCCCTTCTCTGGACTCCCTCCAGCACATCCTTCCTGAGGACTGGTGACCAGAACTGGACGGCATACACAAGATGTAGCCATACCAGGATTTTGTAAAGTGGTAGAATTATAGATTTACTGTATCACTGGAGAAGATCCCCTTTATAGTGCATGCTAACAATCTACGGGCCTTGATTGCTGCAACTTGGCATTGCATGCTGTTGCTGAGTCCATCATTAATTAGGACCTCCAGATCCTTTTCCATCCCTGATTTCCCTGGGCATTCCCCCCAGCGTGCAGAGTTTGCATTCATATTTTTAGCCCCTAAATGCATTACTTCTGATTTATCAAAGTTAAACCTCATTTGTTTTGTAGTTGTCCATGTCTCTAATTTGTTGAGGTCTTCTTGAAAAGTTTCAGTATGATGTTATGCAGTTATTACCCTGCTTAGCTTTGCATTATCACCAAATACCAAGATTGAGCTATTTATACCAACCTCTATATAGTTTATGAACAAGTTAAACAGAATTGGTTTGTTTTAGCACGCAACTGGTGTGAACAGGTCATGATGGTTTTACTAATTAAGAATGATCCATTAGCTACTAAATATTAGGATTCACATACTTTCTCCATCTGGGACCTGTTTAAAGCAGAACTCTTTCCTTTTCACCTCATTTTTAAAAGCAATAATTTAAAATCAATACTTGTAAATTTCCCATCCCAATCTCTTATGGAGTACTGTACTTTAATCACAGTCATAAACTTGTCATAAACATGAACACTTGCTATAATTTTTACATTACCTGTGTGACTTCCAGATTGCAAAACCCTGGTCATAATGTTTTAATGCTGTTCAGAAAAACAAATTAATATGCAGCATTGAAAAAGTTGATTATTATCATGGAGTTGGGCCATATTTCTAGTTTATATGCTACATTTTAAATAAATGTAGTGTACTCAAACAATATGCTTATTTAAAGCATATCTAAACCCAAAAGTAGAATGTTAAAAACTGCTGCTTACTAGTCTTTAGGTGTGGTGACTGTGTTTGTTTTCTTTTTTAAGCCTTTATTCACCTGTCAATTCTACCAGTAACACACGTCCAGTCCTAGAATGACATAGAAACATAGAAACACAGAAAAGTGATGGCAGAAAAAAGACCAAGTGGTCCATCGAGTCTGACTGTTTTTTTTTTTTGTTTTTTTTTGGTTGAGTTTTTTTTGTTAACTTTATTTGCCTGAGAATAGATCTATATTTTCTCAAGCATGTTTGAAGCTATTTACTGTTGACTGACTCAACGCCTCTGCTGGAAGTCTATTCCAATCATCAACTACCCTTTTAGTAAAATAATACTCCTTAACCACTTGCAGACCGGACCATTTTGCTGGTCAAAGACCAGACCACTTTTTGCGATTCGGCACTGCGTCGCTTTAACTGACAATTGCGCGGTCGTGCAACGTGGCTCCCAAACAAAATTGACGTCCTTTTTTTCCCACAAATAGAGCTTTCTTTTGGTGGTATTTGGTCACCCCTGCGGTTTTTATTTTTTGCGCTATAAACAAAAATAGAGCGACAATTTTGAAAAAAACGCATTATTTTTTACTTTTTGTTATAATAAATATCCCCCAAAAAATATATAAAAAAACATTTTTTTCCCTCAGTTTAGGCCGATACGTATTCTTCTACATATTTTTGGTAAAAAAATTGCAATAAGCGATTATTGATTGGTTTGCGCAAAACTTATAGCGTTTACAAAATAGGGATAGTTTTATAGCATTTTTATTAATAATTTTTTATTATTTTTTTTACTAGTAATGGCGGCGATCAGCGATTTTTATTGTGACTGCGACATTGTGGGGGACCCATCGGACATTTTTGACACGTTTTTGGGACCATTGTCATTTATACAGTAATCACTGCTATATAAATGCAGTGATTCCTGTGTAAATGACACTGGCAGTGAAAGGGTTAACCAGTGGGTAGCAGTGTAGGGGTTAAGTGTTCCTAGGGGTGTGTTACTAACTGTGGGGGGGTTGGGCTTTCATTTAGTGAACACTGATCTCTGCTCTAATCACATGGAGCAGAGATCAGCGTCACTAGTTGCTAGGCAGAATGGAGAAATGTTGTTTACACAGCATTTCCTCCATTCGGCCGCTCCGTGAGACGATCGCGGGGATGCCCGCGGCGATCGAGTCCGCGGGTCCCGCGACCGGACTCACGGGGGTCCCGACCAGCGGGGGAGCGCGCCGCCGGCGGCGCGCTCCCGATGGCAGGGCGGCATTGAATATTGGACGTACCTGTACGCCAATATGCCTGCCCATGCCATTCTGTCAACGTACATCGTCGTGCGCTGGTTGGGAAGTGGTTAAATAATACTTTCTGAGATAAATTTTGAACTTTCCTCCAGTTAATTTGAGGTCATGTTCATATGTTCTTTATCTTGATTTCATATTGAAAATACTGCCTTCTTAAACCTTATTCCTTTTATTTAAAGGTTTCATTCATGCCCCCCCCCCCCCCCCTTTGCTCCTCCAGACAGTACATATTAAGTTCCTGAAGTCTCTCTTGATATGTTTTATCCCCCAGATATTTACACATTTTGTTACTCATCCATGACAATGTTCACTCAACTTCCTTTATCTAGACAACAGGAGCAAAATAGGACTATGTATACCTTCCCCCTATAACTGTCTCTAATATAGAGGGGGCAGTTCTGTAGTCCTAAGAGATAGCTGAGAACAATGTAATTGACAAGTGCCTTCAAGTTTCTTTGGGAATGCCTTGTCAAAATGGCTAAAAATTGCCTGAAAATGTTATAAAAGCCAACCGCATTTATCAAGCCTGCCTTTTAGTTACACAAAGGTTTTCATTGTTCACCATTACAACCTTCTAGCTGCTGGTATTCTAACAACCAATGATGTAATCAATTGATCAGTTGAAGGTGAAGAACACTGCAATTCTAGTCATTACCCCTGTGCAAAGTTGTATTTGCTTTGGAAGAATAAACCACCTCTAACATTGGGTGCCCTACGTGTGTGAATGGTGCTATGTTATGTAAAACTATTAGTTTTAGTTTTTTATATTTTAGAATGGGGTGCCTCAAAATTGTGCAGAATTTTAAAGGGTAGCGTGCCTGAGAAGAAAGTTGAAAAATACTGGTGTACAGTATGTAACAAACCAAAGGAGCGAAATAAGAGAAATTAATTGTTATGGTTCACAAGCACCACATCTTGTTATTTTTTTCTTTACATGGTTAAGGATTTTAATCTTTCAGTAATTTTTGCTATGTGAGTCCCCACAAAAAGGTTCCCCTTTACTCTCTATATCAAGGACACATATTGCAATACAAAAAAACAAACAAAAAAACAACAGATGTTTTAATCCTCTCCCACTCTTCTAAAAAATATGGAAAAGGGAAGGTAATTTTTTTTTAAACTATCTATTGTGCTGGCTAGAACTAGCTTTTGAGAGTCTATTCCACATTTTCATTGCTCTTTCTATAAAGAAACCTTTTTGTATGTGAAGGGTAAATATCTTTTCATCCAGGCAAGTACCCCATTGTCCCCTGCGATGAGCGATGAGCTTAACGTGAAAAACTTGACACCAAATTCACTATATGGGGCACCTATGTATTTATACATAGTGATCATATCTTCCCTTAATCGCCTGTTTTCAAGAGAGAATAAATTAACCACTTCAGCCTTGGGAAAGATTTACCCCCTTCCTGACCAGAGCACTTTTTGCGATTCGGCACTGCATCGATTTAACTAACAATTGTGCGGTCTTGCAACGTTGTAGCCAAACAAAATTGACGTCCTTTTTTTTCTCACAAATAGAGCTTTCTTTTGGTGGTATTTGATCACCTCTGTGGTTTTTATTTTTTGGGCTATGAACAGAAAAATAGCGACAAGGTGGCACCGATAGGTGGCACTGATGGGCACTGATAGATGGCACTGATGTGCAGCAGCACTGTCCAGGCACTGATTGTGGGCACTGATAGGTGGTACTGTGGGAATGACAGATGGCACTATGGGCACTGACAGGTGGCACTGGTGGACACTGACAGGTGGTACTGGTGGACCCTGGTAGGCGGCACTTGTAGGGGGCACAGGTGGGCACTGAGGAGCTGGGGCACATCGCAGTGATCAGGACGGATGTCCCACTCATTGCCGCTGGTGATCGGCTTTTTTTTTCTCCTTGTGCTGAGCGAGGAGAAAAAATAGCCAATTACCGGCTGTGTTGACATCACGTGATCAGCTGTCATTGGCTGACAGTTGATCACGTGGTAAGGGGTCGGGATCGACCCCTTACTCTGATCTGTGATCCAGCGAGTCTCATAGATTCGCTGATCACAGAGTGCAACGCGTGTGGCCTTCAGGGGGCGTGCAGGCCGCTTGTGCATGGGACAACATCAATAGATGTAGTCCCAGCAATGCAGGTTCACACTGTAGCCGTCATTCGGCTATAGAGCGGATCCCTAGTGGTTAAAAACCTTTTGTGCTGCAGCAGTTCCCCAGAGTCCCTCATTTTCTTACCTGAGCCTGATCGTTCCAGCAATGAGCACAAGCCCAGCAGCTCCAGCAGCTGTCTTGGGTCCTCATTGGATAGATTGATGGCAGTAGAGCCATTGGCTCCTGCTGCTGTCAATCAAATCCAGTGACACGGGAGCCGTGGGAGCATCCGATTCCTGCTGTCTGTATCAATGGTCGGAGCAGCAGGACTCTGGAGTATGCTCGCACGAGTGCCCCCATTGGAGTGCAGCTCTCCGTGAGGGCACGTGAGAAGAGGAGGAGCCAAGTGAGCCGCCGGGGGACCCCAGAAAAGGAGGATCGGGACGCTCTGTGCAAAACCCTTGCACAGAGGAGGTAAGTATAACATGTTTGTTATTAAAAAACAAAAAACAAAAAAAAGCTTTACAATCACTTTAACATACACATTAGCTGTGTATGGGGAACTGTCAAACACTTTTGCAAAATCCAAGTATAATATAACAACAGCCACTCCTTTGTCTAAGTTTTTGCTTGAAAACTTTGCTTTTTCATAAATTCATGTTGTCTATTGCCTAAAAGTTTGTTTTCTAGCAAAAACTCTTCTATGTGGTATTTTATTAAACTCTCTATCAGTATCTTCCCAACTATTATGCCTGCTAAACTGAACGGTCTGTATCTACTTGGTAAATTTCTTGTTCACTCTTTTAAAATAGGTGGTACCATATTGGTCTTGCACCAATCTAGTGGCACATAGTCAGCCATTAAAGTGACTCTAAAAGTTTGAAACAATGGCTTAAAAATAACAGATCTTAATTCTTTGAGGACACGTTTTAATTTAATTATTTTAAGCAATCTAATCCATTCTGTTTTTGTTCTTTTGCAGCCCTAAATTCCATTTTACATGTTCTGCTATATTCTTCGTAAGTTTCAAAATAATATAGTGTTTCTAATGCCGCGTACACACATAGTGGACTATCCGACGGACTTAATCTGGCGGACTTCCCGCCAGACTGTCCGTCCGACTTTCCGAACGGGCTACTTGCCCACACACGGCACTTTTTCAGTGGACTAATACGGCGTACTAAGTCCGCCGTACTATCCGCCCTACTTTTGAAATGAACGGACTCGCCCACACACGCAGAGGAAAGTCCGCTCATTTCGAGCGGGTCTTCAGGTAGGCAGGGCCCACGAAGGAGACGTCGCTGGCCCCGCCACCTGGTATGGACTTAAAAGGGAACCCCAACACCGAAAAAAATCGGCGTAGGGGTTCCCCCCAGGTCCACAGACCCTTGTCCGAGCACGCTACCCGGCCGGCCAGGAAAGGGGGGACGAGCGAGCGGCCCCCCCTCCTGAGCCGTACCAGGCCGCGTGCCCTCAACATGGGTCCCCCACCTATGTGAATGAGTATGGGGTACAATGTACCCCTACCCATTCACCTGTAAAATAAAGTAAAAAAAAACACAACACACAAGATAAAATAGTTTATTGCACAGCTCCGGGGGTCTTCCGTCTTCGGGGGTCTTCTCGCCGGACTCCTCCGCTATCTTCTGCTAGCTCTTTTGCTAGCGGAGGAGCCCGGCTTTCTTCCTCGCCGCCGCCCTTCTTCCGACTTCGGGGGTCTTGTCCCCCTCTCCGGTTCTTCTGCCGGGCCACCGTGCCTTCTCATAGCTCTTTTACAGGCGGTGGCCCGGTCTTCTGACGCGGCTGTCGTCGCCGCCGCCTTCTGTTCTTCTCTTCTTCTCTTCAGATGTAGACTCGTCGCATGCTTCGCTCACAATGGCTCCGACGCGATGCGCGGTGACTTATACAGGGACATCACCGGATGATGTCCCCGCCCATTATGGTGTCACAGTCCCAGAGGATGCTGGGACTGTGACATCATAATAGGCGCAGACATCATCCGGTGATGTCCCTATATAAGTCGCCGCGTGCCCGGTCCCCGTCATTGTGAGCGGAGGCAACGACGAGTCAACATCTGAAGAGAAGAAAAGAAGGCGTGGCGGCGGCGACAGAAGGTGGGCACACGGCCTGGTACGGCTCAGGAGGGGGGGGGGGGGGCGCTCGCTCGTCCCCCCCTTTCCTGGCCGGCCGGGTAGCGTGCTCGGACAAGGGTCTGATGTGGACCTGGGGGGAACCCCCACGCCGATTTTTTCGGCATTGGGGTTCCCCTTTAAGTCCATACCAGGTGGCAGGGCCAGCGACGTCTCCTTCCTACCTGGAGACCTGCTCGAAATGAGCGGACTTTTCTCCGGGCGGGAAAAGTCCCTTCATTTCAAAAGTACGGTGGACTGGCATACCCACGGCCGGATTGTCCGCCGAAATGCGAGTCCGGCGGGAAGATTGGAGTGCAAAACTACTTTCTAAGTCCGCCGTACCTTCGGGTCAAAAAAGTATGCCGGAGGCTACACACAGGCGGATTGTCCGGCGGACTTGAGTTTGACGGACTTTTCCACCCGATTGTTTGATCGTATGTACGCGGTATTAATTTTTTTTTTTTAAATGCCCTTTTCTTATTCTTTTAAGCTTTTTTAAATTTGTTCATGAGCCACATAGGTTTTATTTTTAGGCTTTTTAAACGTGTTGCCCATGGGAATATATTTTGCAACTAGTTTGCATGCAGTCAATTTGTCCTTTACCCACTTAAGGACCGGACCTCTTTTTTAGATGTGTTGTTAAAAAAATTTTTTTTTTGCTAGAAAATTACTTAGATCACCAAACATTATACATGTTTTTTCTAACAACCTAGAGAATAAAATTCTGGTTGTTGCAATACTTTCTGTCACAACGTATTTGCGCTGCGGTCTTAAAAGCGCACTTTTTTTTTTAAAATGCAGTTTTTGAATTAAAAAATAAGACGGCAGTAAAGTTAGCCCATTTTTTTTTATATATTGTGAAGATAATGTTACGCCGAGTAAATTGAATGTCACGCTTCAAAATGACGCCCGCTTGTAAAATGGCGGCAAACTTTTACCCTTAAAAGTCTTCATAGGCGACGTTTAAAAAATTCTACAGGTTGCATGTTTTGAGTTACAGAGGAGTTAAAGGGCTAGAATTATTGCTCTTGCGCTACCGATACCTCACATGTGGGGTTTGAATACTGTTTTCATATGCTGGCACTACACATGTATGCATTTGCTTCTGAACTTGGGCACGGTGGGATGGGGCGTGTTTAAAAATGTTTATTTTTTTGTTTTGTTTTTACACTGTTTAAAAAAAAAAATGTGTAAAACATTTATTCCTATTACAAGAAATGTAAACATCCATTGTAATAGAAAAAAAGTATGACAGGACCTCTTAAATGTTAGATCTGTGGTCAAAAAGACCGCAGATCTCATATTTATGCTTAAATGCAAAAAAATAGAAAAAAAAAAGCACACCCATATGCAGCGCCACCGATAATGCTTTAACACCATCACACTCTCCATCCACAAGGTCCTCTTTAACATTCACTTTGAGATCACTTTTCACATAGAGACAGACAATGCCACTTTTTCATTTTAGCCCGTCTCTCTGAAAGACACCATAGCCAGGAATGCTCTTATGCCAGGTTTATTTTATGCAGCTGAACAGGCTACCTTGTGTGCTCTTTGTTTTTGTCAGATTTCCAATATACAGAGTTACATGTAATAGGATCATACTTTTTATTGTATAAATTATCCAAACAGACTAGAGACAATCTGCATTTAGCTTTTCTCCAGCTGTGAATGAGTTAAGTTATCCTTTCAAGTAACAAGTTTCGGAAAGTGAATGCTAATGGGTTCAGGCTGTAAAAATTCCACTTTTACAGCCTCGCCTTCTCAGTGAATTATTGGTCTTGCGTATATCATGAGAGAGGAAAAGTGCAGCCCTTGCAGACTTGCAAAGACCTCGTATTTCAAGTATGCCATGAGGGCGCATGACAATACTTTCAAAAACATCTGACACAGGCATCATTTCCCATCTCCCTATAAGCAGTCAGTTTCACTGGGCACCTAATGGAGCCCTTTGATTCTCTATTGAGGTTAATTGTCATGTCCCTGACAATCAAGCCCTACTTAACTACATCTCTCTGGGATTTTGGTGTTAAGTAGGTTAAAATCTACTTCCTCTCTTCGCGAAAAAAATCAGCGCACATAGCAGGATTTCATTGTTCAGTAACTGAAGTATTGCACATATAGCTATAGACAAGAATAAAGTGAAATGTATTGTATACTAAATCAAGGTCATCTGTGTGGCAGATAAAGCATGTCTTTTCCCTGTTTAAAATGTGATCCTGAGGCTTTAAATTGTGCCCTGGCTCAATCTGAGACAAGTCTGTGCTTTGATTTTATTTTACTGCGCAAGTCAATGCATACAAAATACATGTTAGATGTATGCATGGTAAAAGTGCATGTCAAATGAATGTAAACGCAGTTTTTTTATTTTCTTGGATTAATATATTTTTTTCTTGTTTTTTAATTACAAAGAGAGGATGAAAGAAAGAGTAACTCTTATGCCCCGTACACACGAGCGGACTTAAGTCCGACAGACTTCCAAAGGAGTTCCGTCGGAGTTCTGCTGGAATTCCGACGGAGTTCTGACAGACTTTTCGGCCGAACGGACTTGGCCACACACAATCACACTAAACTCCGACGGATTCGAACGTGATGACGTACGACCCGACTCGAATAAGGAAGTTCATAGCCAGTAGCCAATAGCTGCCCTAGCGTCGGTTTTAGTCCGTCGGAGTAGCATACACACGAGCGGAGTTTTCGAAGGGGACCGGGTCCGGCGGAGTTCCTTCGGGAAAATTTGAAGCATGTTCCATATTCTAAAGTCCGTCAGACTTTGGTGAATCAAAAGTCCGTTGCAGCCCACACACGATTGGATAGTCTGACGGACTCGGTCCTTCGGACTTTGGATGTTGAAAAGTCCGCTCGTGTGTACGCGGCATTACATATATCTAAGTGATCTCTCTGGGTCAACAGCCTCCTATGGCTTCCAATACCTTTTCTATGCTGACCACACCCACATTTTTCTACCCCTCAGCCCACCCTATCAGTCTCCTCATGCAGCACTAATTTATAAATGGACAAATCAGTATGGATGTCACAACATTTCCTCAAACTCAATAAATGCAATATATCCAAAATATCCCCACATGCCCCCTGACTTCTCTATTGATATAACTGCCACATATATCGGTCTCAACCTGCAGTATAATAGGTGTATTGCTGGACTATGAACTCCTCTTTCAGCCCCATATCCAATCACTGTCCAAATCTTGCCTCCTCAATCACTGTAATATCTACAAAATATGTCCTTTTAAACCAACACCACCACAAAGTTACTAGTTCACTACTTTGTTATCTTTTGCCTTAATTATAGCAACTCCCTGCTCATTGGCCTAACTTTACATAGGCTATCCCCTCTTCAGTCTATCGTGAGTGCTGCTGCCAGGTTTATCCACCTTACCAACCATTAGGTGTCTGTTACCCCTCTCTGCCAATACCTCCAATGTCTTCTGCTCACTCAACAAATACAATTAAAAACACTAACAACAATGTACAAAGCCATCAACTACTTTGCCTCCAGTTACATTACGGATTTCATCTTAAAATACCAACCAGACCACTCTCTTCACTACTCCCAAGACCTCTTACTCTCTAGTTCCCATGTCACCTCCTCCCACACTTGCCTCCAGGACTTCTTCAGAGACCCCTCCCATCATCTGGACCTCCTGATTTTTAGCTTCCTTGTCAACTACTCCCACACTCACTTCCAGGGACTTTTTCAGAACCACTCCCATTCTCTGGAACTCCTTATCCCAATCTGCCTGACTATTTTCTACTCTATGTGCCTTTGGCAAATCCTTGAAAACTCAGAGAGGCCTATTATGCCTCTAGGATACTTTTATTTTCTCCATAAGCTCATATCTCCCACAGTTATTCCCCTTTGTGTCGCTTAACCGCTCCTTTTAGATTGTAAGTGTTAATGACTTTTATTGAATCATATTATAACTGTACTGTCTCCCTCGATTGTGTAAAGTGCTGCACAAACTTATGGTGCTATATAAATCCTATATTATATTAATAATATTAACAATAATAAAGCCCAGTTTTCTCCACAGCTGCTAACCAATGGAGGCTAGCAGAGAAACGTGGGATAAAACTGAGTAATAAACTACTCACATGTGCTGCTTTGCTGACACCCATCTTTGAGCATTGATCAAGGAGACAGGTAGCCCTAATGTGAGAGAGGGAGAAACATTTATGCAAAAGATTTTTTATAGAACTGTGAGATCTGGATTTATGCAAATTCACCACTGTGGAGCTGCTGGCTATAACAACCAGTCAGATGTCATGTTTCCCAGAGAATGGGAGATAAAAACCATGATGACTGGTGTGATAACCAGTTCACCTTTTGCTACAGTTCCCATAAACCACTCTCTATGCAAAGGACTTAGTTCGAAAGGCCATAACCCTGTCATGGTGGTGTTCTGGGATCAATTCTTGTTAGAGCTACTATCTCATGGAAGGTGTCTCTCTTTGCCATACTGTTTCAACTGGGAGTGCTATTTTACTCCTACATCCTTAAAACATATGCCTATAAAACCTTGTTCAAAGGTGAATTCACATTGGTGCAGTAATGCAGCTGCTGATTCTGTTCTGAAATCCTTAAGGACAGAAATGAGTATACTTGTGCTTCCAACATATTGCCACAGAGATTTGTATGGCATCGGCAGATGTATCACACATTTTTGCATGTAAAAGTTGGAGATTGTTGTAGATTTACAGTTGTTCTGGTGTCCCCCCTTGGGAAACCAGGTAGTACAACCTACATGTAGAATTGTAACATTTACAAAGTATAATTGTGATAACACATCACAGTTGCAAGCCCCAATAACAGCACACAATTTGTCACAATGCATTCACACAAGGAATTTGTATGCTTCTCAAGGTAGCCATACATGCCTGGCTGAACAAGAAAAAATCATTGCATTCCCCCATCCATGCTAACAACATGAATGACAGAGCCTCCACTGTTATTGTATCTCAGTAGCCGTGGTACCCGCTGCTGCCTGAATACAATGGTACCACAAACAGTAACTGCACCTGATAACATTGACTGTTCAGTTAATACATTTCCACTTGGCCCGATTTACCTTTAAACCATTTTTTGCTGAGCCACATGGTCTTTTAAGGACCACCTACAGCCTTAGGCTGGCCATGCATGGTAAAAATTTATTTCCTGCAGCCACGGGTAGCAGGAAAGAAATTTTCATTTTCCCCCCATCAACACAGACAGTGCTGACAGGGGAAACCTTCCTTCCAAGTCATTGTCTGCGAAGAGAAGACAGTGATTATTGCTAGCCGCTATAGCAGCCACTAGTGACAATCGCAAAAGAATCCGGTAGGCTGGTTGTACCCAAATTGACCAGTCGATCAACTTGGTACATTCGGCCTGCCCATTATAACAGTTAGAATCTCAGCCAGTTCCTACTGAACCAGCTGTGATTTGAACCGTGTATGGCTGGCCTTGGTGAAACCATGCACATGCTGGTGTGTCTGTTTTAGTCAAACTCTTCACATATCACAAACTTTAAGATTAATTTATTATGTTTTGCCTTATTCTGTCAAATTTATCTCATATTACATTCATTGACAGCAACAATGCATTAACCTTTCCGTAACACTTGCTGCTCTACTTTAATGATCTTATTATAAGACATCATCAGACTTTTTTGGTTCACAATTATTTTTGTACTGTCTACCCTTGTTAGAATTGCTGCTTAGGGCTCCTGTACAATGGTTCTTTATCGGTTACATTGCAATTTTTCATTACAGGTGACTTTAATTCATATGTAGGAGTTTCAACAAGCATGTGTAATTATTATATACACATTTACAATTCTAAGAATGATTAACAAAAATGAAAACATCCCTAACGCTGAACTCCAGGGACATAGAAACACACCAGCTAATGCAGGTAAGTTACATTTAAAAAATCCTTATAGCGGAACTCCAGAAAAATATATAATACACAAATGAATACGATTCTGTATTTACCAATGCATCATTAAATGTATTTTTATTTTTTGCAGTAAGTGCGAGTCCTTAAATTTGCCTAGATATCAGCAACATGCAGTCTCTGTACAGCAGATCTCAGAAATAGGAGTATGCTAATAGGAGGGGAACACAAAGATAAGCCAATGACTGTGCTGTTTCTCTTTCACTCTCCAGTTAAAGGGTGGGCTCCCATGAAGTGGGCTGTTATTCGCCCCACAAGTCTGAGACCATCTAGTGGTACAAAGGAAGTACTCTGGCAAAGAGATTAAAGGTGAGCTTGCAGCAAAAGCTAAAGTGAATTTAGTAAAAAGTGCAGTTAGTAAAACCAGGTAAACCAACAGCATGGTTAAAAATGCAGGCCTCTTGCAATTACATACTGTACCTTCAAACATCTTCTTGCGTGCCCTGAAAGCCCCTTAAACAATGGCATGCTACAAATTTGGATGCTTCCAAAGAATTTAAAAATGGTCTGCTCCCTTCTTCCTCACACACACTCTTATTGGGCTATGATGAGGGATGGGGAAAGGGGGCAGACAAGCTTTCAACAATAAAGAGTCTTGGATTCAAAGTTCTTGTGTAGCGCAAGTGGATTTTTTTATTCATTTAGGTGACAGTTCAGCATATTTTTCCATCTGTACTTTAGTAAATTCACTATTTATTCAATATATATATATATATATATATATATATATATATATATATATATATATATGGTTTCTAACTATAGATAAATGAGTGACACAATTTTCAGGAAAATCTACATATTTCTATCACATAACTACTTGTAGTACATTGTATGTAGTTATGTGGGTTTAGAATTTTAGAATCTAAAAGTTATCTCAACATGCAAGCAATGGCCCCTCAGATCTGACTGTATTGAGCTGGAAGACAGCATCTGTGTTTTGAACCCAATGTGAATAAAGTCCAAAGTCGGAAATTCAAAAATATTATATTGTTGAGGTCTAGTTGCTTCCGGAAGGAAGTTCACCTCTCCTCCCTCCCTGCAATCTTCTGGGACATGTCACAGGTCCCAGAAGATTGCCCAGCTATTCACAGCGCATGGACAGTGCATGTCCCGCTGTGAAGCCACAGGCGAGTGCCCATAGTTACAATGCTGGTGCTGCAGAGAGGAGGGGGAGAGGATTGGGGCTCTGTTTGCCCGCATTGCTGGACAACGGGACAGGTGAACGCCTGATTATTAAAAGTCAGCAGATATACTTTTTGTAGCTGCTGACTTTTAAATGGGTTTACAAAAGCTTATGTAGCAGCCTGATATTTTATGGAAAGCAGAGTTTTCTGACTCTCTGGCTTTCTGAGGTGTGCATCTCACACAAGTCTGTAACTTGTTAGTGGTTATAAATTGTGTGTTTGGGAGATTTTCCTGTGTCCAGGCTGGTATTCTTGCATTAATGACAAGTGTGCTAGTACATTTTTGGGAATAACATTTTTTTCCTGTCATATTCTACCTATCCGATATACACTATATTACCAAAAGTATTGGTATTTACACACACACACACACATGGCATCCCAGTGTTAATCCATAGGGTTCAATATTGAGTTGGCCCACCCTTTGCGGCTATAACAGCTTCAACTCTTCTGGGAAGGCTTTTCACAAGGTTAGTGTGTCTATGGGAATGTTTGACCATTCTTCCAGAAGTGCATTTACAGCGAGGGAAAAAAGTATTTGCTCGCCTGCTGATTTTGTACGTTTGCGCACTGATAAAGAAATGATCAGTCTATAATTTTAATGGTAGGTTTATTTTAACAGTGAGAGACAGATTAACAACAACAAAATCAAAAAAAAAATGCATTTCAAAAAAGTTATAAATTGATTTGCATTTTAATGAGTGAAATAAGTATTTCACCACTTTGCAAAACTAATTCAAAAATTATTGTAAAATGATCTGAGTGAAGATTGGGTTGATCATCTGTATAAAATGTAAAGTGATTTAATCACACATGCGAATGAAATCTACAACCAGGTGAGCCTCAATCTATATACCCCTGTACACGGTCGAATATTCCCATGGACAATGTCCGATAGGACTGTGTTGTCGGATAATCCGACAATGTGTGGGCTCCATCGGACTGTTTGCGTCGGAATATCGAACGGACCAATTTTTAGAGCTGGGCTACTCTTAAGGTGCCAGCATACATTTTGGACAATTTCATGCACTTAATTTTGTAGGAACAGTTTGGGGTTGGCCCTTCCTGTTCAAACATGACTGTGCACCAGTGCACAAAGCAAGATCCAAAAAGACATGAATAAGCTAGTTTGGAGTGGAGGAACTTGACTGGCCTGAATAGAGTCCTGACTGCAACCCAATATAACACCTTGGGAATGAATTAGAGCACAGACAGGGAGCCAGGCCTTCTCTCCAACATTAGCTCCTGACCTCACAGATTTGCTTCTGGCAGAATGGTTAAAAATTCACATAGGCACACTCCTAAACCTTGTGGACAGCCTTCCCAGAAGAGTTGAAGCTGTTATAGCTGCAAATGGTGGGCCAACTTGATATTGAACCCTACAGATTAAAACAGGGATGCCATTAAAATCCATGTGCGTGTAAAGGTAGGCATCCCAATGCTTTCTGTAATATAGTGTATATTAAAGTGGTTGTAAACCCTTACAAACCACTTTGACCTACAGGTAAGCCTAGATTAAGGCTTACCTGTAGGTCCAAGAAATATGTCCTAAACCTATACGGTTTAGGAGATATTTACAAAAAGACAGCCACCATGTTTTTGTGCAGGCGCACTAGGTAGGCTGCAGATCATGGCGATATGCCGCTCGTATCGGCTCCCGTGCGCATGCGCGGGAGTGACGTCATCGCGGCTCCGGCGAATCACAGCGCCGGAGCAGCGAGATCCAGAAGTCACTCCGAGATACATGCCAGCGGCGAACATGAAGACAGAGGACTGCTTCGGGGGCTTCGTTCTCAATTAAGTTATTCATAATGAGCTAGTATGCTATGCATACTAGCTCATTATGCCTTTGCCTTGCAGGTTGCATTTTTTTTTACTTCCTCTTTCATTTCTGTCCCAAATAATATGTTACAACTTTTTATATTTCTGATATGTGTCTTGTACAAAAAGTATCTTGTTCTCTTTGCATTGCATTCTTTGTGTGAAGTACCTGACGTCCTTGTCAGTCCCTCTGCTTGGATGTTGCAGAAGACCCCGGGCTGCCGCATTGACTATTACTAGGCATGGATACTTAGGGCCACTGCGGACATTGATGTGCTTACTATTCTCTGAAAATGTAGTTGCCACTTATGTGCTGTGCTTTTCCCATATCTATTCTGTACTTCGTTTGGTGTAATGTGATCTTTATTGATCTTTCAGGCCACATAGCTGACGGTCCTATGTCCGCTTTCCCAGACTGGATCACTGTGCCTTTCTTCACTGAGAAATCCACCATTCCAGGCTGCAAATCTATGACTTCGGATTTTAACTGTTTATGTGAGTTGCCAATTGTCTCTTTCTTTCTCAATGACTGCTCAAGGTACTACACTCAGATTGCACATTCTGCTGTCCTTATCTATCACTTCAGTCTAAAATGAGAGGCATCGTTGTTGAGCATTATAGTGGGGAAGCGACCAGGTCCAGAAGGACAAAGTAGTGGTAGGACCATGCAAAGGAGAGGCAAGGCATGTCTGTTTTTTCTTGCTCAAAGTGGTTGACCATTTTTTTTACTCTTCACTGCTTGACACTTATTTCTTTTTCGATTAATGCAATGTCAGGCACTAATATACAGTGTTATACACAATGCTCAGTTTACAAATATTGATACATAGCATGGTCTAATTCTTTAGATAAGAGCAGGTAATATATTACATCCCATTGTGAAATCTTGTGAGCCAATTTTCTATTTAGCCAAGAACAGGATTGGTAGAGACCTCATGTTTCATTTTTAAACCTTCGCTACTTGCTATTTAGCATTTAGTCTTGCACTAAGCACTTTTGCCAGGCAATACAATCTTGCACTATATGGATTAGCTTCAATGCATTAATGAAAAAGGCCTTCTTGAACTCTAAGTTCCACTGTTATTTTGCATTGTATATAACTGTGTATTGCAAGTTTATTTTAAATGACATCACTTTTATAAACCAGTTGAACTCTCTCTGCATACTATAGATACAGCAATCACAAATGTCTCCTTTTGCCATATATAGCTTTCTTAGATGTAAAATAAAAATGAGGTCATAAGTTTTTCTCCCCGTTGGCAAAAGGAAATCATATGATTTGCTGTTCCCCTATTCAACTGTTTCTGATCCCAAAGGACCACTGGAGCCAAGCAGTATATTAGTAAAGAAACTAAATATTCCATTTTACATGGTGTACTCGGTAAGGATGTAGTTAAACGCAATTGTCATTTTTTGGTTGCCATAGGCTTTTCTTACACGCATGTACAAATCGTTTTTTTATTACCCGTTTTAGCTGTGTCCCTTGTGTTTCACTTTGTTATCTAGAAATAGGTATGAGAAGCAATGGGTGAAATCGTTTATATTGTTTTTCTGCCTGCTAATAAAATTGGAATTCAGCTGGTATGCCAGCTATATCTCATGGGTTTTTGAAAAGCACTTCTGCCTATAAGAGGCCTCTGACACTAGCCTTGGACCACAGTAGAATTGTCATCTCCCCATAAATGTAATAAGGAACCAATGATATTTATATAGAAATGTCATTGATGTTTATGATTGTGAAAATGGAATCTCTATTATTATAAAGGAAATGGGAAAGAGCAACAAAGGGCCAAAACTTCTAAAGTAGAGATATGCACTAAGCAAAGATTTCTATGGCTAAATATTGTTTCTACATTAGCTTTTACAACATTTTTTCAAAACGTGTTTATAGTTATATAGGAATTTTGCTCAATATGAGCGCTTCCAGAACAAAATAATGTTTTCATCTTCCGTACAAATTGCAGAGACTGATAACAAACGTTACTACAAAGTACTCATTAGTGGGATTTAATAAAATTCTACAGAACTAAGTCAAAGTGATTAGGGATAGTCCCAATGTTTGAATCAAACCTAAGTTCGACTCGAACATTGTGTGTTCGTTTGTTCGTAGAACAAGCTGAAGATCAATCATCAGCTTTGAACACTAACACACTTCCTTATAAAGACCCATAAGACTTGCTGGTAGAGATGCTGGGCCCTAGAGCCCTTCTCCTGCTGTTGGTGTCTTGACGGATGCTGGGTCCTAAGCCCTTCTCCTACTATTGGTTCCCTGACACAGGGTGCCTTTGGCCAATCATGGCTCAGGAGCTAAGTTCACGTCCCACACTATATAAGGCTGCTGCTTACACAGTGGCCATATATAGTGAATTAATGGAGACTGGGCAGGGTAGTTAGTGTAGTGTGCAGTCAGTCAGTGTAGCATATATATATTACAGTTCAGAATATATAGCTCAGATACTGTAGTACATTTCAGAGTATATAGTACAGTCAGTGTAGTGTGTATATAATACATTTCAGAGTATATAGTGCAGTCCATGTAGTGTATATAATACAGCTCAGAGTATATAATGCAGTCAGTGTAGTATATATAATACAGTGGAGAGTATATAGTGCAGTCAGTGTAATATAGATAATAGAGTTCAGAGTATATAGTGCAGTCAGTGTAGTATATATAATACAGTGCAGAGTATATAGTGCAGTGCAGAGTGCGTTACTGCAAGTTTAACACCGTATATTTCAATGTGTTGCGTGTTGTTTAACACAGTATATTTCTGTGTGTTTAACTCAGTATATTTCAGTGCATTACTGCAAGTTTGACACTGTATATTTCAGTGCGTTATTGCAAGTTTAACAACGTAAATTTCAGTGTGTTACTGCAAGTTCATTACCGTATTTTTCATGTGTTACTGTAAGTTTAACGTCATACATTTCAACGTGTTACTGCAAGTTTAATGCCGTATCTTTCAGTGTGTTACTGCAAGTTTAACACAGTATATTTCAGTGTTACCTTTTATTTAACACAGTATACTGCAACTTTAACGGCGCATATTTCAGTACGTTACGCACCATTTAATGCAGATTATTTCTGTGTGTTAGTGCACATTTAATGCAGTATATTTTAGTGTGTTACTGCAAGTTTAACAGCGCATGTTCCTGTGTGTTACATGCCATCTAATGCAGTTTATTTCTGTCCGTTAGTGCATGTTTAATGCAATAAATTTCAGTGCATCACTGCAAGTTTAACACCATTTATTTTAGTGTCTTACTACAAGTTTAGTGCGTTACTGCAATATATTTTGGTGCATTACTGCACATTTGACACAGTATATTGCAGTGTGTCAGTGCAGTCTTACTGCAGTATATTATTTTATAGTGCATATATGTTATTTAGTGCAGTCATTGTAGTATATATAATACAGTGCAGGTTATATAGTGCAGTGCAGAGTATATAATACAGTGTATCGAAGTGGTTAAGGGGAACCCTATGACAGAATTAAGAAAAAAACAGCGTGGGGTCCCCCCCCAAAAAAAATCCATACCAGGCTGTTTGGGTCTGGCATAGATTTTAAGGGGAAATCCACATCAAAATAAAAAAAATGGTGTAAGGTCCCCAAAAAGTCCATACCAGGCCCTTATCTGAGCATGCAGCCTGGCAGGCCAGAAAAGGAAGGGGACGAGCGAGCGTCCCCCCTCCTGAACCATAACAGGCTGCTTGCCCTCACCATTGGGAGGGTGCTCTGGGGTGCCCCCCAAATCACCTTGTCCCCATGTTGATGGGGACAAGGGCCTCTTCTCCACAACCCTGGCTGTTTAATGCCATGTATTTCAGTGCGTTACTTTCCGTTTAACGCAGTATAGTTTATTGTTTAATGACATATATTCCAGTGCAGTAGTTCAATAGCCAGTAGTCAATAGCTTCCATCTCGTGGTTGAACCTGAGCAGGCATGAGTTTGCATACACACAAACGCATTTTCGGATAGGAACTTTTTCCGACCGAAAAATTGAGAATATGCTCTCAATCTTTTTTCGGCCAGAAAAAGTCAGATGGAGCATTTTCACGACCAAAAGTTCTCATCAGTCTTTTGCTGGCCGAATTTCTGATCGTGTGTATGGCGCATTACTACAAGTGTAACGCCATATATTTCAATGCATTACGTTCCGTTTAACATAGTTTATTTCTGTATGTTAATGTATGTTTAGCGCAGTATATTTCAGTGCATTAAAGCAACATTAACGCTGTATATTTCAGTGTGTTACTGCAAGTTTAATGCAGTATAGTTCAGTGTATTACTGCAAGTTTAATGCTGCATATTTAAGTGCCTTACTGCAAGTTTAACGCAGTATATTTCAGTGTGTTACCTTACATTTAACGCAGTATAGTTCAGTGCTTTACTGCAACTTTAACATTGTATATTTCAGGACATTATGTGCCATTCAACTTAGTTATTTCTGTGTTTTAGTGCACGTTTAAAGCAGTATATTTCAGTGCATTACTGCAAGTTTAATGGTGCATGTTCCAGTGCGTTACGTGCTGTCTAATGCAGTTTATTTCTGTCCGTTCATGTTTAATGCAGTATATTTTAGTGCGTTACTGTAAGTTTAACACCATATATTTTAGTGCATTAATGCACGTGTAGATAAGAGGAGAAGAAACTCTGGACAGCTGCCCTCTGGATGGAATCTGAAGTAACTTGTGCCTTTATTTTTCAAGTAAAAATCACATCACATGAACCACAGCAAAAGAGAACATGGAACCAAAAACTGACGCGTTTCGCATTGAAATCAGTGCTTACTCATAGCTTTCTTTTTGTCAAACAAGCCCTTCATTAAATCCCATTTAAAAGTTTTTCTTATTTGTATTGACTACTATATAATTATATGTTATGTATCGACATCTACTCAGAGTGAAACATAATGAAAACTAAAGTTAACTGTTCACATGTCTGAAGATCTCCATATGCTTAATGGATGGTAATCACTAACATCTGTTTACACCTCCCCACATACACGAGCCGACTCTAAATCATTTTGTGTATCAGGCACAACCAAACCTAAACGTGCATATATAGCACGATCACAGTAAACATGAAAATATAAAAAAAAAAAACATTTAAAAACAAATTAATTAATAATAAATGACCCAATATTGCACATAAAACAGAAGTTAAATGAACATTAAATGTAAAACAACTTGATTTGCACAGGGATCTTAGGCTGTGCTTGTTCCTCAGCTGTAAACTCTGATCCTCTTTAGAATGTACTGTATAATGCATACACATATGTAAAATGATGGAATACCATTTATAAAAAACATAACCAAATAAACCACTATAGCTGATATGTCTACGTTTATAGGGAAAGTTATTATTATATATAGCCATGTATGAATGATCGGATGAGAGAAACAGCCGTATAAAAAAGCAGAACCCTTACAGGCAGTAAAGTGAAGACAAATACGGGAATTCAAACACAAGAGAAAAAAAAGGACAGATGCAGATAGCCAAGAACTAAAACAAAAAATATACACATGCGCTGTCTAAAATTAATTGTCTCATATATAATAGTTCAATTCGGGTGATGAGAGAAATTAAAGAGATGTCTTGGTTTACGGCATTCATTTTAAAACCAACCCTGGAGCGAGTGTCTAAATGCAGGGAGAACATGAAAAATAGGTAGTAAAAAGCGAGGGTCTAATAGCAATAAACACGTATAAACATGTGTGCTACCCTCCATATTGGTGTGACATGTGGAATGACTTTGACCCATATGAATGCATGCATATAAACATGTTTTGTTGGTCGATGTGCACGCGCGTGGATAAAGGTCCGCACAGTGATAACATTGATGCATATAATAGGAACGAGTCATTCAGACCCGGAACATTTGTAAACTCATATTAATGCATGTATACATATATATTTTTAGAAAATTGATGTGAACGTGTATGGACAAATCCGAACAACAACACCAATATATGAAACAACATCAGGTCACTCAAATCCAAGCCCCACTAGACAAAGCTAATGTGTTTAAGATATTCCAACTTTTACACAAATATGTAAATTAAACAAACACATGCACCTCTGTGTTAATGTGACATGTAACAAATGGCAAAAGATCGTAATAGATGAGCTATGAGTAAGCACTGATTTCAGTGCGAAGCGCATCAACATTTTTGGTCCATATTCTCTTTTTGTCAGCCTGTTGGCTTAGCCCTCCCTCCTCTGGGCTGGCCACTCAGCTGTCGGCTAATTGCCAGCTCTCTTCTCTTTCCACAGTTACCAGCTGTTCCTGATGATGCTCGTCTGACCTGCCTATTTAAAGCCTTCCAACTCACTTTTTCCTTTGCCTTTGCATTGGTTACATAACAAGGAACCATCTCCTGCTGTTTGTTTCAAAGACTGGCTTGCTGACATCCCTCCTGGCTTCTTGTCCTACTTGTGGTTGCTCTCCTTGGATCCTTGACTTCTGGCCTGGCTGATTACCCGATCTGGTTAATGAACTTTGGACTGGCTGACTACACGATCTGGCTACTGGACTCTGGCTATGCTTGACTACGCTTTTTTCTATTTACCTTTTATTTTTATTAATAAACAAGTGTGATTTGATTGTACTTCTGTCTCAGTCTGTTTCATGGTTTCTGACACTTTTGCTGTGGTTCGTGTGATGTGATTTTTACTTGAAAAATAAAGGCACGACAAAAGTTGGAGGTGCTCAAAAGATAAGGGCACGCTCCTGCACATATGGTGGTCATGCCAATTACTTCAGACTTTCTGGTCACAGGTACGTGACATAACCTCTCAAGTAACCATGTACCCTATTGAATTCACCCCAGCTCGGCTCATTCTTCACCACTCTTCAACTTCAACCCAATCTTACAGGAAGTCCGTAGGGGTCCATATGATCAACGCTGCTAAATTGTGCATTTCAACCCACTGGGGCACCCCACACACTCCAACGGTATCTGAATGGCTTATGCGCGTGGGAAGAATAGCCGAACTGGAAGAATTGATCCACATTGCCCGAGATTCCCCTTCAAAATATACGCAGACATGGGCTTGTTTCGTACTTCAGACAGATACTCCACCATAATGAATTCAAATCGCCCTCACTGCTCCAATAGCTGCACAAGATTATCCCCATCAGTTCTCCCTTGTTAGACACTTTTGTTTTTCATGTCTGGTATCCCTGGCCCACCCTATACAGGAGCCCAGGGTGAGCCCCCGCTGGTCGGGGGCTCCTACGTAGAACCCCCCCTAACTGAAAAAATGGTGGAGGCCGGGAGGGTGACACCCTTGGACAACCCCCCCTCCCCCTCCCATTGCTCCTCACCTGTCCCTCTCTCCCCCTCCCCTAGTCATTTCCCTCCAGGTTGCCCCCCCCCCCCACCCTCTTTCCCTACTGATGACTGACTTTCTTTATCCCTTGATTACCCTAGCCTAGACGACTGCCCATTTTCCTTACTCATTCCACCTACTGAGACAGATGAAACCATTTTTCCATCCAAAGTCTCCTAATCAGACAGCTGAGACACAGATTCTAAGATTCATATTGTGAAATATGTATAAATGTCCAATGCATTGAGCGACTCAACCCCACATTGTGGGAGATGGAGCCTGGCAGGCCTACTGCCATACTCGATATGCTTAATAGTAAATAGTGGAGACATATAAAGTTGTTGAAATATCAGTAAACCTTGTTAATTACCATTCATCTGGTCAATCTACACTTGTAAATGTTTGCAATGTACACACATTGTCAGTTCATTTATATGATACTTCTGTATTTGCATTTTTATTTATTTATTTTTTTATTTTATTTTTTTTAAAACATATTTTTATTAGAGTTTAGCAAAATACAAAGAGCAAGTCAATTGACAGTTAGTAGTAGATACAAGTAGTCAGGCATTAGGATAAGACCCAAACATTAGTGTAAGCGAAAGAAAAGAAAAGAAAAAGGGGGGGGGGGGGGGAGAGAAAAGAAGAGAGAATGGTAAGAGGGGGGGGAGGGGGGGTTGTATGCCATCTCAATTCCAGCATAGTATAGTAAACCACAATTGCAAAGAAAAATTACAATAACAACAATAGGTGACCCGATCCCACCATGACCAGTTATTAAGCGTATAAAGTAGTGTTGGTAGACCTGTGGAAGTCCAGGAAGTATGAGCAAGTAGTTGACTTGTAGACAATAGATCAGCAGCCTATGAAGCGAGTGCACGACCAGCACAGTCCAGAGTATAGCCATTGGGCTTATGGTGGATAATGCACGATTTTGAGGGGGTGGGTAGGAAGATGGGAGGTCGGTAATTTAAGCTTCCCCAGCGTGTTCGTGAGGTTACGTTTGAGGTACCAGTCGGTATATCTGAAAGGGTGCATGAGAGGTGGAATGTCTGCAGGACAAAATGACTGTTCAATGTAATTTTTCCACCGTGAGAAGAACCGGGCAGTGGACTGGAAATGTGAGGATATAGTATCAAGTCTTTCCATATAGAACAAGGAGAGGAGAGCTTGTTTCACTCCATGGAGACTCGGAGGAGACGAGTTGATCCAATGTTTCATAATGGTTCTTCGAGCAGCTAGCAGACAAACGTGTGTCCAATGGGAGAGCGCCAGAGATCCTGGTTGCGATCTTGGAGGGTTGGCGGGGTCACAGCTGAACAAGCAGGTAAGTTGATCTTTAGGCAGATGTACATTAGTAATGGTGAATATGTACCGTAATTCAGCACTGAGTCCCAGAAGGCGGAAATTGAAGTACAGTCCCAGAGGCGATGAAGCAGGGTAGGGCGATCAAAAGAGCACCATGGGCACTTGGATTGGGAGGGATCCCCATTGTTTGTGTGAAATGGATAGTAAGCCCTATGGATAAGTTTGAATTGAGTTTCCCACCAGATTTCAGAAATTATGAGTTTATGGATGAGTCTGTAACCCTGTAGAATATTATCAGAGAGGCTCATGTCACCAAGGATGGAAGCCCAATTCTTGAAGGGAGCAAGGTGATATTTGTCAGCTTGGTAGGTGATCAGCTGAGTATAGAGATCGGAGACAGAATAATGGTCTTGTTGAAGCATAGAGTCCAAGGGGGATGTAGAGCAAGAGTCCGGCCGAGTCCCTCCTATAGTTTGCAAATAGTGGGTCAGTTGGTAATAGTGAAACACCTGAGAGAGAGGAAGGGAGTATTCATGAGCCAAGGCTTGGTAGAGTTTGAGTCGTCCTCGAGCATGGTCATAAAGGGATGCTACTGTGGTAAGACCTTTTGTGCCCCAGAGTGTAAAGGCCGGATGGGCCGTGGAGGGGGGAAACATTGGGTTTCCTTGGATGGTCAGGTGTTTGGATATATTTGTAGGTAGTCCCATGAGTTTTCTAGCTTCCCTCCAGGCTATCACTGTATCACGAACAAGTACATTCATTTTGAGGTGTCCTGGGAGGACATGCAAATTGGAATGGAGAACAGCAGGGAGAGTATAGGGGTGCACCAATGCTTTTTCAAGATCGTGGTTTGAATATCTAGTTTTGCCTACTATCCAATCTAACCCCTGACGTAATAGGCAGGAGAGATTGTAGAAGCGAATATTGGGCAGGCCAGCCCCTCCCTCAGACTTCGGGAGACATAATTCCTTAAGAGCAATGCAAGGCTTTTTGTTGGCCCAAAGGAAGGCATTGAGGGCTTTGTGCATTTTTTGTATATCGGAGTGTTTTATTAAAAGTGGGATAGTTTGCATCGGATACAAAAGTCTCGCAAAGGAGATCATCTTGAAAAGATGACATCTCCCAAAGAGTGAAAGCGGCAGGCCTGCCCAAGACTCCAGTTCCTGCACAATTTTAGCAATCAGTGGAGGATAATTGAGGGAATACAGTGATGAAGGTTCTCTACCAATGCATATACCCAAGTACGTGATGTATTGACGTGCTAGAGTGAAGGGCGAAGAGGATTGCCAGAGTTTGGCTTTACGCGGATTCAGGGCTAGGACTTCGCATTTATCATAGTTGATTCGAAACCCGGAGCAGAGCCGGAAGGTTGTAAATAGATCACGGAGGGTGTCAAAATCGGTTGAAGGTTTAGATGAAAAAAGGAGGATGTCATCCGCAAAAAGAGCGGATTGTAACTTTTGATTGTTGATGGGGATACCACTTACGCCGTCGGGGGAATTTAGGATTCTAGACAGGGGTTCAATGGCCAAATTAAAGAGAAGGGGAGAGAGGGGACAGCCTTGCCTCGTGCCTTTAGTAAGAGGAATGGTTGGAGAGACGAAATCTGGAGTCACCAATCTAGCAGTCGGGGCATCGTACATCTGGCGTAGGAAATGCAAGACTGGACCCGAGAAGCCAAAAGTCTGGAGTACTGTGAACAACCAGGTAAAGTTAATATTATCAAAGGCCTTCTCGGCGTCAATAGAGATAATGGCCATATCACAGTCCGGATTTTGTTTGGCACATTCCAATGCCAGGAGCACCTTGCGAATGTTAAGAGTTACAGATCTACCAGTGGTGAAACCAGATTGGGCTGGGTGAAGAAGGGAGGGAAGGAGTATGGCTAGACGGGAGGCAATAATTTTGGACAAGATCTTTACATCGACATTTATTAGGGATATAGGTCTGTAGGAACCCGGGAGGGAGGGGTCTTTGCCTTTTTTTGCTATCAATTTAATATGCGCTTGGGAGCCCGTGGGGAGATAGGAACCCCCGTGCCAGAGAGTAGAGAATACTTTGCATAAGGTATCAGGGAGAAAGTCTTGAGTAAGTTTATAAAATTCCGCAGTATAACCGTCGGGTCCCGGAGCTTTGGAAGAGGACAGGGATTTTATAGTTGACTTAACATCTTCTAATGTGATGGGGGCGTTAATGGCCTCTAATTGTGGGGTAGTTAGTTTCGGCAGGTGGATCTTGGATAACAGATGATCTGCTAAGGATTGATCAATAGGGTCTTCAGCATACAAGGACGTGTAATATTCAGTAAGGATGGTACTAATTTCTTTAGGAGTAGAAGCTAGAGACCCGTCAGTGCGTTTTAAGGTATGAATATAGGTGGGGCGATAAAAACCTGAGCAGAGCCTGGATAGAAGTTTGCCTGCCTTGTTGCCATATTTATGGAGACGTAGGGTATGGAAGGAGGAGGTTATACGTTCTTGAGCGTCAGCCCACAGGTCAAAGTCCTGCTTGGCTAGTTGCCAGGCAGCGACGTTGGCAGGAGTACGGCTGCGCAAGAGGTTTAAGTGCATGGAGCGTAATTTGTTGCTGGCTAATAAATATTGCTGTTTAGAGTGTCGCTTGTATCGGGAAACATAGGCTATGATTTTGCCTCTAAAGTAGGCCTTACCCGTTTCCCAAAAAAGATTGGGGTCAACTAAATGTGCGCTATTAGTTTCTGTATATTCTGTCCAGCTAGAGAGAAGCATCTGTTTAAAATCCTCGCTTTCGGCTAGGTGAGAGGGGAAGCGCCATGAGGGTGATGGTGAAGAGGGCTTAGCATGTAGTACACGGACCAAGACTGGGCTATGGTCTGTGATCACCATGTCTTTAATTTCTGGGTCTCTGATGAACGACAACAGAGGTGGGGATGCAAAAAAGTAATCGAGTCACGAAAAAGATTTGTGGGGGGGGCGAGAAAAAAGTGAATTCCCGATCGGTGGGATGGGTTAGGCGCCAAACATCAGTGAACTGTAGAGAGGAAAATGTTCTGTCCAAGGGAGTGGCGATTGATGTGTGGGGACTAGCCGTAGAAGAGGAGGGAGGATCCCGGTATTGCCTGTCTTCAAGTGGATTAATGACAGAGTTGAAGTCACCACCAACTAGGTGTAGAGCTTCAGGTATGCGTGATATCCAGGCCAACATGTCCTGGAAAAACGCTGCGTCAGGTGAGTTAGGGGCGTAAATGTTGGTGAGAGCTATGTCTTTGGTAGCCAGGGTGAGATGTAAGGTAAGCATACAACCACTTGAGTCAGTTCGGACGTCACGTGTCGTGTAGCGGAGGTGTTTGTGTAGCAGGATAGCTACACCCGCCTTACGGCCATCAGCTGGTGAACCATAGACCTCTCCGACCCAGAGTTTTCGGAGGCGTAACAGATCAGCGGCTGAAAGATGGATCTCCTGAAGGAGCGCGACATCTGCCCTCAGACGTTTAAGGTGTCGAAGTATTTTCATACGTTTCGCAGGTGACCGAAGGCCCTTGACATTCCACGTGACCACGGTCAGTTGGTCTCCGCTTGTGTCAGCCATTAGGTGCGTTGGGAGTGTGTAAAAGCATCAATACATTGTCTAAAGGATACATAGAGGGGATCACGGTGTACATGGTAGTGTGCATGGGTAAATATACATAAGATGGCATACAGGACAGGCGGGGAGGAGAAAGAGGCGGAAGGAGAGAGAAGAAGAGAGGGAGAATCAAGAGGAAGGGGAAAAGAGGGGAGAAAGATAGAACGGTAAATCAACCAAACAAGTGCTATCATCAACTTCACCTTTTTCCACACAAGGAACGCTGTGTGAGTGCATCTCCCAGAGAGTGACCTTACCCCCTGGGAGAGGCAGGACTTATACCCCGGGGAGGAGGGAAGGGTAGGACGGGAAGGCCTGGGAAAGTGGGGGAGGGCCAGGGTAAGACCAGGAAGGGAGGGGTGGAAGGGAAGGAGGGGAGGAGAGGAGGGGAGGGAAGACTGAGGAAGGAGGGCGGGGGGAGGGACCGTGGGAGAGACCAGAGTATAATGTCGAAACACTGAGAGCGACGAGATAGTAAAATAAAATAAAAAATAACGTAACAGTGATCGGCCCAGTGGAGGCAACGAGATCAAGACATAGAGTATACAGTACAATAGATAAATACAACCAAGAACTCACAAATCAGGAACAGAAAAACAAAAAAGCGGATGAAGAGTTGCAAACCAATATAATGGAGGCATGCAGGTAAACTTACGAACATACAGAGCACCAACTCCCAGTCTGCGCTGGGTCAATAAGGAGAGCGAAATCGCCAAAGCACAAAACAGTAAAGATGAGTAGTAAGGGGAGATCTTCAGCGTATTTCTGTACGTTGGGGATGGTTTGTGGAGCGACTTCGCTTGTAAGGCGGTTTTTCAGGGCTCAGACGTTGAGTGGTAGAAGCATGAGGGTCCAGTGCCGATCCCGGCGAAGGGCTCCTTGTCGAGGGGACATGTGTAGTGTCCATTTCCGCAGGGTAATTGAGAAAGTGTTCCACTTCAGCAGGGGACGTAAAAGTGCGACGAGTACCATCAGGAGAAGTGACATGGAGTACCGCCGGGTACGCTAAAGTGAACTTAACATGGTTGTTGAAGAGGGCCGCACAGATCGGTGAGAAAAGCCTTGCGCATCTTCATGACTTCAATTGAATAGTCTGCGAATAGAAGCAGGTTTACGCCGTCAATAGCCAGGGACCACTGGGAGCGGAATTTTTGTAGGATGGCATGTTTATCTGCATAATTGAGATATCTGACAATAACCGCCCTGGGTTTAGAGCGCTTGTCATTAGGATGGCCCAGGCGATGGGCGAGTTCAACAACACACGGCGTATTGAGGCCCAATTGAGCGGGAATGGCTTCAGCGCAGATGTCTGTTAGCTGCGCATTTGTGATCGACTCAGGCAGTCCCACAACCCTCAGGTTGTTCCTTCTAGTGCGATTCTCCAAATCGTCAATTTTGATCCATAAATCTCTATTGGAGTGAGTGAGGCGTGCTATGGCTGCAGACTGTGCTGTGGTGTCATCCTCCATTATGGATATACTTTCCTCTGCGTGTGTGAGACGCTGTGACTGTAGATGAAGCTCAGTGCAGAGTTGCTCCATAGCTTTCTGAATGGCCGTGTCAATAGTAGAAGTCAGTGTGGGAGTCAGGAGTGACACTACAGCCTGGGCAATGTCAGCAGAGGGAGCCGTAGCTGTAGTGGAGACAGCCGGAGACAGCGGAGGAGGCTCTGTGAGGCAGTGTATGGGCGCCATTTTGGCTGCTGTCTCGGCCGCGTCCGTCTCAGCGCCGATCGCGGCGGAGAGCGATCGTTGCGCGGATCGCTCCACAAAGCGATCCATCAGCGGCCCGTCATCTCCCTGAGGCTGGTGGGGGGTTCCCCGAGGCAGATGGCAGGTTATTGGCCGGTTTCAGGGGGTGAGCGGTCGGAGCGATGTCCGCTTACCTCCTCCTCATGTGGCGCCGGAACCGGAAGTCCTGCATTTTATTTTTAATAAAATCTTTCATGGAAAAAAAAAAAGAAAAATAAAGGCACAAGTTACTTCAGATTCCATCCGGAGTGTGGCTGTCCAGAGTTTCTTCTCCTCTTATCTATCTGCTTGTGCAATTAGCCAGAACCTGGGACTCCTTTTGCCTGGAAATTAAGCCATCTTTCCGGTGGATCGGCCTGAAGCGGTGGCTCTCTCTTTCTTCTATTAGTGCACGTGTAACGCAGTATATTTCTGTGTGTTACTGCACATTTGATGCAGTATATTACAGTACGTCAGTGCAGTCTTACTGCAGTATATTATAGTTGTAGTCAGAGTCTTCACTTGAAATGCGATAGTCCTAACTACTAAGACCTGAGGTGTGCCTTGGCCAGTCTGGTCAGTATGCCTAAAAGAGGACATACCCTGAATGAATAAGTATGAAATGTAAATGAAATTATGAAAAATGGGGAACGGGTGGGTGGGATCCCAGAAACAACCAACGAGAACCTGATGGAGGAGGAGGAGGGATATATATAGCCCTCAAACTCCTCCTACAATTGCAGGCTAGCCTGCGGCCAGCCTTCTAACTTGTAGTCAGAGTCTTCACTTGAAATGCGATAGTCCTAACTACTAAGACCTGAGGTGTGCCTTGGCCAGTCTGGTCAGTATGCCTAAAAGAGGGCAAAAAGAGACACAAAGTAGATGTGATGTGAAGCTGCAATTAAGGCCAGCAACAACCAACAGTCCTGATGGGACCTACCAAGTAACCTCTGATACAGATGAATACCCAGAAAGGGGTAAAGGATATGAGCTTGATTGGCAAGAAACCTGGACATGAGAACGAACTGACATAGTGAGAGGACGCATGGGGCAAAAGGAAGAAAGAGCTGACCAGGGGAATAATGCAGAGGAGGATCCGTGCTTGGAACCGACACTGTACCGTGTTATGGTAATAAGACCACCAACCCTGGTGACCATCTATTCTAATTAATGGGGAAAAGTAAGTGAAGTAAAAGTGCCAAGCACACTTAAATGGCAACTGCGCCATGGGTAGGAGACAGGAATCTAATGCACCACGGAACCTGGCTGTTCACTGGTAGCCGTACCAAAAGAGCTTCCCTGACTAACTCTGAATACGCCATGACCTGGCTTGAGAGGGTGAGCTGCAAAAAAGGACAGAATGACAGGAGTTTGTGGGGGCCTGAAATGCTGGTCACCTGCAGGATACTGGATAGTATAGGCAGATGAGGCCAAACAGCAGAGGCCATATGCAGCGAAAGCCAGAGACATGACCTACGAACCTTCCCCCCTAGGTAGGCATCCACGGAGAACTCTGAATAAAGAACCATGGCCAGGCCGATCACCTAAGGACCAGGCTTGCCCCCCAGTCCCACATGCCACAGTGAAGAAAACCCCATCACCTGCCGACGCCCTGAGAAGAGCAGGAGACGGGGGGTCACAGCTGGCACTAGAGCATTAGCCAAGCGAGCTAAGGACCCCTCCATACTGTCTAACAATGTAGCATGGACGATGAGAGCACATTAAATACCGCATGAATCTGGGTTGAAAAATGATGCAGTGAAACATGTACTGCGCTGGTGGATGGAAGAGGTTGGGAAGAAATAGGGAATAACCACCTAAAGTACTGCCCTGCCCCCCCCCCCCAGCTAAGGCCGGGAAAGGGGGACACCAGCGATAACTCAGCTATAGGTTTGATATAATCCCACCCCTATGATGGGGTGCTACCATGCACTGAACCCCTATGCAGCAGTGGAGGATAAAAGAGAAAAGGCCACTTCCGAAACGCCCTGCATGCCCTGAACTAAGGAAACACAAACTAGAGAAAAGAGAACCGAAAACCAACACACGAAACAACACCCCTACGTACCTAACAAATATGAGGATGTAGGTGCAGCAATGACAAGACCAACAGCGCGTGAAATGTGAACCTGATGATGACACAAACTAGTGTATGTAATGAGTGAGCCCGAGCAACCTGCGGCGCTAACACAGGCAATTAAAAATGAACACTCAGGGCTGATGTACCCACAGACCGTGGTGGGTAGTAGTAAAGGTGTAATAGTGAACGTGCACGTATGACGTATGGTATACAGGCGAGAAGATTGTGGGACGGCAATCAATTAAAAACGAAACCTCAGCCTGTATGGGTCCGTAGACGTGACAGACCCTGGATGTAAGCCCTAGCTGATAGAGATTCTACGACAGGAATGACACAAATGAAAAGCTATGACAAAACAACAGAGACAGGTAGCAAAACAAACCCTCGGGCTAGCGTACCCACAGACCGTGGTGGGTAGACGTACAAGTGCAAAGAAATGAGCGTGCATCGTATGACATATGTAATACGGGCAAGAAGATTGTGGACAACAAACAATTAAAAATGAAACTTCAGCCCGTATAGGTACGTAGACATGACAGATCCTGGATGTGAGTACTCACCGAAATGCAAAGACAGGAAAACTACGAACGAAATGCAATGTAGCAACATAAAGAAACACAGGTAGCAACATAAAGCCCCCCAGGCCAAGAGTACCCACAGACCGTGGCGGGTAGATGTATAAGCGTAATGAAATGAACATGCATCGTAAGATGAATGGTATATGAGCGAGGAGATTGTGGTGAACAATCATAGAAAATAAAACCTCGGCCCATATGGAACTGTAGACGTGACAGATCATGAGCTGTGGGCACTGCTAACTAACCCAGCTGTACGAAGAACACTGAAAGCGTGATGACATGAAATGACGATGAAATGGCTATAGTGAATGCCGTGGCTGAACTGCACCGTCAAGCTATGACAGAACATGCTGGAGATGACCGCTATGACAGAAAACGAACAGAAACGCTAAAACATGAACGCAGATTATGCTGACAAACTGCTTATGATAGAACATACTATGACAGGACTACAGGCTGGACCTGCTCTGCCTGGACAAAGCAGCGCCTGGACCGCACAGCGACTGGACCACGCCCTGCATAACCTGTGAATTGCATGAGAACGGCAATTGCAAGTGAAACCGTAAAAAACGAGTACGAAACGTGCGTGAAAAACAAAGCATGAGAACGACAAATCGGATGAGAACGTAAAACGAAATAAGAACGTAAAACGAAACGGGAACGTAAAACTAAATGAGAACATGACTTCATGAGAACGTAAAATGAAACAAGAACATAACTGCATGAGAACGTAAAACGAAACGAGAACGTAAAACGAAAACGAGGACGTAAAACGAAACGAGAACCTAACTACATGAGAACGCAAAATGAAACAAGAACATGACTTCATGAGAACGTAAAACGAAACAAGAACATAACTGCATGAGAACATAAACCGAAACGAGAACATGACTGAATGAGAACGTAACGAAACGAGAACGTGAAACGAAACGAAAACATAAACGAAACGAGAACCTAACTACATGAGAACGTAAAATGAAATGAGAACATGACTGCATGAGAACATAAACCGAAACAAGAACATAAGTGCATGAGAACATAAACCGAAACGAGAACATAACTGCATGAGAACGTAACGAAACGAGAACGTAAACTAACGAAACCGTAAACAAAACGAGAACCTAACTACATGAGAACGGAAACGAAACGAGAACATAACTTCATGAGAACATAAACCGAAACGAGAACATAACTGCATGAGAACAAAAAATGAAAACGAGAACATAACTGCATGAAAATGCAAATGCATGGAAACGCAACTGCATGAAGACGTAACCACTTTGAGAACGTAATCGCTTTGAAGAACGTACTGGCTTTGAGAACGTAATCACTTAGAGAACGTGAATGACCCGAGACCGTAATCGCATAAGACCGCAAATGCATGAGACCGTAAACGCATGAGAAAACCATAAATGCACAAGAACGTAAAATTGCATGAGAAAACCGGGAATAGCACGAGAACATGAATGGCACGAGAATATAAATAGCACAAGAACGCAACCTGCACAAGACTGCAAATTGCCCAAGAACGCAATTTGCACATAGAACGTGGAGCTCAGGCGGGGGTGGACCCCGCCACGTGGAGCTCAGGCGGGGGGTGAACCCCGCCACGTGGAGCTCAGGCGGGGGGGAGAACCCCACCACGTGGAGCTCAGGCAGGGGGGAGAACCCCGCCACGTGGAGCTCAGGCAGGGGGGAGAACCCCGCCACGTGGAGCTCAGGCAGGGGGGAGAACCCCGCCACGTGGAGCTCAGGCGGGGGGAGAACCCGGGTTCAGGCGGGGGAGAACCCCGCCACGTGGAGCTCAGGCGGGGGAGAACCCCGCCACGTGGAGCTCAGGCGGGGGGGAGAACCCCGCCACGTGGAGCTCAGGCGGGGGAGGCCCACCACGTGGAGCTCAGGCGGGGGGGGGGTGGCTATTAGGTACTCAGCACTCTCTGGGGAACTGTTAATGATGGTGAAGCCTAATGCTGCTACAAATGACGGAGAGTTTCCTAACAGTTTTAGTAGTTATATGAAAATACGGAACAGCAAAAAACCTGTTCCCTCCATTGACGGCTCATAGATGTCTAAGCAATGGATTGGCACAGGAGTAGCACTGCATCCAGCTAAAAAGGAGGAGTCTAGGGCAGGGCAACTCCAAACAATATGCAGTAAAGCTCACCTTGTTCACAGTGTTAACAGATATCTGGGACAAAGGGATACATGACATGAAGATCCACTGGGGAGAGGTACAAGCAGGGGACAAAGGGGAGGCTTGGCAATGTGACACAAAGCCAAACATGACACTTGTCACTTACAGAATCAGCATAATGCATCCTCCCCCAGCAGAAAGGAGGCAGGCGGGAGACACTGCTCCCCCGCAGCCACCCGGCGGACCAATCCCCACCCCCCCGGGCAGGCTGGCGCATCCTCCCCCCTCCCCCCGGCGGAACACCGGGAGAAGGAGGCTGGCGGGAGAAACAGCTCCCCGCAGCCACCCGGCAGGCTAGCGCGTCCCCCCCCTCCCCCCGGCGGGCAGCCCCCTCATGGCACCGGATCAGCCTGAGGAGAGGAGAGGAGCGGACGAGCGGCCAAACACCCCCCTCCCCCGACATGAACAACGGGAGGAGGGGGCGGGCAGCCCCCACGTGGAGCCGGATCTGCACAGAGGGGAGCAGACCAGTGGCCGAGCACCCCCGGTGGGAACACTGGGAGCAGCAAGGGGGGGGGCCCGCGAGGAGCCAGATATCCCTGCGGCGAAAAAGAAGGTGGGCGGGCGGTCTCCCAGCCAATGCCCGACATGAGCCCAGAGAGAAGAACGCCGCCGCCGCGACAGATGCAGCCAAATGTAGCGGAAGTGACGTGAACTGAGCCAACCCCCCACCTCCTATCCCAGAAACAACCAACGAGGACCTGATGGAGGAGGAGGAGGGATATATATAGCCCTCAAACTCCTCCTACAAATGCAGGCTAGCCTGCGGCCAGCCTTCTAACTCATCATATCACTGGAGTGTGTCTATGTAGCGAGTACACAAGTTAAAGTGCACGAAACACCACTTTCTATTGATTAAAGGGCATCCACGTACATATTTCCACATCTTTGTTACATTTTGTTAATAAGCCCCCCCCCCATCATGTCTGGGAGGACAACAAGGAGTGGCAGACATTCCCATGGCACTATGAGGGGGCCAGCAGCGTTTGTGTCCACAGGCAAAGGTGGACGTGTTCAGTCTTCAAGCAGGGCATAATTTCCTCTGTTTAGTGATGTTACCCATGCTATCCAGCCTCAGCATGCAGAGGAGGTGGTGAACTGGCTTACTAAATCATTCTCATCCTCCTCATCCTGCATCACCCAAGCAGAGACTAGTGCAAAGTCCACTGCAGCTACCAGAGTGGCTAAACCTGCCTCCTTGTCCACAGCCATTACTTGATTCAGATGTTGGTTCTGAGGTTGAGGAAGGCAGGAACATGAGCCCATAGAGAGGCGAGAACACTGGTACACAAATTGGCAGTCAGGTTCCCCCAGCCACAGCGTATTGCTAAGTTGTTTCCAGTGGTAATGAGGATGGAGGAGAAGATGATGATGATGAGGTCACTGACGCAACTTGGGTGCCAGATAGGGTGAAGAAGGAAAGTGAGAGTAAGGCACAACCTTAATGAGGCAGCCATCATGGAAGAGTAGAGCACAGCCATCCTATTCCATCACATTGTGTAGCTGTTATCTACCAGCCCACTTTCCACAGCTCAGCTGTCTGGGCCTTTTTTAGCAGCCAATCGCACTGTTTTTGCAAACTTTGTCTCAAGCACATAAACCATGGCAAAACACCAGGCAGTTGCGTACCACAGGCTTGACAAGGCATTTAGCCTCCCACCACTCAGCCCGTTGGCAAGAGCACCCGAAAGCCACACAAAAAACAGGCACAAATCTGTTCCTCCTTCTTACTCACCTCATTCTGCCCCCGCTTTACCTCACAATCGCTCAGCAACCTTCACTGACAGGGATGATGGTATAGCACAGGGTGTCCCAGGTCCTTGCAGCACATCTGCCAGCAGTACACCACCAGCTGTATAGCCGGCAAATTTCTCTGCCCCATCTGCTGCAGAAGAAAAAAATACAGTCACTGCCACCCACATGCCCAGCTTCTAAATGTAAGCTTGCCAAAGCTGCTGACTCTACAATTTCTGCCTTTCCATCTGGTGCATTCTGCCCCTTCGGTGAATTTGTAGAATGTGCTGTACTGCAATGGCAGTTTCCCAGTCTCTATTTCTTTTCACGTAAGGCCATTCCAGCTCTGTACCATCATGTGGAAGGCAATGTTGAGGCATTGTTGGGTAAGGCAGTCAGTCGCAAAGTCCACATTATTACTGAAACGTGGTCCAGCAAGCATGGTCAGGGATGATATATTTTATTCACAGCACACTAGGTAACTCTGCTTGCAACTTGGAAGGATGCAGGACAGAGCTCAGTGCTGCAGCTTATTGTTCCCCAACGTCTCCATACAGCTGGTGATGTGAGAATTGTCAGCTCTCCCCTCTTCGCCTCCTCCATGCCCTCCTCTGCTGAACTGTCCTATGAACCGCAAGGACCACCTAGGTTTCAAGGGGCTATTCAATGAGTCAGGCTAATACTTGCCATGCAGTGCTTTAGCTGGTGTGTCTAGGGGACAGGAACCACACTGGAGCAGGGATTCTTGCAGCTCTGCAGGGGCAGGCCCAGGGGTGGTTCACGCCATGCCAACTGGAGCCAAGAATGGTGGTGTACGATAATGGCACAAACCTCCTGTCCGTTCTTAGACAGGGAAAGTTGCCATGCCTGGCACATGTCTTCAATTTGGTGGTGCAGCGTTTCCTGAATAGGTACCCAGGGTTGAAAAATCTGCTAAAGCAGGCCAGAAGAGTCTGTAGCCATTTCAGGTGGTCATACACAGCCATTACTTGGGAGGCTGAAATTCAGTGTGAATTCCACCTGCCTGTAAACCACCTGATTTTGACATGCCCACCAGATGTAACTCGACTTTAGCAATTCTGCAGTGGCTGCACATGCAGCAGAGGGTCGTCAACGAGTACCTGCGTGAGTATGGGAAGGAGATCACTGCTCCAGGTGGAAATATAGATATAGAACTCTCCTCGGAACTAGAACACCAGGTGCCAGCTAAGCATATAGCAACATGAGGCAAAAAGGAAGTTCTGGACAGCCGTACTCTGGAATATATCCTTTATTTGTAAAAAGTCCAACAGATACAAGCCACAGCAAAAAATGGGACAAACGAACTGACGCGTTTCACACTTAATAGTGCTTAGTCATAGATCTACCTGTGTGAGTATTGGCTGCCCCCCCACCATCCTTTGTCAGGGAATCAGGAAGTGAAGCATTGCAGCTTCACTGCCGGTTCCCTACTGTGCATTTGCAAGTCACTTGCAGTCTTCACTGGTACCCATTGTGTACTGGGAACTGTGTGTTTCCCAGAACACAATGGGGGGGGGGGAGCATCTGCGGCTAGCTGCAGCTAGCTATTCCCAGAAGTGGGTACAGATACCTGGATTATACAGGTATCTGCACCCCCACCCCCCTGAAAGGTGCCAATTGTGGCACCGGAGGGGGGGGTTCCAATGAGTGGAACTTCCACTTTAGGGTGGAGGTCCGCTTTAAGAACTGTTTTGTTCCTTTTGTTATTTTAGGAAGAATGGGGAGGTCTTTTCTAATAGACATGTGCAAAAGGAAAAAATTTGTTTAGTTTAGTTTTGTTTTAATTCGTTAATTAATTAATTTTGTTTAGTTATATTCGTTAAATTCGTTAAATTTTAAAATCAGTCACATTCGAAAATATTTCAACCAAATTCGAAAATATTTCTACCGAATTCGAAATGATTTCAACATGATTCGAAATTATTTCAACCGCATTCGAAACTATTTCAACCGAAAATATTTTGCGACCTGACTTTAGGGTCATGTATCTCGGGGTCACTTGGTGCTAGACACCCCATATTTGGATATAGTTGTAGTGCTAGTTCTATTGTGTTTGCATACTAAATTTGGTGTTTTTTTTTTTCCATAAAGATTTTATTGAGGTTACAATATAGGCAGGTACAAGTATGTACAATTGAACAGGTACAGCGTACAATACAAGCAAAGACATAACTTATGAAAAGCCAGGAGACATCTCCTGGGTGTACCCAGCTAGAAGTAGGGGGGAAAATTCCAATAGGTATGCTAGCTTTAGTGCAAATGTCACTTCGTGTGAATATTGGCGTTGGAGGAGGTGACATGAGCGGCGACCAGCGCGCGTCCATGACGCCAGCTTATAAATGTGCGGGCCAGGGAGGGGAAAGGGAAGCAGGAAAGAAGGACCAAACATATAGGGAGACGGAGCAACGGGGTTTGAGGGGGAGAGGATCAAGGGAGGGGGGGTGGGGGAAGAAAGAAGGAAAGAAAGAAAGAAAGAAAGAAAGGGGTGTAGCACCTCGCCCAGTGTCCGTAAGGGGGGAGTGGGGAGGGGTTGCAGGAACCTGGGGAAGGGTCTATGCACAAGTGGGCGGAACATGTCGTTTGAATTCTGTGGTAGTTGTAAAGTGAGACCAGCAGGCCCAGGTGATCGAGAATTTCTCCGTCCTTTCTTGTGCAATATGAATCAACTCTTCCATGTCACCAATCCTGGAAATGGTCGCGAACCATTCGCCCAAAGTTGGGGTGTGGGTAGTCCGCCAATGTCTGGGGATGCACAGTCTTGCGGTATTGACCATGTGCATGGCTAGGGATTTGAAATAAGCCCTTTTAGATAGAGACGTGTGGTGGAGGAGAAATTGCTCCGGTGTAAAGTCTAAAGTATAGGTGGTAACTGATAAGATGAGTCTGTGGACTTCCCTCCAAAAAAGTTGGATGCCTGGGCAAGCCCACCAGATGTGTATCATCGTCCCTACATCAGCGTTACATCTCCAGCAGATATTCGGGACAGCAGGGGAAAATTTGTGGAGGCGGGAGGGGGTCCTGTACCATCGAGTAAGGATTTTGTATCCATTCTCCTGGATAGCGACATTCATTGAACCACCGTGTGCGTATTCGTGAATCCTAGTACAGTCTCCAGGTGTTATTTCCAGTCCGCGAATCTGGTGAGATGGCAGGCTACATAGTATTTATAAAGATCCGGGAGGGCTATACCTCCTTTAGATTTGGGCAGCGTGAGGCGGGCATACTTGATCCTTGGGGGTGAATCCCTCCATAAAAAGGCAGAGCACGTCTTCCGGTAGGAAGAGAAGAAGCAAGGGGGTAAGGCTATAGGGACGGTTTGAAACAGGTATAGGAAGCGAGGTAATACAATCATTTTGATCAAAGCCGTCCGGCCAAACCATGATACGTTTAAATGTTGCCAGTCCTTAAGGTAATTTTGGGTTTGGACCAAGGCAGTATGGAAACTGAGTGAGTAAAGGTCCGAAAGATGATGCGGGAGTTTAATACCTAAGTATGAGATCGCGGTCTGTTCCCATTGAAAGGGAAAAGATTCTTGACAATGGGCCACTTCTTGGGAGGGTAAGGTGACATTTAACGCATGAGATTTGGCATAATTGATTCTGAGGTTGGAGATCTTCCTGAAGGCCTCTAGGTCTTGAAGTAATGATGGCAGGGAGGTGCGCGGGAACGTCAGGGAAAGCAAAATGTCATCAGCAAAATCGTAGACCATATATTTCCTGCCCCCCACCGTCACCCCCCTGACATCAGGGTTTGCTCTGAGCTTGTTTAAGAGGGGTTCCAAAGTAAGGATATAAATCAGTGGGGAGAGGGGGCAGCCTTGGCGAGTGCCATTGTTGATGGGGAAGGCGTTCGATAGGTGGCCATTAACTCTCACCGCCGCAGTGGGGTTGGAGTACAATGCCATAATGGAGGCAAGCATGCGATCTCCCAGGCCCGTTGCTGCCAGGACTGCTCGCATGTATCCCCAGGCCACTCTATCGAACGCCTTCTCAGCATCAAGGGAAAGAGGAAAGCCTTGGGTTTTGGAAGAGGTGAGCCAGTGATGTAGGTTTAAAGCACGGGTGGTGTTGTCCCGGGCCTCCCTGCCCGGGACAAAGCCCACCTGGTCGTTGGGAATTAGATCGGGAATCAGGGGCAGTAGCCTGTTAGCAAGAATCTTAGCATAGATTTTTATGTCTACGTTTAACAGTGATATTGGCCTGTAGTTTGCTACCAGAAGGGGATCTTTGCCTTCCTTAGGTATTACGGAGATGTGGGCCCTTAACATCCCACCTGGCTGCACTAATGGATCGGCCAAGGCGTTAAACGTGTGAAGGAGGTTGGGGGAAAGAATATCCCGGAAGGTCTTGTAGTATTGAAGTGAGAACCCATCAGGTCCCGGGCTTTTGCCGACTTTCATTTGTTTCAACGCTGTATCCAGCTCGAGGGGCGAAAACCGTGCTTCGAGAGATTGCACTCATTGGGGGGGGGATGGACTTAGGGCCATGGAGGGAAAGAAAATCCGCGATAAGAGCGTTGTGTGCGTCACGAGCGGTCTGGGATTGTTGGTGTGGTTGAAGACTATAGAGTTTAGTATAGAAGATTTCAAATTCGTTTGCAATGTCCGCATTTTTGGTTAGTAGAGAGCCCTTGGGGGTACATAGATTATGTATAGTGGGGGACAGTTTGGCAGATTGGACCGAGCGCGCCAAGAGGTGGCCACACTTGTTGCCATGTTCATAAAAGATCCTTTGGCCAAGGATATATCGTCTCTTATTGCGCCTGCCCAACTCTTCTGCGAGTAGAGTGTGGGTGTGGATCAGGTCTTGGAGGGTGGTCTGAGCTTGGGATTGTTTGTGAGACAGTTCCAACAATTTTAACTGTTTCAGAAGGGCAGACACACGTTCCTGGTGCAGTTTCTTGGCCTGCGAGGACATGGCCAACAATTCTCCTCTGATCACGCATTTGTGCGCCTCCCAGAGGGAAATCGGGGAGACAACGGATTCTGCGTTCTCCTGGAAGTATAGCCGCAGACGTGTGCAAATGCGTTCCAGGGCGAGAGGGTCTTTAACTAGGGATGAGTTGAAACGCCAAATTTTTGTTTTGGGACAGGATTCGGGGAAGGATAGTGTAAGCGTGATAGGGTGGTGGTCAGAGAGGAACATGGGTTCAATGGAGGAGTGTTGTAAGAGGGGGAGGTCGGTCTGGGACAGAAACAAAAAATCAATTCTGGAATATTTTTGGTGGGGGGCCGAAAAGTACGTGTAGTCTTTAGTAGAGGGGTAGAGGGTGCGGCAAGCATCATGTAGAGATAAGGCTTGGAGTTCGGATTTAATCTGGCGTAAGGCTTTGTAGGTCAACGAGGACGTCCCATTAGACGTATCCAGCAGGGGGTTTAGGGGCACGTTGAAGTCCCCAGCCAGAAGGAGCAATCCGCTCTGGAAGGAGGTCAGAAGGGCGCAAATTTTGCGGAAAAAGGTAACCTGGTGTTCATTAGGGCAGTAGATATTGGCCAACGTGATCGGTGTGGATGCGTATGTACCCTTGAGGAAGACATACCTGCCCTCTGGATCTATCAGGGAGTCGGTCAGATGAAAATTAGCATGCTTGGAGATGAGGATGGAGACGCCCTTCGACTTCGCGACAGGATTGGTGGCATGGAAGGCAGACCTGTATATGTGGTTCGACAGTTTCGGAATGGCATCAGAAAGGAAGTGCGTCTCCTGTAGGAGAATAAAGTGAGCTTTGAATTTGGTTAGAGAGGAAAGCACCTGGGACCTCTTTTCCGGCAAATTGAGACCCTTCACATTAAGGGATACACATTTCAGCTTCAAAGGGCTACTAATTGCAGGAGAGGGCTGCATCGTAAGAGGCAAACAGAGAAAGAAACTGTTGCCCGGGGGTAAAGGTATAAGGTTTTAAACGGAAGAGGAAGGGGCCGGGGCTACACCCCTAGGGGAGAGCGGGGGAGGGGGGCAAAAAGTGGACGTAATAGAGAGGGAGGGGAGGGGGGTTGGAAGAGTCAGGCAGAGAGAGAGGGCAGGGGGGGGGGACAAGGGAAGGGGTAGGGAGGGAGAAAGAAGACAAGAGAAGGAGGTGGAGGGGGGAGAGAAGAAGGAGGCAAGGGTGGGGATCTACCCTTGCCTCCTTCTTCTTCTCCTTCTAGAGAGCTACCAGAGGTAGGGTTAGACCAGCTACCCACCTGAAGGGGTGAAGGGGGGAGTCTGGTATGTAAGCCTGATCTCAGAGAGATCGCTGTGTGGGGACCGTGAAACAGGCGGGGACTGCGGGATGGCCGCGGTCTGGGGGGGGTGAATGGAGATAAAGGGGACTCCACCTACCCCAAGGTGGGTCCAAGCGTAGTGGGGAGCCTACCAAGAAGGGGGAACCTGAGGAGAGAACGTGCATGTAAACAGTAGTAACAAGCCTTGTACACAATATAACTTAGCCTATAGAAATAACGGGCTATAAGCCACAGAACATAAACAATATGAACCCATTGCAAAAAAACAAAAAAAAACAGTTCGGCCTACAAACAAAACATATAACAAAGCTGGAAGGTAGCCAAAGAAAGGGAGGCCCGTGGATTGACCTGCTCGAATTACCCAACCCTCCAGAAAAAAGCGAATGCTAACACCCAACCGAGGCTGGAGTGTAAAACCCAGGTGGGGGGGAGGGAGGGAAAGAGGGGAGGGAAGGGAGGAGGGGATGGTGGGGGGGAGGGGAAGGAAGAGGGGGGGGGGGAGGGGGGAGGAGAGGGCAGGGGGAAAGGAGAGAGGAGGGGGCAGGGAGGGGGCAGGGGGAAAGGAGAGAGGAGGGGGCAGGGAGGGGGCAGGGGGGGCAGGGAGGGGGGGAGAGAGGACAAGGGGGAGCAGGAGCAACCATGGGGTAGCAGACCCATCCAGAGGGCGGGGCAAAGGCAAGTGCAAATCGTCCAAAGTCAGCCCCAGGAAAGTGCTAGGCAGGTGGAAGCTGAAGAAATCAACAGAGACTAGGGCCCACACCCTCCCAGCTACTGTCAGGGAGGTGGGTGGAGAGCCAGATGGGCAGCTTGGATTGGGAGAGGGGAGGGATGCGGGACCTACCCCTTCAGGAATCGTGGGATTCACCGCACCCCAGGACCCCGGAAGGTGGTGAGCAGAAAAATACAATAAAAGTAACAATCACAAGGGTGGTGTATTGTAAGTCCATGGCAAGGAGCAGAGAAGGGGGGGGAAGTCCCGGCGGGGGTCCAAGGTGGCATGGCGAGGTCCTCGCGGATGTAACCACCACTCTGGGATATGAAGGTCGCTCAGCCCGCACAATTAGGTAAGGCATGGGTCGATCCGGTCACCTTCCAGGCTCCAGGAAGGCCGGAGCGACAGAAAGCAGTGAATCAGCACCAATGCCAGGGGGCAGACTATGCAGATACACGGTGGCAGGTGCGGGGAAGGCTGCGTAGGAAGGCGCACCAAAGTCTCTGAAGTCATTTATACGTTCGGGAGGAGGGGGAAGCCTTTGGTTGAAGTGGACACCCTGGGCCGACAGTGATAACATAGTGGGGAATAAGGGAGAGGACAAAGCAAGTCCCGGGTGAAATGGGGGCAGGAGGGGTTGATAGGCTGGGAGAGGTACTCACGAACGGCAGGTCTCCAGCGATAACAAAGTCCCTCAGTCTTCCAGAGCCTCACCTCTCACCAGCGGAGGAGAGGGGCTGCGTTAACGCAGGTCGCGGCGTAGCGGACGGGCATTCGGTGACATCGGTCCAGGTCTGCGATGGCGGGATCTCTGGCGAGCAGCTTTCGGTGAGGGGTTGAGCGAGACAGGCCGCCAGGATTCAGTTGGGAAGAAGATCGCATACCAGTCCGGAAGTTCGATGTGTGGGAGATCGAGTTGGTCACAAAAGGCCGGAAGATCTTCAGGAGTACAGAGGAGAGCGGAGCGCCCCCTGGAGGAAGCAGATAGGCCAAAGGGGAATCTCCAGCGGTACTGAATGTTCCTGGGGCGTAAGGCCTCCAGCAGTGGTCGCAGTGCCTTCCTATTCTGGAGGGTGATCTGCGAAAGATCCTGGAACAATTTCACCTCCGCCCCATTAAACAATATACGGCCTCTTATGCGTGCCTTGAGGGGAAAGTTCACAATAAATCAAATTATGTCCCTGGGGGGCTCAGAGTCCCTGGGCGGGGGGCGGAGGGCACGATGAGCTCTTTCCATGTCTATGGGGGAGTCTGCTGGGCGCTCCATGAGGTCATTAAATATGGCACACAGGGTAGGTTGGATAGCATTGGGCTCAACGGTTTCAGGGATCCCCCGCACCCTAATATTGTGTCGGCGTCCACGGTTGTCCAGGTCTTCAACGTGCCTGTGGAGCTCAAACACTTGAGAGAGCTGGGAGTCATAGGCAGATTGTACCTGACGAATGGCTGCAGCGTGAGTCTGGGTGGTCTGTTCTACGCTGTCCATGCGGTGGGCCACAGCGAGCAAGTCTGCCTTAAGATCCGCAATCTCTGCTGTCACCGTATATTTAATATCCTGTGCCACCTTCTCCAGGTCCAAGAGGCTCGGGGGTGGGCCCCCCCGGAGGCAGACAAAGACGCTCCTGGCATGTGAGCGGGCAGCGGTTCGTCAGGCGAGGCCGGGGATTGGGCCTGTATAGGCGCGTGTGCCTGGTGTTTCTGCGACCGGAATATCTCCGGAATATGTCTCCCCTGCGGGGTCTGGGAGTCCTTAGGGGTGCGGGAGGTAGACGAGCTTCTAGTAGACTTGTGCATAGCAGGGAAGGGTGGTAGGCTCCCGTATGTGCAGATTATATGTCCCCAGAACGCGGGAGCTCCCAAGTTAGGAAATTTGGTGTTTTTAGCTATAAGTGACCCCGAGATATGTGGCCCCAAATTCGGATCGCAAAATGTAATTCTCTGCTGCACAAAAGTGCTTGACATTTTGTGACCCGACTTTGGGGCCACGTATATCGGGGTCACTTGGTGCTAGAAACGCCAAATTTGGTATGCCAACACAATAGAACTAGCACTACAACATATCCAAATATTTTCGAATCCGGTTGAAATAGTTTCGAATACGGTTGAAATAATTTCGAATCATGTTGAAATCATTATTCGAAATTATTTGAACCGCATCCGAAACTATTTCAACCGGATTCAAAAATATTTTGCGACCTGATTTTAGGGTCATGTATCTCGGGGTCACTTGGTGCTAGAAACCCCACATTTGGATATGTTGTAGTGCTAGTTCTATTGTGTTTCATACCAAATTTGGTGTTTCTAGCTATAAGTGACCCCGAGATATGTGGCCCCAAATTCGGGTCGCAAAATGTCATTCTCTGCTGCAGAAAAGTACTTTCATATTGCCCATATCTGGGGTCGCTTGGTGGCAGGTGACGTGGCAAGTGGACAATCCACAACTTGGTCACATGGCACTCGTGCCAAGTCCCATGGCCGGCCACGTGGCACTTGTGTCAGGTCACGTGGCACTCGTGGCCGGTCACGTGGCACTCGTGTCAGGTCACGTGCCGATTCATGTGCAGATTATATGTCCCCAGAACGCGGGAGCTCCCAAGTTAGGAAATTTGGTGTTTTTAGCTATAAGTGACCCCGAGATATGTGGCCCCAAATTCGGGTCGCAAAATGTAATTCTCTGCTGCACAAAAGTGCTTGACATTTTGTGACCCGACTTTGGGGCCACGTATATCGGGGTCACTTGGTGCTAGAAACGCCAAATTTGGTATGCCAACACAATAGAACTAGCACTACAACATATCCAAATATTTTCGAATCCGGTTGAAATAGTTTCGAATGCGGTTGAAATAATTTCGAATCATGTTGAAATCATTATTCGAAATTATTTCAACCGCATCCGAAACTATTTCAACCGGATTCAAAAATATTTTGCGACCTGATTTTAGGGTCATGTATCTTGGGGTCACTTGGTGCTAGAAACCCCACATTTGGATATGTTGTAGTACTAGTTCTATTGTGTTTGCATACCAAATTTGGTGTTTCTAGCTATAAGTGACCCCGAGATATGTGGCCCCAAATTCGGGTCGCAAAATGTCATTCTCTGCTGCAGAAAAGTACTTTCATATTGCCCATATCTGGGGTCGCTTGGTGGCAGGTGACGTGGCAAGTGGACAATCCACAACTTGGTCACATGGCACTTGTGGCCGGTCACATGGCACTCGTGCCAAGTCCCATGGCCGGCCACGTGACACTTGTGTCAGGTCACGTGGCACTCGTGGCCGGTCATGTGGCACTCGTGTCAGGTCACGTGCCACTCATGGCCAGTCACGTGGCACTTGTGTCAGGTCACGTGGCACTCGTGTCAGGCCATGTGGCACTCGTGGCCGGCCACGTAGCACTCGTGGCAGGTCACGTGGCACTCGTGGCAGGTGTCGTGGCAAGTAAACAATACACAACTTGTGGCAGGTGACGTGGCAAGTGGACAATACACAACTTGTGGCACGTGTCGTGGCAAGTGGACAAATACAAGACACAACTTTTGTGGATACTAATAGTCTGCAGGAGATCTGCAAAAAATGAAATAGATGCTAATAGTCTGCAGGAGATCTTATTAAAACAAATGGTAATCTGCAAAAAACATTAAAAATGAAATAGATAGTATCTATATTCTATTCTGTTCTATTGTTCTAGTCTTTTCTCTATTTCTATTCTAATCTATTCTATTCAAATTCAAATTCATTCTATACAAAATTCAAATGTCGGAAATATATATATATATATATATATATATATATATATATATATATATATATATATATATATATATATATATATAAAACCATCTTCCGAAATTTGAATTTAGTATATAATGATTTCGATTTTAATAGAAAAGATTTTAATAGAATATAAAGGAATAGACTAGAAAAACAATTGAACAGAACAGAATAAAATATAATATATTCTATTCTGTTCTGTTCTATCGTTTTTCTAGTCTATTTTCTATTTTATTAAAATCTTTTCTATCCAAATTTAAAATTAATTCATTAAAAATTTTGAATTCATACTACAGTATTTGAAATTAAAATTTATTCTATTTGAAATTTGAATTTCAGAAGATGGTTGTATATTCTTTCTATTTTATTCTATTTAATTATATTTTTTTCTAATCTTTTCTAATTGAATTACAAATTTTGGAAGATGGTTAGTTACTTATATACATCTGTCACATCAACTTCTCATACTTGCAGTGTACCAGTGCAAAAAAACACACACATCTTATTTCATTTATATTACTTTTCTGCAGAAGAGAATGACATTTTGTGACCCGACTTTGGGGCCACGTATCTCGGGGCCACTTATAGCTATATCCAAATTTGGGGTTTGTAGCTCCAAGTGACCCAGAGTTATGGGGCCCCAAAGTTGGGTCGCAAAATGTCAAGCACTTTTGTGCAGCACAGAATGACATTTTGCGACCCAACTTTGGGGCCGCGTAACTCGAGGTCACTTGGTGCTGAAAACCCCAAATTTGGATATGTTGTAGTGCTAGTTCTACTGTGTTTGCATACCAAATTTGGGGTTCCTAGATATAAGTGGCCTGAGATACATGGCCACAAAGACGGGTCGCAAAATGTAATTTTTCGAATTTGATTAGAATTTTGTTTGAATTCGTTAGCATTGTAATTCGGTAATTCGGATGCATCCGAATGTCCGAATAATGAAAATTCGTTCGAATTTCGATTCGGAACAAAACGAAATGCACATGTCTATTTTCTAATTTTCTCTTTCTCTCCTCCTTCCCCTTTGTGTTTTCCATCCCCTTCCTCATCCTTCCTTCTATGCGCTAGCGAACTTAAATCTGTTGTTTGGGCTTCAGTATGCTCCAGACACAGGCTCACTTACTAGCCTTTGCAGACTGTAATCTCTGCTAGCCCTACTATCCCATGTGCTGAGGATATATACAAAGGTATTCCCTGTTGTAACCGGGGGTAAGTGATATTGTTGGGGTTATGTGTCTGTAGAAATGTTGCTGTATTATGTAACTAGCTGAAAACAACTCTCTCCATGTCACAATCTAGTTTATATAAGCCACCTGGTGCCAATAAAAGTGCCAAGCATGCATGTACTTGATAATATGTTGTGTGTATGCAATAAATAATGCATGCCCAACAGTGACCCCATGTACAAAACCATGCACATACACCTGCGCTGGTCTTCTCATATTGGAATGCACAAGACCTTTTCTTACATTTAGTAAATCAACCCCAATGCATCTTTGGTTTATATAATGTCTTGACTAAGGATGAGCCGAACACCCCCCTGTTCGGTTCACACCAGAACCTGCGAACAGACCTAAACTTTGTGTGAACTTTAGAACCCTATTAAAGTCTATGGGACTCAAACGTTCCAAATCTAAAGTGATAATTTTAAAGGCTAATATGCAAGTTACTGTCCTAAAAAGTGGTTGGGGACCTGGGACCTGCCCCAGGGGACCCCCACGTCAATTTTTTTTTAATTTTACGTGGGGTTCCCCCTAATATCCATACCAGACCTGAAGGGCATGGTAATTGAATTTAGGGGAACCCCATGCTTTTAAAAAAAAAAAATTTTTTATCAATGAATGAATTGTCGGCTCCCGTAATACAGAGAACACTCATTGAGTGTTCTCTGTATTATGCCGCAAGTGATTTTAAAAGACTTTTTTTCCTGCAGAAATGACACTTTGTGCAGGGACAGTTCTAAGCACGGGAAACATGCGCCCCTTCACAGGAATACTATAGACACCCCCCAGGTACGAAATGTAAAGGAAAATTACACTTTTATTGTTTCACTTTAATCATTATTAAAATCACTGCTCCTGAAAAAAATGGCATTTTTAAAACTTTTTTTTGCATTGATCCATGTCCCCTGGGGCAGGACCCAGGTCCCCAAACACTTTTTAGGACAGTAACGTGCATATTAGCCTTTAAAATTAGCACTTTAGATTTCTCCCATAGACTTGTACAGGGTGTTCCGGCTTTTCGAATTTGCCTCGAACAGCCCAAATTGTTCACTGTTCGCTGAACAGGTGAACAGGCAATGTTCAAGTCGAACATGAGTTTGACACAAACTCGAAGCTCATCCCTAGTCTAGACATTCTTGCATGTTAGGTATATGGACTATAATAATACACCCTTTATTAAAACATTATAAGGCACACCCAACAAACCAATTTGAAACCTTTTTTATCAAGCTCATTTTGTATGGTTTGTTATATGAAACAACAACTCTAATAAAAATTAAATAATAGTAACTATTTTTGCAGTGTGACATTGTCTTCTATCTGCCATGGGCAGCTGCCCTTTCAGTCCTTATCTAGTGGCATCTGTTATACTGATATATGATTCTGTACTGCACAGCCTCCTTTCATACTCCTTTGTGTGGGGGTAAGGCTACAGCAGACTGGGTCAGGATAATACTAGATGTAACAGATGTGGAAGATAAATGGCAAGCTGTAGGCTAGATCCATTTAGCTGATAGGCTGCTGAGTTTAGTCTAAATGTATAACTGGCCTGTATTTGGTATATATCCACATATATATATATAACTTTGTAACAATTGCTTTTTCTCAAACAACAAAATGTGAAGGAATTAGGCCACTGTGCTGTTCATTCACTTCCCTTACACCTCTAAGTATTATTTCCAAATGTCAAGGCTGAAAACCAAAAGATAAAGTGACTTATTAAAACTGAGTTGCAGTGTCACGTTTAGCCACATAAAGTCTTTGAACATAGCTTTCATGTGACAATATATCCCTGGCAGGAACTTTAACCAGGCAGCTCCACTGGTTGCAAATTATAATCCCTTTTTAATGGTGAGATCTTTTATCAGTATATATTTCTGTCCAGATTGAAGAATATTATCAGTCACACCTTACATAGGCTTTTCTCTATTCTGAATATGCATTTCTCTTCTCATCCGAACAACAGAACTCTAAATTTGTGTGCCCATTGAAGATAATGCAGATGTTGGACAGACCTTTCTTCTCAGTGTTCCCTTTTGCCACTTTGTCATGTCATTGACATAGATATTTCTGTAGAATGTTCCAGACTTTGAATTGATTTTTTTTTCTTAATTTAGGAGACAATCTAATGTATCCCATTCCTGTTAATCTAATTACTGAAATACCATTTTAGCTTTAAAATTTAAATGTAATTTCAAATGTTTTCTAAAATATTTTAAAATCTGCAGCTTTCGTTAAAATAATACTTAGTGAGCTTGCCATGAAGATCCTTGTTCATTCCTGTCATAGGGTGACACCGCTGTGCCCCTGCCTCCTAACTGAACTTCTGCTCTGTCTCTCTGTTACAATAGGTTCCAGGGTTGACTACAAGTGGTCATTTCAACACATATTACACAGACATACAATAGTCCACTGTTCATCATCTGAAAACCTGTCCCGAGAAATACTGTGCAATCATCATGGAGTATATGATTGTGGAAAGGAAATTACTTTTAGGAGATTAGCAGCTCTGAGATACAATAAGAATAAAAACGGGTGAAAATAAATATTTCATAAAAAAAAATGCCAAGTGTTTTTGATATATAGGAGTGGGGATATCTCACCAATAGAATACCTTAGAGATAAAAGTTGTCAGGAAGTCTAACTATACAATATTTACCAAAAATGGTGGAGTGTGATAAGAGGGCAATGCATACTCGCTTTCCACTAATTTTGAATTCTGGTTATTATTCATCCTAGACTTATTAAATTTAGGGCATGGGCTAACAGCTCCCAAAAGTACAAGATATTTTTTAAGGAGTAAATTCAACTCATCAATATTCAAACTTACACACAATAAGCTATTGAAAAAGAATAATTAATTAAGCCTTACAAAAGTATAAGATGGTCTTTAACGGAGTTGTAAAGACAGACAGTGTTGTATCTTAATGCATTCTATGCAATAAGATAAAAACCTTCTATGTGTAGCAGTCCCCCTAGCATCCCCCAGTTACCTACCTGAGCTCCTTCTCTCTCCAGCACAATCTCTAGCACAATCCCCTCAGCCATCCAGTACACTCCTCCTGATTGGCTGAGACAGAGCAGTGGCACCATTGGCTCCCACTGCTGTCAAAGTCAGTCAGCCAATCAGGGCAGAGAAGGGGCAAGGCCAAGTCGGGCTTCATGTCTGAATGGATACACGGAGCTCTGACTCGGCTTGGGTGACCCCTGTAGCAAGCTGCTGGCTGAGGGGCACTCAAAGGAGGGAGAGGCTAGGAGCAGCAAAGAGGGACCCGAGAAGAGAAGGATGTGGGGTGCTCTGTGCAAAACCAAATGCACAGAGAAGTTAGGTATAACATGTTTAAAAAAAAAAGTGTCCTTTACAATCACTTTAAGGCCAGAGGTTGCCTGCTAAAGATTGAACAGATCTGATTCAATCAGATGTATTTTTTAAAGAGGTTTTAAACCACTGCACATTTTTTTTTTCTATTCTTACCTGCAAGGTAATGTCATGATGTGCTAGTATACATGGCATACTAACACATTATGTGAAACTTACCTGAAAGCAAAGCATTCTAGCGATGCAATGTCGCTGGAGGCAGCTTCCATCTTCACCAGCTCTGTGACTGGCAGGAGCTGCGATGATGGCACTTCACCACACAGGGCTCTGAAGGAATGGAACAGGTGGCCGTTCCTTCAGAGCGCATGCACCAGTGATGTCACTGGCTGCATGTACAGTAAATATCTCCTAAACCGTGCTGATATTTACACTACTTATTATAGGCTTACTTATAGGTAAAATTTACGGATGGAAGTTTACTTCCTCTTTAAAGTACTTTGGAAGAAATTGCATAATTGATTTAATGATATAAAAACAAAGTAGAAACATCTCAAAATCTTGACACAAAGTTATTGGTGTAACTAACACGAAATGAAAACCGCTAGTAACAATTACCTGTGCAATAATTGAGTTCTATTTTAATTTACTTCATGTTAAAGGTCTCATGGAAAGCTGCTGCTAACGCTCACAGGTGTTTATGATCTGTGTTCCTTTTATACAGTATGTCATGTATATGAAAATGTGTAAATATGTGAGAATATTCTGAAGAGACTAAGCTTGGAAGCACTGTGTATCCTGATGTAATCACATGTGTTGAAAATGCAAAGCAAAGAAGAATACAACCTAAAGTAAAATTAAAGGCAACGTTTTTTTTAAACATTTTGGCTTGCGTAAGGGAGGTTCATAACCCATGTTACTTTTTTCTTCTCCATCTCCCCACTGGGATGATTTTCCTTCACTTCCTGTCCCATAGCCAAAACAAAAGCATTTTCTATCAGTGATACTCTCAATGATATTAGTAAAAATTACAAGCAGAGAGGGTGAATCCACTATCACTATCAAAGGCACGGGGAGCAATAAAAATCTGACAGGTGTTCTAATCCATATACACTCTATCTATAAGAAAAAAAGTTTTGCCTTTAGTTATACTTTAAAAATAAGGTTCAATCGTGCAGCCACTATGCATGTATTCTTGCTCTTTTACCTCCTTTAGGATGTGGCAGAAAGAACATATTTTAACAGGGTATTTTCTCACCTTAGTACTGCTTTCCTGCTTAGATGCAGTTAGTGACAGAGGAGGAACAAAGAAGGGAGATTACTATACAGCTTTGCTCAGTGGAGAGCCAGTAGTTCTGGCTGTCTTTGAAAAATACGTAATAGGAAAGTATAATACCTATATATAATGGGAATAATATTTTCCTACACTGAAAAAAGGGAGATAACATTTCTTTTTGCCTTTTAAATGATTTCCAGGGTAAAATGATTATATTAAATATAAAGCTATGCTTTATTACTATCAATATTTCTTTAAATGAACATGGTTTCATTACAAAAATACAAATGAAAGTGATCAAATAGAGCATGAGGCTTAAAAATGGAGATAATGATTTAATATGTAGGAATCATGATTATCCTATATATATGCAAAGTGGCAGCACATTCCAATTCATTGAACAATGGAGACATGCAGATTATGACTGCAGGTTTTGGGCCCTTTTCAAAACAAATGATATATTTTATTCATCATGTGAGATATGGCTATCATTACAAGTTGTAACTGATCTCTCAGCCTGAAATTCCTTCCTCTATCTTCCATTTTCCAGTTAGATGTGACCTTCCCCCATCTCTTTAAAGGATGCTGAAGCTATTTGCTATCATGTCTGCATCTCCCATTACACTTAATAATATCCTTGTGATGGCTTGGGGAGAGCTGAGTCCCCATCATGGCAAAGACAGAAGAGCGACTAATGTATATAAGAGCAAATGGAAGACGAATGGCCCATCCCAGCAAAAGTGACGTTGATAGACCTGTAAGCCTTGGCTGTCAGGAGTTGTGAGGGATTGATGTTGCCCGAGAACAGTTGGAGCTGTAGCTGTGAACTTACCATACAAATGATCCCAGTGTCCCTTCCATCATGAAATCTAATGAGCATGCTCCCACCTTCTTAGCATCCAAGGACATCAAACAGAGTTCAAGGTGATGGCTTTAAAGCAGTATTTGTTAACAAGTATTAAATATTTTATTACAGTGTTAAGCAGTGAAATGTTAGAGCCTCATCATTTTCAGGTCTTGAGTAATAAGAATTGATTCCGAACTTAAGAAATATTTCTAAGGACAGAAAAGTTAGTGGCAAACATTTGGTGTTTTAATTTCATCATATGCCTACTCTTTGCAGATGCATGAAAGATGTACCGGGGACCAGCTAAATGTTGGTTGCCCCTAAACAGAGCATGAAGAATGTGCGTCCTGAATTCATCAAAATGTTAAGATGGTGACAGTGATTGATGTTCATTAAAATTATATGCAAGTAAAAGCAGCATATACATGACATGAGAATCTTAGTGAACCAAAATGTAAATGGTTGGTGATAATTAAATCATTTTGTCATTACTGGTTCTTACTTCTGGATACTGGCATTATGGCATATGGGGATTACAGTACGTATGTCTCTAGCACAACATCTTGGAATCAATCAGTGCTTCATTTAATGTACACGAGTGTCAAATAATAAAGCAGAGATATTATGTCACACAGAACTCCTTCATCAAGCCAAATAAGACAATTAGCACAAACAAAATAAAGCGTTTTATAAACTATAGGTCTATAAAATAATACAAAATCCCACTGGCTTTTTATGTCATAATGATGCATACTTCTATAAAATAATAATATAACTCAAAGAATGAAACATTAATTGAAGACTAATAAAAATTTTACATCCACCTTGCATGCCAGATTCTGTAGGAAGATCTGTGGTTGCAATTGCACTGCATATGTGCCCTGTTCGCAACACTGGCAAAGCCAAAGTGGTTGTGTATACATGTTGAATGATGGGTGCATCCACTGCATAAAAGATCAACTACTTTATAGAGTGTGGCTTGAAAAAGTTTCCGTTGTTGCCTAACATCCAAAAAAAAATGCAGTAAGTAAAGTGGAAAAAAAGCAGTAGAAATGCTAAAAAATGTACACCCTAAAAGGGCAAAGTTATGACATGAAAAAAAAGTGTAAAAAGGAGCACTACCTTAAAGGAGAAGCATAGCTGACAACATAATAAACCAACCAAGGGTTTATCTTTACATTCTAGAAATGTAAAGATAATATAGTTTAAATAGCATCTTAGCTTGTTTTTGCTATGGTTTTAGGAAGCTTTTTCCACCCATGCTCCCTAATGCAAGCTCTTCATTTGAGCTGTTTCCATTAAAAACGCTCTTGAAATCTCAGCTATTGATTCACATTTACTATATTACAGTAGGTATAAGAATCATCCTTTATTTTAGTAGCCGTTGAGTATTTATTGATATAGAAACATAGATGAGTGATGATAGAAAAAGAACAAGTAGTCCACTCAAGTCTGCCCTTTTTCAACATTTAGGGGCTTTTTTTGTTGTTGTTTTGTTTATAATCTTTTTGTCACTCTCTTCCCCCCCAACTATTGGAGACAATGTGGTAGCATAGGCTCCCTAGCCCACACTATTTGGTTCTGTAAATCTCTCACTTCCCTTTGGAAACAAATATTTGTTATGCGATCTACTATCACAGACCTAATTATCACCCCCAATCTGGCCTTAGCACTACTCCATATTGGCACAGAGACATCTCCCCCAAACACCAGATCTATAGTTATACACCTGTTACTAGCTTGCTTAACTAAATATCACTTTGGAGATCCACAGACACCCCTAATCTCTTCATAACAATCTCTCACCTTAAGTTCCAGTAGGAGATGGAAAAGCTGATATCTAGAAAAAAAACATGCAAATGGAGAAATGTATTTACAACTGGTCTTCTTGGCTCACTCACCCGAAATGTATGGTACAAATGTAGATTTGACAAATTGTATTCATCTTTAAGATGGGGATGTCTTCCTTTATATACTCTCCTTTTGCTTGCTCTCATCCTTTCCCCCTTTTCGCCCCCCCGAATCATTTTGGCTAGTTTTATGTTATGTATCTATAAAAATTGTACAAGATTCTAGAACCCTTATGTACTAAGTATTGACCCTTTAAGGCGGACCAACTGTATGTTTGTACAACCTCATTGAAGCACTATTTTTCTTCTTTTTCTTAAAACCTAATAAAAACTAGTGAACTATAATTTTTTTTGTCTGCTTATATTCATATGTTTATCTCAACCATGTATTTATTTACTTACTGTGGGTTTTGCATATTATGGATTAACTCACTAGCTCCGTTAGACTTCTGCTCCAAGGATCTACTAGTGTGTTGACGGTTCTTTTTCATGCATTTTCAGATGTGAAGGTTCAGTAGAGGCCGATTTTCCCCCTGTCAGTTTCTAACCTGTGTATGAGGTAGCAAAGGGAACTTGCACCTTTGTACATAACAATCATTTTTGAAACTTCATTGCTTGTTATGGTTATTCACGTAGATAGCCTACTGATTGTAGCAAAGAGTTCCAGGAGATTTTGCAGGAATATCCTAATATATTTGTCCGTGCTCTTCAATTTATATGACTGTAAAGGAAAAAAATAATAAAAAAATAATTCTGGACTTATATAAGACAACACATAATTAGTGTTGTTTGTAGCCCATAAAACAAATAATGCAGTGGTGTCTCTTTTTTCTGAGACAAAATTATTGCACCTGGTGAATTTTTATACAATATAGATAACTGTTCAAATGATACCATATCAGGGAATTTTCATTTCTGTATGATTTAGGTAAAAAAATAAAAAAATAAAAAAATAAAAAAAATTCTCTCAAAATGGCCCCTATAAGGAATTTTGCTTTGGCAAAAAAAAAATCAACAGGATTCACTTATACATTCACCTAAAAGAAACGTTGGACAAAAGCTTACTTTTAATAATGCTAACAGTAAAGTGTCTAAAACCATTTTGAAGATTGCATATAATACTTGCAGGTTTCTCAGTAGAACGGCTCCTGTGTATAAAAGTTCTGACTTCTTATTATTCTGCTTTGAAGATTCTTCTGTCATTCATTTATTCATATATCCAGGAAGGGGTGATCTAAATGTGGATATAGGACATACTACTATTGTAATGTGCATCAAGTATTTCCTATTGTAACCTATTTGGTTACAGACAAACTGTTACTCTTTTCTATGTACATTTGTTGCAATGCTCAAAATGTGGTATGTTTGATGTACCATTTATTGTTTAATAGTATGTATGTTGTAATGAAATGTACATTGCTGAACATTATGATGATGGATCTAAGCCAGATGCCCTACATTTATCTAATGCTTTTATAACATTATTATCATTTTAATTCTAAGGTATAGAAACAGCACTTTTATCTAGAAATGGTCAGAATTTGCATAAACTTCATTATGCACAAGAAGTATATGGATCCTCTCTTTGTAAAGAAGGATAATCAAGGAATTTCAAGTTTAAATCACACTTTTTTGCATGGATATTGTGAAATAGTTTTTAATCATTGTTCTTGCTATGTCCAGATGACACATTGCCTCACTAGAATATCCAATATTGTATCTAACAGCAAAGTGGTGATATTATATAGGAAACTACTGTAAACTAAAGATATTCCACCAAAGGTAGGTAACAAATCATTACTTCAACTGATGACAAAGATCTTTAAAATCTTAGCAGATGATTTCTACCTAAACCACACAAGAAGTGCCCCAAAATATAAAATACAGCTTAGAATTATGGACAGCCTCAAGAGATTCTAAATTTAGATTGATGCACAAGGCTAAACAATTGTTAACAGAAGGCAGAACCTCTTCTATAACAGAAGATTAACCAACACCACACTTTTAATTAGTCATATACATAACACATTACATAACACAATATAAAAAAGTATGCATCAGAGAACATATAATAAACTATAAATATAGCACTAGCATACATAACCTCTTTGCCGACCCGCAGCAGTACATATACTGCGATGGGGTGGCTCCTACAAGCACAGTGATGTACTGTATCTGTACGATGTGCCTGTTTCCGGGTTTCATGCATACCCGCCTGCTCCCCTGTAAAAAAGGGGCTCCATACAAATGGAACAATCGCTTTGTTTCTCTTCCCTGCGAAGCAGGGAAAAGAAATGTATTGATCCGTAGTAAAATGCAGTAATAGGAAAAAAGCAGCACATATTACATACATTACACATTGTTAGGCACACAGTGAACCCCTTCCCAGCCCATGTCATTAGTACAGTGACAGGGTATATTATTAGCATTGATCACTATATTAGTGTCACTGGAGAAGTCAGTGGCAGTTAATCAGTTCCCACAAAGTGTTAGTCAGATTGTCTGCCACACTATCACAGTCCCACTATAAGTGCCGCCATTACCAGTATAGTAAAATAAAAATAAACATTCCAATAAATATGTATGTAGTTAAGGAAACACAGAACACAATGCCCCATAATGCGTATGCAGTTAATGCTGGTGTAAATGGGCCCTTTAAGAGAATTTGTTGCTCACTTGCTCGCTTACAAACAAACAGGGTTGATATTCACCCATCCCATCACTCCTTTTTCTGATCTTGGCTAGAGATACGGCTATCTGAGGAATCTTTAAACTTAGCATCTCCTGGTGTTTCAGATGCCTGTGCCCGCACTGCATACAATGCCTCTTCCCACCTGCTCATACATCCCTATAGGGCACAGCAGTGTCATAGGGGTCAGTGAAAGGAACCAAGGCATGAGGTGGGGGGTGCATGCATCCGACACTCCCAGGTGTCAAGTGTGAAGCTTTTTCAGGTGGCCATAGCTTTGGAACATAGCCAGGATCAGAGAAAAAATGGGGCAGGAAAATTTTAAACCCTCTATTTGCAGCTTATAATTTGATGCACAATGCTAAACAGTTATTGATAATGTAAGGCAGAATCCCTATAACAGAAGATTAGCCAACACCACACATTTAATTAGTCATATACATAACATAATATAAAGAAGTATGCATCAGAGAACATATAATAAACTATAAATATAGCACTAGCATACATAACCTCTTTGCCGACTCACAGCAGTACATATACTGCGACGGGGTGGCTCCTACAAACAAAGTGATGTACTGTATCTGTGCGATGTGCCTGTTTACGGGTTTCAGGCACACACGCGTGCCCCCACCCGCCTGCTCCCCTCTAAATTTCATACCGTGGGAGCTTTGCAGCAGATCCCAGCCCATGATTAATGGCTGGGACCTGCTGATCGGCTGTGTCAAATCACAGCCCAGAGCCTTGTGCTGACAATCAACACAGAAGTCCGTACAAATGGAATGATCGCTTTGTTTCTTTTCCCTGCAAAGCAGGGAAAAGAAACAAATTGATCTGTAGTAAAATGCAGTAATAGGTAAAAAGCAGCACATATTACATACATTACACATTCACTAGAGAAGTCAATGGCAGTTAATCAGTTCCTACAAAGTGTAGTTAGAGTCAAATTGTCTGCCACACTATCACTGTCCCACTATATGTGCCACCATTACCAGTATAGTAAAATAAAAATAAATATTACAATATATATATATATATATATATATATATATATATATATATATATATATATACCTGAAGCACTGACCCCCGAAGGAGGTGCTGGTTTTCTTGGGCTTACCGTTTACCTCCTCCGCCTTGTAACTCGTCGTTCTTGTCTAGGGATTCCCAAGGTTGATGGCCCAATAACTGCAGAGACCAACACCTGAATTCCTTTAGGAATTTTTATTTGCTTAAAACATTGAACAGAAACACAGTCTCTCAGTTGGGAATAGAGGGTATAGGTATGGAAGCTCAGGCACTTTGAAACTGCTGACACTTAATAAATGTCTCTCTCTAGGTAATCCAGGGAATAGCCACTCGCAACTGGATATTTCCACTGTTGGATAAATCCTGGTTTATGGACAAATTACTCAAATGTAGCAAAGTCTCTGCCACAGACTTGGTTGCAAACTTTTAGATGAACACAGAAAGTCTCTCACAGGAACTTGGTTGTAACAGAAGAATGAAAATAGGAACCTTCTTACAGTGCCAGTATCTTGCAGCCGGTCCGGCGATACCGTAAGAAATCTGGATTCAATTAGTGTCTATACAGCTAAGCATCTAGGCTCTTACCGAGCAGCCAGCCTCGTGTGTGGCTCTCTTCCAAAGAGTCCTCCCCTGGTTGCATGACGAGTTGCTGGGCCTCTCCAAAACCTGAGACGGCACCGGACCATTTTAGAATCTTCCTTCCAGTTACTGTGCCTCGGACTAGCCAGTTCCGAGACTTGGAAATGGATGGATCCACACCCCAGGCCATGAGGGCCCTTGGGGGCTGGTCAGGAGGACCAGGACTATGGAGCCAGAACATACTTCTGGGCTGGAACCCAGAACCACATGACTTCAACACCTTAAGTACCCTCTCCTGGAATACACAGCGAGACAACGCACCCAATGATTGGCTCCGAAAGAGAGATTGGTACCCAATGCGTCCAACCAGACTGCATTCCAATGTCTGTCAAAGGTGATACCTACACCTATGACCAGGCAGAACATTAGTACAGCCCAGCCAAACTGATGCCAAAACCACAATTTAGAACAATTAACCCGAAGACTCAACTATAGTCTTGGGAAAAACAAAATTTACAGACAATTTACAGTGCATACTCTTCAGGAGTACTGGCGCTACATACCATTGTTTATAGACACTATAAGTTTCACACAAACCAATTAATATACACTTATCAGGATTTTTTTTTACTAAAGACATGTAGCAGAATAAATTTTGGCCTAAATTTATGAAGAAATTTGATTTTTTTTTTTCCAAAATTATAGTTTTTTTTTATGTAGATAATAAAAAATAAAAAAAACAGTGGTGATAACATACCAAAAGAAAGCTCTATTTGTGTGGAAAAAATGATATGCAACAACAAAAAGGGAGAAAGAGCTCAAAGTCACCCTAATGTAAAACCGCTTATTAAAAAAAAGTTAACATTTTCAGCACATACACTCACATTTCAAGATGAGAAGGCACATCCATGAAGCTCTGATCACCTCTCCTAGTTGTCTCCCTCAGTTTGTGAAGGAAACTTATGAGGGCAGTTGGACTCAGAAATGTGTAACTTCTGGGAAGCCGCCAACACACTACCTGGCATGCGCGTGCTAGCGTCAAACTCGGATGGGGAGGAAGCCCTCGGCAGGAGGGGGAAGACGCTGGACATGGTTGCTAGAATAACATGTTTCAGAGACCTGTTCCTCTTTTATCAAGGGAATTTTTGTTGTTGCCAGTCTAGATGTTTTCCTGCCCCCTGGAGGAATATTCTGAGAGCTGATGTGACCGAGTATGATTAATCCCTCAGGTATTGAATGCATTTTTGATACCAGCATAATTGAGTCATGAAGTGTAGTTTTCGTGTTAAAAGTTTGTTGAGAAAAATTATATAAATTTCATTTGGGTACAGTGTTCCATGGCAATCGCCAGTTAAAGCGGAGCTCAGCCGTTTATTTTTATTTTTTTAAGTCAGCAGCTACAAATACTGCAGCTGCTGCAATGTCGGCACCCGAAGCCGATCTGTCCCTCTGCTCTCGGGTGCTCCTGCCGCCATCTTCGGTAAGGGAATCAGGATGTGAAGCCTTGCGGCTTCACTTCCTGGTTCCCTATTGTGCATGCGCGACCCATGCTGCATGTTCCCACTGGTTCCTGCTGTCTCCTGGGACCTGTGTGTCTGCCAGAAGACAGTGGGGGGGACGGGAAGTGGCGTAGATACCCGCAGGTGGAGTGGATATCTATGCCCGGAAGTGGGAGCAAGATACCAGTATTAGACAGGTATCTGCTCCGTCCTCCCCCATGAAAGGTGCCAAATGGGACACCGGAGGGGGAGAGGGTTCTGAAAAGTGGAAGTTCCATTTTTGTGTGGAACTCTGCTTTAAAGTAGTGCAGTGCGGAATACTAAAAAATGGCCTGGTCATGAAGGATGTAAAATTTTGCAGAGCTAAAGTGGTTAAAGTACATGCATGAACAAAAATGTATAGGGTTTGGATAGAGTAGGGAGGAGTTAAACCAGTATCAAGTTAATTTTTGCTGTGCTGGGGAGATTACACTTTACTTTCTATTTTGAAGATGCAGCAAGAAAAGAGAGGAAATTTCCACAAATAGAGGGGAAATCCCCTCTTACACAGTTATCACCAGAATATTAGTCCTTGGAAAGTTTTCCTCACCTCTTACTCTTATGACAAATCTTAAATATTGGATATCCTCCTACTACTATGTCTTGCTAAATTATAAAATATGCGATACTGCGCTGTCCCAAAAAGTGTACTGAAGTGAAAAAACAAAACAAAGAAAAAACAAATAAAATATATCTGCTGCAACTAAAATATGTGAGATACACACACTAGACAAAACAATAGAAAAATGATTTAGCTGCACTGAAAAAAAATAACAAATATGTGATAACAACTGATCATGCTGAAGAAAAATTTTTATTAAATACGAGTGAATCATTCAATATAACTAATATAGTGATGTAATCTAAAAAGAAAAACTGGATGGTGAAATCCAAAAAAGTCCAAATTCAAAGTTCCACCAGATGCGACTGTTAAATGGAGAATCCTTACCACTCTATTTACTAGTGATGTCACACAGTAGCACCCAAGAAGCAGTGACAGGTTATGATAGAAAAAGTCCTCCACCACCGATAACACTGCCGCTTACTAGACTCAAAGATCTCTTTTTAGGGAGATCTCCAACAGCTTGTGGCTCTTTCCCCAGCTAGGGTTTCTATATAGGACCAGGAGAGTGGTCCCCGCTATGCCGTATCCGATGGTATCAATAGGTTTAAGCAACACTCATCCCCCATGCAAGAGACAGAAAAGCCTCTGGAAGACGTCATCTGTGATGAAACGGCGTAGGGAGGAGTGGTGTGCTGACGTCGCCGCATACCGCGCTGGTCCCGGAAGACACAGGCAGCGATCGAGAACCGACCGGCTCGATATTTGAGAGGCTTTTTGAATTAAGAAGATTTTGTAAGTGCACTATTTTTTATTTTAAAATAAAAGGTTTTTAAGAGTTACACTATGGAGGCTTTTCTGTCTCTTTCATGGGGGGTGAGTGTTGCCTAAACCTATTGATACCATCGGATACGGCAAAGCGGGGACTACTATCGTGGTCCTATATAGAAACCCTGGCTGGGGAAAGAGCCACAAGCTGTTGGAGATCTCCATAAAAAGAGATCGTTGAGTCTGGTAAGTGGCAGAGTTAACAGTGGTGGAGGACTTTTTCTATCATAACCTGTCACTGCTTTTTGGGTGCTACTGTGTGACATCACTAGTAAATAGAGCACTAAAGATTCTCCGTTTAACAGTCGCATCTGGTGGAACATTGAATTTTGACTTTTTTGGATTTCACCATCCAGTTTTTCTTTTTAGGTTACATCACTATATTAGTTATATTGAATGGTTCACTCGTATTTAATACATTTTTTTCTTCAGCGTGATCAGTTGTTATCACATATTTGTTATTTTTTTCAGCGTAGCTAAATCGTTTTTCTATTACTATGTTTTGCTCATAGTGGTCATCAGGAAATAGGGTGAATCTCCCCAGCAGGGACACAAACTGCAGTACAAACTGGCAGAGGTTATTACCCTTCTCTACTGTATCCAAAACTGAAAAAAAAGTTTTGGCTTTACATAAACATTAAGTTAAGTTAAATTACATTTATGTTTATCAATATAAAATCCCAAAAAACAAGCTCATCGCTGTGACACAGAATGATTGTCTCATTACATACTGGATTATGCACCTCTTTCTTAAAGGTAACTCCACTTTTGTGAAAAATTATAGCAAATAGACAAAATATTATAGTATATACAATTGCTACATAATGTAATTTAATTTGCAGCTACTGTAATTTTCTGTAAAATTCAATGTAATATGGCAACCTGGAGGCCTTCTGTACACAGTTGGCGTACACAATTCCCCAGAAATGTAATGTCCTGCTTGTGTGATTAGCTCATTGATTTTCCCAGAAGTCTGCACTAAGATACAAGTCAAATTTTAGGTATCCTCTGCAACAGGAATTATTTATTTAGTGGGCTATTCTCTAAGAGTTAATAACGTCTAAATGGATGCAGACACTGCAACGTTCCTCATTAGAAGTCTTCAGGTTAATCAGCTGAATAGATTGAACACAGATACTGTCATTCAAACAACAGACTTTCAAGGACAGAGTTGAACCCAAAAGGGAATGTATTACAAAAGTAGAAATACTCTTTAATTTTGTTGGTGTCTTGTGGTGTTAATAAAAGTGTATTGCAATTGAACTTGATTGGAGTGGTAAGCATCATTTTTTTTAATTTTTTTTTTGAGTTTTTATGGATACTTCAACTAAATACTTCAGGTATAATTTTCCATACTATGTGGCATAAACAACACACATAGCAGCAATATAATTATAATTGGTACATTTGCACCAGTACATCACCTTGCTACTGACAGATTTTCTGCCATAACACTTTGAAAGAATATACATCTAAATGATAAATTACATTTTATTTGGGCTGCAAAATTGCACGGGAGTAGCATTCCTAAGTACGCCATGGGAAGTTCATTTTAAAATGACTGCTGTGTTTTAACATACAATTTGTAAATACTTTGAGAATATAAAAAAAGAAATAAAACACTCCTAACGTTCATCCGAATGTGTAATATACTGACTTTAACAAATGTTCTAAGCAGAATTGTCGAAGGTTCAATGATTGAAAAATGTACCTATAATAATATACAGCCTTAAACTAGTTTTACGTTTGGCCAGAAGCAATATTAAAGCTTAACTTCAGGCAAACAGCTAAATATAAAAACAAATCCACAGGATCAAGGAGCAAACATGAGTGACCAAGGTAGTCCTATTGGAAAATTAGTTGCCAAACTAAGGCCACTACCCCCACTCTCAAAAGCCCAAAAGAGAAGAAACAAGTGGAGGAGCGCAGTTCCAAAGGATGGTTATTAGACAATAATGGAAAATCCATATATGATGATAAATATTTAATTGTCAAAATAATTAGAAAGTATATGTAACTGCTAGGGGATACAAATATATCCAAAAGAGAAAATAAAGTTATTAATGTAAACATATATACAAAACTTCAATGAGCCTGTATAAAACACTCAGGAGCCCGGGGAAATGGAAAGGAGGTTGTACCTCCAGTACTGGAACGGGTATGCCAGAGGTTCGGGAGAGCCTGTAGGTGATCAAGGATGTGAAGAGTGGAACAAAGATGCCAGAGGCAAGGGACTGTCCACCAGCCTAAGACCTTGCAGCACAGGACAACCTGAGGAAGGGGTTAATCCCCGAAACATGTAGTCCTTGCACTGTTCAAGCTCTGGCAACTTCTTCTAAATGTACAATATTTTTCCCCTTGTCCTTGGATTATACAACGCTTGGAGTCTGCTGGAGCCTGTCTGTGTGCAGCAGCACTGACATGGCCGATCAGGAGATCCCAGGTTTCCTAGATCTGGAAGTCGTGCCATGGGAGGCACCCATCGCTTCCACCGGTCATTTCAGTGGTACCTGTGCTGCAGCTCCCTCCCTTCAGATTTTTCCCCGGATCCCTGGAACACCCTGCTGGCCCTGTACAGTCTTCCCTGGGTGTCCTGTGCTGTAAGGTCTTAGGCTGGTGGACAGTCCCTCGCCATCTTGCTTCCACTCTTCATGTCCTTGATTACCTACAGGCTTTCCTGGACTTCTGGCATACCTGTTTCTAGTATTAGAGGTAGGGCATTCTCCTTTCTAGTTCCCTGGGCTCCTGAGTGTTTTTTACAGGCTCATTGAAGTTTTGTTTATATGTTTACATTATTAACTTTATTTTCTCTTTGGATATATTTGTATCCCCTGGCAGCTACATATATTTTCTGATTATTTTACCAATTAACCACTTAAGCCCCGGACCATTTGGCTGCCTAAAGACCAGATGACTTTTTACAATTTGGCACTGCGCTGCTTTAACTGGTAATTGCACCCCAAAATACATTTTGCTGCTTCTCCTGAGTACGGGGACTTTTTGGGAGCCTATGCGGCCTTGAAAACCAAGCACCGCCTTCAGGATTTCTAAGGGCGCAAATTTTAGATTTCATTCCTCACTACCTATCACAGTTTTGAAGGCCATAAAATGCCAAGATGACACAACCCCCCCCCCCCCTAAATTACCCCATTTTGGAAAGCAGGCACAACAAGCTATTTGCTGAGAGGCATTTTGAGTCCATGGAATATTTTATATTTTGCCACAAGTTGGAAAATGACAAACTTTTTTTTCTTGCACAAAGTTGTCACTAAATTATATATTGCTCAGATGTGAAAAACAGTGCAGCGCTTAATGTGTATAGATATAACACGTGACTGAATACAGTGAAGCAATAGATCAGGAAAAAAACTTCAAAGGTAATGTTTCCAAAAAGTAAAACATCAATAGTAAAAAATATAAATGTGCATATTGTGCAATAAACAAAGAAGCAATACATTAAAATTGGTTATTAAACCAAAAAGATCAAAAAATTCCTTTTAAAAAAGGCAAATAGTTGTTTAAACTACAGCTTATTGCTATGAAGCACAAACTTATAATTAAGTGAAAAAAATAAACAACAAGATTGAAAAACAAATCAAAACAAGTCCCATGCCTTGGATGAGTGAAGTGATTTACAAGGCCCCATATATGTGAAGATAAAAGTTCATTAAGTGAAACGTAAGTGAATAAAACTTTAAAGTTGGTCCCAGGTATCACTGGTGTAGGTGCTTGACCACGTAAATTCTTTCGCTGTACAATTTAAGTAAGTAGTAAAGGCTTACCAGAGCAACCATTAGTGTGCGCAGATACGAACTCCCAAACGATTAGGATCGGACAAGATCGTTCCTCCGACACTCCTCGTGTAAATGGATGATTCGAATCACCTTTGGGGGTAGGAAGGTGAAAACTGACCCACACCTTCGGATGTTCCTTGAACGTCGTCCGTTCCGGTCAGTTCGAAAATTTCAAGTTGGCGTATCACCAAATGGATGAAAAAGGAAAAAAAACGCCCAATCGTGTGATAAAGTCTAAAACACGTGAACTTTATTTTTCAACCAGATAGACGTTGAAGGCTACAAATGACTCGATTGAGTCGCATAAAATTGAACGAAGAAAAATGCTAGCAAAAATATAAAATCAAGTAGATAAAAATAGCACGAGATGTAGACGTATCTACCCGACGATCGTTTCGTCACAAATTGACGTCATCAGGGGTACGCCCACACCCTCGTGCTAAAGGTTTAAATAGCCTATGGGTGAGGTAGGGAGCCCTGCCATAGGTGCAGACCAAAACGTCCGTAGATAATCGGTTTAACCCACAAATGACCAGTCCCTTCGGATTGATTACCACATAATAGAAAGGATGAAGAAGGACAAAGACGGTCAACGACCAGTTTGTTAAAATAAAATTGGAGTTCCATCATAACATAATGGTGGAACTCAAATGTAAAAATAACCAATGAAAAATACAAACATTAAATCCTATGATAAATCCCCCCCTTTATTTGACAAATGGCCACATGCATTGATGATGACTGTCTAACTGCATGTATGTCCCAAAAATGGGTGGCTTGGTTCAAAAAAAAAATATATATATACTACATACGTGTAGGTTACCATCCAAAGGAAGAAAAATGACCGTAATATTATGGTGGGGGCCTAAACAGCATTAGCTACCCACCATTACCCATAGTCCAGTCACAAAAATTTCATGGATGAGACATATATAGCGGGTTTAGAAGGAACATTACATTCATTCTATTCTCATAAAATATATATAAATTACATAAAAAATTGTATAAACTAACTAGCAAAAATTGCTACAGAAATACAAATAATGATAGTAAAATTAATCATCACAGTGTATAAAACCCAAACTAAATACAAAATCAGTACAGTAAGAGGGGAGGAAGGGAATGTTAAATCAACCGTTATTGATAAAACAGTTGATGTCCCATTCGATGTTAAGTCCCCCAGGAATATGTGTCCCTAATTTATGGATCCAGTTTGTTTCTGCCCTGGAAATAGTGCGCTTGGCATTACTGCCGCGCCAGTGAGGGGTATATTTTTCTAAAGCCAGAAAGGTGGTACCTCTTGGGTCACGATTGTGTTTTAGATCGTAATGTTTACTAACGTTATGTTTGTCAAATCTTTTACAAATGTTAGTGATATGTTCCCCCAGGCGCACATGTAGCATGCGTACTGTGTGTCCCACATACTCCAAACCACATGGACATCTAAGTAAGTACACAACGCACTTGGTGGTGCAAGTAATGAATGTTCGTATGGGGTAAGTGAGTCCATTGCTAGCCGAGGTGAACTCAGTGAATCTCCTACCCCGTAGAGCATTTAGCTTACAAGCTCTACATTTCCCACAGGGGTAGAAGCCCTTCAAATCACCAAAAAATGTGGGTCTAGTCGGGGGGTCAGGGACATTTGGAGCAATCATGTTTCGCAAGCTGGTTGCACCCCTGAAGATCACATTTGGTCTGTCGGGAAGCTCAGGGCCCAAGATTCGGTCATTTTTAATAACCGACCAATGTTTCCGTAAAATTCTTTTCACAGCCCAATGCTGACTCGAAAACGTCGTGATTAAGGAAACCCCATAGTTATCCATGTTGTCAGTCCTAGGTGGTCTCTCAGCTAGCAATGTTTGACGATCCCTACTATTGACCTCCATTATGGTGGAATCAAGAGATTCACTGTTGTAACCCTTAGCTAAGAATCTCTCTTTTAAGATCAGTGCCTCCTTGAGAAAATCCTCGTTGAAAGTGCAATTGCGTTTTAAGCGAAGAAACTGGCCCTTAGGGACCGCTGAGAGCCATGACCTATGATGGCAGGAATCAAGTGGAATATAGCTATTCCTGTCAGTTTTCTTGAAAAACGTTGAGGTAGTTATGTTATTATCCCTGATGGAAATATTCAAATCCAAAAACTGGATATTAGTGGGGCTTGAAACATGGCTGAGAACTATCCCACGGTTGTTGTTGTTTAAATGGGACAGAAAGAGCTCTGCTGATGAACCGTCACCATCCCAGATAAACAAGATGTCATCGATAAACCTTTTCCAGGTCACCAATTCAGGGGGTTTGTCACTAAAGACTATATCCTCCTCCCATTTTGCCATGAAGAGGTTGGCCATACTGGGAGCAAATTTAGCTCCCATGGCCACCCCCTTCACTTGCAAAAAATGGGTCCCGTCATGCCAAAAGTGGTTATGCGTCATGGCAAACAGAAGTAATTCTAGAATATAGTTACGCTGAGTCACCGAAATACTACCATCCTGGGCCAGAAAGTGGTGGACTGCTTCATAGCCCAATTGATGGGAGATAGCGGTGTACAGCGAAGCTACATCCGCGGTGATCAGGAGATAGGTGGGTTTCCATTCAATCAATTGCAGAATGTTGATAACATGCTTAGTGTCTCTCAAAAAGGATGGCGTGCCCATCACCAGTGGTTGTAGATATTTGTCAATGTATTTCCCTATACGCGAGGTTACAGAGTCAATTCCACTGATGATGGGCCGCCCTGGCGGATTTTCTAAAGATTTGTGTATCTTGGGTAAAGAATACATGATCGGTAAGCGCGGCGCCAAAGGTACCAGAAAGTCCCTTTCTTTTTTATTCAAAATGCCCATATTAAACCCTTTCTCAACCAACTCTTTTAATTCACCTTTGAACTGGGTAGTGGGGTCTAAGAGTAATGGAGAGTAGGTCTCGGAATCTGACAAAATCCTAGTCATCTCATTGGAATACGCGGTTTTGTCAAGTATTACAATGGCACCACCTTTGTCAGCCGACCGAACTACTATGTCTTTCCTATTAAGCAATGAGTCTAGCCCTGCCTTGAATTCCCGTGTGGGTTGGGCTGGTCTCAATTTCAAACCATTAAGATCCTTTAATACCAGATCACGGAAAATATTAATGTTGGGTGCTGTATTACCAGGAGGGTTGAACAAGGAGGCGTTTGATAAACCAGAGTGCATAATTGTTGAATCCCTAACTAATTGGCGGGAGGGGTTGCTCATGATATACCTCTTAATATTTAACTTGCGTGTGAACTTTTGGATGTCTATAAATGTCTGGAATTTATTTAAATTCTGAGGGGGCACAAACTTGAGACCCTTCCCGAGAGTCTGCAATTCTTCATTAGATAACTTTTTGTTACTTAGGTTAATGACACCACTAATATCTAGGTCCTTCTTCTTTTTGGTGTGAAGACGTTTCCCCCCTCTGCACCCTCTCTTGTGTCTCCGTTTCTCTTGTGTCCCCCCCGAGTGCCCTCCTGAAAACCCTGTTGGTAATAACTGCCAGCTGAGGGTTGAATATATGATGGCCGAAAACCACCCTGACCCCTAGGGGCTTCAGAGTGCCCACTCCTGTCATCCCCAAGGGGGCCATATCTGTTAAAGGTCTCGACCCTGTAATTGGATCCCACATCTCTTACATCCGGAGGGGGTCTCCTATCCCTGCTGCCACCTCTACCTTGAAAAAAGGGTTTATTTCCCTGAAAAAAAGGTTTACCACCTCTGGATCGCCAGGGTGGAGGGGGCACCATTGAAGTGGGATGTTGGTAATGATTAGATGGAGTTGGATGACGTTGATGGTTAAAATTACGTTTGTCAATCCTTCCTCTGAAGGACTGGGGATGTGGTTGTGATGATGGACCCATTCCTCTTTCAGTATGTACTGGAGAGGCCTGACCAATGGGGCCCCAAAAGGAGTTAGGATCACCAACACCACCTCCTCTAATTCCCTCAATGTGCCCTGGGGGATGTAAGCCTGGATCACCCATGGGGGGCAAGGGGGCCAAGTTCTCAGTAGAGACCTGCCATTTAAAGACAACATTGTCTTTATAATACTTTTTATCCCTATTATATTTTTTCTTTTTCTTAGTTTTTTGTTCAGTTTCCTCTTTGGTCAGAATAGTTTTTAGGGATTCGGATCTTTGCATGTACTCCGGATCATTTTTAAAGGGGACAAGCTTAGTTTTAATCAAACCAATCTCATAATCCAATGAGGCAAGTTTCCTCGATTTTTTAGCAATCAGAAATTTTAAAAACTGAACCCCTGCCTCATTGAAATATTTAAACCATTCAGCTATTTCTGTGTCCTCCTTTTGTGGGTTAACCTCCCATCTCAAACTCCTGGGGACCATATTTTCCCTTACATATTCTTCCAGGTAGGCTATGTCCCATTTGGTGTGTAGTTCAGAAATGGTTAGATTCTTCAACCTCAAAAAACAACCGGATAGGTCATCCCTAGAATTCTCATTCCCATCAAAGACCCCTGTGGTGTCAATGACTGCTTGGGATCTATATTCAAAAACATCCATTACGGATGAACCAGCAGCAAATTAGTGTATCGTATAACAATAAAAAAACAAAAAGTAAAACTTGCGCTTGGTAAAAAATTAGTTGATATGGAAGAAATCAATTTAAGAAAATAGCAGCTAAGCACAAAAAACCAGATACTAGGTCTAAATAACAGAGATGTGAAAAACAGTGCAGCGCTTAATGTGTATAGATATAACACGTGACTGAATACAGTGAAGCAATAGATCAGGAAAAAAACTTCAAAGGTAATGTTTACAAAAAGTAAAACATCAATAGTAAAAAATATAAATGTGCATATTGTGCAATAAACAAAGAAGCAATAAATTAAAATTGGTTATTAAACCAAAAAGATCAAAAAATTCCTTTTAAAAAAGGCAAATAGTTGTTTAAACTACAGCTTATTGCTATGAAGCACAAACTTATAATTAAGTGAAAAAAATAAACAACAAGATTGAAAAACAAATCAAAACAAGTCCCATGCCTTGGATGAGTGAAGTGATTTACAAGGCCCCATATATATGAAGATAAAAGTTCATTAAGTGAAACGTAAGTGAATAAAACTTTAAAGTTGGTCCCAGGTATCACTGGTGTAGGTGCTTGACCACGTAAATTCTTTCGCTGTACAATTTAAGTAAGTAGTAAAGGCTTACCAGAGCAACCATTAGTGTGCGCAGATACGAACTCCCAAACGATTAGGATCGGACAAGATCGTTCCTCCGACACTTTAGCACAAGGGTGTGGGCGTACCCCTGATGACGTCAATTTGTGACGAAACGATCGTCGGGTAGATACGTCTACATCTCGTGCTATTTTTATCTACTTGATTTTATATTTTTGCTAGCATTTTTCTTCGTTCAATTTTATGCGACTCGATCGAGTCATTTGTAGCCCTCAACGTCTATCTGGTTGAAAAATAAAGTTCACGTGTTTTAGACTTTATCACACGATTGGGCGTTTTTTTCCTTTTTCATCCATTTGGTGATACGCCAACTTGAAATTTTCGAACTGACCGGAACGGACGACGTTCAAGGAACATCCGAAGGTGTGGGTCAGTTTTCACCTTCCTACCCCCAAAGGTGATTCGAATCATCCATTTACACGAGGAGTGTCGGAGGAACGATCTTGTCCGATCCTAATCATTTGGGAGTTCGTATCTGCGCACACTAATGGTTGCTCTGGTAAGCCTTTACTACTTACTTAAATTGTACAGCGAAAGAATTTACGTGGTCAAGCACCTACACCAGTGATACCTGGGACCAACTTTAAAGTTTTATTCACTTACGTTTCACTTAATGAACTTTTATCTTCACATATATGGGGCCTTGTAAATCACTTCACTCATCCAAGGCATGGGACTTGTTTTGATTTGTTTTTCAATCTTGTTGTTTATTTTTTTCACTTAATTATAAGTTTGTGCTTCATAGCAATAAGCTGTAGTTTAAACAACTATTTGCCTTTTTTAAAAGGAATTTTTTGATCTTTTTGGTTTAATAACCAATTTTAATTTATTGCTTCTTTGTTTATTGCACAATATGCACATTTATATTTTTTTTACTATTGATGTTTTACTTTTTGGAAACATTACCTTTGAAGTTTTTTTCCTGATCTATTGCTTCACTGTATTCAGTCACGTGTTATATCTATACACATTAAGCGCTGCACTGTTTTTCACATCTCTGTTATTTAGACCTAGTATCTGTTTTTTTGTGCTTAGCTGCTATTTTCTTAAATTGATTTCTTCCATATCAACTAATTTTTTACCAAGCGCAAGTTTTACTTTTTGTTTTTTTATTGTTATACGATACACTAATTTGCTGCTGGTTCATCCGTAATGGATGTTTTTGAATATAGATCCCAAGCAGTCATTGACACCACAGGGGTCTTTGATGGGAATGAGAATTCTAGGGATGACCTATCCGGTTGTTTTTTGAGGTTGAAGAATCTAACCATTTCTGAACTACACACCAAATGGGACATAGCCTACCTGGAAGAATATGTAAGGGAAAATATGGTCCCCAGGAGTTTGAGATGGGAGGTTAACCCACAAAAGGAGGACACAGAAATAGCTGAATGGTTTAAATATTTCAATGAGGCAGGGGTTCAGTTTTTAAAATTTCTGATTGCTAAAAAATCGAGGAAACTTGCCTCATTGGATTATGAGATTGGTTTGATTAAAACTAAGCTTGTCCCCTTTAAAAATGATCCGGAGTACATGCAAAGATCCGAATCCCTAAAAACTATTCTGACCAAAGAGGAAACTGAACAAAAAACTAAGAAAAAGAAAAAATATAATAGGGATAAAAAGTATTATAAAGACAATGTTGTCTTTAAATGGCAGGTCTCTACTGAGAACTTGGCCCCCTTGCCCCCCATGGGTGATCCAGGCTTACATCCCCCAGGGCACATTGAGGGAATTAGAGGAGGTGGTGTTGGTGATCCTAACTCCTTTTGGGGCCCCATTGGTCAGGCCTCTCCAGTACATACTGAAAGAGGAATGGGTCCATCATCACAACCACATCCCCAGTCCTTCAGAGGAAGGATTGACAAACGTAATTTTAACCATCAACGTCATCCAACTCCATCTAATCATTACCAACATCCCACTTCAATGGCGCCCCCTCCACCCTGGCGATCCAGAGGTGGTAAACCTTTTTTTCAGGGAAATAAACCCTTTTTTCAAGGTAGAGGTGGCAGCAGGGATAGGAGACCCCCTCCGGATGTAAGAGATGTGGGATCCAATTACAGGGTCGAGACCTTTAACAGATATGGCCCCCTTGGGGATGACAGGAGTGGGCACTCTGAAGCCCCTAGGGGTCAGGGTGGTTTTCGGCCATCATATATTCAACCCTCAGCTGGCAGTTATTACCAACAGGGTTTTCAGGAGGGCACTCGGGGGGGGACACAAGAGAAACGGAGACACAAGAGAGGGTGCAGAGGGGGGAAACGTCTTCACACCAAAAAGAAGAAGGACCTAGATATTAGTGGTGTCATTAACCTAAGTAACAAAAAGTTATCTAATGAAGAATTGCAGACTCTCGGGAAGGGTCTCAAGTTTGTGCCCCCTCAGAATTTAAATAAATTCCAGACATTTATAGACATCCAAAAGTTCACACGCAAGTTAAATATTAAGAGGTATATCATGAGCAACCCCTCCCGCCAATTAGTTAGGGATTCAACAATTATGCACTCTGGTTTATCAAACGCCTCCTTGTTCAACCCTCCTGGTAATACAGCACCCAACATTAATATTTTCCGTGATCTGGTATTAAAGGATCTTAATGGTTTGAAATTGAGACCAGCCCAACCCACACGGGAATTCAAGGCAGGGCTAGACTCATTGCTTAATAGGAAAGACATAGTAGTTCGGTCGGCTGACAAAGGTGGTGCCATTGTAATACTTGACAAAACCGCGTATTCCAATGAGATGACTAGGATTTTGTCAGATTCCGAGACCTACTCTCCATTACTCTTAGACCCCACTACCCAGTTCAAAGGTGAATTAAAAGAGTTGGTTGAGAAAGGGTTTAATATGGGCATTTTGAATAAAAAAGAAAGGGACTTTCTGGTACCTTTGGCGCCGCGCTTACCGGTCATGTATTCTTTACCCAAGATACACAAATCTTTAGAAAATCCGCCAGGGCGGCCCATCATCAGTGGAATTGACTCTGTAACCTCGCGTATAGGGAAATACATTGACAAATATCTACAACCACTGGTGATGGGCACGCCATCCTTTTTGAGAGACACTAAGCATGTTATCAACATTCTGCAATTGATTGAATGGAAACCCACCTATCTCCTGATCACCGCGGATGTAGCTTCGCTGTACACCGCTATCTCCCACCAATTGGGCTATGAAGCAGTCCACCACTTTCTGGCCCAGGATGGTAGTATTTCGGTGACTCAGCGTAACTATATTCTAGAATTACTTCTGTTTGCCATGACGCATAACCACTTTTGGCATGACGGGACCCATTTTTTGCAAGTGAAGGGGGTGGCCATGGGAGCTAAATTTGCTCCCAGTATGGCCAACCTCTTCATGGCAAAATGGGAGGAGGATATAGTCTTTAGTGACAAACCCCCTGAATTGGTGACCTGGAAAAGGTTTATCGATGACATCTTGTTTATCTGGGATGGTGACGGTTCATCAGCAGAGCTCTTTCTGTCCCATTTAAACAACAACAACCGTGGGATAGTTCTCAGCCATGTTTCAAGCCCCACTAATATCCAGTTTTTGGATTTGAATATTTCCATCAGGGATAATAACATAACTACCTCAACATTTTTCAAGAAAACTGACAGGAATAGCTATATTCCACTTGATTCCTGCCATCATAGGTCATGGCTCTCAGCGGTCCCTAAGGGCCAGTTTCTTCGCTTAAAACGCAATTGCACTTTCAATGAGGATTTTCTCAAGGAGGCACTGATCTTAAAAGAGAGATTCTTAGCTAAGGGTTACAACAGTGAATCTCTTGATTCCACCATAATGGAGGTCAATAGTAGGGATCGTCAAACATTGCTAGCTGAGAGACCACCTAGGACTGACAACATGGATAACTATGGGGTTTCCTTAATCACGACGTTTTCGAGTCAGCATTGGGCTGTGAAAAGAATTTTACGGAAACATTGGTCGGTTATTAAAAATGACCGAATCTTGGGCCCTGAGCTTCCCGACAGACCAAATGTGATCTTCAGGGGTGCAACCAGCTTGCGAAACATGATTGCTCCAAATGTCCCTGACCCCCCGACTAGACCCACATTTTTTGGTGATTTGAAGGGCTTCTACCCCTGTGGGAAATGTAGAGCTTGTAAGCTAAATGCTCTACGGGGTAGGAGATTCACTGAGTTCACCTCGGCTAGCAATGGACTCACTTACCCCATACGAACATTCATTACTTGCACCACCAAGTGCGTTGTGTACTTACTTAGATGTCCATGTGGTTTGGAGTATGTGGGACGCACAGTACGCATGCTACATGTGCGCCTGGGGGAACATATCACTAACATTTGTAAAGGATTTGACAAACATAACGTTAGTAAACATTACGATCTAAAACACAATCGTGACCCAAGAGGCACCACCTTTCTGGCTTTAGAAAAATATACCCCTCACTGGCGCGGCAGTAATGCCAAGCGCACTATTTCCAGGGCAGAAACAAACTGGATCCATAAATTAGGGACACATATTCCTGGGGGACTTAACATCGAATGGGACATCAACTGTTTTATCAATAACGGTTGATTTAACATTCCCTTCCTCCCCTCTTACTGTACTGATTTTGTATTTAGTTTGGGTTTTATACACTGTGATGATTAATTTTACTATCATTATTTGTATTTCTGTAGCAATTTTTGCTAGTTAGTTTATACAATTTTTTATGTAATTTATATATATTTTATGAGAATAGAATGAATGTAATGTTCCTTCTAAACCCGCTATATACCGTATATACTCGAGTATAGGCCGACCCGAATATAAGCCGAGGCCCCCAATTTACCCCCAAAAAACTGGAAAACTTATTGACTCGTGTATAAGCCGAGGGTGAGACATGGCTGTCCATCCCTGTGTGTGTGTCCGTCCATCCCTGTGTGTCCATCCATCCCTGTGTGTGTATCCATCCATCCATCCATCCATCCCTGTGTGTGTGTGTGTGTGTGTATTCATCCATCCATCCATCCCTGTGTGTGTGTGTGTGTGTGTGTATCCATCCATCCATCCATCCCTGTGTGTGTGTGTGTGTATCCATCCATCCATCCATCCCTGTGTGTGTGTGTGTGTGTGTGTGTGTGTGTGTGTGTGTGTCCGTGCAGCCTTGTGTGTGTGTGTGTGTGTGTGTGTGTGTGTGTGTGTGTCCGTGCAGCCTTGTGTGTGTGTCCAGCCTACCTGTGTCCCAAGCCTCCGTCCCGAGCCTCCTCCGACCCGTGCCGTGCCTCCTCCGTCCCGTGCCTCCTCCGTCCCGTGCCGTGCCTCCTCCTTCCCGTGCCTCCTCCGTCCCGTGCCGTGCCGATGGATCGCCGCTCTTCTCGGCGGCCATTCTACAATTCAAAATTCCGCCTCCGCCTGTGATAGGCGGAACACTCAATTTCCCAGCAGCCTGTGTTCCGCCTATCACGGACATCCTCTCATACTCGTCCGTAGTATGAGAATGAGCGGATGTCCGTGATAGGTGGAACACTGACTGCTGGGAAATTCAGTGTTCCGCCTATCACAGGCGGAGGCGGAGAAGGAGGCGCGGCTTTTAAATTTTAATGTCCGCCGTCTGTCTGCTCGATACGCTGATCGAGCAGTCAGACAGCGGTGACTCGAGTATAAGCCGAGGGGGCACTTTCAGCCTCAAAAAAGAGGCTGAAAATCTCGGCTTATACTCGAGTATATACGGTATGTCTCATCCATGAAATTTTTGTGACTGGACTATGGGTAATGGTGGGTAGCTAATGCTGTTTAGGCCCCCACCATAATATTACGGTCATTTTTCTTCCTTTGGGTGGTAACCTACACGTATGTAGTATATATATATTTTTTTTTTGAACCAAGCCACCTATTTTTGGGACATACATGCAGTTAGACAGTCATCATCAATGCATGTGGCCATTTGTCAAATAAAGGGGGGGGATTTATCATAGGATTTAATGTTTGTATTTTTCATTGGTTATTTTTACATTTGAGTTCCACCATTATGTTATGATGGAACTCCAATTTTATTTTAACAAACTGGTCGTTGACCGTCTTTGTCCTTCTTCATCCTTTCTATTATGTGGTAATCAATCCGAAGGGACTGGTCATTTGTGGGTTAAACCGATTATCTACGGACGTTTTGGTCTGCACCTATGGCAGGGCTCCCTACCTCACCCATAGGCTATTTAAACCTTTAGCACGAGGGTGTGGGCGTACCCCTGATGACGTCAATTTGTGACGAAACGATCGTCGGGTAGATACGTCTACATCTCGTGCTATTTTTATCTACTTGATTTTATATTTTTGCTAGCATTTTTCTTCGTTCAATTTTATGCGACTCAATCGAGTCATTTGTAGCCTTCAACGTCTATCTGGTTGAAAAATAAAGTTCACGTGTTTTAGACTTTATCACACGATTGGGCGTTTTTTTTCCTTTTTAATCCATTTGGTGATACGCCAACTTGAAATTTTCGAACTGACCGGAACGGATGACGTTCAAGGAACATCCGAAGGTGTGGGTCAGTTTTCACCTTCCTACCCCCAAAGGTGATTCGAATCATCCATTTACACGAGGAGTGTCGGAGGAACGATCTTGTCCGATCCTAATCGTTTGGGAGTTCGTATCTGCGCACACTAATGGTTGCTCTGGTAAGCCTTTACTACTTACTTAAATTGTACAGCGAAAGAATTTACGTGGTCAAGCACCTACACCAGTGATACCTGGGACCAACTTTAAAGTTTTATTCACTTACGTTTCACTTAATGAACTTTTATCTTCACATATATGGGGCCTTGTAAATCACTTCACTCATCCAAGGCATGGGACTTGTTTTGATTTGTTTTTCAATCTTGTTGTTTATTTTTTTCACTTAATTATAAGTTTGTGCTTCATAGCAATAAGCTGTAGTTTAAACAACTATTTGCCTTTTTTAAAAGGAATTTTTTGATCTTTTTGGTTTAATAACCAATTTTAATTTATTGCTTCTTTTGTTTATTGCACAATATGCACATTTATATTTTTTACTATTGATGTTTTACTTTTTGGAAACATTACCTTTGAAGTTTTTTTCCTGATCTATTGCTTCACTGTATTCAGTCACGTGTTATATCTATACACATTAAGCGCTGCACTGTTTTTCACATCTCTGTTATTTAGACCTAGTATCTGGTTTTTTGTGCTTAGCTGCTATTTTCTTAAATTGATTTCTTCCATATCAACTAATTTTTTACCAAGCGCAAGTTTTACTTTTTGTTTTTATATATTGCTCAAACATGCCATGGGCATATGTGGAATTACACCCCAAAATACATTGTGCTGCTTCTCCTGAGTACAAGGATGCCACATGTGTGAGACTTTTTGGGAGCCTAGCCACATACGGGGCCCCAAAACCCAGGCACCGCATTCAGGATTTCAAAGGGCATACATATTTCACTCCTCACTACCTATCACAGTTTTGAAGACCATAAAATGCCAAGATGGCACAAACCTCCCCAATGATTTTTTGGAAAGTGGGGGTTTTGAACTGCCCTTTTTGTTTACATAAAAAAAAAAATTTTTTTTGCAAGAAAATTACTTTGAACCCACAAACATTATATATTTTTTTTAAAGCAAAGGCCCTACAGATTAAAATGGTGGGTGTTTAATTTTTTGTTCACACCGTATATGTGCAGCGATTTTTCAAACCCATTATTTGGGGAAAAGCACACTTTTTTAAATTTTAATGCACGAAAACACACTATATTGCTCAAATGTTTGATGAAATAAAAAAGGCAGAGTACATGGATACCAAACACAACATGCTTTAAAATTGCACACAAACGTGCAGTAGCAACAAACTACATACATTTTTAAAAGCCTTAAAAAGCCTTTACAGGTTACCACTTTAGATTTAAAGAGGAGGTCTACTGCTAAAATTACTTCCCTCGATCTGACCTTCACAGTGATACCTCAGATGCATGGTGCAATTGCTGTTTACATATGATGCCAGACCGATGCTTGTGTTCACCTTTGCATGAAAGCAGGGGGGGACAGGGGTGTTTTTTTTTTTTTAAACTGTTCCTTTCATTTTTATTGTTATCTCAGTGAATGTAAATATCACCTATGATAGCAATAGGTAGTGACATGTACTCTTTTTTGAAAAAAATGGGGTCTATTAGACACTAGATCTCTCTTCTGCCCTCAAAGCATCTGACCACACCAAGATCGGTGTGATAAAATGCTTTCCCAATTTCCCAATGGCGCTGTTTACATCCGGTAAGTCATGCAATGCTTGTAGCTTCCAGTTTCTTAGGCCATAGAGATGATTGGAGCCATTCTGGTCTCTGATCAGCTCTCTGGTCAGCTGGCTGAACCGCCGGCTTCATTCTCAGGTTCCCTATTGGGACAGGAAAGCCAGAGAAAACCATTGAAGACGGAGGGGGGGGACCCCCCCTCACTGCTTGTGAAAGTAGTCTAGAGGCTAATAGCTGACTGCTGGCTAAAAAGAATGATACCAAGATGATACATAAACCCACAGGCATCATTCTGGAATAACCACTCAAAGTACAGCAACATACCAGTACGTTGCTGGTCCTTCTTGGGCATATATTGAAATCTTTTTTTTCATTCAGCCTGTGGGCTGAACGAAAAAAGACATTGGGGGGTATGCCCACCATTAGAATACCTCCTTTTATCCCCCACTTCTAATGATAAATGCACCATGTTGTTTTTAACTGTGGTGGTGAAATCACCTCCTACAGAGCTGGGGTCACGGCTTTATGTATCGTGGGAGCAAACGCTGTTGCTGTCAAGATAAATAAATCAGTGCTGCAGCTGAATGGCCTAAAAAATATATGCCGAAGCATGGGAGCAAATCGCTCCTCCACCCTTGCTGCCCCTATACTTTGGAATATATGCTCTTTTATTTAACTGTGGGGTGAAATCACCTCCTACAGTGCTGGAATCACAGCTTTATGTATCATGGGAGCAAAGTATGTATCGGGAAAAGACAAATAAATCTGTGCTGCAGTGAATGGGGGAAGTACGAGTGCTGCAGAAGTGGTGGGTTCCCAATTAGGATTGGCGAATTCTGAACGAAGGACACTATGAGCGCGACGGGCCTGTCTTTGTCTTCTTGGTGGCAGCGGGACACTACTTGTGCTTGCCAGCTTGAACTGCACTTGTGGGACTCGCCATGTCACCACGTGATACTGCAGTGCTGGATGTATGACCAGGATGTACTAGGCCGCTGGTGCTTGCCAGTTCACCAGAAGTATGAGCAGCACTAGTACTTCTCTGCTCCGAGAGCCCTGTGGTTCTTGCACCTCAACAACAGCAAAAGAAGATTGGATTCTGGTCCGCCTGACCTTGGCAGGGACCACAACTCCGTCATCAGAGCTATCTGTCATGGAGCCCTATCATCTACAGGATCGTATTCTGAGCCTGAATCTGACAGATGAGTGACTTCCTCTTCACTATCTGTCATGCTCAGAAATGTGTAGGCCTCTTCACTATTGTATTTCGATTTGCCATTTTGGGCTCTAAATAAACTCGTACACTAGTGAGACTCACAGGAAAAAAGCTCCTAGGCTGTCAGCAACTGTATCAAACGCTACCATAAAAACTGTTAGCGATTGCAGGGATCAGGCCTGACTCTGCAAACGCTGCAGTTATGTGTTTAGTGTTTTGTAAGTGACAGTGATCGATCGATACTGCACTTGGGTGGGCTGGAGCGTAGGGGCTAAACGCAGGTGCTAGCAGGTATCTGGGCTTATCCCGCTAATACTGCATTTTTGGGAACCCTAAACTGCTGGGGATGCCAGTATAGATCTGATTAGATAATAGGGATGAGCTTCGTGTTCGAGTCGAACGTACGTTCGACTCGAACATTGGCTGTTCGTCCGTTCGGCGAAATCCGAACATTTTGGTCCGTTCACGTCAAATTCGTGTGCGATGGCGCAGTGCATTGCTGGCTCATGATTGGCCAAGCATGCACTGTGACCCCGCATGCTTGGCCAATCGCAGCGCCAGCAGCGAGGAGAGCCATGATTGGCCACAGGCAGGATGCCTGTGGCCAATCATAGCTCAGGCTGTTTAGTGCATGCCCCACACTATATAAGGCCGCCATCGCGGCGGCCTCGTGTAGTGTGTTGGCGTCTGAAGCAGTGGGTGTTCTGTGTACCTTCAACACAGTACACACCGATCGTTTTCGGCCGATTTTCTATCTTGCTGTTGTGTAGGGGTTATTGTCTGTGTGCCCTGACCGCAGTATACACCGCTATATTCACCTCACCTATATAGCTAGTGATCTATCTTTTATAATAGAGCTTGCAGTCAGTAGTGTTAGGAGATAGTGCGTGCTGAGTTAGAGTAGGATTTTGCAATATCAATCAATTGGATCGCTCTGCAAATGCTGTCTCATGTACCCCTTAAATGGACAAAGCCTACTTGATCTTTATGCGCAGCCACTGCGCCCATCAAGCGCAGCCACTGTGCCTATCAAGCGCAGCCACTGTGCCCATCAAACGCAAGTACTGTGCTCATTAAACGCAGCTACTGGTGCCACTAGCGGCTGGTGCTCAAAATTTTTGGGGAGGCGCAAACAAACTGAAAAAAGAAAATCAATTGCGGCCATTGTGCCATCAAACTAAGCCACTATGCCCATCAAGCCCAACCACTGTGTCTATCAAACGCAGCCACTGTGCCCATCAAGCGTAGCCCCTGTGCCCAGCAAGTTCAGCCACTGTGCCCATCAAATGCAACCACTGTGCCCATCAACCACAGCCACTGTGCCCATCAATTGCCACCACCGTGCCCATCAAATGCAACCACTGTGTCTATCAAACGCAACCACTGTACTCATCAAGCGCAGCCACTGTGCCCATCAAATGCAAGCACTGTGCCCATCAAACGCTGCCACTGTGCCCATCAAATGCAGCCACTGTGCCATCAAACGCAAGCCACTGTGCCCATCAAATGCTGCCATTATGCCCATGAAACGCAGCCACTGTGCCCATCAAAGGCAGCTACTGTGCCCATCAAGAGCAGCCATTGTGCCAACTACCATACCTATCAATTGCTGCCATTATGCCCATCAATTTCTGCCAGTGTACCCATCAATTGCCGCTCCTGTGCCCCATCAAATGCTGCCAGTATGCCCATCATTTGCCGCTGCAACTGTGCCCCATCAAATGCTGGCAGTGTGTATCACCCCGGCACTTGCCTGTCTCGCAGCGGGTCAGTGGCAGTGTCCTGCGTGCTCCTTGATGTCTTCTTCCGTCCTCTCTATCAGGCGTCCAATCACAGCGTCTGATGTTTCAGCCAATCAGGTGACAGATAACAGACCCGAGCACCTGATTGGCTGAGAGGTGGTTCAGTGTTAGCAAAGTGAATTCCTTCGCTTTGCTAACAAACAATTGAGTGAGCAGCAAACGCACAGCATTGCACCCGCTGTTCACCTTTTTGGGTGCCTATTAGAGTCTACGGCTCTAATCAGGTGCTTCCAAAAAAAAAAAAAACATCACTATAATTCAGGTGCCCAGCGCCAGAAAAGGGGCCAGACACCTGAATAGGGGGTGTCAGCGGGGACTATAAATAGATTCATGCAAGGCATGAATCTATCTATGGTGATAGAGCGGTGACAGAAGAGAGGGGGCAGCGCTCCTGCGCCCTTTACGGACGCACTGCCACTGTATGTTATACTTTTCATTTAAAGCCCCTCTCAGAGATAAAATCCACACCCCTGCCTGTTGTAGCCACTTCCTATTGGATGGGCTATGGTAAAAAAAAGGTGGACGTCAGCAGAGAGGATTGGAGGAGACTGGTGGTCCCCTGGGTCGGTGGTACTCCTAACAGTGGGGATGTGGGATCTAGTTTGGGGATTTACGTGGGTATATCTGGCTTCACACAGTAAGGGGGAAAAGGCCTAATAGAAAAAGATAGTGGGTATTTAAGTCAAATAATGAAGAGGTAGAGAAAACATTTTGGGAGCCCAATGGATCCAGCAAATTATGCATTCTAATTATTTTCCTATTGCATTCTTCTTTCTTTTCTCCAGTACCACTACATTAAACTCCCACTTAAATTAATATTTTATTGCTTCATAGGCAGAACAAATGTCATTTGTAATTATATGGCAGAGGTTGCAGTGTGGTGGCACCAGCACCAGTGCCTAAGGCCCAATTTTTCTGCCCCTGTTTAACAGGGGCGTTTAAGTACAATCTTTGATGCAATGCTTTGCAGCAGGGCTAATTCCTGCAATAAAACTAGAGTATATGGAAGAGGTTGCAGTGTGGTGGCACCAGCAGCAGTGCCTAAGGCCAAATTTTTCTGCCCCTGTTTAACAGGGACATGTAATTACAATTCTTGATATAATATTTCACAGGAGGGCCCCTTCCTGTGCCCACCCAGAGTAACGGTGAGGACCACAACCACCAAAGGTCAATTTTTCTACCACTGTTCAACAATGGCATGTAATTACAATTCTTGATATAATCGTTCACAGCAGGGCGCTCCAGCGCCCACCAAGAGTCACTTTGAGGGCTTACAATGTTGTGGCAAAACCAACACCTTGTTCCGCCATTTCTGCAGAGCATATAGGGCAGGCCCCTACTTTCAAACATCCAACTTACAAACATCTCCTACTTGCAAACGGAAGGAGACAACAGCAAGTGAGATGAAAAAAGATGGACGACAAAACAAATTATACAGGGGTGATAACCCTTCCCTATGTTTTCCAGAAAGCTTAAAAATAGTTTTTTGGACTGGAGCTACACTTTAAAAATGTACCAGTAGAAAATTACAAACAGATTCAACTTAACACAACAAACCTACACAGTCCCTGTCTTGTTTGCACCGCCTGTATACTGCTGTTCTGAGTATATAGGGCCTGGGGGCCACACGCATTTCCTTTTTTTAATATGGGTACAGGGTTTCCCTTAACCACTTGAGGACCGCCGTATTGCCATTGTACGTCAGCACAATGGCACAGGCAGGCATAATCACGTACATCTACGTGATTGCCTTCCAGCGGGTGGGGGGTCCGATCGGACCCCCTCCCGCTGGTTACGGCGGTCCGATTCGGTCCAGGAGCGCTCCGTGATGAGGGGATGGCCGTTGGTTTTCGGCCACCCCCTCTGGATCGCTCCTGGCCAATGAGAAGCTTCCTCCCCTGTGTATTGTTTACACAGGAAGGAGGAAGTGATGTCATTCTCCTCGGGGCGGTCTTTTTGACCGGACTACGAGGAGAACAGTAAAAGTAAGTGTGCACCAACACTACACTGACAACATGTAGGTACACACAGGCACACAAACCCCCCCCGATCCCCCCCCGATCGCCCCCCGATCCCCCCCCGATCGCCCCCCGATCCCCCCCCCCGCCCCCCCTCCCCCCCCAGTCACAGTGTCACTGATTGCATTGATCATTTCTTTACTGATCAATGCATTCAGTGTCAGTTGTGACAGTAAAAACTGTCAGGACAGTTAGTGTTAGGTCCAGGGTAGCCCCCTATCACCCCCCAATAAAGATTTAACCCCCTGATTGCCCCTAGAGTTAACCCTTTCACCCCCTTTTGCCAGTGTCACTAAGCGATCATTTTTCTGATCGCTGCATGTGTCGCTAGTGTCGCTAGGTAGCTAGTTATTTTTTTAGGTTCACCGCCAGGTTTTTATAGCGCTAGGTACCCCGATATACTACCCAATAATGTTTTTAACCCCCTGATTGCCGCTAGTTAACCCTTTCACCCCCTTTTGCCAGTGTCACTAAGCGATCGTTTTTCTGATCGCTGCATTAGTGTCGCTACAGTCGCTAGGTAGCTAGTTATTTTTTTAGGTTCACCGCCAGGTTTTTATAGCGCTAGGTACCCCGATATACTACCCAATAATGTTTTTAACCCCCTGATTGCCGCTAGTTAACCCTTTCACCCCCTTTTGCCAGTGTCACTAAGCGATCATTTTTCTGATCGCTGCATGTGTCGCTAGGTAGCTAGTTATTTTTTTAGGTTCACCGCCAGGTTTTTATATCGCTAGGTACCCCGATATACTACCCAATAATGTTTTTAACCCCCTGATTGCCGCTAGTTAACCCTTTCACCCCCTTTTGCCAGTGTCACTAAGCGATCGTTTTTCTGATCGCTGCATTAGTGTCGCTACAGTCGCTAGGTAGCTAGTTATTTTTTTAGGTTCACCGCCAGGTTTTTATAGCGCTAGGTACCCCGATATACTACCCAATAATGGTTTTAACCCCCTGATTTCCGCTAGTTAACCCTTTCACCCCCTTTTGCCAGTGTCACTAAGCGATAATTTTTCTGAACGCTGCATCAGTGTCGCTAGTGTCGCTAGGTAGCTAGTTATTTTTTTAGGTTCACCGCCAGGTTTTTATAGCGCTAGGTACCCCGATATACTACCCAATAATGGTTTTAACCCCCTGATTGCTGCTAGTTAACCCTTTCACCCCCTTTCACCAGCGATCACAGTATAAGTGTCACTGGTGACGCTGGTTAGCCAGTTAGTTATTTAGGTTCCCCGTCAGGTTTTTATATAGCGCCAGGGACCCCCATATACTACCTAATAAAAATTTGAACCACCTGATTGCCCCTAGTTAACCCTTTCACCACTGATCACCGTATAAGTGTTACGGGTGACTCTGGTTAGTTTGTTTTTTATAGCATTTTATATTCAAATCCGGAAGGCAGTGCTTGGTTTTCGGGGTCCCGTACGTGGCTAGGCTCCCAAAAAGTCCCCCACATGTGGTATCCCCGTACTCGGGAGAAGCAGCAGAATTTATTTTGGGGTGTAATTTGACTTCTGCCCATAGCATGTGTGAGCAATATATCATTTAGTGACAACTTTGTGCAAAAAAAAAAAGTTTGTAATATTCCCGCAACTTTTGGCAAAATATAAAATATTCCATGGACTCAACATGCCTCTCAGTAAATAGCTTGGGGTGTCTACTTTCCAAAATGGGGTCATTTGGGGGGGTTTTGTGCTATTTTGGCATTTTATGGCCTTCGAAACTGTGATAGGTAGTGAGGAGTTAAATCAAAAATTTGCACCCTTAGAAATCCTGAAGGTGGTGATTGGTTTTCGGGGTGCCGTGCGCGACTAGACTCCCAAAAAGTCCCACACATGTGGTATCCCCGTACTCGGGAGAAGCAGCAGAATGTATTTTGGGGTGCAATTCCACATATAACCATGGCATGTGTGAGCAATATATCATTTAGTGACAACTTTTTGTAAAAAAAATTTTTTTTTTTTTTTTTTGTCATTATTCAATCCCTTAGGACAAAAAAAATAAATATTCAATGGGCTCAACATACCCATCAGCAATTTCCTTGGGGTGTCTACTTTCCAAAATGGGGTCATTTGGGGGGGATTTGTACTGCCCTGCCATTTTAGCACCTCAAGAAATGAGATCGGCAGTCATAAATTAAAAGCTGTGTAAATTCCAGAAAATGTACTCTAGTTTGTAGACGCTATAACTTTTGCGCAAACCAAAAAATATTCGCTTATTGACATTTTTTTTACTAAAGACATGTGGCTGAATAAATTTTGCCCTCAATGTATGACTAAAATTTAGTTTATTCGATTTTTCTTATAACAAAAAGAAGAAAATATCTTTTTTTTTCAAAATTTTCGCTCTTTTTCCATTTATATCGCAAAAAAAAAAAATCGCAGAGGCAATCAAATACCATCAAAAGAAAGCTCTATTTGTGGGAAGAAAAGGACGCAAATTTCGTTTGGGTGCAATATTGCATGACCGCGCAATTACCAGTTAAAGCAGCGCAGTGCGAAATTGCAAAAAGACCTCTGGTCCTTAAGGTATTTATTGGTCCGAGGCTGAAGTGGTTAATATGCGTACAAGACCCAAATAGGCTGGTAATGGGCAGGGAGGGCTACCCATGCCATTTTTCTCAATGATTTTCAACCATATTGCAGGAACCAGATATAACATTAAAACCGCAAGCAGTTTTAAATGGTGTTATTTCCGTTTAATGTCATTTTGTGCAGGGACTGTTCTAAACACCGGAAAGACGTGGCACTTCACAGGCATACTACAGACACCCCCAGGCACGATATTTAAAGGAATATTTCACTTTTTTTTTTCACTTTAATCGTCATTAAAATCAGTGCTCCCGCCAAAACGGCAGTTTTTAAAACTTTTTTTTGCATTGACCCATGTCCCCTGGGGCAGGAGTCAGGTCCCCAAACCCTTTTTAGGACAGTATCTTGCATATTAGCCGTTAAAATTAGCACTTTTCATTTCGAACGTTCGAGTCCCATAGACTTCAATGGGGTTCTAACGTTCGTTCGAATTTGGGGTCCGTTCGAAAGTTCTGGTGCGAACCGAACCGGGGGGGGGGGGTGTTCGGCTCATCCCTATTAGATAAGATATTGATCCATTCAGATACTATACCACTAAAGGAGGTGTATGCTGGGTGCAAGGGTGGTAGTGGTACTGGCACTAATCTGATGCTGCCTGGGGTGACCCAGTCCCTATCTGACACTAAAACCTGATATCATCCGCCAAGCGATCAGGGGGTTAGACCTTTATTGGGTATAAAAAGGGAGTTATAAAAAACAAACCAACTAACCAGTATCACCTGTAACGCTTATATGGTGATCACTGGTGAAAGGGTTAACTAGGGAGCAATCAGGGGGTTAAAACCTTTATTAGGTAGTATATGGGTGTACTTGATGCTATAAAAAGCTGATGGTGAACCTAAATAACGAACTGGCTATCTAGTGTCACCCATGACAATTATACGGCGATCAGAATAATGATCGATTAGTGACACTTGTGACAGGGGGTGAAAGAGTTAACTAGGGGGCAAACAAGGGGTTAAACCTTTATTAGGAGGGGTTAGGGGGTACCATAGACCTAAAGGGGCCTACCACTTATGGCCCTAAAGCCCCGTACACACGAGAGGACTTATGTCCGACAGACTTCCGAAGGAGTTCCGTCGGAGTTCTGCTGGAATTCCGACGGAGTTCTGACAGACTTTTCGGCTGAGCGGACTTGGCCACACACGATCACACTAAACTCCGACGGATTCGAACGTGATGACGTACTACTCGGCTCAAATAAGGAAGTTCATAGCCAGTAGCCAATAGCTGCCCTAGCGTCGGTTTTAGTCCGTCGGAGTAGCATACACACGAGCGGATTTTTCGAAGGGGACCGGGTCCGGCGGAGTTCCTTCGGAAAAATTTGAAGCATGTTCCATATTCTAAAGTCCTTCGGACTTTGGCGAGTCAAAAGTCCGTTGCAGCCCACACACGATCGGATAGTCTGACGGACTCAGTCCTTCAGACTTTGGATGTTGAAAAGTCCGCTCGTGTGTACGCGGCATTACACTTATAACACAAAATTACACCAATGCAGTGATCAGTAAAAAAATTAAAACTACTATTGATGTCAATGTTACTGGGGGTGCAGGGGTTAACTGGGGGGGTGATTGGAGGGTGATTTGTGTGCCTATGTGTACTAGTGTTAGTGTGCTGTTGGTGCAAGCTCACATTGGTGTCCTCTCTCCTCTGGCGCCGGAGCGAAAAGGCTGCACGAGTAGAGATGACATCACTTCCTCTGCTTCTGTTTACATTTCAGAAGCAGAGGAAGCTACTCATTCATCAGGCGCGATCGTGAGGGGGTGGCCATGAATCGGTGGCCTCCTCCTCAGCACGGATAGCTCCTGGACCAAAGCCGACCGCCACAGGCACGGGGGGGGCCCGATCGGGCTGCCCACCTGCTGGGAAGCAGGGACGTACAGGTACGCCAATATGCCTGCCCTGCCCATGCCTGCCCATGACGTACCCATGCCTGCCCTGCCCATGACGTACATTTTCGTGTGGCGGTCGGCAAGTGGCTAAATATTTATCATCATATATGGATTTGCCATTATTGCCATTATTGCCTAATAACCATCCTTTGGATCACCGCTCCTCCACTTGTTTTTCAAACAGCTAAATTTACACCTGGAATGTATATAGTACATGGGATCTATTTTACCTGCAGAGGATATGTAATTTCAGATAGACGATATAGTTAGACAATGAAGTAACTGAAAATGGTCCATATACCATGTAAGGTATTTTGCTCCTGCAAAGAATCAGCAGGATTCACTTATACAGTCACCTAAAAAACAGCCCTATAAAATGTTGCTTTAAAGTGTATGAAGCTGTTATGAAGATTGTAGAGAAAAATATACTGAGAATTGATGCTTACAGGTTTCATAGTAGAATTGCTCCTATGTATAGGTGGTTCGAGCTTCTGACTCCTTGCTCCTATACTTTTAAGATTTTTCTAGCATTCAAATATTCATACTGTATAGCCAGTAAGAAGTCATATAAATGTGAAGCTAAGACATACAAACATCTTAATGTTCATACATTTTGCCTATTGTAATTTGTTTGGTTAAAGGCAAATCATTTACACAGAGGGCAGACATCACAACATTCCCTTACTAGACACAGACATTCCCTTACTAGAGATGCCGACGCCTGTACCTGACACCAATTGAAGAATCAGCTTTGGTGAGGACTTCCCTGGACAAGTAAGTGCTCTTATATTAAAAGTCAGCAGCTACAGTATTTGTAGCTGCTGTCTTTAATTTTTTTCTGCGGGAGCCTGGAGTGCCTCTTTAACCATTTGCTTACTGGGCACTTAAACCCCCCTCCTGCCCAGACCAATTTTCAGCTTTCAGCGCTGATGCACTTTGAATGACAATTACGCGGTTATACAACACTGTACCCAAATTAAATTTTTATAATTTTTTTTCCCACAAATAGAGCTTTCTTTTGGTGGTATTTAATTACAGCTGGGAGTTTTATTTTTTGCTAAATAAACAAAAAAAGATGCAAAAAAAAAAAAATCATGTTTAATAGTTTGTTATAAAATTTTGCAAACAGGTAATTTTTCTCCTTCATTGAAATGCGCTGATGAGGCGGTGCTGGTGGGCACTGATAGGCTGCACTGGTGGGCACTGATAGGCTGCACTGGTGGGCACTGATAGGCACAGTTAAGGCAGCACTAATAGGCACAGATAAGGTGGCACCGATAGGCACAGATAAGGCAGTACTGATGGGCACAGATAAGGCGGCACTGATGGGCAAAGATGGGCACAGATAAGATGGCACTGATGGGTGGCACGGATGGGCACTGATAGGTACCACTGATAGATGGGACTGATGGGCACTGATAGGTGGCACTGATAGGTGGCTCTGATAGGTGGCACTGCTGGGCACTGATGGGCGTCACTGATGGGCACTTATGGGCACTGGTAGATGACACTGATGGGCACGGATATGTGGCACTGAGGTGCAGCACTGTTGTTGAGGCAGATTGTGGGCACTGATAGGTGGCACTGTGGGCACGGATAGGTGGCACTGTGGGCACTGATGGGTGGCACTATGGGAACTGATGGGTGGCACTATGGGCACTAATTGGTGGCACTGATGGGTAGCACTTTTCCCATACTTTAGGTGGCACTGGCAGGGGGCAGGTGGGCACTGATGCGCTGGCCCCAGCTCGCCGTGATAGGGACTGAAGTCCCTCTCACGGGCGCCGGTGATCAGCTTTTTTTTTCTCACAGCGCGAGAAGGAAAAATAGTCAATTACCGGCTCAGTTGTGATCACACGATCAGCTGTCATTGGCTGACAGCTGATCACGTGGTAAGGGGTTGGGATGGACCCCTCGCTCCGATCTGTGATCAGGTGAGTCTCATAGACTCGCTGATCACAGAGTGCACCGTGCGAGCCCCTCAGGGGGCGCACAGGCCGCTCGTGCAAAGCAGGTCCGCGCTGTAGCCGTCATTCGGCTATAGCACGGATCTCAAGCGGATATACAATATACTATTTTTCACCTACAGTTTGTGATATGTGTCTCGTTGATTTGACAGTAATAATATTGATATTATATATTAGCTCCCCCCCCCCACACAATTTTCTTATATAATGTTCCGTGAGCTGTAGACCTGAAGATTATGTCAAGGGCTTCCCAAAATCTCAACTTTTTTGCCAAGGGTTCCTCCAAGATAAAAAGTTTGAGAATGGCTGGTCCAGAGAACTTTGAGGCAGAGGTATACAGTTATTCTGAACTACAGATCACTACTGACTACATAATTTAAAAAAATACAAAAAAGAAATTCAGTAAAAATATTGCATCCCTGTACTTTCATTAAAACAATATCATACATTTTATGTTTAAATGCTACTGGTTTGAGAACCTGAGGGGCGCGCGGGCCGCTCGTGCACGGGACGACGTCAATAGACGTTGTCCCGGCAAAGCAGGTCCGCGCTGTAGCCGTCATTCGGCTATAGCGCGGATCTCAAGCGGTTAAGGAACTTAAATAAATTGTATTTATTCAAATTCTAATTACGGGTTTATTAATAAATACATATCTGAATTAAATGGTATTTTGTACATGCCTGAAGTTGTAATCCATTATAAATGCTTGCCCATAAGCAAAAAAATGAATATTATTTCATAAATTTTGCACGGTTTCCATTTAACAAAAGCATCTCCACTATTATCATATATTGACTGAGGCAGTGATGCAAAAAAGATGAGCATAGTGGAGGAATCAATAGCGACCCACAGATGTAATCTTTCACTGGTCTGCATTCAGAAAACTGTAATGTGGCTTGTTATGGTTTTCTAAACATTACAGGTCATCCATACTTTTTTCACTTTTTACTGTTTTAACCCATTATTGTAACTTACTGTTTTTCTCAAGTGTATATAAAATGAACTATATCAACTGTATAATCTGTTTTAGTAAAAATAATAGTAATGGGGTCTAAATTTTCATGCACATGGCCATACATGGACTGCAGATCGTTACATAAAGCACCCATGTGTACACTGACATATGCTACAAATGCAGATAATGTGGTTTTGGAGCATACTTCAGTGGACACATAGGGGCTTTAGGTAAATCCCAGTTCTCAACTTTGTACAGCTGCTTCTTGGACCTTGTTTGTGAACTGGTGCGCAGTCATGTTGGAACATGAAGGGGCCATCCCCAAACTGTTTCCACAAAGTTGGAAACATGAACTTGTCCAAAATGTCTTGGTATACTGATGCCTTAAGAGTTCCCTTCACTGGAACTAATGGGACAAGCCCAACCCCTTTCAGTCATGTGTTCTTATGAAATATTAGATGCTTCCTATTCAGTCAAAAACATTTACATGAAACATCCTTGTGAAAAACTGCTGCTTTAGCAATATGTCCTAAGGAATTGAGAGAACGTAAATCAGCAGCCAAATGTTCCCCGTAAAATTATTGTCCAGATTAACACATATTCATTTTGGTAAGGGCTTCACCTTTAGATAAATTGTGTGAATAAACACCCACCCATTCTCTCTGTGCTATCAATGTAAATAAATAGTGTACTATAATCAATGGTATGAAACTTATGTAAGAACACTTAATTTCCTTTGCTTATTCTGTTTTCTCCTACTGTAAACACATTGACTGTCACTGGCTCCTAGTGATAACCATCCCTTGCATAGTGTGAGTACTGCTGTACACAGGATTATAGGAGACCAATAATAAAACCAGCTCAGGTTCTCAAACCAGTTGCATTTAAAAATAAAATGTATGATAGTGTTTTAATGAAAGTACAAGGATGCAATATTTTTACTGAATTACTTTTTTGTATTTTTTTAAATGATGTAGTCAGAAATGGTCTGTAGTTCAGAATAACTGTATACCTCTGCCTCAGGCCGCGTACACACGGGCGGATTGTCTGGCCAACTAAGTTCGTCAGACAATCCGACAGACAGTCCGTCCAAACTTTTGAATGAACGGACTTGCCCACACACGGCACTTTTTGAGCGGACTAATACAGCGGACTAAGTCCGCCATAGGCCGCGTACACACGCGGGGACTGTTCGCTCAACTTTGTCCGTCAAACAGTTTCAGCGAACAGTCCGCTCAAAATTAGCATGGACGGACTTGCCCACACACGACGAACGAACAGTTTGCTGAAACCGTGCGCGATGACGTGAACGGCACGTACGACGGGACGGAAAATACGACGTCCTATACACTGCATTACAACTTTCGGCGTGTAAATCCTTTCTGAGCATGCGCGGAACTTAGTTTGACGAACAAGCCTACACACGAGGGGACTGTTCGCTGAAACCAAGTTTCAGCGGACAGTTTTTCGGAATTTCCGAAAAACTTTGTTCAGCAGACTGTTCGCTGAAACTGTCCGCTGAAAGCCCACACACGGGCGGAATGTCTGCCGAAACACTGTTCAGCAGACAAAGTTGGGCGAACAGTCCCCGCGTGTGTACGCGGCCATACAATCTGCTCTACTTTTGAAATGAACGGACTCGCCCACACACGCGGAGGAAAGTCTGCTCATTTCGAGCGCGTCTCCAGGTAGGCGGGGCCCGCTGCCTGGAATGGACTTAAAGGGGAACCCCAACGCCGAAAAAAATCGGCGTGGGGGTGCCCCCCAAGTCTACAACAGACCCTTGTCCGAGCACGCTACCCGGCCGGCCAGGAAAGGGGGGCGAGCGAGCGCCCCCCCCTCCTGAGCCGTACCAGGCCGCGTGCCCTCAACATGGGGGGTGCCTTGGGGAAGGGGGGGCCGCGCGGCCCCCCCACCCCAAAGCACCTTGTCCCCATGTTGATGAGGACAAGGGCCTCTTCCCGACAACCCTGGCCGTTGGTTGTCGGGGTCTGCGGGCGGGGGGCTTATCGGAATCCGGGAGCCCCCTTTAATAAGGGGGCCCCCGGATACCGGCCCCCCACCCTATGTGAATGAGTATGGGGTACAATGTACCCCTACCCATTCACCTGTAAAATAAAAGTACCAAAAAAAAAACACAACACACGAGATAAAATATTTTATTGCACAGCTCCGGGGGTCTTCCGTCTTCGGGGGTCTTCTCGCCGGACTCCTCCGCTATCTTCTTGTAGCTCTTTTGCTAGCGGAGGAGTCCGACTTTCTTCCTCCCCGCAGCCGGCCTCTTCTCCCGACTTCGGGGGTCTTGTCCCCCTCTTCGGTTCTTCTGCCGGGCCACCGCGCCTTCTTATAGCTCTTTTACAGGCGGTGGCCCGGTCTTCTGTCGCCGCTGTCGCCGCCGCCGCCTTCCGTTCTTCTTCTTCTTCTTCTTCTTCTTCTTCTTCTCCAGGAGATGTTGCCTCGACGATCTCTCCAGCCGGAATGCCAGAGCCGCGCTGCGCGGCCACTTATATAGTGACAATGGGGCGGTGTCACATGGTATATGTCACATGGGTTGGTCACATGGGTTGATGTCACATGGGGACTATGACATCGTAAGGGGGCGGGGTCACCATGTGACACCAACCCATGTGACATATACCATGTGACACCGCCCCATTGTCACTATATAAGTGGCCGCGCAGCGCGGCTCTGGCATTCCGGCCGGAGAGATCGTCGAGGCAACATCTCCTGGAGAAGAAGAAGAAGAAGAAGAAGAAGAAGTATGGAAGGCGGCGGCGGCGGCGGCGGCGACAGCGGCGACAGAAGAACCGAAGAGGGGGACAAGACCCCCGAAGTCGGGAGAAGAGGCCGGCGGCGGGGAGGAAGAAAGCCGGACTCCTCCGCTAGCAAAAGAGCTACAAGAAGATAGCAGAGGAGTCCGGCGAGAAGACCCCCGAAGACGGAAGACCCCCGGAGCTGTGCAATAAAATATTTTATCTCGTGTGTTGTGTTTTTTTTGGTACTTTTATTTTACAGGTGAATGGGTAGGGGTACATTGTACCCCATACTCATTCACATAGGGTGGGGGGCCGGTGTCCGGGGGCCCCCTTATTAAAGGGGGCTCCCGGATTCCGATAAGCCCCCCGCCCGCAGACCCCGACAACCAACGGCCAGGGTTGTCGGGAAGAGGCCCTTGTCCTCATCAACATGGGGACAAGGTGCTTTGGGGTGGGGGGGCCACGCGGCCCCCCCTTCCCCAAGGCACCCCCCATGTTGAGGGCACGCGGCCTGGTATGGCTCAGGAGGGGGGGCGCTCGCTCGCCCCCCTTTCCTGGCCGGCCGGGTAGCGTGCTCGGACAAGGGTCTGTTGTAGACTTGGGGGGCACCCCACGCCGATTTTTTTCGGCGTTGGGGTTCCCCTTTAAATCCATTCCAGGCGGCGGGGCCCGCGACGTCTTCGTCGCGTGCTCCGCCTACCTGGATACCCGCTCGAAATGAGCAGACTTTTCTCCGGGCGGGAAAAGTCCGCTCATTTCGAAAGTACAGCGGACTAGCACACACACGGGCGGACTGTCCGCTCAAACCAAGTTTGGACGGACAATCTTACGGAAATTCCGTAAGACTTTGTTCGTCAGACTGTCCGCTGAAAAAGTCCGCTGAAGCCCACACACGAGCGGACTGTCCGCTCAAATGTGTTTCGGCGGACTAAGTTGGGCAGACAGTCCGCCCGTGTGTACGCGGCCTCAAAGTTCTCTGGACCAGCCATTCTCAAACTTTTTATCTTGGAGGAACCCTTGGCAAAAAAGTTGAGATTTTGGGGAGCCCTTGACATAATCTTCAGGTCTACAGCTCACGGAACATTATATAAGAAAATTGTGTGGGGGGGAGCTAATATATAATATCAATATTATTACTGTCAAATCAACGAGACACATATCACAAACTGTACGTGAAAAATAGTATATTGTATATCCGCTTGAGATCCGTGCTATAGCTGAATGACAGCTACAGCGCGGACCTGCTTTGCCGGGACTACGTCTATTGACGTCGTCCCGTGCACGAGCAGCTTGCGCGCCCCCTGAGGGGCTTGCGCGGTGCGCTCTGTGATCAGGCGAGTCTATGAGACTCGCCTGATCACAGATTGGAGCAAGGGGTTGATCCCCGACCCCTCACTACGTGATCAGCTGTCAGCCAATGACAGCTGATCATGTGATCACAACAGAGCCGTAATCGGCTATTTTTCCCCCTAATGCTGACAGGAAAAAAAAAAAAGCTGATCACTGGCGGCCGTGAGAGGGACTTCAGTCCCGATCATGACGAGCTGGAGTCAGCTCATCAGTGCCCACCTGCCCCCTGCCAGTGCCACCCATGTGTAGGAAAAAGTGCCACTCATCAGTGCCACCCATTAGTGCCCATAGTGCCACCCATCAGTGCCCACAGTGCCACCTATCAGTGCCCACAGTGCCAGCTATCAGTGCCCACAATCTGCCGCAACAACAGTGCTGCACCTTAGTGCCACATATCCGTGCCCATCAGTGTCATCTACCAGTGCCCATCAGTGCCGCCCATCAGTACCCAGCAGTGCCACCTATCAGTGCCGCCTATCAGTGCCCATCAGTCCCATCTATCAGTGGTACCTATCAGTGCCCATCCGTGCCACCCATCTGTGCCACCCTATCCGTGCCATCTTATCTGTGCCCATCTTTGCCCATCAGTGCCGCCTTATCTGTGCCCATCTTTGCCCATCAGTGCCACCTTATCTGTGCCCATCAGTACTGCCTTATCTGTGCCTATCGGTGCCACCTTATCTGTGCCTTTTAGTGCCACCTTAACTGTGCCTATCAGTGCCCACTAGTGCAGCCTATCAGTGCCCACCAGTGCCGCCTCATCAGCGCATTTCAATGAAGGAGAAAAATGACCTGTTTGCAAAATTTTATAACAAACTATTAAACATGATTTTTATTTTTTATTTTTTTGCATTTTGTTTGTTTAGCAAAAAATAAAACTCCCAGCTGTAATTAAATACCACCAAAAGAAAGCTCTATTTGTGGTAAAAAAATGATAAAAATGTAATTTGGGTACAGTGTTGTATGGCCGCGCAATTGTCATTCAAACTGCATCAGCGCTGAAAGCTGAAAATTGGTCTGGGCAGGAGGGGGGTTTAAGTGCCCAGTAAGCAAGTGGTTAAAGAAATAAACATGGACAGCTTAGTTACTGGTAAGTAAAGATTACACCAATATTACATTGAAACAATCCTTTAGATGTTTTAAAAATTATAGACAAAAATTAGCAGCAATAATACCCAATAATCTCAAACAATAAAACTACTGCACCCTAGAAGATCAATATCTATAGAACCGAAGATCTTGTATTCAAGTAATCCAAAACTGAATAGGAAACTAGTCAAGGAATATCCAATATTACTAATCCACGGACATCGGAGAATAACTGAAGTCCTTCTCAGGCCCCCCCTTCTCTGAGCCTGACCTAAAAGGGTCCCAGGTGTCTCTCTGTCCAGACTCCCCATCAGGTCTTCCCTTTTCAGGTTTATTTTCTGCAATTTTTATCCAAATTCCTTCCATTTGCTATCATTGAGGAAACTGATTGGTCCAAGCTGCATATCGTATCTTTCCCATGAAAGTAATTGAATGGAACTCAAGCCCTCTGATGTTATTCCTATCCAATATTTCTATTTAATTTAATCTCTCCTTGCTATTTGCAGTCATGACATATAGTGCTTGGTTTGAAGATCTCCAAGTTTGTTAAACATATTTACTGACATAAACAGTGAGCCAAGTGAGTAAATCAAAGCTATATAACTCATGGAGATTCCCTATTTACTGGCCTCCACCTAATTCAACAGCAGCCTGAAAACAAAAGGGTAATTTTAGTTACAATGCCTAACATATGGCTTTGTTATACTAATGAAGGCACAACAGAAAAACCTTTTCAATCTTGTAGACGGCCATCCAATTCATGGCACACACACATATTTTTGGTTGTTGTGTCATAATAATCACATATAACTATATTAATGGCAAACAAACCCTACAAATATGTATTTTAGTGGGCAATGTCATTTGTTACCTTTAGTATGATCAGTGAGCTGTTGAATATATGGGTTACTACTATATGTATATACTGTATGTGTATAAAGTTTAAACATATACAGTACATGGCAGCCCATATATACAGTATAATTATTTATTACAGGTACTTACATAGCGCCATCAATTTCCCATCCCTGATGACTAACTTGGGAAATGGGAACTTGGCACTATACCATCCTAACCTGCAACTACCACCTAGCGTGCCATTACCACCTAACCTGGCACTATCACCTAGCCTGCCATTACCTCCTAACCTGCCACTGACACTACCACCTAGCCTGCCACTACCACCTAACCTGTAACTTCCAACTAACTTGGAACTACCACCTAGTCTGCCACTACCTCCTAGCCTGCCACTGACACTAACACCCTAACCTGACACTACCACCTAACCTGGCACTATACCACCCAAACCTGAACACTATACCACCCTAACCTGGCACTACCACCTAGCCTGGCACTACCACCTAACCTAACACTACCACCTAGCCTGCCACTACCACCTAACTTAGTACTACCACCTAAACTGCCACTACCACTTAGCCTGCCGCTACCACCTAATTTGGCACTACCACCTAGCCTGCCACTACCTCCTAGCCTGACATTGACACTACCACCTAGCCTACCACTACCACCTAACCATGGTACTACCACATAGCCATCCACTACTTCCTAGCCTGCCACTACCAGCTAACCTGGCACTATCATCTAACCTGGCACTACCACCTAGTCTGCTACTACCACCTAACCTGGCACTACAGTATATCACCTAACTTGGCACTATAACCTAACCTGGCACTACTGTATATCACCTAACCTGGCTCTATATGACTTAAACCTGGCTCTATATGACCTAACCTAGCTCTATATCCCCCTAACCTAGCACTATATCACCCTGACTTGGCATTATATCACCCTAACCTGGCACTATATCACCTACCCTGGCACTATATCACCTAACCTGGCACTATATCACTTAACCTGGCACTATATCACCTAACCTGGCACTATATCATCTGCCAGTGTACTACCCTAACATCACTTGACGTTGCGGTGCACTGACTATCCTCCTGGGGGGGGGGGGGGGGGGCAGATATAGGATCAGCCCTGGGTGCTAATTTTGAAAAACATTTATCATTTCCCTTCCACTTCACAATTTTGTGCCACTTTGTGTTGGTCTATCACATAAAATCCCAATAAAATACATTTATGTTTTTGGTTGTAACATGACAAAATGTGGGGAAGTCCAAGGGGTATGAATACTTTTTCAAGGCTGTGTGTGTGTGTGTGTGTGTGTGTGTGTGTGTGTGTGTGTGTGTGTGTGTGTGTGTGTGTGTGTGTGTGTGTGTGTGTGTGTGTGTGTGTGTGTGTGTGTGTGTGTGTGTGTGTGTGTGTGTGTGTGTGTGTGTGTGTGTGTGTGTGTGTGTGTGTATATATATAATTTTTTTAGTTGCCCCCCTACTTTTGTCCCTGTCCCCCTATGTGCCCCCCTCCCCCCAAATATGAAAGCTGGATATGCCACTATAAATAACTGAAAGTGTTACACTTAAACATTGCTTAGCATGCATGTACTTAACATGAAACATATATCTGATGCCAGCTTCACTTTAAATACGATTAAATATTTCATATTACAGACACGGATATAAATATGAATGAACCTATATAAAATTGTACATTTTTATATATAGCTTTTAGACCTCAATATTTGTTCATAATTTGTACATTAGGTCTACATTAGATATAATTTGTCATCCTAGTTGTTAATATTACATCAGGTATTTATTTTTAAGAAACTGTCAGAAAAGGAATCACTTGTCTGCCCTAACTAGTTATCTGGATTCCTGACAGTATTTTGGCTCTGAAATACTTAGTGCTGGCTGCTCCTCTATGACAGGTAAAATGTGCACAAAAACTATGGGAGCTGAATTTAGGCTTGGCAGCCAGATCCTGTGGGACATCCGTGATTTTTACACTCAGCAGAAAGCAGACTAATTATGAATATATATAGATACACACACACACACACACACACACACACACACACACACACACTCACAGGTATGCCACCCAAATGCTATTTCTGTGTTCTAGGTAAAGCTTCCACCAGGCATGGAAAATTCCTAGGTAATTAGAGGCTAGGGGATATATTGAGAATCCTGCTTCATTGTTACAAGTCCTAATGCTATACAGAGGCCTTGGATTTTACTGACCTTCCACATGCAGCTAGATGCACATGTCTACAATGGAGAGGGAAGAAATCAGCATTTCAAAAGATATAAAAAAAGCACGAAACAAGCCAGTTATAGACCTTACAAACATTCCAATTTAGGAGTGGTTCACACGTGGTGTACTACAGCGTATGCCTGTGCAAGGGCTGTATTGACCCACAGGAGGATGCACAGGGGTTCCATGCATCCCCGTGCAGGCAGTCCTATTTATGTCAATTGGGACATAGTGGGGGTTATTTACGAAAGGCAAATCCACCTTGTACTACAAGTGAAAATTGCACTGCAAGTGCACTTGAAAGTGCAGTCGCTTTAAATCTGAGGGGTAGATCTGAAATGAGAGGAAGTTCTGCTGATTTTATTATTCAATGTGCAAGCTACATTAAAATGCTGTTTTTTTTATTTTCCTTTCATGTCCCACTCGGATCTACAGCGACTGTACTTCCAGGTGCACTTTCACTGCAATTTCAAGTGCACTTTGCACTTGTAGTTTGCACTTGTAGTGCAAAGTGGATTTGCCTTTCGTAAATAACCCCCAGTGGCTGTGAAAGATACAGACACTGCTTCTGATTTGACATCTATGTGGGTGCAAATGTCAAATTGGGAAGAGTGGCTATGTTCTTGCAGCTGATGTGTCCAAACTGGCATGAATGGGACTACCTGTATGGGATGCACAGAACACCTGTACACCCCCATGTGGGTAAACACAGCTCTCACACGGGCATACACTGTAGAATGCCCCATGTGATCAAGGCCTTGTGCTAGCTGTCTTGTAGTGTTGTTATAATGAATTTCCAGTTTTGCTAAAGAAACAGATAAATAAAGGTCTACATTGACCAGGTCAAAGCAGATCAAAAACTCAGCAGCAGTATAAGACACATGCTCTCTGCTGCAGGGCATAGATCAAGTCTGTCTTAGCGCATCCCCCATATTTAAGAGAAGATTTTAGATTTTACCAATGAATACAAGGCTTCCTATGATTGGTCAAGGTGGTGACCTTGACGCAATCTGCCCACCTCTCCAGCTCAGCCAATCAGAGGATGCCTTATGTCTACTGATAAAAATACATGCCTTCTCCTGGATGGCGTAGAGAGGATCAGACGAAGTGTCTCTTACTGCTGCCAGCACACAGCACTGCTTACTGTATGCATATAATAATATTAAAATCTATCAGAGCAGCCCCAGCAGCTAGACTTAGTCTATAATAGAATGCTCATTTGCCTATAGGGCTGCCAAGTAAAAGACACTCTTGTATTATGTTACTATGGCATGCATGTCTCCCTGTTTAGCTAGATATAGTTATATACTACTACCATAAATACAAACATATTTTTTTTCTTTACAGTCTCCTATTTATATCTTACATATCTTCTGTCTTATAAAACATATGAATCTGTTGGTGGTGTTTATCATTTGAAATCAAAGCACCTGCAGCTTTACTGTTTTGGGACCCAGGTTTCATTGCTTCTGTTTCAATCATTTTTATTGAATTTGCAAAGTATACAATTAAGATAACATTGTATATGTTAGATAACAAAGTGACTGCATTCTCTGTTATTATCTTTAGAGGTGTAGAATGTGTGTTTAGTTTATTTTTATTAGAAGTGTATGATTTAATACATAGTTACATAGTAAGGTTGAACAAAGACACCAGTCCATCCACTTCAACCTGAGTGAGTGTGGGTGCATGTCTACAATTGTCCCAATCCCTATAAGAAGCTCATCTATTATTAGTATTTATTTAAGGTACCCATATAGCGGCGTCAATTTTTACGCAGCGCTCCACACGTACATTGCACACTCACATCGGTCCCTACCCTCAAGGATTCCACAATCCAAGGTCCCCATTATTCTGTGTGTCTCCATGGCTATGTTTAATGGATGAGGTTGGCTGATAGCAGAGGGATAGAAAATCCAAGTTGCCATTACCTCTCCATGGATGAGCCACATAATTAAATGTAAACTTGGATGTGTTAAGAAAGAATTTTGAAGAGTAGAGAAAGTTAGGAAGGTATTTAAGACATTGAATGAAAGCCACATTAAATACTCAGTTGGTGCATGTAGGGAATGAATCACAGGAATAAAAATTATAAGTTAGGACAATTGTACCACATAAAAGTAGGTTCAGCATTCCAGGGCCACCCTGGTTTTGGGAGCGGAATGTGTCTATTTAATGATTCTGGGCCTCCCCAGACAAGGTTGGATTTTGGAATTCCTATTGGGAAAAAATTATTGGGGATTTTCTGAATGAATATATTATTCTAGGGATTAAATTATTTTTGATTGAGAGTAATCTGCCAAACAAATATGGTGTTGAGTGGAATAATTTTTCTAACTCTTTTGGGCAGTTTAGCTGAAAAATGCATATTTATGCTCCATCTTCTGTAAGGGATGTCTTTTATGGATGTTTTTTCTCAAATCATAAAGAGCAAGACTTCCAAGGTCAATAGGAATAAAACTGGGAAAAGGTGTACAGCCCTGATGTGTGTGCTTGAATAGAGTAAATCTATATAATATTGTTTCACTGAGGGAGATTGGTATAGACCCATGATGCCGCATACACACGATCGTAATTCTCGTCAGAAAAAGCTCTGATGGTTTTGCCAAGAACGCGTTGACGTACAACACGTACGATGGGACTAGAAAAAGGAAGTTCAATACCTAGTAGACAATAGCTTCCATCTTGTAGTTGAATCTGAGCATGCATGAGTTTTCGCACGTCGGGAAAATTGAGAACATGCTATCAAATTTTTTCTGGTGGGAATTCGGCCAGCTAAATTCCGATGGAGCATACACACGGTCGCATTTTCCAATGAAAAGCTTTCATCAGTCTTTTGCTGGCTGAAATTCCGATCGTGTGTACGCAGCATAAAAGTTGTTAAGAGCTTTGGGTCAAATAGGAGATAGTCCTATGTTATTGGGTTGAATGCCTTGTGGAGTGAGAGCAGCATACTCTGTCACCCTCTTGTCGCAGTTAGATTAAACACGGCTGGATTGTCCGCCGAAATGCGAGTCCGGCAGGAAGATTGGAGTGTAACACGGCATTCTAAGTCCGCCGTACTTTCGGGTCAAAAAAGTATGCCGGAGGCTACACACGGGGGGATTGTCCGGCGGACTTGAGTTTGCCGGACTTTTCCACCCGCTTGTTTGATCGTGTGTACGCGGCATAATGCCGCGTACACACGATCAAACAATCGGTTGGAAAAGTGCAGCAAACTCAAGACCGCCGGACAATCCCCCCGTGTGTAGCCTCCGGCTGACTTTTTTGACTCGAAAGTACGGCGGGCTTAGAAAGTAGTTTTGCACTCCAATCTTCCCGCCGGACTTGCATTTCAGCGGACAATCCGGCCGTGCGTATGCCAGTCCTCCGTACTTTTGAAATGAGCGGACTTTTCCCGCCCGGAGAAAAGTCCGCTCATTTTGAGCACGTCTCCAGGTAGGCAGGGCCCACGAAGGATGCGTCGCGGGCCCTGTCACCTGGTATGGTCTTAAAGGGGAATCCCAACGCTGAAAAAAAATCGGCGTGGGGGCCCCCCCAAGTCCACATCAGACACTTGTCCGAGCACGCTACCCGGCCGGCCAGGAAAGGGGGGGACGAGCAAGCGCCCCCCCCTCCTGAGCCGTACCAGGCCGCGTGCCCTCAACATGGGGGGTGCCTTGGGGAAGGGGGGCTGCGCGGCCCCCCCACCCCAAAGCACCTTGTCCCCATGTTGATGAGGACAAGGGCCTCTTCCCGACAACCCTGGCCGTTGGTTGTCGGGGTCTGCGGGTGGGGGGCTTATCGGAATCCGGGAGCCCCCTTTAATAAGTAGGCCCCCGGATACCGGTCCCCCACCCTATGTGAATGAGTATGGGGTACAATGTACCCCTACCCAATCACATGTAAAATATAGTAAAAAAAACACAACACACAAGATAAAATAGTTTATTGCACAGCTCCGGGGGTCTTCCGTCTTCGGGGGTCTTCTCGCCGGACTCCTCCGCTATCTTCTTGTAGCTCTTTTACTAGCGGAGGAGCCCCAGATTTCTTCCACCACCCTCTTCTTCCGACTTCGGGGGTCTTGTCCCCCTCTTCTGTTCTTCTGCCGGGCCACCACGCCTTCTTCTAGCTCTTTTACAGGCGGTGGCCCGGTCTTCTGTCACCACTGTCGTCACCGCTTTCTGTTCTTCTGTTCTTCTCTTCAGATGTTGCCTCGTCGCATCCTCCGCTCACAATGACACGGACGTGATGTGCGGCAACTTATATAGGGACATCGCCGGATGATGTCCCCGCCTATTATGATATCACAGTCCCAGCATCCTCTGGGACTGTGACACCATAATGTCCGGGGACATCATCCGGTGATGTCCCTATATAAGTCGCTGCACATCGTTTTTTCACCTTAATGCATAGAATTAATGCATTTACCTTTACAACCCCTTTAAGGACCTGTCTGGTTTAATCTGAAGCTTGGTAATTGGGGATGGAGCCGCTTGTTCTTGATTAATGTATGGGGGTAAAAAAGAGTTAATGCTGTCTGCCAAGATCAGAATTGTTTGTGAAAGCCCCTAATGCCGCGCACACATGAGAGGAATGTCCGACATAAAAAGTCAGACGGAAGCTTTTCATCATATATTCCGATTGTGTGTATGCCTCATAGGAATCAAGTTGGTTCCTTAATGATAAAATTCTATGTAAAATGACAGTGTCCAAAGTATCCTGTCCAAAGGTGTCTCTGTTGCTCCTCAAGAAAGTGTGTTACTGGACCTGTGTAAAATACCTGGGTAAAATAAAGTGAAAAAAAGCTTCCCCTACTGCAGACTGCACTCCTCCCTCCACCTGGTACACAAATAGTAGCACATATACCACTGACAGGAACCACATAGTTTGGCAGAAGAAGGAGATATTCACACAGCCAGAAGTGGTAAATACCCACCTTGACAGGGAAGCAGAAAAGAGTTTGAAAACATGTGCTGTCAGAAAGGTAAGTACATAGCATGTTAATTAAGTAGGTGGCATTAGTTTGGTATTGACCCTATCGTGACAGGTTCACTTTAAATACGTCTACTATTATGCTTATATGTGTTTAGGTGCATTTTAATATTCATACTACTGTTCAGAAGACAGGGAATACAGAATCTACACTTTTATACTGTTAACTCTGATTTAAGAACTGTGGTTTTTGCCATAACAAAAGCAGTTAAAAATAGTAGAATCTTAAATAAGTGTTTGCTGAAGGAGTACTTAATAAATAGAATGAACTCCCAGTAGGATTGGAATAAAATGTGTCAGCAGAGCTAGGATATAAGTAATTATAAAAAAAGACTGCAGGGTGATGCTATCTGCAGCTATTTAAGGACCAATAAACTAAAAATGCAAGTTGGCTTAAATAAAAGAGGTATTATTTGCAATAAAGTTATGCAAATAAAGCTTCATGTACTTAAATCCCAACTCCAGTTACCATTCTTTATTTTTTTTTGTCTCGATCTTTTGACGCTTACCACTCACCCCAACAGGCAGGCGACCTGAGTGGTGCTGAGAAGGATGTCTGACAGCGAACAATAGAGTTAGGCCCCTCAGGCCACATGTTGGAAGGAAGGCTCCGTGTGGTAGGCTAAGACCTCTCTCTCCCTGTTGCACAGAAAGGTCCATCTTGCATCAGGCCCAGGAGGAATAGATCCTCCACACGGGATTCTGCTGCTTTTATAGCTACTCCATTCAGAGGGCAGCACGGATCCCTAGGATATGTAGTCCTGGCACACAATCATGCACAGCAATTATCTGACGGGGATCTATTCGTCCCACAATCCTTTTATTTGGCACATAGATATGATGTCACTGAATACATTTATCACTAGAGGGACAGGCCCAAAGGTACAGTGCTTTATGTTTGTAATCTATATTGCTACATCTGGAAAAATTCAAGATGGAGCCAGACAGTACAACTGGGGGATTGGATGTTGTTGGTCCACTTACAGTATATGATGCCTACCTTGACATTCCCATTCTCTCCTCTTTCTAGATATTCCTCAGGTTCTCTGTGGCCCAAGAGCAATCCCGATGTCTGCTTTTCAGGGTTTCCACTTCCCCTAGGACCTTTATAAAGATCTTGATTGCTGCCCTAACTCTTTTCAGGGAACAGGGACTCTGGTTTCATCACATTTAGACAACCTTCTGTTGCTTGTTTAGAGATGAGATCAGTTATTAGTCCTTTGGGAAATTCTCATTACCTCAGATATTTGGCTGGATAGCAAACATTAAAAGAGCCAGATACAGCCCACCCAACAGACCATCTACCTAGGTGAACATTTGCCACCCTCACTGACTCTATCTCTCTCCCCCTTCAGAAAATACCACCCATTAATAATTTCAACCTCCAAGCGGATAAGTCTATTGGGAACTATGACCTCCTCTATACCCATAGTACCATGGGCCCATTGGCACCTGAATAGGTTCCAGAGTGGGTTTCTTGCATAATGAAGGGAGCAGCACCCCCTCACAGCAAGATGAGCAGAAGCTTTTGGTGCAGCAGGAGTCTCTCACACAGTCCTGTTTATTAGGTTCATTACCCTGGATCATTGCAACAACTGATGCTAGTGCAACAAGGTGGGAAGTTCTTTTTGACCACATTTGTGCAAGGCCAATGGTATATTTGGATGGAGGGAATTGTTTCCAATTTGCTGGAGATTCAGGCAGCCCTCATGGCATTTACCACCCTGATACCGAGTCAACGGGGGGGGGGGGACATTTAATATATTCTCAAGTAAGGGGTAACCTACACCTACAGTCCTATTCTTCTGAAAGAAGTTGAGTCCATCATGTCCCTGGCAGGGGAAATGCTCAAGGATTTGCAAACAGCATACCTCCTGGGGTCTCAAAAGACTGCAGTGGGCTACCTCCCAAGGAATTTCTCTGAGATTAATGAACCAGACCCCTTGCAAATCACTCAGCAGTGGGGCCTTCCCCAGATGGGTTTGTTTGCTTCACCAACAAACTGAAAGATTCCAAATTTCTATCTCGTCAGCCTCACCCTCTGGCAAAGATGCTCTGACACAACCTTGGACTTGTTGCATGACCTACCCCTTCCCTTCATGAAGCTCTTGTCATTAACAGAAATCCTTCTCTAATAGTTGCGGCCTGACCATGGCTGCCCCTGACAATGGAGACAGCATCACAGCGTTTGCAGTGGGGCAGGAGCTTTACCCTCATAACCCAGGGGTCTCCCAGCTTTTATCATTCCTGAAGATAGGTGTAGACTTGGGCCTTAGTTTCCTGAAGGTTACATTTTTTGCCATTTTTATTTTCACAAAGAAGAGATTGGCAAACAACCACTTGGTGGAAAAGTTCATGGGGATAGTTCTAAAGCTATAGCCTCCAAAGAGGGGTGTTTTTTCACAGTGGAACCTTATGGCAGAAGTCATCTCCTGTGATCCTTTTTTCGCACAGAAAATTGTTCCCCATGAGACATTTCTCTAAAGTCAGCCGTATTAATCTCCACTACCACAGGGGGAGGAGTTTTAGAGTTTCAAGCGCTAGATGCCGCAGAGGCTAATATCCTTTTCTTGTTAGACAGTGTGATGCTTAGCCACTTCAGCACTTCATCTCCAAGATGGCCTTAGAACTATCCAAAGAGCTTACAGGACAGATGGGCAGGCATGCTCAGCAGTCATTTTTGCTCATTGACAATACACATCTCAACTTCACTCTTTAGACACTATCTGCAGAACAGAGAGCTGGTCATCGCAACACACTTTCCTCGAGCACTATATCACAGACTCGGGGCCCTCACCATAGTCGACTTTAGCAGAAGAACTGCACAGGCTTTCATGTATTGTACTAATAAAATTTACCTTGACTAGTGTAGTCTGAATGTTCCCCTTATATTATTCCTTACCCATACCTTCCCCTATTAGAAACGAGACCACACCATAGGTTGGAGTAAACTGGCCACAACAGCCTTTATTAAACATAACTCAAAATTCACTCCAATAACTTGTAAATATGAAAATATCTAAATATATATAGATATATAAATATAAATAACTTTATTACCATTAAACCACATTAAATAACATTAGCTGCCCATTCTGGTGATCTCTGACGGTGACCCCACTTAAGCCAATACCAAATCACTGCGGTACACCTGACCAACTTCCCAAAGGCCTCCACCTGTGACCGGTCGGAGACAACTTCCGCCAGTGAACATAACCGTATTCCCTCCAACGTTTAGGAATACCCAGAGGGGCCGATCGTTAGATGAGCCCCCCACACCCTCAGATCCCTTCTGAGTACCTGACTACCGTCAGAAACCACCAGAAAACACACCGCCAACACAGGAAAACCTTCAGCTGCCGTGACAACCGACGAAACCTGCAAAAGAAGAAAAGACCAGCAACAAACGACACAACAAAACAAACACATAACATTAGGGCGGGAGGGCGGGAAAAACTGCCTCCTCTGTGTCACGCTGGGATCCGAATGATCCCCTAAAGCCACACCCCTCCCTTTTATATGACCCCTCCCCTACACTGAACTTGCTTCCTGCAAACCTTTTTCCTCAGCTCCACCCATAAAGCTTAACCCTCTGTGTCCCTCATCCACACTGTCATGTCCAGCACTCCTTATATCATTGCATTCTTAATCCGTGCTTCTCTTGACTAGTGTAGTCTGAATGTTCCCCTTATATTATTCCTTACCCATACCTTCCCCTATTAGAAACGAGACCACACCATAGGTTGGAGTAAACTGGCCACAACAGCCTTTATTAAACATAACTCAAAATTCACTCCAATAACTTGTAAATATGAAAATATCTAAATATATATAGATATATAAATATAAATAACTTTATTACCATTAAACCACATTAAATAACATTAGCTGCCCATTCTGGTGATCTCTGACGGTGACCCCACTTAAGCCAATACCAAATCACTGCGGTACACCTGACCAACTTCCCAAAGGCCTCCACCTGTGACCGGTCGGAGACAACTTCCGCCAGTGAACATAACCGTATTCCCTCCAACGTTCAGGAATACCCAGAGGGGCCGATCGTTAGATGAGCCCCCCACACCCTCAGATCCCTTCTGAGTACCTGTCTACCGTCAGAAACCACCAGAAAACACACCGCCAACACAGGAAAACCTTCAGCTGCCGTGACAACCGACGAAACCTGCAAAAGAAGAAAAGACCAGCAACAAACGACACAACAAAACAAACACATAACATTAGGGCGGGAGGGCGGGAAAAACTGCCTCCTCTGTGTCACGCTGGGATCCGAATGATCCCCTAAAGCCACACCCCTCCCTTTTATATGACCCCTCCCCTACACTGAACTTGCTTCCTGCAAACCTTTTTCCTCAGCTCCACCCATAAAGCTTAACCCTCTGTGTCCCTCATCCACACTGTCATGTCCAGCACTCCTTATATCATTGCATTCTTAATCCGTGCTTCTCTTGACTAGTGTAGTCTGAATGTTCCCCTTATATTATTCCTTACCCATACCTTCCCCTATTAGAAACGAGACCACACCATAGGTTGGAGTAAACTGGCCACAACAGCCTTTATTAAACATAACTCAAAATTCACTCCAATAACTTGTAAATATGAAAATATCTAAATATATATAGATATATAAATATAAATAACTTTATTACCATTAAACCACATTAAATAACATTAGCTGCCCATTCTGGTGATCTCTGACGGTGACCCCACTTAAGCCAATACCAAATCACTGCGGTACACCTGACCAACTTCCCAAAGGCCTCCACCTGTGACCGGTCGGAGACAACTTCCGCCAGTGAACATAACCGTATTCCCTCCAACGTTCAGGAATACCCAGAGGGGCCGATCGTTAGATGAGCCCCCCACACCCTCAGATCCCTTCTGAGTACCTGTCTACCGTCAGAAACCACCAGAAAACACACCGCCACAGCCCGAAAGGGTGACCCCCTCAACCTTGAGGGCCACCCCACACCCTAAGAGCTTTTTTGTATACCCTCCTGCAGACCCAATGACCAAAGGTCAATACCCACGTCCGACCCCCATCCTGGTTTTGTTGATGCTTACCATGGACCTAGCCCACCTCCACACCGATCTGCCCACAATGTCCGACCAAACCAAGATGGTACCCGGGAAGCGGACTCGTAAGCGCAAAACATCCGCCCTAACATCAGCTAAGATGTCCCTTTCCTTCCGTATGCCCAGGTCGTTGCCCCCTGCGTAAATGACCAACACATCCGGGGGCCTGTCCCTCATTGCAAAGCGCTCAACTTCCTTCATCACACGCTCCCACCGCATGCCCGGAAATCCCAACCACATCAACCTAGCCTCCCGCCCGGGAATTCCCAATGGCCTGCCTGCCGGCCGAGCATCACCTCTCCCGGCCCCCCAGCACACGTCCGAGTGCCCTAGGATCCAAACGAGGCGTGAGGAACCTCCATCTGGAATGAAAAAACATAACACAGAACATATAACAACCAACCAACGTAATATACCATAACACCTGTAACTCCCAACCCCATACTGCAAAACACTCCCAGCCGCGCCCCAGCTCACCCCAGGATCAACTGCGGCCGGACATACGAACGGAACCTCTTAGATTCCCAACGACCGATCCGGCGAACAATTGACTCAGCCAGCCCACATCGGGCAGCCTCAGTGGCCGCCCCAATATGGAAGGAGTGCGACGAGTACTCCCGGTCGTCCAAACCCACAGTCCGCAGGCACCGTTGAAAACTGACACGAATTGCAACCTAGAGAGAAAAGAGCCCCCCGCATGCAGCCAGAAAGGCCCCCCCCCCTCCAGCCGCACCGCCCGAAAGGCCCTTACCGCCTCCACAGGGCACACTGCCGAGCCCGGCAAGGCAAACAGTATAATCACCACTCCCCTGCCCAGCTGGTCAGGCTTGGACCTCCGCCACCGTATACTCACCCGATCAGCAGCCACCTGTACATCCTGATCCAACAGCCCCTCAGCAACCCGTTTAGACCGACACACCAACTCCCCAGTCCCAAACGCCCCATAAAACGCCAACGAAAAAGCCGCTGTGAACAGGATGGCCTTGTAAGCGGAAGAACAAACTTCCACAAGCCGGGAACAAATCGCCACCAAGTTATCATACTTCACCAGCCTGCGCGCATCCCGACCTTTCCGTTCCCTCCTATACCCCTTCAAGGTTTGCCGCACCCAAAAATCCGCATTCCCGTCCGGCTCTCCCCACAGCTTAAACAAAAATGCCAACCCCGCCAATTTCCGATCAATCGACACAGGTGCCAATCCCATCTCAATGTTCCGTGCCACCCAATACAGCACCAACCAGCGCTGGTCGGAGCCCCGACCAACCGCTCCAACCCAACCATTCTGACCACACCCTAGAATAGGCCGCCCACGTGGACTCCCTCAAAGACCCCTGAATCCAACCTGCGGCGACTACAAGGGCATCCCCCACATCCACCCAGGGCAAGACGCCCTCGACTCCTCCGTTCTCGGCGCCAGATCCCGGAACTCGTCCCACTGAAAACGAGAGAGCGAGTTAGCCAAAGAATTCTCCACCCCAGGTATGTGCACTGCCGAAACGTAAACATTGAGCCGTAAGCACCGAAACACCAGCTGCCGTAGCAGCCAAATGGTTGAGGACCTGAACCACCCCCATGCCATCTCAACTAATGCGCAACTTCCTATTACGGAACTCCTCCCCCCACAGCTCCAATGCCAACACCACCGGGAATAGTTCAAGCAGAACCAGGTTGCCCAACAACCCCGCCACCTCTCAAGATTGCGGCCAAGGGTCAGCACTCCACCGTCCCCGAAAATACGCCCCATAACCCGCCGACCCAGCCGCGGCAGCGACCAATTCCACATCGAAATTGCTCACTGGCCCCGACATCCACATGTCCCGCCCGTTACAAGAGGCTAGGAATTCAAGCCACGCCCGCAAGTCTTCCCTGTGTTCCTTCCCGCAGACGCACAAAATGGTTAGGCACACTCACCCCGGCCGAGGCTGCCGACAGCCGTCTGCAGAACACCCGCCCCCATAGGGATGATCCGGCAAGCAAAATTTAGCTAGCCCAACAGAGACTGCAGGGCCCTCAACCGGACCTTCTACTATCCTTGCATCTCCGCCAATTCCATTTTCAGATCAAGTAATTTATTCTCGGGCAATCGACACTCCATTGCCCTCGAATCGATCACTATCCCCAAAAAACTCAAGTCCGTAACTGGTCCCTCTGTTTTATCCCCCGCCAACGGTACCCCGAACTTACCTGCAATGTGCTGCAACGTAGACAGAAAAATCGCACCCACACTGGAGGCAGGCGGGGCCCACGCACAGAAAGTCGTCCAAATAGTGGATGACCGACTCCAGGCCCGAAACGTCACTCACCACCCACTCCAAAATGAGCTAAACGCCTCAAAGTAGGCGCAGGAAATGGAACAACCCATGGGCAGGCACTTACTCATATAGAACTGGCCCCGCCAATGGCACCCCACATCTGCCTTGGCCATAAGAGCCCCGCATCCAGAAAGCCTGACCCACCTCACCGCCGCATCAAAAGACGTGTATGAGACCGTACACGCATCAGGGCCGATGAAGTCATTGACCGACCCCCCTTTAGGAAAGGACAAGTGATGAATCAAGCAAAATTTCCCAGGCTCTTTCTCAGGAACTACACCCAGCGGGGACACCACCAGGTCGCCCCACGGTTGCACTTCGAAAGGCCCACCCATCCGGCCCAACGCCACTTCCTTGCCCAAGTTTTCGCCTACCACCCCCAGGGTGTACCAAAGCCGATCGCAAGTTCCGGGCCACTGGGGGCACCTCCGCCAATGAACAAGGAATCCTGAAACCGTCTCGAAAACTCCGAAATCAATCCCCGCGCCGCCTCACCATCCGGATACTTACTTAGGAAAGGAAGTATCCTTTCCAGGGTTACCGGCGTCATCCCTTTCGTGAGCAACATCGCCGGAACGCTTTCCTTTCCTGAAACAGCGGGACAGTGCGAGGGCGCCGCCGCAGCCGGAGCACTCGTGCTTAAATCGGCACGCTCTCCCGAATTTACAAGCCCCCCGTTAAAGGGCCAGCACACACCCCACTTTTTCCTGGCCGGCAGCCCTGAGGACAACACACTCCCGCCCCCCCCTGAAGAAACGGAGCAGGAGTCCGAGCCGCAGACATAAGCCTCATCCAGAGGCTGATGTCCTTGTGGTCCCAGCGTAGTTCCGGCCGCACCGCTTACCGCTGCCTGGACTGTTCGTCATAACGCAGCCATGCCACCCCCCCCATACACCCGATAAGCCTCTCCAGTCGCGTCCATATAGCAGAACAACGCCGAGCAATGCTCGGGGTTCTTCTCCCCAATCACGCTAGCTAAGCCAGCGAACGCCTGAAGCCAATTGGAGAAAGTGCGCAGAATCAGCCGATACCTACGCTGCTCCTCGTCGTCCTTTTGGAACTGTCCGGCTTGACCCTATCCAAGTTGAACTTCTCAAGGGGGAGCAAAGAGAAAATCTCCACATACTCACCCATGCCAATATTCTCCCGCACCTCCTGCTTCAGGCACGCCCCCACCGGGCCCTCGAATCAACATATACTTCGCACCGGGCAGCATCCGCAATCCTGACCACATCGGTCCACGCCCCAGGTTCCGTGACCACTGGGGGGACCCCCGTGCCCCCAGGCCCCATGTCTACCACCCCCCCAGAAGCCGCAGCGGTCGGGGGGTCCACCACCGGCGTGGCCCCGGACCCCCCTCACCCCGACCCTGGGCCCGCAGCCATCCAGGGACCCACTTGCGGCGCCCCCGAACCCCCGGCAAACTTACCCACCAGGGCCCGCAGCCCCTCCAAGAAGGTCCTGCAGCTGTCCGTGGGCCCCCCCAGGGCGACATGCCCCACCCCCGCCGACCGGCCCTCTGGCCCCATCCCCTTGCCGTTCTGGGATACCGGGTCCCCCAGCAAATCCCCCAAGGCTTCCGTCAGAACCAAGAGATCACGTGACTTACCTGGCCGCACCGGGGCCTTGCCGACAGTCATGGTTTCGTGCGCTGCATGTGAAAATTCCTCCTCCTGCGACAGCTCACCCTCGGACTTGTCCTCCGCGGTGCGCGCTGGGGGCGCCGCCATCCCCCTGGGCGAATCGCAGACCTCCTGGTCAGCGCGTTCAGGCGCATCCCGCAGTGCCTGTGGCCCCCGACCACCCCCGGCATGCTGGTGTCCAAGACCAGCCCTGCCAGGCACCTCGGTGGCTCCCTTCATCCCACCCGCCCCATCCCGGGAGCTGCGACCCCCCCCCGTGCCAACCCTGCCCCCCCACCGCGCGTGTCCCCATGCTGGAACCCCCAGTCCGAGGATCCCCCCCTTCCGCTGCACCCCCAAGGCGGCTGGACCCAGAGCCCCCCGCCCGTTCCCCCCCCCCCGTTCCCGGGTGCCGGCCCGAACCGGAGCCGGCGCCATTTTGCCGCGAGGCCCCGCCCCCCTCCAGTCGGCGGCGCAATGACCACCCGGACCAGGGAGAGCCAGGCACCTTCCTCTTTGCCGGGGGGACCGAGCGGTCGGCCCCCGGGCTCCGACAGTCACGAGGTGGACGAGGTGTAGGCCCTGGGGAAAAAACGCGCCGGAGGCCGAGACCTCCGCGCACGCAGCGGCACCTCACCTGCATCACCGACATCCTCCGCGGCGTCCTCCAGGTCCCCGCTCGGTCCCGCAGCCACTCCGCTCCGCACGCCTCCGCCGCCCGTCTCAGCCTCTTGAAAATCCCATCCAGGTCGGCCATTACAGAGGAGCAGAGAAAAACTGCCTCCTCTGTGTCACGCTGGGATCCGAATGATCCCCTAAAGCCACACCCCTCCCTTTTATATGACCCCTCCCCTACACTGAACTTGCTTCCTGCAAACCTTTTTCCTCAGCTCCACCCATAAAGCTTAACCCTCTGTGTCCCTCATCCACACTGTCATGTCCAGCACTCCTTATATCATTGCATTCTTAATCCGTGCTTCTCTTGATCAGCATTACCTCCTTCAGCAACAGATGAAAAACAAGCTCTGACGTTTTGCACTAGCTGTAATGCTTATTCATATGCAATTTTTCCTTGTTTGCTGTGTTTGTTGAGCTGTGATGTGATTTTCCAATAAAAGAAAGTGGTCTTCTGAAGAGTGCGGCAGTCCAGAGCTTGTTTTTCATCTGTTGCTAGTGGTAATAGCCAGCACCTGTGGCTTCCCAGCCGAAGATACAGTTTACAGCCTGCATGTGTGCTCCTGGAGCGGTGAGATCCCTTCTCCTTCAGCATTACCTCGTTGTCGGCTAGTTATTTATCACTAGCATGCTGACATGTAAGCACCAGAAAATTGTATCAAAAGCTTACTGTCATTTTGCTTTCCCAATGCCTTTTCATGGCAGCATACAAACCCACCCTCAATCTTGATATAGTTACACAGAATGATACTGGATCTCTCTCACACTTGTATAGATTTTAACTAATCCTATGAGTGGGGATAGGGCTCTATTACTATTATACTGCCATGAATTGTCATCAGGAGGGGGCGCATGCGCGGCGCAGAACAGGCAGGACGCTAAACACAAGAGCTCCGGGGACAACGGAGATTCTACAACACTCCCCGGGACGATTCTGCTCTCCTATCAACCCCAAACTAACCTCTTCATCCCGAGGGATCATTCGTGCATGCCGACATCTAAGAAGGGCAAGCGGAAAACCGCTCAACGCTCTCTTACGAACTATCTGCTGCGGGTCACCGAGAGACAAGAGATGTCCCAAGATGGCGCCCAGGCCTCCACAGACGCGGAGGCCCTACGTACGGCGAGCTCTCATACAGGTATGGGGGATGCCCAACTAACGAAAGCAGACTTGGAAGACAGTCTAGCTAACATGTATGACAGGCTGGCTAGGAAATTCCAGGCGGAATTACAAAAATCGACTAGTACACTGTCTCAAGAGTTAGCGGCCCTGGGAAACAGTACGGATCTCTTAGAAGTGAAACATGATGAGCTTCACTTAGCTTATGCAGACCTCCGGAGGGACCACGAGGTGTTGGGAGACACGGTTGTCCAACTCCAGAATCATTTGGAAGACCTGGACAACCGCAACAGAAGGAACAATGTTAGGGTGCGGGGGGTCCCTGAATCGGTGACCGACCTCCCAGCTACGATCATAAAGTTGTTCCAACTCCTCCTTCCTAACCAGCCAAAGGAATCATTTATCTGCGATCGCCTGCATAGGGCTCTGAGACCTAAGCCCCCCCCAGGAGAAATCTCCCCAGGACATTGTCATGTGTCTTAAAGATTTCCTTATTAAGGAGGATATCCTCAGAGCTTCCCGTAATACCCCTCGCATTCATCTGGATGGGATTGCTGTACAAATCTTCCCTGACATAGCACCCGCTACTCTGGAGAAGCGGCGACAAATGAGAGAAATCACCTCTGCCTTACAGACAGCTCAAATACGTTATCGTTGGGGCTTACCATTTAAGCTTATCATTCCACATAATGGATCCACACATATTGCCACCACAGTTGCGGAGAGTAAAGAAGTCTTAATGAAATTAGGCCTACTGGAGAGACAACAAACGCCCAGGCACCCGCCAACACCTCGCCCGTCGCCCATTTGGGCCACCCTATCGCCTCACAGGGATAGACGTTCCCGAAGACTACAACCACTACCCGAAATATGATTGCATGATTGACTACCCGGACTTCTCGCCGCTGTCCAGACATATGCACAGGGATTTCAGTTGTCATCATTGAGACATCCAGTCGGATTTATTCAGTTGACTTACCTGGATCCCTTGACCCCCCCCCCCCTTTTTTTTTTCTTTACCCTCCTATGTCTATAAGGACCTATAGCAGGTTTCTTATTCTCCAGGGCTTGATACAAGGTAAGGCTGTGACTGTAGCTAATCTGTACGCTCCTTATTCTGCGCAAGGTACTTTCTACAATATGTTCTTACGAATTTTGGATAGATACATCTCCCCCCATTTGATTGTAGGGGGAGATTTTAATTTAGTGGCCAACCCTTCAATAGACAGAAGTAAACCAACACACAGTGCTAAAGCGTTCCTGAAACTACTTAGCAGATCTTTGGATAGATTACAACTTATTGATACTTGGAGGGCACTGAATATTGGCGCCAGAGAATATATTCATTATTCCCATCCCCACGACAGCTACGCTAGATTAGATTACATATTCACATCCCTCATATTACTGGCTAACTCGGCTCTTGCGACTATCCACCCATGTCCCTGGTCTGATCACCATGTGGTAACCTTTCATACCTCTCACATTGGTCTTTCCCCTGCAACGGCCTCTTGGAGGCTGAATGATTCCTTATTGTCGGATCCTGAGACGTACACCCGCGTTGCGGGCCTCCTAGAGGAATACTTTGACACTAATGACACGGGTAACATCTCCCCCCAAGTACTCTGGACTGCTCATAAAGCAGTTCTCCGCGGCCATCTTATTGAAATCGCAGTCACCAAAAAAAGGCAGAAAAATGCACAGATTCGGACGCTCACCCGTGATTTACAAAAATTATACCAGTCCCACTCACGTACACATACGCCAGATACCATGCAGTTAATCAACCAAAAGAGAGCCGAGTTGGACACTATACTCTCAGAACATACAGAGAAATCACTGCGCTGGTCTAAAGCTAAATTTCTTTTACATAGTAACACAGCCTCTACAACCTTCCCACGTCTATAAATTAAGAAATAATTCGGGCCAAATGGTTACTCACCCCACGGAAGTACTTCAAATTTTCAAATCATTTTACCAAACTTTGTTATCCCCCCCCTCACTACCTATATCCCATAATATAGACCAGTGGCTTGATTCTTTGCGTCTTCCATCCCTTTCGGACTCACAACTTCAGGCTTTGAATGCTCCCTGTTCCGACCAAGAAGTCATAGCCACTATGAAAACCCTTAAATCCTCTACGGCTCCTGGCCCAGACGGTTATACCTCTTTGTATTACAAAATTTTTTCCCAGATATTGGCCCCTAAATTGACGAAACTTTTTAATCAGACTCTGCAAGGTCATACACTTCCGGATGAAATGTTACACGCCAATATGACATTGATCCCATAACCAAATAAAGATCACACCATGCCCCAAAATTATAGGCCCATTTCAGTTTTAAATAATGATATCAAAATTTTAGGAAAAACGTTAGCAAACCGATTGGCCCCTATCATTTGTACCCTGGTCGGCCCGGAACAAACAGGATTTATTCCCAACAGGCAAATCACGGATAATGTCAGATTGGCCATGAATATTATTCAAGACGCAAACCTTTATTCCCGCAAAGTCTTGATTCTGGGATTGGACATACATAAAGCGTTTGATAGTATTTTATGGCCATATCTAGATAGAGTTTTAACTAAATTTGGGTTTATGGGTGAATTTGTGAACGGATTTAAGGCACTATATCATAGCCCTCAAACTAGAATAAAACTCCCTGGATGTTCATCTGATTTCTTCCCTTTAGGCAGAGGTACCAGGCAGGGATGTCCCTTGTCTCCCCTAGTATTTGCCCTGGCCTTAGAGCCCCTTGCCAGGGCACTTATAACTAACCCGAACATAGGAGGGTACTTGAAGGAAGAAGGGGAGTACAAGATAAGTCTCTATGCGGACGATGTCCTCTTGTTTTTGCCCAATCCTCTGATATCACTACCCAACCTTATTGAGAACCTAGGTTTCTTCCAGAAGCTTTCAGGATTAGCAGTTAATTTATCTAAATGTTCTGCCCTCCCTATTAATTTTACCCGTCCGGAAATCTTAAATCTCCAAAACACATTTGGTCTCCCCTTATCTAACCATACATTACATTACCTTGGTATCCACCTGGCCCCTACACTGAAAGATACATACAATGCTAATTTTCCTGTTGCTTTCTCTGCAGTTAGGAGATGGCTGAAATTGTGGTCCACATACCATATCCCCCTAATGGGTAGGGTGGTGGCTGTTAAAATGTCAATTTTGCCTAAATTACTTTATTTTTTTAGAGCCCTCCCTTTGTATATCCCACGCCAATCCCTTACGTTGTTACAACGAAATATCAACGCCTTCATATGGCAAAATAAGAGGCCCAGGTTTGGGAGGCCCCTGTTGCATCGACCTCTGCCACAGGGTGGACTGGGTTTACCGGATATGTGGTTGTATTATTTGGCAGCTAGGTTATCCCAAACAGCTCAATGGCATGCCCCCAATCTTGGGGTGCCGTGGTTAAAATTTGAAACCCAGTCCATACGCCCGTATTTTCTCCCGGGCATCCTGTGGCAGGAGGGGCTGAAGCCAGGGGACCTAGCTCCCCTAAATGCTATTGTCAGTCGTTCTTTTTTTCTTTGGTCACTCTACCATTCTAAATTTAAACTACGCCCAAATAGACCCCGTTTGGCTTCTTTTTTGGGGGATAAGAGGTTTCCCCTGGCCTTTGAGTCCCCCGGCTCCTTTAGCTGGTGGGTTCAAAAATCGTTGGTCACCCTACAGGCTCTCTGCAATGATAACATCCATTTTACCTCTTTCTCACAACTTCAGACAAGATATGAGATACCGAGGGGGGAGTTCTTTAAATTTCTTCAAATCCGCCATTTTTTTCAAACACACTATAGCCCTGCTCAAGCCCACACTAATGCACAATTTGAAGCTATATGCTTTCGTCACTCTAGGGACAGAGGTATTATCTCTACCATGTACAAATATCTCATTGAGACCCAACAGCCAGAGAAATCCAGAGCTATGGGACTATGGGAAGCTGATCTGGCCACCGAATTCTCACTGGAGGAGTGGCGAGATATGATCCTGAATATGCATAGATGTTCCCGTTCAATGGCTATAAAAGACACTGTGGTGAAATTACATACGCGATGGTACCTCACCCCAGAGAGGGTTCATAAGTTCTATCCTTCGGTCCCTGACCTGTGTTTTAGGGGCTGTCCTATGCCTGGCACCTTGCTCCATACGTTTTGGAGCTGTCCTCAACTTCAACCCATCTGGGATCAAGTTTCAACCTTGGTGGCTACCATCGTAGGGTCTAATGTTGATTTAACAGCTGCACACTGCTTACTATTTGCCTCAATCCCGGGGATTCCCCGTTCCTCCCAAAGGTTAATTAATACATTATTTAGTGCCTTCCAATGGGCGGTGGCACTACATTGGCGCACACCCTTGACTCCCTGGTCTCAGGTTCTCCGGAGGATGGATTCTATCCACCTCATGGAGCGGATCCACCATACACTCATGGATTCTATGCACATTCATACCGCCAAATGGGCCAAGTGGCCTACTAGTGCACGGCCCGAGGGGGTGATACTTCTTCCCCCCCTCCTCATGAGGATCCCTGAATGTAGGTCGGACTTGGACCCCTTTCTGGGACACAATAGTCTCCCTTGCCTTGATCTCATAGCCTACTCCACCAGGCCATTTGACATTTTCAAGCACCCGATGCTTAGCGGCTACTTGTTGCTACAGGGCTGAAAGATAACATTGATTGTTTTTTTTTTTGATGATATGGTCAGTTGTTATAAGAAAATTAGTTCATTGTTTTGTTAACCTACACAGATAACTCGGATAACTTAGCACAGTGTCTTTGGATGTGTTAGGCATGAACTCAATGTAGACTGTCTATAACAGGGATTTTTTTTTTTTTTTTCTCTGTTCTTTAAGATACTAAATTGTCTTAACACTTCTGAAATATACTATTATATTATGCACTGATGTTGCAATATATATATGTGCACTATTGTGTATATTGTTTCTCACCCAATAAAAACGTTTGTATTAAAAAAAGAATTGTCATCAGGAAAGGAAAATTACATTATTGGATACAATTTTCCAATGTTCAGATGAAGCTCACAAATTTGTCAGTAGGCGCTAGGGATGAAGCAAACACCCCCGGTTCGGTTCGCACCAGAACTTTCGAACGGACCGAAAATTTGTCTGAACTTTAGAACCCCATTGAAGTCTATGGGACTTGAACGTTCGAAATAAAAAGTGCTAATTTTAATGGCTAATATGCAAGATATTGTCCTAAAAAGGGTTTGGGGACCAGGCTCCTTCCCCAGGGGGCATGGGTCAATGGCTAAAATGTTTTTAAAAACTGTTGTTTTTTCGGGAGCACCGATTTTAATGACGATTAAAGTGAAAAGAAAAGTGAAATATTCCATTAAATATTGCGCCTGGGGGGTGTCTATAGTATGCCTATGAAGTGCCACGTGTTTCCCATGTTTAGAACAGTCCCTGCACAAAATGACATTTAACGGGAAAAAAGTCATCTAAAACTGCTTGCGGTTTTAATGTAATATCTTGTTCCGGCAATACAGATGAAAATCATTGAGAAAAATGGCATGGGTAGCCCCCCTTGCCCATTACCAGCCCTTTTGGGTCTTGTACGGATATTAAAGGGAACCCCATACCCAAATAAAAAAAAAGAAAGGCGTGGGTCCCCCAGGCCCTATATACTCAGAACAGCAGTATGCAGGTGGTGCAAACAAGACAGGGACTGTGTAGGTTTGTTGTGTTAAGTAGCATCTGTTTGTAATTTTCAACTGGTACAGTGCCTTGCGAAAGTATTCGGCCCCCTTGAACTTTCCAACCTTTTGCCACATTTCAGGCTTCAAACATAAAGATATCAAATTTTTCTTTTTTTGTGAAGAATCACCAACAAGTGGGACACAATTGTGAAGTGGAACGAAATCTATTGGATTTTTGAAATTTTTTTAACTAATAAAAAAATGAAAAGTGGGGCGTGCAAAATTATTCGGCCCCCTTGCGTTAATACTTTGTAGAGCCACCTTTTGCTGCGATTACAGCTGCAAGTCGCTTGGGGTATGTCTCTATCAGTTTTGCACATCGAGAGGCTGAAATTCTTGCCCATTCTTCCTTGCAAAACAGCTCGAGCTCAGTGAGGTTGGATGGAGAGCTTTTGTGAACAGCAGTTTTCAGCTCTTTCCACAGATTCTCGATTGGATTCAGGTCTGGACTTTGACTTGGCCATTCTAACACCTGGATACGTTTATTTGTGAACCATTCCTTTGTAGATTTTGCTGTATGTTTGGGATCATTGTCTTGTTGGAAGATAAATCTCCGTCCCAGTTTCAGGTCTTTTAGCAGACTCCAACAGGTTTTCATCCAGAATGGTCCTGTATTTGGCTGCATCCATCTTCCCCTCAATTTTAACCATCTTCCCTGTCCCTGCTGAAGAAAAGCAGGCCCAAACCATGATGCTGCCACCACCATGTTTGACAGTGGGGATGGTGTGTTGAGGGTTATGAGCTGTGTTGCTTTTACGCCAAACATATCATTTTGCATTGTGGGCAAAAAGTTCGATTTTGGTTTCATCTGACCAGAGCACCTTCTTCCACATGTTTGGTGCGTCTCCCAGGTGGCTTGTGGCAAACTTTAGACAAGACTTTTTTATGGATATCTTTGAGAAATGGCTTTCTTCTTGCCACTCTTCCATAAAGGCTAGATTTGTGCAGTGTACAACTGATTGTTGTCCTATGGACCCACCTCTGCTGTAGTTCTCTGCAGTTCATCCAGAGTGATCATGGGCCTCTTGGCTGCATCTCTGATCAGTCTTCTCCTTGTCTGAGCTGAAAGTTTAGAGGGACGGCCAGGTCTTGGTAGATTTGCAGTGGTCTGATACACCTTCCATTTCAAAATGATCGCTTGCACAGTGCTCCTTGGGATGTTTAAAGCTTGGGAAATCTTTTTGTATCCAAATCCGGATTTAAACTTCTCCACAACAGTATTACGGACCTGCCTGGTGTGTTCCTTGGTCTTCATGATGCTCTCTGCGCTTTCAACAGAACCCTGAGACTATCACAGAGCAGATGCATTTATACAGAGACTTGATTACACACAGGTGGATTCTATTTATCACCATCAGTCATTTAGGACAACATTGGATCATTCAGAGATCCTTGCTGAACTTCTGGAGTGAGTTTTCTGCACTGAAAGTAAAGGGGTCGAATAATTTTGCACGCACCACTTTTCAGTTTTTTATTTGCTAAAAAAGTTTAAAATATCCAATAGATTTCATTCCACTTCACAATTGTGTCCCACTTGTTGGTGATTCTTCACAAAAAATTAAAATGTTATCTCTTTATGTTTGAAGCCTGAAATGTGGCAAAAGGTTGAAAAGTTCAAGGGGGCCGAATACTTTCGCAAGGCACTGTACATTTTTAAAGTGTAGCTCCAGTCAAAAAATCTATTTTTAAGCTTTTTGGAAAACATAGGGAAGGGTTATCACCCCTGTATAATTTTTTTGGCCGTCCGTCTTTTTTCATCTCACTTCCTGTTGTCTCCTTCTGTTTGCAAGTAGGAGACGTTTGCAAGTTGGATGTTTGAAAGTAGGGGCCTGCCCTATATGCTCTGCAGAAATGGGGGCCTAAGGTGTTGGTGTTGCCACAACACTGTAAGCCCTCAAAGTGACTCTTGGTGGGTGCTGGAGCGCCCTGCTGTGAACAATTATATCAAGAATTGTAATTACATGCCATTGTTGAACAGTGGTAGAAAAATTGGGCCTTTGATGGTTGTGGTGGTGGTGCTGGTGCCACAACACTATAAGTCCTCACAGTTACTCTCAGTGGGCGCAGGAATGGGCCCTGCTGTGAAAAATTATATCAAGAATTGTATTACATGCCCCTGTTAAACAGGGGCTGAAAAATTGAGCCTTAGGCACTGCTTGCTGGTGCCACAATACTGCAACCTCTCCCAGATACTCTAGTTGCAGTGCAGGAATGAGCCCTGGTGCAAAGCGCCTAGAGGCGATTCAGTTCGCATTGCGCGCTATATAAGTATTTCATTCATTCATTCATTCAAAGCATTGCATCTAAAATTGTATTACATGCCCCTGTTAAACAGGGGCTGAAAAATTGGGCCTATACATTGCAACCTCTACCATATACTCTAGTTGGAGTGCAGGAATGAGCCCTACTGCAAAACATTGCATCAAAAATTGTATTACATACCCCTGTTAAACAGGGGCTGAAAAAGTGAGCCTTAGGCATTAGTGCTGGTGCCACAACACTGCAACCTCTACCATATACTCTAGTTGGAGTGCAGGAATGAGCCCTGCTGCAAAGCACTGCATCAAAAATTGTAATTACACGCCCCTGTTAAACAGGGGCTGAAAAATTGGGCTGGTGTCACCACCCAGAACCAAAAATGTTCTTCCAAGATATGAGGGGGATCATTGAGGAGGAAGAGGATAGTCAGTCAACATAACAGGACAGTCACTCAACATCAGCATAGGCAGTCTTGAAGGGATGTGAAACTTAAAAAAAAAAATATTCGGTTACATCAGCTTCAGGTGATTGGTAGCTGATGGTGAGCCAAGGCTGATTCATCTTTATGAAGGTCAGTTGATCAACCGAGTCGGTGGACAGGTGCACCCTGTGATCGGTTACAAAGCCACCAGCAGCACTGAAGGTGCGTTCTGAAAGAACGCTGGATGCAGAACAGGCCAGTAGCTCAATTGCATACTGTGCAAGCTCTGGCCAGTGATCCATCCTCAAGACCCAGTAAGCCAGAGGATTTTCGGCGGGAAAGGTGTCCAAGTCTGACCTTGCCCGTAGGTATTCCTGCACCATGTAAATCAGATGCTGGTGATGGTTGCTGGAACCGATCATACCTTGGGGCTGCGGACTAACAAATTGTCTGAACGCATTGGTCAGACGGCCACCTGCTCCACCGCTCCTTCTGTGACTGATGAAGCCTCAGCAAAACATTGTCCAGGACCAGGAGTTTGTAACCTCCCAGTCTCTGGGAACGCGTTGCACAGACCTTTCTGCAAGGCCTCCTGGAGATGTCTCATCCACTGCTCCCTCTGCGACAGCAAGATAAGGTCCGCAACCTTACCCTTGTACCATGGATCAAGGAGAGTGGCCAGCCAGTAATGGTCCCTCTCCTTGATCCGAAGAACACAAGAAGCCTTCCACAGGCTTTGCAGGATCAGGGAGGCCATGCAGCGTAGGTTAGCTGAGGCATTCGGTCCGGAGTCCTCTGGGTCACTAGGACAACATGATCGGCAGCCACCTCCTCCCAACCACGTACAAGTCCACGTGTTTCTTGGGACTGCAAATCATCCCTAAAAAGACTGCTGCTGCTGATGCTGAGTGCCAGGCTCCACCTCCATGCTGACACAAGCCTCCTCCCCCTCCTCTTCCTGCGTGATGGGTGGGAAAGAAGGAACACTGTCTGGATAAAGGGGGCCTTGAGAGGCAAGGAAGTCCTCCTCTTCCTGCCTCAGTGCCCTGTCCATTATTCCATGCAACGTATGCTCCAACAGGTGGACAAGAGGTACAGTGTCACTGATGCATGCACTGTCAGTGCTCACCATCCTCGTGGCCTCCTCAAATGGTGACAGGACACTGATCATTCCCCACCGGCGTGGTGAAAAAAAAGAGCTCCCCTGACCCTGTCCTGGTGCTGTAGTTGCACAGGTACTCATTTGTGGCCCTCTGCTGCATGTGCAGCTGCTGCAGCATGGCCAACGTTGAGTTCCACCTTGTGTTCATGTCACATATAAAGCAGTTCTTGGGCAGGTTCAACTCCTTTTGGAGCTCAGCCAGCCGAGCACTGGCATTAAATGATCGGCGGAAATGCACACAGACTTTCCTGCCTCAGGACATCCTGTAAGCCTGGTTACCTGCCCAAGAACCACTGCACCACCAGGTTAAGGACATGAGCCACACAGGGCACATGGGTCAGTTGTCTCCAGCACTACTGCACCTTGTCCTGCATCCTTCCCAGCTGCCAGAAGAGTGACCCAATGGGCCGTGTAAAATAGGTAACATCCCTGTTCATGCCTGCTGGACCATGAGTTAGCGGTAATATGCACCTTACTGCTGACCGCCCTGTCCAGCGAGGCAAGGACATTGCCTTCCACATGCCGGTAGAGAGCCGGAATCACCTTCTGTGAGAAAAAGTGGCATTTGGGGTCCTGCCACTGAGGAACCGCACATTGCACAAACTCACGGAAGGGGGCCGAGTCTACCAACTGAAAAGGCAGCAGTTGAAGTGCTAGCAATTTAGCCAAGCTAGCATTCAACCGCTGGGCATGTGGATGGCTGGGAGTGAACTTCTTTTGACGGTCCAGCAGCTGGGGCAGGGAAATTTGCCTGCTATAAAAAACGGACGTGGGTGTACTGCTAGCAGAGTGCCCGCAAGTACTTCGCTGTGACACACCTAATTCTACACCTTCATTCCTCTCAGAGCAGGTTTCAGAGAGGACTGAAGGTCTAGTGGGGTTGGAGATCCCAGCTGATGAGGAGCAAGGAGAGGTCCGCTTTGTTCTTTGGCTCTTTAAGGTACGCTAGCCAACGAGCTGCATGGCAGGTCAACATATGTCTGGTCAAGCATGTGGTGCCCAAGCGGCTGATGCTTTGGCCACGCGAGATACGCTTGAGACATATGTTGCAGTGCGATCTGTTGCACTCGTCTCAAAAAAGGCCCACACCAAAGAACTTTTGGAATAACGCACAGAGGCAGCGCCCTGCACAGGCGGAGCTCTGCGGTGTGATTCAGTCGGTGTGCTGCCCCTAAGCTGGCCCCCCGGAGGGCATCCTGCCTCATTGGAGATGTGCCTCCCCCTCCTCTTCTTTCCTATCAGGCACCAACGTGGAGTCAGTAACCGAATCACCCCCTCCCTCTTTATCACTGGAGAAAACTTGGCAGTATGCTGCAGCTGGTGGAACATGACTGCCAGATTGCTGTCCTTCTTGAGCATCCCCTTTCTCTGAGCTCACGCTACTGCCTTCCTCTAGCTGGGTATCATCATCAGAGCCTTCAAAACGCTGGGCATCCTCCTGGAGCATGTACCCACCACTGTGCTCAAACAGTTCGGGGGACTCCTCAGGAGGACATGGTGGGTCTAGGGAAGGAGTGACTGATGATGACATTGAGACGAGGGAAGAGGACGCGTTGGCAGCTGCTTTGCTCGTACCCTAAGCCTGGGTGAGAGAGGATAAGGAGGGCTTGGTCATCCACTCTACCAAGTCTTCGACATTATGCGGCTCAACACATCCAGGTGCCAAAAATAAGGACAATTGCGTCCCATGGCCACGTGCTGATGATGATGATGCACCTCGTCCACAACCAGCACTGTTGTCTTTAGACACAGAGCTTGCTTGCCCTCTTTTATTGGCTCGTGACTGTCTGCCTCTCCTTGTTGGCCTTCCAGACATAGTAATGGCCTGCAGGGAGATGGCAAAACCAGCAATTGGGTAGTGTATATTGTGCTGGAGGCACACAACACCCACTAACTCCTGCAGATGACTGTATGAGAGAACACCAGCAATAAAGGGTAGATACAGGTGTATACTGTGCTGTGCTGGAGGCACACAACACCCACTAACTACTGCAGATGCCTATATGAGACAACACCAGCAATAAAGGGCAGATACAGGTGTATACTGTGCTGGAGGCACACAACACACACTAACTACTGCAGATGCCTGTATGATAGAACACCAGCAATAAAGGGTAGATACAGGCGTATACTGTGCTGGAGGCACACAACACTCACTAACTACTGCAGATGCCTGTATGATAGAACACCAGCAATAAAGGGTAGATACAGGTGTATACTGTGCTGTGCTGGAGGCACACAACACCCACTAACTACTGCAGATGCCTGTATGATAGAACACCAGCAATAAAGGGTAGATACAGGCGTATATACTGTGTTGTGCTGTAGGCACACAACACCCACTAACTCCTGCAGATGCCTGTATGAGGGAACACCAGCAATAAAGGGTATATACAGGTGTATATTGTGCTGTGATGGAGGCACACAACACCCACTAACTCATGCAGATGCCTGTATGAGAGAACGCCAGCAATAAAATGTAGATACAGGTGTATACTGTGCTGTGCTGGAGACACACAACACCCACTAACTCCTGCAGATGCCTATATGATAGAACACCAGCAATAAAGGGTAGATACAGGTGTATACTGTACTGGAGGCACACAACACCCACTAACTACTGCAGATGCCTATATGAGAGAACACCAGTAATAAAGGGTAGATACAGGCGTATACTGTGCTGTACTGTAGGCACACAACACCCACTAACTCCTGCAGATGCCTATATGATAGAACACCAGCAATAAAGGGTAGATACAGGTGTATACTGTGCTGTGCTGGAGGCACACAACACCCACTAACTACTGCAGATGCCTGTATGATAGAACACCAGCAATAAAGTGTAGATACAGGCGTATACTGTGCTGGAGGCACACAACAACTACTAACTACTGCAGATGCCTGTATGAGAGAACACCAGAAATAAAGGGTAGACACAGGTGTTAACTATGCTGTGCTGGAGGCACACAACACCCACTAACTCATGCAGATGCCTGTATGAGTGAACGCCAGCAATAAAGGGTATATACAGGTGTATACTGTGCTGTGCTGTAGGCACACAATACTCACTAACTCCTGCAGATGCCTGTATGATAGAACACCAGCAATAAAGGGTAGATACAGGTGTATACTGTGCTGTGATGGAGGCACACAACACCCACTAACTCCTGCAGATGCCTGTATGATAGAACACCAGCAATAAAGGGTAGATACAGGTATATACTGTACTGGAGGCACACAACACACACTAACTACTGCAGATGCCTATATGAGAAAACACCAGCAATAAAGGGTAGGTACAGGCATATACTGTGCTGTGCTGTAGGCACACAACACCCACTAACTCCTGTAGATGCCTATATGATAGAACACCAGCAATAAAGGGTGGGTACAGGTGTATACTGTGCTGTGCTGGAGGCACACAACACCCACTAACTTCTGCAGATGCCTGTATGATATAACACCAGCAATAAAGGGTAGATACAGGTGTATACTGTGCTAGAGGCACACAACACCCACTAACTACTGCAGATGCCTGTATGAGAGAACACGAGCAATAAAGGGTAGATACAGGTGTATACTGTGCTGTGCTGTAGGCACACAACACCCACTAACTTCTGCAGATGCCTGTATGATATAACACCAGCAATAAAGGGTAGATACAGGTGTATACTGTGCTGGAGGCACACAACACCCACTAACTACTGCAGATGCCTGTATGATAGAACACCAGCAATAAAGGGTAGATACAGGTGTATACTGTGCTGGAATCACAGAACACCCACTAACTCCTGTAGATGCCTATATGATAGAACACCAGCAATAAAGGGTAGGTACAGGTGTATACTGTGCTGTGCTGGAGGCACACAACACCCACTAACTACTGCAGATGCCTGTATGAGAGAACACAAGCAATAAAGGGTAGATACAGGTGTATACTGTGCTGTGCTGTAGGCACACAACACCCACTAACTTCTGAACATGCCTGTATGATATAACACCAGCAATACAGGGTAGATACAGGTGTATACTGTGCTGGAGGCACACAACACTGACTAACTACTGCAGATGCTTGTATGATAGAACACCAGCAATAAAGGGTAGATACAGGCGTATACTGTGCTGGAGGCACAGAGCACCCACTAACCACTGCAGATGCCTGTATGATAGACACCAGCAATAAAGAGTAGATACGGGTGTATACTGTGCTGTGCTGTCCGCACACAACACCCACTAACTCATGCAGATGCCTGTATGAGAGAACACCAGCAATAAAGGGTAGATACAGGTGTATACTGTGCTGTGCTGTGCTGTAGGCACACAACACCCACTAACTACTGCAGATGCCTCTATGAGAGAACACCAGCAATAAAGGGTAGATAAAGGTGTATACTGTGCTGTGCTGTAGGCACACGACACCCACTAACGCCTGCATATGTCTGTATGATAGAACACCAGCATTAAAGGGTAGATACAGGTGTATACTGTGCTGTAGGCACACAACACCCACTAACTACTGCAGATACCTGTATGAGAGAACACCAGCAATAAAGGATAGATTCAGGTGTATACTGCGCTGGAGGCACACAACACCCACTAACTCCTGCAGATGCCTGAGAAAAGAACACACTGTCCCTGCCTATCTAGCTCTTTCCCTGCACGCCGTAACATACTACACAAGGCCGCCACACTGGCGGCCTTATATAGTGTAGGGCGTGTACTAAACCCCCCTGAGCTATAATTAGCCACAGGCATCTTGCCTGTGGCCAATTATTGCTCTCTTCGCTGCCGGCGCTGTGATTGGCCTAGCATGTGGGGTCACAGTGCATGCTTGGCCAATCATGAGCCAGCAATGCACTGCAATGGCGCAGTGCATTGTGGGTCGTGAGCGCCACACGAATTTGGCACGAACAACCCATAACATTTGATATTTGCCAAACGTGTGAACAGCTGACATACGATCGACTCGAACACCAAGCTCATCAGTAGTAGGCGCCCAATACATACGTTTATTGACCAAACATGAAACTCCTTTCACAGTATATGACTAAAATCCAACTTAAAACTTTTGCCCAACTTCTAAAAAAGTAGTAAACCAGTTTCACAAATACAAAATTAGATTTTCAGGTGAGTTTTGTACACAAGCAACTTTTTAAAAAATGTTGGAACTTTTACAAACTCTCACAACTGCAGAATGAACTAGAAAAGTCATTTTTTATAATAACCTTTGATCTTTTAATTGGAAAAAATGGCATGTAGCAGTTCTCTATATTATATCATTTTTAGTGAATGACAAATTTTACTTTAAGAGGCTGTCAATGTAAAGAAATGCCTTGTACCCATTTATACTCAACTCACATAAATACAGCATGAAGTACTTCAATTCCCCTTAAAGTCTGGCAGCTTGATACACTATAAATATCTATACATATTAAAAGGTTATTTATCTAAAACAACTTATTCTAAAATTAATATTCAACAACACATTTTAGAACATTTCTTACCAATATGTGTGCAGCACGCTTCAAACAAATATGAAGCATTTAATGAGTTTATATAAAATATTGAAGTAGAATCATCATCTTTTGAAGTTTATTTTCAGATGCACATATCAATGTATGGGCATATGCATGAATCTGTACATTTATTCTTGAATTATTATAATTCTGCATGCTTATCAATGGAATATGTATAATTCTCTCATTATATAACTTTGCTTGGTCATCTCAGGATGACCATTGAAAGCTAAAAGTCAGAGGTAAGAGACCCCCGGCAGTCTGACAGATGCTTCCTTGTTAACTACCTGCGCTCTTGGTGATAATGCAAACTAATGCCGCGTACACACGATCAAACAAGCGGGTGGAAAAGTCCGGCAAACTGATGTCCGCCGGACAATCCCCCCGTGTGTAGCCTCCGGCATACTTTTTTGACCCGAAAGTACGGCGGACTTAGAAAGTAGTTTTACACTCCAATCTTCCCGCCGGACTCGCATTTCGGCGGACAATCCGGCCGTATGTATGCCAGTCCACCGTACTTTTGAAATGAGCGTACTTTTCCCGCCCGGAGAAAAATCCGCTCATTTCGAGCGGGTCTTCAGGTAGGCGGGGCCTGCGAAGGAGACGTCACTGGCCCCACCTCCTGGTATGGACTTAAAAGGGAACCCCAACGCCGAAAAAAAATCGGCGTGGGGGTCCCCCCAGGTCCACATCAGACCCTTGTCCGAGCACGCTACCCGGCCGGCCGGCCCCTCCTGAGCGGTACCAGGCGCGCGGCCCCTCCACCCCAAAGCACCTTGTCCCCATGTTAATGAGGACAAGGGCCTCTTCCCGACAACCCTGGCCGTTGGTTGTCAGGGTCTGCGGGCGAGGGGCTTATCAAAATCCGGGAGCCCCCTTTAATAAGGGGGCCCCCGGATACCGGCCCCCCACCCTATGTGAATGAGTATGGGGTACAATGTACCCCTACCCATTCACCTGTAAAATAAAGTACAAAAAAAACCACAACACACATAGATAAAATTCCGTCTTCGGGGGTCTTCTCCCCGGACTCCTCCGCTATCTTCTTGTAGCTCTTTTACTAGCGGAGGAGCCCGGCTTTCTTCCTCACCGCCGCCCTTCTTCCGACTTCGGGGGTCTTGTCCCCCTCTTCGGTTCTTCTGCCGGGCCACCGCGCCTTCTTCTAGCTCTTTTACAGGCGGTGGCCCGGTCTTCTGTCGCCGCTGCCGCTGTCGCCGCCGCCGCCTTCTGTTCTTCTGTTCTCTTCTTCTTCTTCTTCAGATGTTGCCTCGCCGAGTCCTCCGCTCACAATGACGGGGACCGGGCACGCGGCGACTTATATAGGGACATCGCCGGATGATGTCCCGCCCATTATGGTGTCACAGTCCCAGAGGATGCTGAGACTGTGACATCATAATAGGCGGGGACATCATCCGGCCATGTCCCTATATAAGTCGCCGCGTGCCCGGTCCCCGTCATTGTGAGCGGAGGACTGGGCGAGGCAACATCTGAAGAAGAAGAGAACAGAAGAACAGAAGGCGGCGGCAGCGGCGACAGAAGACCGGGCCACCGCCTGTAAAAGAGCTAGAAGAAGGCACGGTGGCCCGGCAGAAGAACCGAAGAGGGGGACAAGACCCCTGAAGTCGGAAGAAGGGCGGCGGCGAGGAAGAAAGGTGGGCTCCTCCGCTAGTAAAAGAGCTACAAGAAGATAGCGGAGGAGTCCGGCGAGAAGACCCCCGAAGACGGAAGACCCCCGGAGCTGTGCAATAAACTATTTTATCTTGTGTGTTGTGTTTTTTTTGTACTTTATTTTACAGGTGAATGGGTAGGGGTACATTGTACCCCATACTCATTCACATAGGGTGGGGGGCCGGTATCCGGGGGCCCCCTTATTAAAGGGGACTCACGGATTCCGATAAGTTCCCCGCCCGCAGACCCCGACAACCAACGGCCAGGGTTGTCGGGAAGAGGCCCTTGTCCTCGTCAACATGGGGACAAGGTGCTTCGTGCTCGGACAAGGGTTTGATGTGGACCTGGGGGGACCCCCACGCCGATTTTTTTCGGCGTTGGGGTTCCCCTTTAAGTCCATACCAGGAGGCGGGGCCAGCGACGTTTCCTTCGCGGGCCCCGCCTATGTGGAGACGTGCTCGAAATGAGCGGACTTTCCTCCGCGCGTGTGGGCGAGTCCGTTCATTTCAAAAGTAGGGTGGATAGTCCGGCGGACATAGTACGCCGTATTAGTCCGCTGAAAATGTGCCGTGTGTGGGCAAGTAGCCCGTTCGGAAAGTCCGACGGACAGTCTGGCGGGAAGTCCGCCAGACTAAGTCTGTCGGATAGACGGCTACGTGTGTATGCGGCATAACAGCCACTAACAGTAACCATAGCAGTAATTGCAGAGGTATCAGCCAAATAATCAGACCAGTGGTGATATGCAAATTCTACTTTTCTAAACAATGGTAATCAACATAACATTGCATAGGGGACAGTAGGGAACACAGCAATGGAACATATAAGAACAATTCTGCAAATAGCCAATAGTTGTAAGTAGAGTTTCTGATTTCAGAAGACAATTATTTATCACATGTCCACCTTATGAAGGAAGGTCCTGGGAAGCTCACGGCTGTGTGCATCTGGGTTGGCACAGGCTTCACATTAGCACTTTATTTGCTAGTGTGTCTAACACCACACTCTCCCTAGATTGACAATGTTGCCATTCAAGGATGGTTCTTTTGTCCCTCAATAGATTGGAGACACTCCAAGAAGCTAAGCATGTTACTAGCCATGTGGCCAGATCACCAGGTGAAAAAAGTAAAAAAAAAAAAACGAATGCAGTCACTGCATTTAAGAATTGGTAAGTTGCAATTTATTACATTTCTGGTTTTATGTTTATATTCACTTAAACTCACTGAGGTAAGAATGCTTGAGAGCAGGACTATTATGCCCTGTACACACGGTCGGACTTTCCGACTGAAAATGTGCGATTGGACTGTGTTGTCTGTCGGAATTTCTGACACACAAAGTTTGAGATCTGGATCTAAAATTTTCCGATAACAAAATCCAATCGTTTAAATTCCGATCATGTGTAGACAATTCCGACGCACAAAGTGCTGCGCATGCTCAGAATAAATTATGAGACAAAAGCTATTGGCTACTGGCCTCTTTATAGTCCCATCATACATGTTCTACGTCACCTCGTTGTGAACAATCGGATTTTCCGCCAACTTTGTGCAACCATGTGTATGCAAGACAAGTTTGGGCCAAAATCTGTCAGAAAAAATCCAACGGATTTTGTTGTCGGAATGTCCAACCATGTGTACAAGGCATTAGACTAAACCTCTCATCTCTAACTCCTAGGGCATAAAATCATACTGAGACTTTGTTAAGATAAATAAGGAAGCAAAAAAAGAATAATTACCAGTAGTTTTACATATTCATGATATTTGCAAACAGAATGTTCATATTCGTAAATAATTATGACAAATAAAGCCTAGCTACAACTTTCTCCCTATATTTCATAGTGTCTCTTGCACTTAAGTCCTTTTAACACTTTATACTCCTTTCGTCTGAACCCACAACATTTAAAGAGACTCTGTTGCTTCCCTATGAGGCCAGTCAGAGCTGACCCTTAAGTAACTATTGCACTTCTAGTGACATAGGGGCCAGCAGGAGGAACCAAACCTTGCAACAGTCCTCTGTTGTCATATTTTACATTTAACAGTCAAATATGTTAGATATTGGCATTTAAACTACAGCAGCTCTTCAACAGAGCAAAGTTTAATCCCAGGAACTAGATGCTGACCTTGAATGATTCCTGTCCTCCTGGAGAGAATAGCGGATAAAGGCATTGAAAGGGTGAGCACTGGGTCTTATGTGTGAGGTAATACATACCTGGAAGTGTTCCATTTCCATGCATGCAAAGTAATATGTAAATGTAAGTGTTAGATTGCATGTAAAAAAAAAAAGAAAAAACTACTTGATGCTAGATCCACATTACACCCCTTTATCACAACCTGTGCCATAACACTTAACCCTGAACCCTTTCAATTAAAGCCTAAGTGTAGTCAAAATAAAAAACAGAAAATTCAACACAAGGGGCATGACTCACTATTAATGCGCTGTGTCCCCGGTGCTGCTGGCTCCTGGCTTCTTTTAAATGTACTTCCACTGATCCGCCCCACCATATAAACTTCTAATGTGGAGGAGGTTAATAGAACTGAGGCAGATATAATTTTCCCTCATCAAGGGTGCCTGACTATGACCTCCCTTTGTGCCCAGCTCCGCCATTCAAAGAATCCAGTATTACAACTTCTAAGGCAGTCCATAGATGTTGCCACTTTCTTTTCTGCAACCATGGAGAGATATCGATATTCCCCCTTCAACATGGGAATCTCTCCCGTGGAGCTATTGTGTTCTCCCAGCTGGAGGAGTGTGGGGAGCCGTCCCTGCTGGGAGAACACAGTGATTATTGCTAGCAGCTATAGCCAATGGCAATTATTGAATGTATGACCCAAAAAGAACCGCGCTCTCCTAAAAATTTACTTAGTGCATACACCTCCCATATGAGACTAGCATCCCCACCGGGAAGCTACGTGTACAAAACAAACAACAAACCCAGTGCAATGTCATATGATGAATGTGACATAAAATATCCCAAAATGCAAAATTTCAATCGTGAATTACATATAAAAAAAACATATATGCAAAAATTGTGATAACACATATACATGAACAAAAAATGTGATAAGACATATACATGAACAATCAAATTCGTCCTTAATTTAAATATATCCTTATGTGATAGTCCTCAAAATAAATCCATATATGGAGTAAAATATGCAAAACACCACGTGTTAATTCTAGTGTTTGGAAAAGTTAACTCTCTGCTTCATATTCCAAATCGTGAGGCATACCACAGTGCACCACCACCAAGAATCAAGATTGGCTCCTTACCAGATGTCACAAAATAGTTCGCTTTAAGAGATCAGGCCAGGCTATATATACTCCTCAATCCTCCAAAACTTCGCCCTCCTCCAGGATCACAATTCAAAAGGACTCCAGTTTACATATATTAAATGGTCCACCATAAAGGAAGGAAAGAAAGCGCTCCAATAGTGTAAAAACGCTTATTTTAATAAAATCAAATAACTAAAATACACTTACAAGCATATAGTAAGGTTAAGCATATCAAATGGGAAGCGTCAGCCGTATGCAACTCTCCACAAATATATCCTTTCTCCAGATGGTGTAGTTTGAGGCAATAAACAGCGTGTCACACTACCCTACGTGTTTCGTGATATTTCACGTTGTCTCGGGGCACAGGTGACACGTCATATTGCCTCTCTTATATAGTCAAGAATGGCCCAAGCCTCCTCCTCCATGGAGAGCCCAGGCCTCGCTCTCAGTCCCGCGACGGAAGTGACGCACACACGCGTCCTAATCCCTCGGCCAATTCCCACGCTGGCAGAACCCAGTGACCAATAATGTCTGGTTTGCCTCTACTCGAGTGCGGGAACCAAGCTTCGCTCTCGGTACCATATTGGAAACGGTACCTACGTGATCACAGGGGCGGAAGTGACGCACAAAAGCGTCCTCACCCGCGCAGCTGGTCCCGGCGTGTCATAACCCTCCGACCAATCTGTGTTGGTATAATACTGTCCGGAAATGGGGACCAAGCCTCGCTCTCAATTCTCCATTAAAAGAGAACACACTTAAGGGCCAGGCCTCGCTCTCGGTCACAGAAGCGTGACCTAGTCCAACCACCGTCATTTCGCCAGTCCCAGCAATACCACCCCTATCTTCCCACCCCTCCCAGTGGGCGCAATTTGAAATACAACCAGAGGGGGAGAAAACATCAGAACGGAACCGTAAGAATATTGGTACATATTATTGAGCATGGTATGGCACCATCAAAGGAGGAGGCTTGTACCCACATCCTATCAAAAACTGTCATAGCTCATAATATTTAAACCAAAATATATGATACAGCATTTATAACGTTACAATAGCCAAAAAATATAAAAATAGAAAATCATTTTCTTTTCTTCCTTATTACTATTTACCAAATAATTGAATGTAAAAATCCAGCATGGTGGTTGTACCCAAGTCAATCGATGGATCGACTTGGGTACAATCAGCCTGCCCATAGATGGTTAGAATTCATCTATGGCCTGCTCAAGAATGTAATGTAACCTATAAACGAAGGATGCGCTGATGATTGAACGACTAGCCCCCTTGATCCTGCTTCACTCATAGAATTCATTCACTCTTGGTGAGTGCAAATGACAGCTCCTTCGGAGGGAGGGGGGTCGATGGAGGAACATTTCAAGGAAACCAGGAGCCGCCAGCACAATTATAAAGTCATGTCACTTGTGCTGATTTTTTTAAATTTTTTTTATTTTGACTGCACTTAGGCTTTAATCACGACTGAACATTTAACCTAACCCTAAAAAATGAGCTCTAAAGACTTAGCCCCCTCCCCACCCCAACATTTAACCTACCCCCAAAATGTAACAATAAACCCCTATAACTTCTTACCTGAAATGTAATTCCTCTGACCACAAATAAAACAAACTCCAATCCAGGAATCTTGTTCTTATGGACTGAAAGGTGTTTAAAAGTGCAAGTCAGTCCATTATATTTTTGTGGCTACAGATAGCTCTGAAATTAAGCATTTTTATTGCAGAAATGTTGGCGCATCCAATCACACAATGCCTAATTTTAGCCTTAAATAATTGTTAATAGTGACAGATCCAGTAAAACGTGAAGCTAAATGTAACAGGGTTGTTGTCTGCCTGTCATACAGAATGAATCATCAAGTCAGCTTATCTTAATATGATCCTTAGAATTTACTACCCCAAGTGAGTTATTGATTTTTTGTTGTCTCTGGTACCAACCCCAAAATATCCAGAAGACCAGGATGATGGGCACAAATGATTTAACATTTTAGTTTTGACAGGAGCAACCTACATATGCACAGTGACGCTCAATGTACTTGATATGGGTCTTCTAAGCCCCTTAAAAATATTCAGTGAATGTAATGATATATAAAACAGTCAGAGATTGAAAAACTGCTTCAATAGATGGTGAGGAGACCACAGGTGGACACACTAAAGAAGTTGTTAGTAACGTAGGACATACTGTAGGAGACGAGATTGCTAGAAATCACTGTCATTACAGTCCTTTCAAAAAGCAATACTTCTACATTTGTACTCCCTACAGATTGACAGATTACTTGAGCCACATTTGGTATTCAACATATCAAGATTTAATATAGAGAAAAAAATACACAAAAAAAGAGAACATAGAATGGACAGCTCAAAAAAGCTGAGAAATTTTGAAAGAACTAAGTTGATAAGTTGAAGTAATTTATGGTGTGTTTGCGTAAAATTCATTGTTTAAAGCAGGGCTTTTTTAAGCCGGAATGTGCAGGAAGGGAGTTCCACCACCTCTTCCAGTGATCAAGTGCACAATGCTATTTACTATCACTTATAAATACAGAAGCATGTGTTACAAGTGACAGCTCCCATCTCCCAGCAGCTACCGCAAAACCCTAAATGCCCCGCACTCAGAGTGGGGACATGGTAGGAACAGCTGCCAGTGCACAGTGTGTATATGGGCTGCAGGAAGGGTATCCCATGCTAAGCTGCAGCCTTGTGTCCGGATGCCATAGCCCCCTGCTAACTGATCTTGCTGCTGCTGCTGCAGGTGCTGGCTGGCCACTGGGGAAGAGGTGGGGCCGCAAAATAAGACGGCGGCTGCTAAGAGGTGAGCAGATGGGGACGGTGGAGGGGGTCTTGTGTGCAAAGGTGACAGCTGTGGGAGTTGGGAAACAGGTTGCAGAGATAAGCTTTGAAAAAAGGGTGCAGAGGTAAGCTTTGGATGGGTGTTTAGGGGTTCATTCTCTGCCCAGCGCACTCCTAAACCCTGCATTCTGAACATAATGCACTCCTGAAATCTACATTCTGAATGTAATAAACATTAGAGCCCTGCATTCTGAGCGTAAGGCACTCCTGAATTGTACACTCTCTGCATAGACCACCCCTGACCCCTGCATTCTGTGCAAAATGCATTCCTGAACTCTGCACTCTTTGCATAGTGCACCCTATATTCTGAACACAATAAACATTTGAGCCCAGCATTCTGAGCGTAATGTACTCCTGAACCATACACTCTCAGCAGAGGGTACTCCTGACACCTGCATTCTGAGCATAACGCACTCCTGAACTCTGTACTCTGTGCATTCCTGAACCCTGCATTCTGAGCATAAACCACTCCTAAACCCTGCATTCTGAGCATAATTCACTCCTGAACCCTGCATTCTGAGGATACTGAGGATACACACATTTGAACCCTGATTTCCAAGCATAAGACATTCCTGGACTCTGCACCCTGTACTATGGCACTCTCAAACCCTGCACTCTGTACATAGCGCACTCCTAAATCCTGCATTCTGAGCATACTGCACTCCTGAACCCTGTATTCTGTACATTGCACATGCCTGAACCCTGCATTCTAAGCATAACGCACTCCTGAACCCTGCATTCTGAACATAATGCACTCCTGGATCCTGCATTCTGGGGATAATACACTGCTGAACCCTGTTTTCTAAGCATAAAACACTCCTGGATTGGCTCCCAAACCCTGCACTCTGTACATAGGACACTCCTGAACCCTGCACCCTGTGTGTAGCGCACCCTTTCTTAGTTTTTTTTTAACAATGCCTCTTTAAAATCCTCCCAATGTTAGTGCATATTGGGTACACTCACGTATGAAGTGGTATCCACAGTGGGGGTCTAGTTCCTGCATATATTCTCTGAGATAAAAGCCCTGTTTTTATGTAATTACTCTCCTGTTTCAAAATAATAAGATCCTTGGGTGAATTTTTTATTGCATTGAATGAAGTATACCACATTACTCGAGATACAGCTGTATGATCTTGCAATATTGAAGGTCCCTTTATCATGCATAACACCTTTTAATGGATTGATGTGGCTGTATAGTTATATTTCTTTTAGGTTCGGTTCACACTGCTGCGATGCGAGAACCCCTGCAAATCCAGTACAGGTTCTCGCATTGCATACAACTCGCAGGCAGTTCACACTGCCCTATGCGAACCACTGCGAGTGTCAATACAAAGTAAATGACATCCCCAGATCAGTTTGCATATCACAGTGCAAACTGTCAATTAGGACAGGGATGTGAAAACCCATGCGATTTGATTCTGGTACGGACCAAAAAAAGGGTCCTGAATGACTTTGGTATTAATGCGATGCAAACTCAGCCATACAATCTGTATGGCTGAATTTGCATTGCACAGACATCACATGTGATTTGCACAGCAGTGCATTGCGAATCACATGCGATGTCTGACAATGCAGCAGTGTGAACCCGGTCTTAGAGTTTGATCCTCTGTTATTATGTGTTGTTATTATGTGCTGCAGCTCTTTGATTATCTTTTGCCTTGTAGTGGTGGATTGTGTGTGGTTACTAAGAGGTGCATGGCTATTTTTTTGTTCTCTTTGTATTGTAGAAGATTTTCTCTTTAGGTTTTCAAGGCAGTATTAAAGTGACACTAAAGTTAATTATTATTTTTTATTTTTTTAAATAACAAACATATCATACCTACGTACACTGTGCAGCTCGTTTTGCACAGAGTGGCCCCGATCCTGGTTTTCTGGGGCCCCTCACGGGCTCTCTCGGCTCCTCCGCGCTTCAGAAAACACCCTGTGAGAAGCACTGTCCCGGCGGTTACCTTGCGGGTGCGCTCCCGAGTCCAGCAATCGGCGTACATAGACGCTGAAGGCAGGACTCGGCCCCACCTGCGACGGCTGCATCATTGGATTTGATTGACAGCAGCAGGAGCATATGGCTGTGCTGCTATCAATCTATCCAATCAACAGCCAAGAACCCCAGGCAGAGAGAGCATGCCCCCATGGGACAAGTTTGAGGGTTCAGGTAAGTTAAGGGGGGGGGGGGGTCACTGACAGGTGTTTTTTCACCTTAATGCATAAAATGCAAGTTGAGTGCAGGTGCTCAGCATCATGTCCAGAGGTTGTCTTTGGGAAAGAGACATGTGAGTGCTGCCAGCATTGCTGCAGAGATTGAAGAAGTGGGGGATCATCCTGTCAGTGCTCAGACCATACCTCGCACACTGGATCAAACTGGTCTGCATGTCTGTCATCCCAGAAGGAAGCCTCTTCTAAAGATGATGCACAAGAAAGCCCAAAAATAGTTAGCTGAAGACAAGCAGACTAAGGACATGGATTACTGGAACCTTGTCCTGTGGTCTGATGAGACAAAAATAACTTATTTGGTTCAGATGGTGTCAAGCGTGTGTGGCGGCAACCAGGCGAGGAGTACAAAGACAAGTGTGTCTTGTCTACAGTCAAGTATGGTGGTGGGAGTCTTATGGTCTTGGGATGCGTGAATGCTGCTGGCACTGGTGGGCTGCAGTTCATTGAGGGAACCATGAATGTTAACATGTACTGTGACATACTGTACCAGATATAATGAAATGTGGAATATAACTTAACCACTTACCGACCAGCGCACGACGATGTACGTCCTATTTTTGAAGAGGGATATCCATCTCTTCAGGCGCCGGTCGTCTGTACGATAACGGTGGTCTTCGCGGCGGATTCCCTGCGAGATCACCGCTATCAGCGGCGGGATAGGTGCCACGCCCCTCCCACCGCCCTCCCGCACCTTCCGCCGCTTACCGGAGCCGTCGGTAGCGGCGGAGGCGATCGGGTCCATTACGCTAGCTGGGTATGGAGACGAGTGAGGCTAAGATGGCCCCCACTCGTCTCTATGCCATAGGAGGGCGGAAGCTACGTCAAAACGTCACTTCCGCCCATACCTCTTAAAGGTATATTTTTTTTTAAATGTAATTTTTTTTTGTTGCATTTTAGTCCAAATATGAGATCTGAGGACTTTTTGACCCCAGATCTCATATTTAAGAGGACCTGTCATGTTTTTTTCTATTACAAGGGATGTTTACATTGTAATAGGAATAAAAGTGATCCATTTTTTTTTTTTAAAACAGTGTAAAAATAAATAAAATCAATTAAAATAAATAAGAAAAAAAAAAAAGGTTTTTAACCACTTGCCGACCGCCGCACGACGATATACGTCGACAGAATGGCACGGGCAGGCATATGGGCGTATATATACGTCCCTGCCTTCCCGCGGGTGGGGGGCCCGATCGGGCCCCCCCCGGTGCCTGCGGCGGTCGGTATTCGTTCGGGAGCAATCCGGGATGAGGGGGCGGCCATTCATTCATGGCCACCCCCTCGCGATCGCTCCCGACTAATAGAAATGCTCCGTGACATCACTTCCTCTCCTGTAATGTAAACACAGGAGAGGAAGTGATGTAATCTCTCCTCCGTGTCGGTATTTTTCGTTCCGGCACCGAGGAGAGAGGATCGGTGAGTTGCACCAACACGACACTACACAGTAGAACATGCCAGGCACACTCACACCCCCTCTTTACCCCCCGATCCCCCCCCCCAATTACCCCTGCCCCCCCAGTCATGGTGACACCAATTGCATTATTTTTCTTTTTTTTTGCATTGGTGTCATTTGTGACTGTAATAACTGTTAGGGCAGTTAGGGTTAGCCCCCTTTAGTTCTAATGTACCCCCCTAACCCCCCCAATAAAGGTTTAACCCCGTGATCACCCCCCGTCGCCAGTGTCACTAAGGCTGGGTTCACATTGCAGCGGTTTATGAGAACGAATGTGATTCGCACCGCACTGCAGTGCAAATCACATCCGATCTCTGTGCGATTCGAGTTCAGCCATACAGATAGTATGGCTGAATTCGCGCCGCACTCGCCGCACCCGCCGCAAACTCGCACGGGACCCTTTTTTTGGTCCGCATCAGAATCGGATCGCATGGGTGTTCACACCATGCGATCCAAGTTTGCAAATCGCACTGCGATATGCGAACTGATATGGGGGTGTAATTAACATTTCACTGACACTCCCAGCAGTTCGCATAGGGCAGTGTGAACTGCCGCCGGGAGGCATGCGATGCGGGAATTTGCCGCGGATTCGTGGCGTTCCCGCATCGCTCCAGTGTGAACTCAGCCTAATAAGCGATCATTTTTCTGATCGCTGTATTAGTGTCACAGGTGACGCTAGTTAGGCAGGTAGGTATTTAGGTTCGCCGCAACTTTTTATAGCGCCAGGGACCCCCATATACTACCGCATAAAGCCCCCTGATTGCCCCCTAGTTAACCCTTTCACCAGTGATCACCATATAACTGTTACAGGTGACGCTGGTTGGTTAGTTATTTTTTTATAGTTTCAGGGCACCCGCCATTTATTACCTAATAAAGGTTTAACCCCCTGATCACCCGGCGGGTGTCATTTGTGACTGTAATAACTGTTAGGGCAGTTAGGGTTAGCCCCCTTTAGTTCTAAGGTACCCCCCTAACCCCCCCAATAAAGGTTTAACCCCGTGATCACCCCCCGTCGCCAGTGTCACTAAGGCTGGGTTCACATTGCAGCGGTTTGAGAACGGATGTGATTCGCACCGCACTGCAGTGCAAATCACATCCGATCTCTGTGCGATTCGAGTTCAGCCATACAGATAGTATGGCTGAATTTGTGTCGCACCCGCCGCAGCCGCCGCAAACTCGCACGGGACCCTTTTTTTGGTCCGCAGCAGAATCGGATCGCATGGGTGTTCACACCCTGCGATCTGAGTTTGCAGATCGCACTGCGATATGCGAACTGATCTGGGGGTGTCATTAACATTTCACTGACACTCCCAGCAGTTCGCATAGGGCAGTGTGAACTGCCGCCGGGAGGCATGCGATGCGGGAACCCGCCGCGGATTCGTGGCGTTCCTGCATCGCTCCAGTGTGAACCCAGCCTAATAAGCGATCGTTTTTCTGATCGCTGTATTAGTGTCACAGGTGACGCTAGTTAGGCAGGTAGGTATTTAGGTTCGCTGCAGCTTTTTATAGCGCCAGGGACCCCCATATACTACCGCATAAAGCCCCCTGATTGCCCCGTAGTTAACCCTTTCACCAGTGATCACCATATAACTGTTACAGGTGACGCTGGTTGGTTAGTTATTTTTTTATAGTTTCAGGGCACCCGCCATTTATTACCTAGTCTCACTAGTGTACCCCTAAATTTAGGGGTGTCTACTTTCCAAAATGGGGTCATTTGGGGGGGTTTGTGCCATCTTGGCATTTTATGGCCTTCAAAACTGTAACGCCCTTAGAAAGCCTGAAGGCGGTGCTTGGTTTTCGGGGCCCTGTACGTGGCTACGCTCCCAAAAAGTCCCACATATGTGGTATCCCCGTACTCAGGAGAAGCAGCAGAATTTATTTTGGGGTGTCATTTCACATATGCCCATGGCATGCGTGAGCAATATATCATTTAGTGACAACTTTGTGAAAAAAATTAATAAAAAAAAAAAGTTTGTAATTTTCCCGCAACTTGTGGCAAAATATAAAATATTCCATGGACTCAACATGCCTCTCAGCAAATAGCTTGGGGTGTCTAGTTTCTAAAATGGGGTCATTTGTGGGGGTTTTGTGCCATCTTGGCATTTTATGGCCTTCAAAACTGTAATAGGTAGTGAGGAGTGAAGTCAAATATTTACGCCCTTAGAAAACCTGAAGGCGGTTCTTGGCTTTCGGGGCCCCGTACGCGGCTAGGCTCCCACAAAATCCCACACATGTGGTATCCCCGTACTCAGGAGAAGCAGCAGAATTAATTTTGGGGTGTCATTTCACATATGCCCATGGCATGTGTGAGCAATATATCATTTAGTGACAACTTTGTGAAAAAAAAATAAAAAAAAATTAAAGTTTGTAATTTTCCCGCAACTTGTGGCAAAATATAAAATATTCCATGGACTCAACATGCCTCTCAGCAAATAGCTTGGGGTGTCTACTTTCTAAAATGGGGTCATTTGTGGGGGTTTTGTGCCATCTTGGCATTTTATGGCCTTCAAAACTGTAATAGGTAGTGAGAAGTGAAATCAAAAATTTACGCCCTTAGAAAGCCTGAAGGCGGTGCTTGGTTTTCGGGGCCCCGTACGCGGCTAGGCTCCCAAAAAGTCCCACATATGTGGTATCCCCGTACTCAGGAGAAGCAGCAGAATTTATTTTGGGGTGTCATTTTACATATGCCCATAGCATGTGTGAGCAATATATCATTTAGTGACAACTTTGTGTAAAAAAAAATATATATATTTTTTTTGTCATTATTCAATCGCTTGAGGCAAAAAAATAAAATATTCAATGGGCTCAACATGCCACTTATCAATTTCCTTAGGGGGTCTACTTTCCAAAATGGGGTCATTTGGGGGGGTTTTGTACTGCCCTGCCATTTTAGCACCTCAAGAAATGAGATAGGCAGTCGTAAACTAAAAGCTGCGTAAATTCCAGAAAACGTACCTTAGTTTGTAGATGTGACAACTTTTGCGCAAACTAGGGATGAGCTTCGTGTTCGAGTCGAACGTACGTTCGACTCGAACATTGGCTGATCGGCCGTTCGGCGAATTCCGAACGTTTGGGCCGTTCGCGTCAAAATTCGAGTGACGCGCGCGCGGACCACAATGCACTGCGGTGGCGCAGTGCATTGCTGCCCCATGATTGGCCAAGCATGCACTGTGACCCCGCATGCTTGGCCAATCGCAGCGCCGGCAGCGAGGAGAGCCATGATTGGCCACAGGCATCCTGCCTGTGGCCAATCATAGCTCAGGCTGTGTAGTGCACGCCCCACACTATATAAGGCCGCCTTTGAGGCGGCTTCGTGTAGTGTGTTACTTAGCATCTGAAGCAGTGGGTGTTCTGTGTACCTTCAACACAGTACACACCAATCGTTTTTGGCTGATTTCCTACCTTGCTGCTGTGTAGTGGTTGTTGTCTGTGCCCTGACTGCAGTATACACCACTATATTCACCTCACCTATATAGCTAGTGATCTAGCTTTAACCACTTAACAACTGCCCATTGCCGATTAACGGCTTCAGGGCGGTTGTTTAACTCTGAGAGGCCGTTAATTAACGGCCTCCCAGAATTCTGCTCTCGCGTGCCCCGAGGTGTGCGCACTCGAGAGCATCCGTGACCGCCGGGTCGCATCACGGATCACGGTAAACGGCCGCTCATAGCGGCCGTTTACCACGTGATTGCTCCGTCAAATGACGGAGTGATCACTTGGAAACAAACCGGCGTCATGTTATGACACCTGTTCCTCCCTCCCCTCTCTGTACCGATCGGTACAGCGGAGGGGAAAGAGATCGGTGTCAGCAGCGATGTGGGCTGCATCTGCAGTGCCCACATCGCTGCTCACCGAATTTAACCCCTCAATTCCCTGCCAATACTCTGCAATACCAGTGCATACTCTGCAGTACCCTGCCATTACTCTGCAGTACCCCGCCATTACTCTGCAGTGCAGTACCCTGCCATTACTCTGCAGTGCAGTACCCTGCCATTACTCTGCAGTACCCCCCATTACTCTGCAGTAACCCCCATTACTCTGCAGTACCCCCCAATACTCTGCAGTACCTGCCATTACTCTGCAGTACCCGCCATTACTCTGCAGTACCCCCAATACTCTGCAGTACCCTGCCATTACTCTGCAGTGCAGTACCCTGCCATTACTCTGCAGTACCCCCAATACTCTGCAGTACCCTGCCATTACTCTGCAGTACCCCCAATACTCTGCAGTACCCTGCCATTACTCTGCAGTGCAGTACCCTGCCATTACTCTGCAGTACCCCCAATACTCTGCAGTACCCTGCCATTACTCTGTAGTACCCCCCAAAACTCTGCAGTACCCTGCTATTACTCTGTAGTACCCCACCAATACTCTGTAATACCCTGCCATAAATTGCCATACCCAGCCATACTCAGAGATACCCAGCCATACTCTGTGATACCCTGAAATACCCAGCCATAGACGCCCCCCACCCCTCACCGCCCTCCGGTGCTTCTACCAACTCGCCAGTACGATCAAAGCCAGAATCTTTTTTTTATTTTTTATTTCAGGCTTCCCAGCCTAGAGGTGAGATGTGGGGTCATATTGACCCCCCAGATTTCACTGTAAAGAGGACCTGTCACCCCATATTCCTATTACAAGGGATGTTTACATTTCTTGTAATAGGAATAAAAGTGATCAAAAATATATTTTTGGGGAAAAAAATGTCAAACTAACATAAATAAAGTAAAATGAACAATAAAAAAATAAAATTAAAATTAAAGCACCCATGTCCCCATGTGCTCGCATGTGCCACACATGTGAGGTATCGCCGAGAATGTTAGAGCGAGAGCAATAATTCTAGTCCTAGACCTCCTCTGAAACTCAAAACATGAAACCAGTAAAAAAAAAATTAAAGCGTCGCCTATGGGGATTTTTTAAGTAGCGACGTTTGGCGCCATTCCACGGGCATGTGCAATTTTGAAGAGTGACATGTTTGATATCTATTTACTCAGCATAACTTCATCTTTCACTTTATGCAAACATTGGGCTAACAAGTGGTTAATAATAGAGCTTGCAGTCAGTAGTGTTAGGAGATAGTGCGTGTTGTCTGCGTGCTCTGTACCCAGTACATACCGCTATAATATAGGGCAGGCCCCTACTTTCAAACATCCAACTTACAAACATCTCCTACTTGCAAACGCAAGGAGACAGCAGCAAGTGAGATGAAAAAAGATGGACGACAAAACAAATTATACAGGGGTGATAACCCTTCCCTATGTTTTCCAAAAAGCTTAAAGATTTTTTGACTGGAGCTACACTTTAAAAATGTACCGGTTGAAAATGACAAACAGATTCAACTTAACACAACAAACCTACACAGTCCCTGTCTTGTTTGCACCGCCTGTATACTGCTGTTCTGAGTATATAGGGCCTGGGGGCCACACGCATTTCCTTTTTTTAATATGGGTACGGGGTTCCCCTTAATATGCGTACAAGACCCAAATAGGCTGGTAATGGGCAGGGAGGGCTACCCATGCCATGTTTCTCAATGATTTTCAACCATATTGCAGGAACCAGATATAACATTAAAACCGCAAGCAGTTTTAAATGGTGTTATTTCCGTTTAATGTCATTTTGTGCAGGGACTGTTCTAAACACGGGAAACACATGGCACTTCACAGGCATACTACAGACACCCCCCAGGCACCATATTTAAAGGAATATTTCACTTTTTTTTTTCACTTTAATCGTCATTAAAATCAGTGCTCCCGCCAAAACGGCAGTTTTTAAAACTTTTTTTTGCAGTGACCCATGTCCCCTGAGGCAGGAGGCAGGTCCCCAAACCCTTTTTAGGACACTATCTTGCATATTAGCCGTTAAAATTAGCACTTTCCAATTCGAACGTTCGAGTCCCATAGACTTCAATGGGGTTCTAACGTTCGTACCGAACGCGGGGGTCGTTCGCAAGTTCTGGTGCGAACCGAACCGGGGGGTTTTCGGCTCATCCCTAGCGCAAACCAATAAATATACATTTATTGACTTTTTTTTTAGCAAAGACATGTGGCTGAATACATTTTGGCCTAAATGTATGACTAAAATTGAGTTTATTGGATTTTTCTAATAACAAAAAGTAGAAAATATAATTTTTTTTCAAAATTTGCGGTCTTTTTACGTTTATATCGCAAAAAATAAAAATCGCAGAGGCAATCAAATACCATCAAAAGAAAGCTCTATTTGTGGGAAGAAAAGGACGCAAATTTTGTTTGGGTACAACATTGCATGACCGCGCAATTACCAGTTAAAGCAGCGCAGTGCCAAATTGTAAAAAGACCTCTGGTCATTGACCAGCAAAATGGTCCGGTCTGAAAGTGGTTAAAAACACCCTGTCACGACGAGCTTGTGCACAGAATCGAGCGCATACGTGAGTAGCGCCCGCATATGAAAACTGTGGTCAAACCACACATGTGAGGTATCGCCGCGATCGGTAGAGCGAGAGCAATAATTCTAGCCCTAGATCTCCTCTGTAACGCAAAAAATCTGTAACATTTTTTAAATGTCGCTAATGGAGATTTTTGAGGCTAAAAGTTTGACGCCATTCCACGAGCGGGCGCAATTTTGAAGCGTGACATGTTGGGTATCAATTTACTCGGCGTACCATTATCTTTCGCAATATAAAAAAATTGGGCTAATTTTACTGTTGTCTTATTTTTTTATTCAAAAAGTGAATTTTTTCCCAAAAAAAAGTGCGCTTGTAAGACTGCTGCGCAAATACGGTGTGAAAAAAAGTATTTCAATGATCGCCATTTTATTCTCTAGGGTGTTAGAAAAAAAACAATATAAAATGTTTGGGGGTTCTAAGTAATTTTCTAGCAAAAAAAACTGTTTTAAACATGTAAACACCAAATCTGAAAAAGAGGCCTGGTCCATAAGTGGTTAATAGACAAAAAAAAAAAAAAGGAAATATATGTATGTATACCAACTCTATACGTGCATGGATAATTTGTTACATGCTTGTGCCACTCTAATAAATATAATTAATATGCATGCAATAAACAGCTTCTCGTTAATAATCCATAAAATGTGACATAAACAATTTCTTCAACAAAAATAATAAATGTGATGGTGAAAAATATATTGTGTGAAAAGTGGTGATCAAAACCCATTAAGGGTTAATTAATAACTATAGTGAAAGGAAAATTCATAATAGGTGAAATATAATGTGTTAAAAAATTAATCCAACTCAGGATCAGCCAATCAGTCCAAACAGTGCAAGGAGCAGAATGTTACCCTATCTCTGACCCTGCCGATCAGCTGTCACATCCGTCTGGGCAAGGACCCCCAACGGACCATTTAAAGGAACCCCCCAGAGGAAAACCAGACAGCGACACAGGGGCTCACACTGTGGCAGCGAGTTCACCCCCAAAGGGGGCAGGTGATCTGGTGAGGGCAACAAGAGTTCTTTTTTGGATACACATGTTGGGAGATCTCTCTCTTTGAAGTGGAAACATTCTTTTTTCCTTGCACTGTTTCGACTGATTGGCTAATCCTGAGTTGGATTAATTTTTTAACACATTATATTTCACCTATTATGAATTTTCCTTTCACTATAGTTATTAATTAACCCTTAGTGGGTTTTGATCACCACTTTTCACACAATATATTTTTCACCATCACATTTATTATTTTTGTTGAAGAAATTGTTTATGTCCCATTTTATGGATTATTAACGAGAAACTGTTTATTGCATGTATATTAATTATATTTATTAGAGTGGCACAAGCATTTAGCAAATTATCCATGCACGTATAGAGTTGGTATACATATATATATTCCCTTTTTTTTTTGTCTATTAAGTTATATTCCACATTTCATTATATCTGCTGGATATCAATTATACCATTCTAGGGATTTTAAAGGTATAGCGCCACATCTACTTTTCGTCCCCTTTTTTTTTGCATAACCCCCCCCCCCCTTTTTTAGGGTGGGGGCATTTAGTAGAGGCTGCTCATACCTATTAGTGTTAGTATCTTAAAAGTAACCTATAGTGCAATCTCATTTCCCTTTTGTCATACTGTAGCAGAGCATGATCTCCTCCCATTTGAGACTAGAATGCAGGGCATTGGTTGGTTGGCATTCCAACATGATAACGACCCCAACCACACCTCCAAGATGACCACTGCCTTGATAAAGAAGCTGAGGGTAAAGGTGATGGACTGGCACAGCATGTCTCCACACCTAAACCCTATTGAGCATCTGTGGGGCATCCTCAAATGGAGGGTGGAGGAGCGCAAGGTCTCTAACATCCACCAGCTCCATGATGTCATTATGGTGGAGTGCAAGAGGACTCCAGTGGCAACCTGTGAAGCTCTGGTGAACTCCATGCCCAAGAGGGTTAAGGCAGTGCTGGAAAATAATGGTGGCCACACAAAATATTGACACTTTGGGCCCAATTTTGACATTTTAACTTAGGGGTATACTCACTTTTGTTGCCAGCAGTTTAGACATTAATGGCTGTGTGTTGAGTTATTTTGAGGGGACAGCAAATTTACACTGTTATAAAATCTGTACACTCACTACTTTACATTGTAGCAAAGTGTCATTTCTTCAGTGTTGTCACATGAAAAGATATAACAAAATAGTTACCAAACATGTGAGTGGTGTACTTACGTTTGTGAGATATTGTATGTACTTATCCTTGATAATATAAACTCTGATCAATTGCTCGGGAATACTGCACTTTCCATATCCTCTTCGTTATTTTGCCTTTCTTATATTGAAAAAACATATTAGTGTATGAATAGCACAGTAAAATCTACAACCAAATGTTGAACTTTTCAAAATCAAACAAAACATAAGAGAAGAATTAAGCCATGAGGCATGTTTCTGGTCTAATCCTATAGTGACATATAGAACCTGTCTTATTGTTCTCCTTCGCTCTTTATTTTTGGTTAGCCATTCTTGTATGCATTCACAGCGATACTGAAAAGATCAGTAATTACTGTATATCGCTTCACCTGTCAAAAATAAGTAATGGAGCGAAGATGGATTGGAGAGCTACAGAAAACGCAGGCTATATGCAACAATCATATTTTTAGTCATGTATCTTTGTATTTATCTGTCTATCATATATTGCCCAGTAGTAAATTAAATAGAATTTCACTAAGATGAAATGGACATTCAGTATCACAAAACAGGGCAGTTTAGCTGTTGGCCACATGGTCACTTACTAAAATACATTTTCTTAGCACTGTAAAGAAAGGATAAAATGTGCACATTACAGGGATACAAAATCTTCTCAAATACAGCCTCAGTTGACAGCTCAGTCCTAAAGTAAAAGCTTCATTGCTGAAGTGTAAGCCCTTGTATACACGGTCGAAGAATATGTCGGAATGAGTCTTATCGGACCGCGTCGTCAGATAATCCGACTGTGTGTGGTATGCATCGGACTGATTCAGTCCGAATCTCCGTCCGATCCAAATTTCCAACATGTTGGAAATATTTCCCGACCAACTGGGCCGGACGGACCTAATCCGATCATGTGTATAGCATTTTGATCAGACCAAGTGTCACGCATGCTCAGATCAAATTCCTACATCAAAGCTATTGGCTACTAGCCTGAATGTAGTCCCATCGTAACAAAATTACGTCATCACGTTCTGAAAGATCGGATTTTTCGCCAACTTGGCCCGACCGTGTGTATGCAACAGTTTCGGACACAATCCGTCGGACTAAATCCGACGGGCAAAATCCGACGTATTTGGTTGGCAAAATCTCCGACCGTGTGTATGTGGGCTAAGGCTGGGTACACACAGTCCAAAAAGTTTGGAAAATGGTTGGTTTCGGCCTGTATGTACAGCTCCGTATCCCACTGAAGCCAGTCTCACAACCGGAAGAGCATGCTGCAAAACCATGTGCATGTTTATTGTTTTAAAGAACTACTGTACTAAGCGCAGGCCAAAAAATGTTACTGTCATATATAATTTCTAAGGATAGCTTGTCTAGCCAGGTGCCCATCGGCTGTGTGAACCTCCAGCCCACCTACCCCCCCCACCCCCCCTCAAAGCTGCTGTCTGCAGAGAGTGGTGGGGTAAATCAGTGGGTAAAGACACCTAAAGAATATCTTAGTTACCAGGGAGTGTCCTCTGCTTTGCCTCTCGCCATCCCAGATGTGGTGGTAAGTGTTTTGCCAGCAACAAGACGCTTGCTTCCTTAGTGCCGCATCACTCTGAGCCCGGGAACAAGCTTTTCCTCTTTACTCCCCACAGGGCTGCAGTGAACCTGGAAAATGTAGTTCCTCCACTCAGTCCAGAAAGCAGGTTTCGTCTATATGGAACTACCTCTCCCACAATAATTTTTCTTGTTTTGGTCTTTTTCAATATAATCACTAAAGAGGAACCCTGCTTTTTTCCTGCATGGAGCTCTTTTTTAATTGCTGTATACATTTAACAAATGTAAATCAATAAATCTCATGGAGAAATTAGATCAAAAATGAAAACATTTCTTAATTTAGCAGTCTCTATCAATAGCCAAAATGGATGCAAGTTATCAACATAGCTGCTTGAGTCTAAATAGCAGATTGACTCACTGGCTATAGAAAGCTATACAAGCAAAAAAAAAAAGATCCCTGTAATGAAAACAATTAATACTTACCTGATCTACTGCCCACACCGATAAACGCTGTGTTAAAGAGAGAAGCTTGATTAAGAATGGTCTTCTGACAGTGCTAGATGCAGCTACCCCATCTGCTCTCTGTGATTCCATCTGTCTGCCCCTACCTCACTGCAGGACATAGTAGTGACATAGATGGGGGAAGAAGAAATCACAGAGCACAGCAGGGCACCATGCAACAAAGTTCAGCGGGGTGGGCAGCGTGGCAGCTAAGTATTATTTGTTTTCTTTGCAGGGAGTTCTTTTATATTTCAAAAGCAACAACAGAGTTTCTTTAGAGGTTTGAACACAATTCTTTTGCAACAATGGCCATCGTTTCCTTTTAGATACTGCATTAAAATAAAGCAAAAAATAATATAGGACAAATTCTATTGCAGCTTATTAAATAAATATAAGTCCAGATGTAGAGCACAAACCCCCATTCCAGCTGACCATAAAAAAACATGCAGGAGGTCATATTATTTCTGTAGAATGTACACAATATACAAAATCCAGTTTAATGAGTGTACAAAGCCCATGTACGCAATATAAAAATATATAGATCTTTTGAAGAAATAGCATACTTGCAGCGTGACATGTGGTAAAAAATAGCTGTTTATCACCTTATCAGCTGTTTATCCAACTAATTTGTCTTTCTATTGCTAACAGGTAACAATGGGGTTTTGAGAAGTGTGGTTTTAATTAAAAGATACCTATAGACATAGGGTGAGGGTGTGCAATTTGTGATGTTCCGGTCATGTGAGGAAAAAGGAATTCAGTGTTTGAAATGAACACATGGTACGTTTCCTTCAGGGACTTTACCCCACTCTGCTCTTGGATTAATAAACTTCATGTTCACTTCATCTCAGCTCAGTTTTTTTCACAATTCAGGATCATTTTGAATCAGATAGATGGTTGAAAGCTGGCTACTATCATGTATAGGTCTATATTACTAAGCACCAAAAAACATACGGTAACCTGAAATGTAAGCATATCTAAGTAGTTTTCTCCAGAATTTTTTTACGTATATGTTATATTTTTATTTTATTTTGTTAATGTCCCTTTAAAGGGTTTGTAAAGGTTTGTGTTTTTTCACCTTAATGCATCCTATGCCACGAGAGCCGCAGAGGGACCCCAGAAGACCAGCATCCAGGCCACTCTGTGCAAAAAGACCTGCACAGTGAAGGTAAGTATGATATGTTTGTTATTTAAAAAAAAAAAAAAAATGTTTACCTTTACAATCACTTTAAAGATTTGAGCTTTTAAACAGAGCTCTGCAGTGGCAGCCTACTTTTTTTTATCAGGTTTTCTTTAAACTGCTCACCCCATAAACGGTACATGGTTTTCAAAATCGGACCTAACTGGTAGTCAGTAGCAAACACTGTTCAGTACTACTAGCTGGGATGCAAAGCCTACAGTGGCAATAAAAAGTATGCGAATCCATTGGAATTAACTGGTCCTCTGCGGTAATTTGCCATAAAATGCAATTTGATCCTCAAGTCACATTGATGGCCAAACACAATGTGCTTAAGCTGATAACACACAGTTCTAATCTATTATGAAACTGATAAACAGTTCTAATTTATTTTCTCTTTATTGAACACTTCTTTTAAACATTCACAGTGTTGAAGGAAAAAGTAAGTGTACCCATAGACTAATTACCTGAGTCAGTAGTTTGCACACCTGGAGTTCAATTAATGAAATTAGTTTGGGGGTGTGTTTTAGAGTTACTTTGATTGATAAAAGACACTCAAAATTTTAAGATTGCTGTTCATAAGAAGCTTTAGCTCATGGGGACCATGCCCCTCAAAAAGGAGCTCTCTGAAAACAAGGCTGAAAAGGGATACAAAGCAATCTCAAAGTGTTTAAGCGTTCATCAGTTGATGGCTAGAAAAAATGACTATAAATGGAGATAGTTTAGTACTGTGGCTACTCTTTCTAGGAATGGGTGTCCAGCCAAGATGAATTCCAAGGCACAACGCAGAATCCTCAAAGAGGTAAAGAAGAACCCATGAGTAACAGCTAAAGACTTGAAGAACTGGCAAACATCCTTATTCATAGATCTACCATATGTAACTCTTTGAACAGGCAGAAGTCTGTCAAAGAACACCTAGGCAAATGGCAGTGCTACTGGGAAAATATTTTGTGGACTGGTAATATCCTACAGGTTAATGTCAGGATGGCTTTCTGTCAGCTGAAGCTTAGTAGAAGCTACTGTATGTGATGCAGCATGATATTGACCCTAAGCATCAAAGTAAATCCACCACAGACTGGCTTTAGCACCTTTTGGAGTGGCCCAGTCAGAGTCCAGACCTTAACCCCAAAGAGATGCTGTGAAATGACCTCAAGACAACAATTCACACCAGACATCCTACAAATGTGTCTGAGCGGAATCAGTTTTGTACAGAGGAATGGCCAAAAATTCCTCCTGAACAGTAGTGGCCCCTAATGCAGGGCACAGGGCAATATCCATGTGTCCGGCCCCCTAACCCCCTAATCTACATGCGGGGGGCTGGATGCATGGATTCCAATGTTTTTTTTTCATTTGAAGCATGTGATTAGAGCCAGAGGCTCTAGAGGGGAGCAAAGCACTCGACCGACCAGTCGCCACTGCTCCTGAATGTTGTATAGGTCTGATTCAGAGGTACCAAAAGTGCTTGCTTAAAGGCTAAGTTCACCTTTTTTTTCTTCTAAATTCTAGCTCCCCTATTCACCAATATAGCATTCATGTACTTTTTTTGCAAAAATATCAAAGCTTTCTATAAAATCGACAGACACATACCTTGCTGTCCTACATCCATGATTCAAAATGTATCTATTGTTTCTGTCTTACGTCCTGACAGACTGTAGGTAATGACACAGGAAGGAGTTGGCCAGCTGATCTCATTAGCACACACCCTGCATCATCCACCCTCCTATTCCCAGCTGCACGTTTTTTAAACGAAATGCAATCAATCAGTGATCACCCTTCTCACTAAATACACAATATATAAATCAGATTGCATAGTGTATGGTCATCTTTATAAAAGTACATAAAAGGGAGTGGATAGAAATACTCAGCTGTCAAGCCCCATTCACATCTTTGCATAATGGGAAGTCCCATTCCCACATGCATATTTTTTATTTATTTTTGCGAGATGGGGAGGTGTTTTGGAGCATTTTCACTCATCACACATTTGGCAGCCCATCCACCTGAATGAGCTGCCCTACATGCAGCAATCACCCCAAAGAAACCTCAGAATTTTTTTTTAGAGTGGAGCTTGGTGCGTTTTTTACTGCTATTTTTGATGCAGTGCATTTCTGAAATGCAAGGAAACACAGAGATGTGAATGGAACCTCATTGTCCTTGTGTTATTGCACCAATTTCATTCACATTTTGTGTCCCAATTTCACTTTGAGGTCCCATTTACATTTAGCATAGTGGGAGTGAATGTTTTTGTGGCTCGTTTTTTCCTGTGAAACACATAGGGCAGCCTGCTGATTTAAATGGGCTGTGCTATATGTGGCTTATGGGACATGTTGGTGTTTTGTGTAGTGCAGTAAATTACAGTAAAAATTGCAGTAAAAAAATGCACCAAGCTCCGCTCTAAACAATCCCTGAAGCTTCTTTGGGGTGATTTCCATGTGTAGGGCAGCACATTCAGGTGGGTGCCTATGTGTGATGAGTGAAAAAGCTCCAAAACGCCTTGCCCCCTCACTAAAAAAAAAAAAATGTGGGAATGGGAGTTCCCATTATGCAAAGATGTGAATGGGGCTTGACAGCTGAGTGTTTCTGTCCACTTCCTTCTATATACTTGTATAAAGATGGCCATACACTATTTAATCTGATTGTGTATTTAGTGAGAAGGGTGATTGCTGATTGATTGCATTTCATTTAAAAAACCTGCAGCTGGGAATGGGAGGGTGGATGATGCAGGGTATGTGCTAATGAGGTCAGCTAGTCAACGCCTTCCTGTGTCATGACCTACAGTCTGTAAGGAAGTAAGACAGAAGCGATAGATATGTTTTGAATCATGGATGGAGGATAGTAAGGTACATGTCTGTAGATTTTATGGAAAGCGTTGATATTTTTGAAAAAAAAAGTACATGAATGCTATATTGGTGAATAGGGGAGCTGGAATTTAGAAGAAGAAAAAAGGTGAACTTAGCCTTTAAGCAAGCACTTTTGGTACCTCTGAATCAGACCTACACAACATTCAGGAGCAGTGGCGGCCGGTCGGTCGAGTGCTTTGCTCCCCTCTAGAGCCTCTGGCTCTAATCACATGCTTCAAATGAACCCCCCCCCCAAAAAAAAGGTGAACATAGCCTTTAAAGTCATTGCTGCCAAAGGAGGTTCGACCAGTCATTAACTCCAAGAGTTCACTTACGCTTTCCTCCAGCACTGGGAATGTTTAATGAGTGTGTTCAATAAAGACACTATAAAATTAGAAAAGTTTGTGTTATCAGCTTATCAGCTTAAGCATAATGTGTTTGTCTATTGTTGGGACTTAGATGAGGATCAGATCGCATTTTATGGCAAATTACTGCAGAAAACCAGTTAATTCTAAGTGGTTCCCCTTCATTTTTTCTTGCCTCTGTACATATACAATGAACAAATGTGACTGCCTCCATATACTGTACAAGTATAATTACATACTATACTATACACACAAGCAAGCTTTTTAAAACACTAATGCCTCGTACACACGATCTGACTTTCCGACAACAAAACTGTGGAATTTTGTCCGAAGGGTGTTGGCTCAAACTTGGTTTGCATACACACGATCACACAAATGTTGGTCAACAATTATGAACGCAGTGACAGACTAGATGTACTACATGGTTTTTCATCTCTTTAGCGCCACTCTTTGGGCTCCTTCTGCTAATGTCGTGTTAGTAGAATTTTGGTGAGTGTTGATTTGCGCTTTTCTTTTTTCGTGTTTTTCATTTAGCGCTTGTCAACCGGACATGTTGCGGAATCGGAGGAGATAACGTGTTATTTATTATTGGCCTTGGAGTTATTGCTTTGACATTATTTTTTTTGGTTGAATAATGATTTCATTTGGTATGTTTTCTATATTTTTGGGTGCATAGAATGCACTTTTTGGTTAAGTTCTATTAGCAGATAGCATGTCTAATTATTTTTTTTTTTTATCGCAATAAAAAAATTGTGTCGAATAATACTTGTCTATGTGTTTTACTTCAAATGACAGGTTGGGAGTAGGCAGTTGCATTTTAAAAAATACAATGTAAAATGGACAAGGGACTCCAACATAGTTGTATCTTTGATCTAAAAAACTATGGGATAATGGTGTTATGGTAACTTGCATAAATAAAAAAAAATAAGCATAATAATATTATTCTTGACATCACTAGAAAAAAAAAGCCTTTGAAAATGTGTTTGCAATAACTCCATCAGTATCACCAGCAAAGCAGCTTCATTAATATCCCTTTAAAGAAGAAGAGAATGTGCACTGCATTTGGAGATTTCATAATTTGCCACATCACAAATATTAATTCTCTATTACAAACGCTAGTTTACAAGACCAACTGCTTCTGCTTCCATGCATGCTTGTTTTTACTTTGGACTTTTTTTCGACGGACTTGTGTACACATGATCGGAAAATCCAACAACACACATTTGTTGGTGGAAAATTTGAAGACATGATAGGCAACATTTGTTGGTGGAAAGTCCGCCAACAATTGTCCGATGGAGCATACACACGATAGGATTTGCCGCCAACAACCAGTCATCACACATTTCCAATCAGAAAATCAGTCAGAAGAATCAGTCAGAAAATCCAATTGTGTGTATGGGGCTTAACACACATAGATAATTGTATATACAGTGTGCTGATCATTGCCACATGTATATCTAATAAAATGAATAAAAGCCTATTGTTTCCCTTTAAAAGTAGGGAATTGGAACTGTCCATACAACAACCCTACTACCGGTAAACCAAGCTTATGATACTGCATATGTCATTTATTAAGGTAAGGAATTTGTAGTGCTTTTTATACTGTTTAATGAAGTAGTATTCCTATCAAGTGTTGTAACCTGGCTATATACTGTATGATTCCTTATAAAGTACAGGGAACTTGTAAATTACCAGACAGGCAGATCAGTGTTTTATGTGAAAAACCCTTGAGGAAATGCAATAGCTAAGCTTTATATTCCACAGGAGCCATTGCCATGCTTGCTACATCTTAAATGGAAAATTGAAAGAGCTGCGGATCAGCAATATAAAAGTGGAGGGATAGGATGATACTATATTAAATTCACAGCTTTTTGGATGCAGATGACAAATAGGTATTTACTGATACCTTTTTTATTGGGTTTCCAGTCAAATATAGTAAATTATTTTTCAGGAGTTATCGCTTCTTTCCCTCCAGAGTCAAATAGTCTTGATTTTGAGCACTTTCTTCAAAAAGAACATTAGTCTGAAAGGTAAGCACAGCTCTGCAGATTTGCTAAAAGTACCAAGTGAAATATCAACAATCAAATGGTATTTCAGTAATATTCCAGAAGTCAAACACTTGCATTAGCTTAGCAGTTTCTTGGTTATACTGATAGGTACTGCTGTTTCATTCAACAGTTTTTCTAAACAAGCTTTATTTAAAGCAGTCATTCTCAATCCAGGTTCCATAGAATCTTAGATTTGTTAATGGTTACTAGGGGTTCTGTGGTCAGTGATGAATTTCTTCTGCCTTTCAAATAAGCTATCTGAATTATTACTCCCCTGAACAAAATTTAGGGACCATCCCTCCTACTGACCAATGACCACCAATAACGAACATTCTTCCCACCAGTATAAAGGGGTCTTTCTTCACCGACCTACTGAGTTTTCACTGTCTGGGTTTCTTTTCTTGCCAGTTATATTTATTAATTCCATTATTTCGGAAAATATGATCTCAAAGTTACACTTTGCAAGGGCATTTTACCCAAACCTTAATGAATAAGGTGAAGTTCTGCTGACTTTCATCATGAAATTTTGTACAGGCAAAAATACCCCTACCATCTGCTCTCTCCTCAATGAGGAGAGTGACCCTGGACAGCCACTGCTTTAATGCATATTGCTATATCTAGATGGGGCTCAGGTAAGTATAAGGGAATGAGCATGCACGAGTGCCCTCAGAGCAAGCAGCTTGCTTTTGAAGCACTCAGTAGGGGGAGGGGCCAGGAGCGTCTTCAGGAGATCCGAGAAGAGGAGAATCAGGGCTGCTCTGTGCAAAACCATGACCAAAAATGACATGTTACATAGTTAGCCTGGTTGGGAAAAGACACAAATCCATCTAGCTCAACCAATAAAAGGGGAATCAACTTCACCTATAAATTTTAGTATACAGTTACATTATGCACATTCAGGAAACAATCCAGGTCTGTTTTAAAGCATTCTACTGAGCTGGCCAGAGCCAGCATTTGAGGGAGTCTATTCCACATTTTCACAGCTCTCACTGTGAAGAAACCTTTCCATATTTAGAGATTAAATCTCTTTTCCTTTAGATGTAAAGAGTGCCCCCTTGTCCTCTGTGGTGACCTTAAAGAGAATGACTCAACAATAAGTTCACTACATAGACCACTTATATATTTATACATGTTGATCATATCCCCCCTTAATACCCTCTTCTCAAGACAGAATAAATTCAGTTGCAAAGACTGAAATGGTACTTTTAATCCAAGACCCTATATTATTTACAAATATATTAAAAAGTAAGGGTCCCAACACTGAACCTTGGGGGACACCACTGATAACCTTAGTCACATTCAGAGTATGAATCATTAACTACTACTCTCTGAATATGGTGTTTTAGCCAGTTTTCTATCCATTTACAAACTGATATTTCCAAGCCTGTAGACTTTACCTTACACATTAGCCGTGTGTGGAGAACCATGTCAAACACATTTGCAAATGTTTGTTATTTTTAAAAAAAGATTTGAACCTTTACAAACACTTTAGGGAGTTTCTGGACATGTGTTAGATATGTGGTATTTGCTCATATTTTAGCACTTACAGCAGCAGGGCTTTTTTTTCAGCCTAATGTGGTGGAGCTCCCCGCTCACCACTCTCACATTAAGCACAGAAGCTCAGGTTCTCTGTTTACCAGCAACAGCTAACCTCTCCTAGTGATTTACACAAATTCCTCCCCGCCCTACACTCTGGATAGGGGCATGGGAGATGCAGGTGCCCTGGGTGCAGTGGGGGCAGTTATGGATGGGAGAGGGGCATCACCTTAGTAGGATGCACCCTCTGTGATCACCATCTGTTCACTGCTCACATTGTGCAGTGAGGTACAAGAGATGGGTAGGTGGTTCAGACTTATACAGCAACATGAAAGATGGTGGAGATTTTAAAGGTGGGGGGGGAGATGAGGGCAGTGAAGGAGGGTGTCTGCAGAGGTCAGAGCTTAGGAGGGGTGGAAGGGAAATGTAGATGGAGGATGCAGATGTAAAGAGCTGTGGAAGATAGCTGAACTCTGCACCCTGCTTGGAGCTCACCCCTGAACTCTGCATTGTATGTGCAGTGCACCCTTGAACTTTGAACCCTGTATATAGTGCACCCCTTAACTCTGCACTTTGTATGTAGTGCACCCCTGAAACCTGCATTCTATGCATTGCACACACCTGAACTCTGCACACCATAGCGCACCTCTCAACTCTGAATTCTATACATAGTGCACTCCTGATCACTGCTATTTATTCATAGTGCACCCCCGGACTCTTCACTCTGTACTAGCCTACCCATGAACTCTGTCTTCTGTATGTACCACATCCCTGAACTATGCACCCTGTAGAAAGCACACCCCTGGATTCTGCATTCTATGCATAGTACACCCCTGAACTCTGCACTCTGCATATAGTGCACCCCTGAACTCTGAATTGTAATGCATAATACACCCTTGAAGTCTGCACCCTGTACATAGCGCACACCTAGACTCTGAATTCTATGCATAGTGCACCCCTGAACTCTGTACATAGTGCACACCTGAACTCTGCAGGCTGTACGTACCACATCCTTGAACTCCGCACTCTGTATACAGCACACCACCAAACTCTGCATTCTATAAGTAGTGCACCCCTGAACTCTGCACTCTGTATATAGAGCATCCCTGAACTCTGCATTCTATGCATAGCACACCACCGAAGTCTACAGTCAGTACATAGTTTGCACTCTGTACATAGCACACTCCCGAACTGTGCTCTATGCATAGCGAACTAAAACCTGCAGTCTATGGGGTGGATTTACTAAACGCAACTAGACTGTGCACTTTGCAAAGTGCAGTTACTCCAGAGCTTAGTAAATGAGCAGAAGCTCTACTGACTTCCATCATCCAATCATGTGCATGCAAAAATGCCTCTCCCTCTATAGAGTGTAATAGCCTTAATCCGAAGCACCTAATGTAATTTCTCTCCTCCCTCTGCTATCTTCATGAATCACATCTGACTGGTTATGTCAACACCAAAGAATCCCGGAGGACAGCACAGACAAGGTGATTGACAATCTCAGCTGTACTTGTTTCCCCTATGAGACTGTTTAGAGAGGGGTGTCCATTCCCTCCACTCAGGTCTCAGATTACAACTAGCTCCCCGCTCAACGCTGTGCAGTGTGTGACATCAGGTCTCTTCCTTCAGGCTCCTGGAGCTAAGAAATAACCATAGATCTGCGTACTTTGAACATCTGTAGAGGAAAGAAAGCTGCAGATAAGCAGGTACAACTTATGCAGAAGGATTTGTTTCATCGCACACCCAAGGCTTGTCACGTCACTGGATATTTGTAATGCCCTGTACACACGACCGGTTTTCCCCATCGGAAAAAACTGAAGGTTTTTCCGACGGAATTCCACTGAAGCTGTCTTGCGTACACAAAATCACACCAAATTCCGACCGTCAAAAACGCGGTGATGTACAACACGTACGGCGGGACTAGAAAAGGGAAGTTCAATAGTAGCCAGTAGCTTCCACCTCGTACTTGCGTCAGAGCATGCATCATTTTTAGTACGTCGGAACAGCATACAGATGAGCCGCTTTCCCGATTGGTTCCATCTGAAAAATTTAGAACATGCTCTCTTTCTAGGTCCTTCAGAATTTCGACGTAAAAAGTCCGATGGGGCATGAATACGATCAGAATATACAATGAAAAGCCCCCATCTGACTTTTTCTGTCAGAAATTCCGCTCGTGTGTACACAACTTAAGGGTTTACAACTATCTTAAAATGGGTTGAGGGAATCAAAAAAATGCCAACTTTCTTTTATTTTTTTTTACTTTGTTGTTTGGTACACGCCCATAATAGACTGGCAGCTGCCTTCAATTTCAAAACTGGTGCTAAATTTTCACAGTATTAAAGTGAGTCTAAAAAAATTCAGAACATCCTATAAAAATAGGTAATAATACCTAAACTGGTTATAAAGGCTAGAATGTTGTACCCTAATAGAGATGGCCTTGCGGTTCGCCCAGCGGTCGGTTCGCGCCAAATTTTGCGTGTTCGCAAACCGGCGGACTTCTGGCGCTGTTCACCGGGTGGGCATATGCATTTACATTGTGAAAGAACTTTGACCCATGATGACACATCCATCATGGGGTACAGGACAGCCAATTGAGACATTTCAGCACATGGACAATTGGACATCCCCCCTACCTTATAAATAGACCTGATCTGGCGGCCATTTTACATTCTGTCTTATGTCAGTGTAGGGACAGGACGCTGTGTGGAGCAGGGAGAGACTGTAGTGACACAAATCACTAGCTATTAGGTCCATAAAAGTCCTTTTACGGACTGATATAGGTGTAGTACAGTATATAGGGTTCAGTGCACTGCTGTGCTGGTGATTGCAGCTGTCTTTTGTCAGTGTAGGGATAGGACGCTGTGTGGAGCAACAGTCAGTTTAATCACTAGCTATTACTATTTGGTCCACAAAGGTCCTTTTAAGGACTGGTATAGGTGTACAGTATATAGGGTTGTACACATATAATATACTTTCTTTCAAATATAGAAAATCTATTATACAGTACTTGACTGCTGAGCTGAGTGCTGACTGATTCTGTAGCTGTCTTTTATCAGTGTAGGGACTGAGGGACAGTCGGCAAATCACTAACTACTAGGTCCACAAAGGTCCTTTTAAGGACTGGTATAGGTGTACAGTATATAGGGTTTTACATGTATAATATACTTTCTTTCAAATATACAAAGTATATTATACTTGACTGCTGACCGATTCTGCAGCTGTCTTTTATCAGTGTAGGGACTGAGGAACAGTTTGGTGTTCTGAACAGGGACAGTCTGCAAATCACTTGCTACTAGGTCCACAAAGGTCCTTTTATAGGTGTACAGTATATAGGGTTGTACACGTATAATATACTTTCTTTCAAATATAGAAAGCATATTATAGTGCACTGCATGCAGTGCTGCTGACCGATTCTGCAGCTGTTGTTTCTCAGTGTAGGGAGGGACAGTTTGGTTTTTGGACCCGGGACAGTCTGCAATTCACTAGCTACAAGTTAGCTACTATTAGGTCCACAAAGGTCCTTTTAAGGACTGGTATAAGTGTACTATTTGGTGTGCAGTATAAAGTGCGCTTCCACTGTGCAGCATTGTGACTGCTGAGCAGCTCTGCAGCGATACTACAAAGAGTGACAAACGCAAATCAAAAAAGTATTATAACTGGAGTGATAGACCAGTGGCCCCCAAAAACGACAAATTGAAGCGGGGTGTTATATACCTTCTTCCACATACATACATACTGCACTTCTCTAGACACTTTTGTCACAGGGTCATTTAAAAAATGACAGGCAGAGGAAGAGGCAGGCCCTTCCTCAGGGGTGATAGGTGTAGGGCAGGAGCAACAGACTTGAGCCAAAGTGGCAAATTGCAGAAGGCGCGGTCGGACAAAGTTGGTGAAAAAATCTGATCTTTCAGAACGTGATGACGTAATTTCGTTACGATGGGACTACATTCAGGCTAGTAGCCAATAGCTTTGATGTAGGAATTTGATCTGAGCATGCGTGGCACTTGGTCCGATCAAAATTCTCTACACATGATCGGAGTATGTCCGATTGGCCCAGTTGGTCGGGAAATATTTCCAACATGTTGGAAAATTGGGTCCGACAGATATTCCGACGGAATCAGTCCGATGCATACCACACACAGTCGGATTATCCGACGACACGGTCCGATAGGACACATTCCGACGGATTCTCCGACCGTGTGTACAAGGGCTAACTCTTCTGCACCCTCCTCATCCTCTCGATCTGCATCCTCTTCTTCACTCTCTGCTGTGTGCACCCCCAATGACACTACCACGAACACCACCACCACCATATACCTTCCGCTTGAGTCACAGGAATTATTTTCCGATCCATCACAAGACATTGCCGATGCGCAGCCACTCTTGGCATTGGATCAGGAAGAGGAGGTAGCAACAACCGCCACTGAGCAGTCTGACGACAGTACCCAGATCAGCCCAAGGAGGAGGTTGGTCCCCGGTGTTGCTGCCTACTCCGAGATCTCTAATTATAATGGTGGGGAAGGTGACGTAGATGATGACGTGTCTAGGGATGTCACGTGGGTGCCCACAAGAGAGGAAGAGGAGGGGAGTTCAGAGGGAGATATGGACCAGCAGATAGGGAGGAGAAGCTGGCAGAACTTAGATTGCACAAGAGGGACAAAGCAGACTGCTAATGTATCAGGAGCGAGGCATTAACCATGTACGGTCACATCTAGCACTCCTAGGATGCTGGCACATGGCTCCACACTGTGGGCTTTTTTTTTACGTGTCCGCTGCTGATAATAGTGTTGCCATCTGCAGCCTTTGCAGTCAACGCATAAGTCACAGTAAGCCCAACACTCATCTAGGGGTGACCGCCTTAAGAAGGTACATGAGCTGCCATCACCGAGCCCAGTAGGAGCAACGGAACCCACAAAGCCACACTCCAGGCTTTCACCATCCAGCTTCGTCTTCTACTTCTCCTTCTCCTCTCTCCTCCCAATTGTACTCCACTCCACCTTCCATCATGCCGTCCTCACATTTTTCAGGAAAAGGCAGGCTTCCGTGGGCCAAATGTCCAAGCTTAAAAAAATGATGACGCCGGATAACCCTCTTGCCCAACGGTTGACGGTTGGCTTGTCAGAACTGATAGCCCGCCAACTACTGCCATATAGACTGGTGGACTCTGAGGCCTTTCGAAAATTTGTGGCCATTGGAACACCACAATGGAAGGTCCCAGGAAGGAAGTATTTCTCACAGAAGGGCATCCCAGAGCTATATGGCCATGTTCAGCGGCAAGTGAATGTATTTGTGGCACACAGTGTCAGTGCCAAGATACATCTGACCACAGACACGTGATCTAGTAAACATGGGCAGGGAAGGTATATCACTTTTACTGCCCACTGGGTGAACCTTCTGACGGCCGTCAAGCATGTAACCCGTGGCACCCATGTAGATTTGGTTTTACCGCAACAGATTGCATGCAGGTCTGACTCTTCTTCCCCTCCTCCTACTCCATCCTCCTCCCTCAGCTGACTCCTCTTTTTCCGCTGCTAGCGTCTCTTCCGCTGTGCCGCCCAAGATCCCCAGAACCTATTTGACATGCCAGGTGAGACGTTACCATGCCGTGCCTGGAAGCCAAGAGCCACACTGGCCCTGCACTCCTTTCAGCTTTGAGTTCGCAGGCAGATCAGTGGCTAACACCGCTCAATTTGACAGTTGGTAAAGTGGTGTGTGATAACTGTGCCAATCTGCTTAGCGCATTGAGACAGGGCAAAATTACACACGTGCCATGCATAGCACACGTCTTAAACTTGGTCATGCAGCGATTCGTTGTCCAATACCCTGGGGTCCAGGACATCTTGCAGCAGGCAAGGAAAATCTCAGCCCATTTCAGAAGATCTTACATGGCCATGGCTCACCTTGCTGACATTCAGCGGCGACACAATCTGCCAGTCAGACGTCTTATTTGCGATTGCCCGACATGATGGAACTCAACCTTCTATATGCTTGATAGGCTGCTCCAGCAGAAACGTGCAGTTAACGACTACCTGTACGAACTCTACGGCAGAACAGGTTCTGGGGAGCTGGGTTTGTTTTCACCGCGCCAGTGGCTGCTCATGCGCGACGCATGCAGACTTCTGAGCGTGCATTGATCAAGCCATGGAGGAGCAGGAGCGGGAAGATGAGGAAGTCGCAATGCTGGATGAATTCCCTGGGGGGGCGTGGATGCGGAGAGGAGGACGACATTATCCTGGATGATGAGCAGGAGCCAGGCCACCACACCGCTTCCAGTTTAGTGCAAATGGGGGCCTTCATGCTCCAGTGTTTTAACAGGGACCCCCGTATAAAAAGCATAAGGGTCAAGGACCAGTACTGGGTGGCAACATACTTAGACCCCCGGTACAAACACAAAATGGCAGAAATGTTACCACCATCACAGAGGGTTGTCAGAATGGAGCACTTCCAGGCCTTGCTTCGAGAAATTCTGCATTCTGCTTTTGCATGCGCTGACAGAGGAGGAATTCCCACTCCCAGAGAAAGAGTTGCGGGTACCAATCCAACAGCGCCTACAAGAAGAGGGTGGTTTGAAGATATGTTGGTGACTTCTGATATGAGACCATTCTTTCAGCCGACCCATCGACAGGTCTCATCCGGATCCAGCATCAGGGAATGCCTAGAACGACAGGTGTCTGACTACATCGGGTTAACGGGCGATTTGGACGCTCTGAGGAGTGATGAACCCCTGGACTACTGGGTGGGCAGGCTTGACCTCTGGCCAGAGCTTGCCCAATTTGCAATGGACCTCTTGGCTTGCCCCTCGTCCAGTGTCCTGTCCGAAAGGACGGTCAGCGTATCAGGGGGGATCGTGACCGATAAGCGCACTCGCCTAGCTCACGAGATTGTTGACTACCTGACATTTATAAAAATAAATGAGGCATGGATCTCGGAGGAATTCAACACATGTGACCAGTAGACCATGTATATGCATAATTCTATAAACAATTTATTTAATAGAGCACACTGACCTTTTTTCTACCTTTGGCTCACTTCCTTGTACAAAAAAAGCACACCGTACTATATGCCCATACCCTCTTGTTTGAAGAGGTTGAGTGGTGTCATATTTTTGGTTCCCGGAGCGAGTTGCTGGTATCAGTGCTGCTGTCAGTGCTCTCCATCTCAGTGCTGGTGTCAGTGCTCTCTCTCTATCTCGATACTGGTGTCAGTGCTCTCTATCACGGTGCTGGTGTCAGTGCTCTCTATCTCGGTGCTGGTGTCAGTGCTCTATATCACGGTGCTGGTTTCAGTGCTCTCTATCACGATACTGGTGTCAGTGCTCTCTATCTTGGCGCGGGTGTGGTGTCAGTGCTCTCTATCACGGTGCTGGTGTCAGTGCTCTCTATCTCGGTGCTAGTGTCAGTGGTAGTGCTCTCTCTCTATCTCGGTGCTGGTGTGGTGTCAGTGCTCTCTAGCTCGGCGCGGGTGTGGTGTCAGTGCTCTCTATCTCGGTGCTGGTGTCAGTGCTCTCTGTCACGGTGCTGGTGTCAGTGCTCTCTTTCTCGATGCTGGTGTCAGTGCTCTCTGTCTCCGTGCTGGTGTCAGTGCTCTCTATCTCGGTGCTGGTGTCAGTGCTCTCTATCACGGTGCTGGTGTCAGTTCTCTCTATCATGGTGCTGGTGTCAGTGCTCTCTATCTCAGTGCTGGTGTCAGTGCTCAGTCTCTATCACGGTGCTGGTGTCAGTGAGGGAGATAGCAGCGGAGAAGCCAATCAGGAGGCAGTGTCAGCACCATGGCTGAGGATCAGCACTGGACTGGCACCTCTGGACCACCGCAGTGGAGCCCTGCATAGGTGGGGGTAAGGGCCGGGCAGAGGGAGGGGCTCAAGCACAGGTTGGCACACTGCGACACTGTCACAGGACTGCACTGCCCTGACTGTGGCACTGATCATCTCCTGCACCCCCTTCATAGCCTGGCCTGACCTTGCCTCTCCTCCATGGCCTTCATGTGCTCCTGAATTGTCAAAATTTCACAGATAAATAAAGAATGCTTGTCGTTGTCGATCCCAGATTCACTTCATACTTTTGTTATGTCACTGTCCATGTGGTGGGACTATGTGTGCACAGCTAGTAAGTATTTTGAGGCTGAAAATATGACCTGTAGGTTTTTAAGGTTCTCCTTCCATTAAAGTCAATGGGGCCTGCCACAAACTTTGCGGTTCCCGAACTTTTGGCCGCGTTCGTCCCGTCGGAAGTTCGTCCATCACTATACCCTAATGCATTTCCTACATTAAAGTAAAAAATGTCCTAGTTATTTCTATATTTCTATATCTATTTGACAGTCAACAGCTCTCTGCTCACAGAACTCTGAGAGCTGAACAACCAGCGGTTTTTGATTTGTTTGGTTCTCAGCCTTAGAGCCAGTGGGGGACAAATGCAGCTTCGTACCGAGGCTGCATCCACCGAGGTAAGTATGATTCTTTGAAAATAATTATTCCTGAAATTGACAATATTTATTTAGTTCCTGATCAAGAGTGTATCTTTCTTGTTACATGTCTGGCTACTTAATGTTTTCATTTCTAATTTTTGACTTGAACGTGTCACAGACTCTGTCTGGAGTCTGATGTCTGCCCTGACCTCCACTGATCAAGCTTGCCAGCAGTCTGCCCTGGCCTCAAGCCTGGCTATTTGCATTCCAACCTTGTGATTCCGTACTGCATTTAGTTCCACTTGTTTAGTCAGCTGTCATTCTTCAATGACAGAGAATCCACCACACCCCATGACACTGACAATGTATTTAGGGAAAACTCAGGCTAACAGCAATAGGCAGGAAAGCATCCAGGTATCCATAATTATATGTGTACAATGACATATGGTCATATGAATGAGCTGTACTGTCATTTTGTGCAGTTCCTTTGTTTCAGGATAAGTTGAGTTTTGGGGTATTTCACTAAGGGCTCCTTCGCGTGGACGTGTCCGTGTACGGAGCCCACTTTGCTCAATAGGGGATCGCTCCATCAATCCCCACTGAGCAGGAAGATAACAAGTCCGTTTCTGCACACTATGTGCCGCTCTCCCCTATAGGAGATCGGATGAGGATGGACCGTAGAGTCTGCCGTCACCCGATCCAATCCGCAGATGGATGGAAAAGTACGTTTTTCCTCCGTCACACTTTTTCAGATCAGAGTGGGTTGAAGATCATCGGACATGCCACCGCTGACATCCGACGCTCCATAGAGTTCCATGGAGCTTCCATTCAGGTCCGCCTAAAAAACTGGCAGGTGGACCTGAACAGACAGTCTGTGTGAAAGAGGCCTAAGGCTTCTTTCACATGGGCAATTGTCTGCATTCACCAGATTCCCGCTGCAAGAATCAGTGGTTTCTTGTGGTTATGTTGACAGGTGTATGGGAACAAAGGCACAGTAATAAGAGGAGCCATTGTTGTAGGCATGTATCCACATGACCACCAGTAAGAATGGGCTCGGGAGTGTTCGGATCGAATCCGCCAGGAACCGGTCACTGAACACCGCCATTCATAGGACACTTGTGTATCTGCAGCTGCCAGTCGGGAAATGCCTCATTGTCTATGATTGGCAATGTGCAGTGACGGCTTCCTGGCAGGTTCGATCCGAACGCGCCCGAGCCCATCACTAACAACCAGTAGTTACATATGGTTAGGGAGCCTGGACTCATCTTGCCATTCAAATCCATTGTATGCAGTTAATTGCCCGTGTGAAGGAGGCCTAAATGTACCACAGCTTAGCCCAAGATACAGTTCTGTGAGAATCTACTGATACAATGTATACAATTCCATTTTTTCCTGTTACAAAGGTGTGAAGTAAGTCCAGTCATTCACTGCTAATCGCTATGAACATGGGCAGAAGACACTGCGCAAGGGGCTGCAGCAGCTACACTTTAGTATTCTGTGACTACATCTTGCTCAGACACATATTTCCAAGTGGTTTTATGCGGCAGTAAAACATTCATAAAGGGAATGAGCTTCTATTTTCTGCATGGTGCTTCTCAGGCTACATTCTGCTTTCACAGGTGTCCCACATCACAGTGCTGTATATCAGCCAAAGAGGACAGCATTTCAGATCTGCAGACTAAGGACAGCCAGCTGTGATAGTAAAGAGCCCGTGAGAAGGTACTGTGACAGGATTTCAAAAAAAGTTTTCAGAAAGAAAGAGAAACTGTCAGAAAATAAGTCTCACAAACCGGGGGGACATGTATAATATCGTATTTACTGAACAGATAGTAACAACCTTTTCTTCAACATCAGCATGACTAGAACACACAGGGAATCAATAACATGCAAAATTCTATTGCATAAATAATCCAGTGTCAACCATAAAATTCAACCTGTTAAAATGCATGCTTCCTTTTTACAAAAGAGAGTTAAAGGTTTACTAAACCCTCATTTTTTTTAAAAATAACAAACATGTCATACTTACTTCCACTGTGCAGTTGGTTTTTCACAGAGTGGCCCCAATCCTCCTCTTCTGTGGTCCCTCAGTGGTGCTGATGGCTCTTCCTCTTCTCAAGTGCCCCACCGGAGGAGCGCTCTCCTTTGGGACACCCCTGCGGTTGCGCTCCCGTGTCCTGCTTCTGCGTCTATTGACACCCCACGCCCCCCGGTGCCCGTGTCATTGGATTTGATTGACAGCAGCGGAAGCCAATGCATTAAGGTGAAAAAACATGAGGGTTTGCAACCCCTTTAAGTCTGGCATATACTTTAATGTCATCACGGACAACCTGCACAATTTTGAGGGCCTCATAATAATAATACTCATAGTCAATAGTGTACTAGAGTAGGATTTTTGTAGTGCAGGAAAATTGTTCAAGCTTAGCTGGCAGCCAAGCCTGTGTTATTTTTATCTGAATCAAGTGAGTGACTCAGGGAGGGCTGGATGACTCACAGGCAGCATCTCTGAGACCTCCCCCTACTTCTAGAAACTTGCAGAAGATTCTTGAAGAATGAGAGTGGAGGTGAGGAGGAGCTGTCTGAAGTATTCTGAGGGCCCTGACAAAACCCCAACATATGGGTTGGCAGGGTACAGGCCCCCTGAAAAATACTCAGATTTTTTCCGACGAATGTTGGCTCAAACTTGTCTTGCATACACACGATCACACAAAGTTGTCAGAAAATCCGATTGTTCCGAACACGGTGACATAGAACATGTACGATGGGACTATAAACGGGCCAGTAGCCAATAGCTTTCATCTGGTAATTTATTCTGAGCATGCATGGCATTTTGTCCATCGGAATTGTCTACACATGATCGGAATTTAAATGATCGGATTTTGTTCTCGGAAAATTTTAGATCCTGCTCTCAAACTTTGTGTGTCGGAAATTCTGATGGAAAAAGTCAGATGGAGCCCACACACGATCGGATTTTCCGACACCACAATCCACTCGCACATTTTTCGGTCGGAAAGTCCAACAGTGTGTACAGGGCATTAGGCTGTTGGTGGCCTTTGAGGGTAGCCCACTAGTCTGGGGGGGTGACCTTGGGACTGGGCTCAGGTCCCGCTTCACAACATAAAGGGGTGTCCTGACTGGAAGCAGGAGAAGGACAGCAGGAGAACACTGCCGGGCAAATCTCCAGGGAGGAAGACAGCCAGGTGGGCTGGTGAGTGTTACAGTCAGGAGAAGACTGAGAGGCATGCCTGAGAGGACTGGGAGAGAGCAGTCTGGGATGGATGCAGACTCAGTGTGACTCATGCTGTGCTGAAATATGCTGTATTAAAAGTGCACTAATTTACAGAAATATACTGCGTCAAACATGCAGTAGCGCACAGAAATATAGAGCATTAAGCGCATACTAACGCACAGAAAAATACTTAGTTAAATGGCACATAATGCACTGAAATATACTGCATTAAATAGCATGTAACACACTGAAATATACTGCGTTAAATGTGCAGTAATGCACAGAAATATGCTGCATTAAACGTGCAGCGACATACAGAAAAATACTGCAATAAACGGCATGTAACACACTGAAATATACTGCATTAAACGCCACATAACGCATTGGAATATATTGCGTTAAACGTGCACAAAGGCACTGAAATATACTACGTTAAATGGCGCGTAATGCTCTGAAATATACTGCAATAAATGTGCAGTAATGCACAGAAATATACTGCGTTAAATGGCACATAACAAACTTAAATATTCTGCATTAAACGTGACCTAGCTCACTGGATTATACTGCATTAAACATGCACTAATTCACTGAAATATACTGTGTTAAATGTGCAGTAACGCACAGAAATATACTTTGTTAAACATGTACTAAAGCACTGAACTATACTGTAGTAAACCTGCCCTGACAAAATAAAATTACACTAATGTAAAAAAGAGATGGTCAGACATGGTCATACACTCGCACTGACTGAATTATCACTAGATTCACTTAACTGATATTTTCTACACTGACAATAGAATCAAAATAGCAAAATATAGCAAACTAATGCCCCATACACACGATTGGACTTTCCGACAGCAAAACAGTGGATTTTTGTCGGAAATGTATCCACTTGTCTTGCATACACAGGGTCACACAAATGTTGGCCAACAATTACGAACATGGGAATGTGATGAAGTACAAGACGTACGACGAGCCAAGAAAAAGGAAGTTCAATAGCCAGTGCGGCTCCTTCTGCTTGATTCCGAGCATGCGTGAACTTTTGTGCTTCGGAAAGACGATCGGAAATACCAACAACAAAGTTTTGTTGGAGGAAAATTTGAGAACCTGCTAAGTCTGGAAAGTCTGACAACAAATGTTCGATGGAGCATATACACGATCTGACTTTCCGCCAACAAGCACACATACAACATTTGTTGATGGAAAATCCGATCATGTGTACGGAGAGCATGACTCTCTAGTAGCATTCTCTCCATGCAGATATCACACTACAAATAGCCGCTATTGAAAGAATACTTTTATAGTGTGGGGCGGGACTAAGAGCAATGAGCCATGATTTGGAAGAGTCATCATTATTTTCTCCAATCATGGCTCTGACAGTGCTCTGTGCCCTGACTGGGCAAAGCTTTCATTGCTTCAGCCAATCAAGGGCAATAAGTGCACTGTGTGGCGGTGGTCATTCAGTGCCCTGATAATTTGGTGTTCGTCGAAACGGGCAAACAGCCAATGTTCAGCCTGAATTTACACTCGGGCTGGACCGTTCGCCCATCTTTAGTGACAGACCAATGATGAGAATGGACTGGCTGCTCCTGCAAAAGTTCTGGATAGGCAGTAGCCATAGGGAGTGGCTAGGCTAGGGAGTAACCATAATTTAAAAGCATTGGAGAGGATGAGGGTTCTGGATCTAGCTTTTCTCAGTATCTGGGAACAGGACAGCATATTCAGCAGCATGTTACATAATTGCTTGTCTAAGGCAGTAGGGCATAACAAGCTGTTTTTTGCAGAACATCTTATAGCTGGACAGCAGGAGAGTAACCCATGTTTTTGCTCCTTTACAGAAAAACCTGATAATTTCCTTTAATATGTGTCTATTGCAGCCTTTTTCAACCAAGGTGCCCAGGTACCCTGGGGTGCCTTCAGTTTCTTGAGGTGTGCTTTGGCAAAATGCCTTAAAATTTCCCCAAAAGTTTATACAAGCCAGAGGGTGGATAAAGCCTGTCCTTTGGTTACACAAAGCCACAGGTTTTCATTGTGTACCATTACAGCTTTCTAGCTGCTGCCACCCTAACAACCAAAGATATCATAAGCACCTGCACTCACTCTTTTGTGACCTTCTCTTGCCCTCCTTCATCATCACTGAGATCACATTAGCTGAGTGAGGGAGAGAAATTAGGGGGAGAAGAAAAGCAGTGGAATGCTAGTCAGTGTCATGTGTGTTTGCTTTGGAGAATAAAGCACCAATAACTTTGGTTGTCCTACATGTGTGGATGTTGCTGTGCCTTCACCGTGTGCAGTAATTAATGTAAATACAAGTTCCTCTGAAAATGTCTTGTCCCATGTCACTACACACAGTTACTTGTATGTTTGCATTAGGAGGGACGTGCTGAGCCTTCGCCCACTCCACCAGTCAGTGTACCTCTGTAACCTCACCCCCCAGTAACAGAATGGGGTCCCACTGAGCACCTAGCGCAGACCTCACGTTTGCTGTCATTTAACCACTTGACCACTGGGCACTTAAACACCCTTAATAAACAAGACCAATTTTCAGCTTTCGGTGCTCTCACATTTTGAATGACATGTCATGCAACACTGGACCTATATGAAATTTTTGTCCTTTTTTTTCACACAAATAGAGCTTTCTTTTGGTGGTATTTAATCACCGCTCTTTTTTTTTTTTGTGCTATAAAAGAAAAAATATAGAAAATTCTGTAAAAAAATTAATTTTTCTTTGTTTCTGTTATAAAATTTAGTAGATTAGTAATTTTTTCTTCATAAATTTTGGCCAACATTTATACTACTACATATCTTCGGTAAAAATAAGTACAAATTGGTGGATATTATTTGGTCTTTGTGAAAGTTATAGAGTCCACAAGCTATGGTGCCAATATCTGAAAATTGATCACACCTGAAGTACTGACGGCCTATTTGAATTCTAGAGACCCTAACATGCCAGAAAAGTACAAATACCCCCCAAATGACCCCTTTTTGGAAAGAAGACATTCCAAGGTATTTAGTAAGAGGCATGATGAGTTTTTTGAAGTTGTAATTTTTTTCCACAATTTTTTGCAAAATCAAGATTTTTTTTACTTTTTTTTTTTTTCACAAAATTGTCATATTATCAGTTTATTTCTCACACACAGCATATGCATACCACAAATTACACCCCAAAACACATTCTGCTATTACTCCCGAGTACTGACATTTCTCTCCTACATGTAAAAATCATCATTTATTTGCTAGAAAATTACATAGAATCCCAAAACATTATATATGTTTTTTTAGCAAACACCCTGGAGAATACAATGATGGTCGTTTTTGTGCAAAAAAAAAAAAACACAGTAAAATTAGCCCAATTTTTCCATAATGTGAAAGATGAAGTTATGCTGAGTAAATAGATACCTAACATGTCACTCTTCAAAATTGCACACGCTCGTGGAATGGCGCCAAACGTCGCCACTTAAAAATCCCCATAGATGACGATTTAATTTTTTTTACTGGTTATATGTTTTGAGTTACAGAGGAGGTCTAGGGCTAGAATTATTGCTCTCGCTCTAACGTTCGCAGCAATACCTCACATGTGTGGTTTGAACACCGTTTTTATATGTGGGCGGGACTTACGTATGCGTTCCCTTCTGCATGCGAGCACAGGGGCGCTTTAAAAAAAAATGTATTGTTCATTTTACTTTATTTATTTTAGTTTGACATTTTTTTCCCCAAAAATACATTTTTTGATCACTTTTATTCCTATTACAAGGAATGTAAACATCCCTTGTAATAGGAATATGGCATGACAGGTCCTCTTTACAGTGAGATATGGGGTCAATAAGACCCCACATCTCACTTCTAAGCTGGGCAACCTGAAAAAAAAAAAAGATTCTGGCTTTGATCGTATTGGCGAGTTGGTAGAAGCACCGGAGGGCGGCGGGCTGGGGGGATGTCTATGGCTGAGTATTGAAGGGTATCACCGACTATGGCTGGGTATGGCTGGGTATCTCCGAGTATGGCTGGGTATCTCAGAGTATGGCTGGATATCTCAGAGTATAGCTGGGTATCTCAGAGTATTGTATTGCAGAGTATTGCGTTGCAGAGCATTGCAGGGTATTGGCAGGTGTTGCAGAGCATTGCAGAGTGTTGCAGGGTATTGGCGGGCGTTGCAGAGCATTGCAGAGTGTTGCAGGGTATTGGCGGGTGTTGCAGGGTATTGGCGGGTGTTGCAGAGCATTGCAGAGTGTTGCAGGGTATTGGCGGGTGTTGCAGAGTGTTGCAGGGTATTGGCGGGTGTTGCAGAGCATTGCAGAGTGTTGCAGGGTATTGGCGGGTGTTGCAGGGTATTGCAGAGTGTTGCAGGGTATTGGCGGGTGTTGCAGAGCATTGCAGAGTGTTGCAGGGTATTGCAGAGTGTTGCAAGGTATTGCAGAGTGTTGCAGGGTATTGCAGGGTATTGCAGAGTGTTGCAGGGTATTGCAGAGTGTTGCAGGGTATTACAGAGTATTGCAGAGTATTGCAGAGTAATGGCAGGGAATTGAGGGGTTAATTTTCGGTGAGCAGCGATGTGGGCACTGCAGATGCAGCCCACATCGCTGCTGACACCGTTCTCTTCCCCCTCCGCTGTTCCGACCGGTATAGAGAGGGGAAGGGAGGAACCGGTGTCATAACATGATGCCGGTTTGTTTACAAGTGATCACTCCGTCATTTGGCGGAGCGATCACGTGGTAAACGGCCGTGATGATCATGGATGCTCTCGAGTGCGCGCCCCAGGGGGCGCACGAGAGCGGAATTCTGGAAGGACGTCATATGACGGCCTCCCCGAGTTAAACAACCGCCCTGTAGCCGTCATTCGGCTATGGGCCGGTTGTTAAGTGGTTAAAGTGTTTGTTACCCCAACACTTCATATTCATGGTATGTACCTGCTGTATTATGTACTTCTATGAGAAAGTATCCTGTTCTGTTTGTATTGCTTTCTTTATGTGAAATCCCAGGTATTCCTGCTAGTTCTCTTCTTTCCTATTAAACACTGACCACACTAAGCAGGAGAGCACACTGTGGTGAGTTCTCTAGCTATGCTGGGAACTCAGTGTACTCTTCTCCATTGATCAGACTTGTCCTGACACACCTTCTGACATGTGTTACTGCTTCTCCTCCCTCCAGCTTTTATGTGGCTAAGAACAGAGGGAATGTGATCATTTATAATGTTTATTATATCTATACAAAAATGTTTTGCCTTTAATTTCTATTTTAAACTGAATAAGGTGTTTTACAAGGTAATCGTTTACAATCACTTAAACTCCTTAACTTTCCATACCTTATAACTATTCCATAGATCTCAGTAATGCAGGTTCAGCTTTGGTTGCTATTGGATACTCACCACTAGGGACGGAGCCAGAACATTGACCCCCTCACTACCGAAGGACCTGTCACTTTTAGCACATACCACGTACCACGCCTAATGACTGGTTGCTTTGTGTCTTGAACTTGCACTTGGTAATATTAGCAACTACAATCCTCTTCTTGACTTGCCAAGTTAATCGTTATGTAAAGGCGTTACTTCATTCCCCATAGTGCTGTTACAGACCTTGGTTCTTTTAGATACACTAGATCACATGCACCTCTTTGAATAACTACTGTACATACCAGGCTTAGAACAGTTAACGTAACTTTATTGGACAGATGCAACATAACAATAAAATATGAACAAAGTCCTTTCCCTAATCCTGACTAGAATAATGTAGTGGCCCAGACGTACCTCCATGAGGTGAGAGTCCATACTGGCATTGTCTACGGCTTGGGTGCCTTCCAAAATCCCTGTTTTCTTCAGTAGCTCTAAACACTGCAGTCACAGGTGATGCTGGAACTCCTGCACCACCCGCAACCTTCCTTTTTGGAACAAAAGCCCAAGAACTAAGCAAGAAACACTTAACCCTTTCACCAGCCTGGGCTGGCTGCTGGCTCACATACGTCAAACTGCCTGCACAGGGGTTTGGTCAGAAAGTCAGAAGGCAGGATAAGAGAGAAGGGTCCGACAATCCAGTTGGGCAACAACAGAAAACAGGCTTCAATTTTGCAGCTCATGCTCTCAGAAAGCTGATTTGAAGACACAGCAGAGGCCTGTTCAAAGTATTTGAAAGCAAGCATTGGAAGAGAAAGATTGAACTGGCTGAATGGCTGAGCAGAGCAAGACAGAGCTATAACAAGCAGTGCCTGAGCAGAGCTTGAGAAAGCTGTAATGAGCAATGCTAGAAGAGTGGCAATGCCTAATGCCCCGTACACACGAGCGGACTTTTCGACATCCAAACTCCGACGGACTGAGTCCGGCGGACTATCCGATCGTGTGTGGGCTGCAACGGACTTTAGCGAAGCTAAAGTCTGACGGACTTTAGAAATGAAGCATGCTTTAAATTTTCCCGACGGAACTCCGCCGGACCCGGTCCCCTTTGAAAAATCCGCTCGTGTGTGTGCTACTCCGACGGACTAAAACCGACGCTAGGGCAGCTATTGGCTACTGTCTAGGAACTTCCTACGTCGAATCCAGTCGTACGTCATCACGTTCGACTCCGTCGGAGTTTGGTGTGATGGTGTGTGGTCAAGTCCGTTCGGTCGAAAAGTCCGCCAGAACTCCGTCGGAACTCCGGCGGAACTCCGGCGGAACTCCTTTGGAGGTCTGTCAGACTTAATCCCTCTCGTGTGTACGGGGCATAACAGAGCTGGAAACTAGCAGTGTCTACTCAGAGCTGTAATACCCCCACATCCATCAGGCCAGGGAAATGGAGAGGCTTGTCCCAGTTACCATGAGGAATGTGGAGCCCTGGTAAGCTACCCTCCCCATCTGGCCTGGTATAGTTGGGGGGTGGGGGGTGGCACACTCTCTCCATCCCCCTTTCTACACAACCAGGTTCTATGTATGGATAAAGGTCTGGTATAAATTTGGAAGGGGAGGTGCAGATGTTGTTTTAATGCTGTTGTTGGCTGGTTGCAATTTCCCTGAAATCCAGTAAAACCTGTTTTCTAACAAGGGCCCACCTGTACTAGGGTGCCCACGTGTCCCGGATTGCCCGGGATTGTCCCTTAATTGATCTCTGTGTCCCGTGTCCCGGGCACCTTCATTCCGGGACAATACAGTGTCCCGGAATGAACTAAAGACACACAGCTGCAGCAATAAACATTGCCTAACTGTTTGCTAGGGCCGCCCCGCCTCGCATCTAGCAACAGCGATCTGAGTCCACCCACCTCTGCCTCCAGCCGCATCAGCAGGGAGAGAGAGAGAGCAGCCAGAGAGCGTCTTCTGTATCTCCTCCTCCTGAGTCCTGAGGGCAGCTTCTTATTGTTGCTGGCCCGCCCACCACCTGTAGCACAGAGCCTTGGAGAACTTCCTTTGGCTAGTGTGATAGGTCACGCTGGTGGTGGGCGGGGACAGAAGTCCTCCAATGGCCGCTACCGTTCCATCCTCCGAGGGGAGATCCACACACCGATCCATCCAGCATGCCTGTCTGGGCAAGCTTGTTACACTCACTGGGAAGCCGCTGACTGTGAGCCCCCCCCTGGACCATCCAAGTGAGTGAACTGAGCACTGTCGCTAACCAGACCCTGACCCCCCTCCCTCTCTCTCCCTGTCCCCCCTTCCTCTCCCTGCCCCCTCCGTCTTCCTGCCCCCTCTGTCTCCCTGTCCCCCTCTCTCTCTCCCTGTCCCCCCTCCCTCTCCCTGCCCCCTCCGTCTTCCTGCCCCTTCTGTCTCCCTGTCCCCCTCTCTCTCTCCCTGTCTCCCCCTCTCCCTGTCCCCCTCCCTCTCCCCTCTTCCTCCTCTCTCTCCCTGCCCCCTTTCTCTCCCTGTCCCCCCTCCATCCCCTCCCTCTCTCTCCCTGCCCCCTCTATCTCCCCTCCCCCTCTCTCTCTCACCCTTCCCTCTCCCTCTCTCTCTCCCCCCTCCCTCGCTGTCCCCCTCCATCTCCCTGTCCCCTCTCCATCTCCCCTTCTCTCTCTCTCCCCTCCCTCTCCCTGTTCCCCTTACCTCTCCCCGTTCCCCTTCCCTCTCCCTGTCCCCCCTCTGTCTCCCCTCCCTGCCCCCCTCTCTCTCCCTGTCCCCCCTCTGTCTCCCTCTCCCCCCTCCCTCTCCCTGTCCCCCTCCCCCCCCTCTGTCTCCCTGTCCCCCTCTCCCTGTCCCCCCTCTGTCTCCCTCATCCCCCTCCATCTCCCTGTCCCCTTCCATCTCTCTCTCTCCCTGTCCCCCTCTCTCTCTCTCTCTCTCTCCCTGTCCCTCCTCTCTCTCCCCGCCCCCTCTCTCCCTATCCTCCCTCCCTCCCTCTCTCACTCCCCTTCCCTCTCTCTCCCCTTCCCTCTCTCTCTCTCTCTCCCTGTCCCCCTCTCTCTGCCTTCCCCCTCTCTCTCCCTGTCCCTCTCTCCCCTCCATCTCCATGCCCCCTCTCCCTCTCCCCCCTCTCTCTCCCTGTCTTCCCTCTCTCTCCCTGTCTTCCCTCTCTCTCCCTGTCTCCCCTCTCTCTCTCTCTCTCTCTCTCTCTCTCTGTCCTCTTTCCCCTCTCTCCCCCTCTCTCTCCCTGTCCCCCTCTCTGTTCCCTCTCCCTGTCCCCGTTCCCTCTCCCTGTCCACGTTCCCTCTCCCTGTCCCCGTTCCCTCTCCCTGTCCCCGCTCCGTCTCCCTGTCCCCGCTCCGTCTCCCTGTCCCCCTTCTCTCTCTCTCCCCTCCCTCTCCCTGTTCCCCTTACCTCTCCCTGTCCCCCCTCTGTCTCCCCTCCCTGCCCCCCCTCTCTCTCCCTGTCCCCTCCCTCTCTCTGTCCCCACTTTCTGCCCCCTCTCTCTCCCTGTCCCCCCTCTCTCTCCCTGTCCCCCTTTCTCTCCCTCTCCCCCCTCTGTCTCCCTCTCCCCCCTCCCTCTCCCTGTTCCCGTCTCCCTCTCCCCCCTCCCTCTCTCTCCCTCTCCCCCTCTGTCTCCCTGTCCCCCTCTCCCCCCTCTGTCTCCCTCACCCCCCTCCATCTCCCTGTCTCCTTCTCCCCCCTCCATCTCCCTGTCTCCTTCCATCTCCCCCTCTCTCTCCCTGGCCCCTCTCTCTCTCTTTGTCCCCCTCTCTCTCTCTCTCCCTGTCCCTCCTCTCTCTCCCCACCCCCTCTCTCCCTATCCTCCCTCCCTCTCTCTCTCTCTCTCTCTCTCTCTCTCTCACTCCCCTTCCCTCTCTCTCCCCTTCCCTCTCTCTCCCCTTCCCTCTCTCTCTCCCTGTCCCCCTCTCTCTGCCTGCCCCCTCTCCCATCCCTGTCCCCCCTCCATCTCCCCCTCTCTCTCCCTGTCCCTCTCTCCCCTCCATCTCCCTGCCCCCCTCTCCCTGTCCCCCTTCTGTCTCCCTCTCCCCCCTCCATCTCCCCCTCTCTCTCCCTGTCTCCTCTCTCTCTCTCTCTCTCTCTCTCTCTCTCTCTCTCTCTCTCTCTCTCTCCCTGTCCTCTCCCTGTCCCCTTTCCCCTCTCTCCTTTCCCCTCTCTCTCCCCCCTCCCCCCCCTTCTGCCCCCTCTGTCTCCCTCTCCCCCCTCCCTCTCCCTCTCCCCCCTCCCTCTCCCCCCTCCGTCTCCCTCTCCCCCCTCCGTCTCCCTGTCCCCCCTCCGTCTCCCTGTCCCCCCTCTCTCTCCCTGTCCCCCCTCTCTCTCCCTGTCCCCCCTCTCTCTCCCTGTCCCCCCTCTCTCTCCCTCATCCCCCCTCTCTCTCCCTCATCCCCCTCCATCTCCCTGTCTCCTTCTCCCTGGCCTCTCTCTCTCTCTCTCTCTCTCTCTCTCTCTCTCTCTCTCTCCCTATCCTCCCTCCCTCTGTCTCTCTCTCTCCCCTTCCCTCTCTCTCCCCTTCCCTCTCTCTCCCCTTCCCTCTCTCTCTGCCTGCCCCCCCTCCATCTCCCCCTCTCTCTCCCTGTCCCTCTCTCCCCTCCATCTCCCTGCCCCCTCTCCCTGTCCCCCCTCTGTCTCCCTCTCCCCCCTCCGTCTTCCCTCTCTCTCCCTCTCTCTCTCTCCCTGTCCTCTACCTGTCCCCTTTCCCCTCTCTCTCTCCCCCCCTCTCTCTCTCCCCCCCTCTCTCTCTCCCCCCTCTCTCTCTCCCCTCCCTCTCTCTCTCCCTGTCCCCCCATCTCCCTGTCCCCGCTCTGTCTCCCTGTCCCCGCTCTGTCTCCCTGTCCCCGCTCTGTCTCCCTGTCCCCGCTCTGTCTCCCTGTCCCTGCTCTGTCTCCCCTCCCTCTCCCCCTCCCCCTCTCTCTCTCTCCCCCCTCCCCCCTCTCTCTCTCTCCCCCCCTCCCCCCTCTCTCTCTCTCTCTCCCCCTCCCCCCTCTCTCTCTCTCTCTCCCCCTCCCCCCTCTCTCTCTCTCTCTCTCTCTCTCTCTCCCCCTCCCTCTCTCTCTCTCTCTCCCCCTCCATCTGTCTCTCTCTCTATCTCTCTCTCCCCCCCTCTCTCTCCCCCTCCCTCTCCCTCGCCCTGCCCCCCTCCATCCTTGCCCCCCTCTCTCCCCTTCCCTCTCCCTGGTCCCCTCTCCCCTCTCCCTGGTCCCCTCTCCCCTCTCCCTGTCCCTCCCTCTCCCCCCACTCTCTCCCCTCTCCCCCTCCCTCTCCCTGTCCCCACTCTGTTACCCTGTCCCCACTCTGTCTCCCTGCCCCCTCCCTGCCCCCTCCCTCTCCCCTGTCCCCCCTCCCTCTCCCCTGTCCCCCCTCCATCTCCCTGTCCCCCCTCCATCTCCCTGTCCCCCCTCCGTCTCCCTGCCCTCTCTCTCTGGCAGCAGGTGACAAGTGACACGCATCATCTGGTGGCAGGAGACAGTGGCAAGTGACAAGCAGCATCTGGTGGCAAATGACAAGCTCAGGGTTCCCTCTGCATTCTGGTGAGTTGAAATATTTCATTTTATATTACAATGTAGTAATAGAAATAATGTGATTCATCCTGACACCATACTAAGCATGGTGTCAGAATGATTTTAGTGCTAGCACCAGCCATTCACCCAACAAATCCCCCCCACTTCTGAATCCGCCGTCAACCTTGAGACTACATTCGCCCCCCCCCCCCCCCCCCCCCCCGATCCTTGTCAAAATTGTCCCTGAATGCCAGTTTGGAAATGTGGTCACCCTAACCTGTACTCACAAGCAAGATGCACTTACCTTTAAAGTGTTTGGGTTAACTTACCTTTAAAGCCACATGCCTGTTGAAAGGAGTCCTGTGAGACTCCAAAATGTTGCTATTGTAACTGTAATGTTTTTGCTGATTAAAACTTTAAACCCATTCTGGAGATCCTTGGGATTTTGGTAAAATACTTCTTGTTTGGAATGTCTTCGGTTTCTGGCCAGTGGGTGTTTGCAGCACTCATTTACATTTACAGCCAACTTCACAGGAACATATGCTTCAGGAATACAGTAAAACCTTGGTTTGAAAGTAACTTGGTTTGAGAGCGTTTTGCAAGAGAAGCAAAATGTTTTAATACATTTTGATGTGATATGCAAGCAATGTCTGGATATACAAGTAATGTCATGTCACAAATGAGTATAAACCAGAAGAGAGGCACCTCTAAATGTAACAATATGGTTGCATTTAATGAAGGTACAACATTTAGCAACTCATATGGTTGATGATTAAAACAACCACATCTAAGTATGCAGGCATCCGTGGTAAAGCTGTCCACATAGACCGTCCTCCTCACCACCATCAACATTTCCCTTCAACACTGCGCTCCACAAGCAGTTCATTTCCTCTACTGCAGGGTAGTCTTCCCGGTCACGATTGCAGACTGACAGCGATGAGAGGCGGTGGTGTGGGGAATGGTCTATGTGGTCTATGTGGACAGCTTTCCCCCGGATGCCTGCATACATAAATGTGCCTTTTTTAATCATCAACCATGTGAGTTGCTAAATGTTGTACCTATTAAATGTAACCATATTGCTACACTTATAGGCGTCTCTCTTTTCTTTTATACTCTTCTAATCCCCTTGTGGAGGCTGCCATTTGTGGATGGAAATGTTATGATTACACAACCTATTACATTGCTATAAACTTTTTATATGGACTTTAAACTGAAGAACTTATACATAAATGGTTGTGAAACAAATTATTTGAGTTTCCATTATTTCTTATGGGGAAATTTGATATACAAGTGCTTTGGATTACAGGCATGTTTCTGGAACAAATTATGCTCGAAATTCAAGATTTTACGGTATTGTACTTTAACTTTAAAGCCAATCTCTCCATGTGCATTCTAAGGCTCCACACTGTGCCTGTTACTCTTCTGGGTGCTGAACGCCTCAACTACAAGAAGGGAGCAAATGACTGCCCATTGTCAAACATTATTGATGTATATTACCTTTTTGTTCTTTAAGCTGTTATGAATGCATTTCATTTAGTACCTCTTCCCTTTGCTCCTCCCATGTTGCATTCTGCTACTGGGTGCAAAGAGTAGGACAGTGTAACCTGCAAGTCAAGACTTGGTCCTTGTACACACGGTCGTGGATTCCGACGACCAAATCCGTCGGATTTTGTCCTTTGGATTTTGTCCGACGGATCTTGTCCGAAACTGTTGCATACACACGGTCGGACAAAGTTGTCGGAAAATCCATTCTTTCAGAACGTGATGATGTAATTTCATTAGGATGGGACTACGTTCAGGCTAGTAGCCAATAGCTTTGATGTAGGAATTTGATCTGAGCATGCGTGGCACTTTGTTCGATCGGAATTCTCTACACATGATCGGAGTATGTCCGATCGGAGCATTTTGTCGGAAAATATTTCCGGCAAGTTGGAAAAGTTGGTCTGACGGATATTCCGACGGAAACAGTCTGATGCAGACCACACACAGTCGGAATATCCGACAAAACGCTCCGATCGGACACATTCCGTCGGAATCTCCGATCGTGTCTACAAGGGCTTGGAGTTCACACAGGGCTGCATGCTCTCTCTCCGCTCCATGTGACAGTACTAAAGCATTTACAGAGAACCAGTGTTGTGACCTGAGAGGAAGAGGTGTAAGTAACTTGCTCTCCATACACAGTAATACCAGGTAATTATTTTGTCTCTTGGCAACTGAATGTAGCAGAAAAGGTCAAAGGATGACTATGGGGTTTATTTACTAAAGGCAAATGCACTTCGCACTGCAAGTGCACTTGAAAGTGCAGTCGCTTTAGGGCTTAGGGGAAGATCTTAAATCAGGGGAAGCTCTGCTGATTTTATCATCCAATCATGTACAAGCAAAATGCTGTTTTTTTTTTTAAATTTTCCTTGCATGTCCCCCTCAGATCTACAGTGACTGCACTTCCACGTGCACTTTCAAATGCACTTGCAGTGCACTTGTAGTGCAAAGTGGATTTGCCTTTAGTAAATAAACTCCTATGTCTTAAATTGGTAGGCTATGGCATACTGCAAGTGTAGATTTTCTCCATGGGCCTTAATGAAACAGGTATGGCCCGCAGCCTAAAGACACATGTACAATGTCAGTGAGCTAGTTTTTTACTGAAAGAAAGATATTTATTGTTGTATGGCAGTAACTCTGGATGAAGCCACATAATAGAGCAACAGAGGACTTTTAATCCAGGAAAATCGCTGGAATAAAAAAAAAAAACATCTAAAAAGCAAGACAAGTAATGTATTAATAAATAGTTTGGGATAGCTGTATACCCTAACCTTTTTGGAAGAAGTCACAAATAGTCTTTCTGTGACACCAACAAGCTGTAATTTATAATTCATTACCTCAATAGACCCTCCAATAATTAAACATAACTCTGACTACAAAGCCCTGCTCACTTACTGGGGATTATTGATTTTATAATCCTGGCTGGGGTTCTACTTTAAACAGCAATTTCTAGACCTGGCCTAGTAAATTGACTAAACCAATAAATACGATAACGAATATATTAGTGTAAAACACTGGGAATATAGATTAGGTTAGGTAGCTTAATACTTCCAGTAATAAATGTCATATTAAAACCTATTTTATGTTGTGGTTGTGTATATCAGAAATATGCACAGACTTTATGAACAATGATTTCAGCTTTACAACCAATGGACTATTTTTTTTTTTTTAAAGTAACTAAGTGCCAAAAATGTATGATTATAGAACAGTGCTAATTTGTTCCAAGTAGGTATAACTGCTATGTATAGTTTTGCCAGAATGAAAAGGGAAAAACTCTTTGGAATGCAAACAGTTAAAGTGCAAACCCAGGAAACTCAAATTAATAAAAAAAATATGAATTGCTCAGCAGGATTAGGAATAAACAAAACACACTCTCTGGCATTTTACCCTTAGGACTTTTGGCTCCATGCTCCTGCCATTGCTGTACCGTGTTAAATTACACCCAGGGTAATTCAACCCACTTCCATGTCATTTCATGAATGCAGGGCCAGGATGACAGGAGTAGTGGGACGGCTGCCCGGGGTGCAATTTATATAGGGGAGCACCACTTGATGAGCTGCATCCTGCCCAAGCGGACTGTGCTGAGTTACTGTGGTGAGGGGCCCCATTGTGTGAATGGAGGAGGGGAACTGAATTGGAGGGTTGGCGTGCACTGTATTTGTGATGAAGTGGGCCTGCATTGTATGTATGTTGTGAGGAATTGGAGCTGCATTGTATGTATGTGTGTGAAGGCTGTTGCATTGTATATATATATATGTGTGAGAAAGGAGGTGGAGACTGCAGTGTATGTTTGTGTAAGGAAGGGGGGCTGCATTGTATGTACAGTTTTGCGTATAAGTTTACACACCCTGGCATAATTTATGATTTCCTGGCCATTTTTCAGAAAATATAAATGATAACACAAAAACTTTTCTTTCACTCATGGTTAGTGTTTAGCTGAAGCCCTTTATTATCAACTGTGTTTACTCTTTTTAATTCATAATGGCAATAGATACTACCCTGCATTGCATGTATGTATGTGTGAGGGGAAGTGGTGCAGCATTGTATGTATTTGTGAGGAAGAGGGGCTGCGTTTTATGTATGTTTGGGGGGGGGGGCTGCATTTTAAGTATATGTGAGGTCCCAACCATAGTGGCAGCTGGGAGTGGGAGCCAAACTGCAGAGGATCATCAGATTCTCAATCAGGCAGAGACACAGTTTGGCATCTTTGCCCTGGACACTGGATGACCATGGTCTGGCACTGTATGAGTGCAATTCTATGTAGAAGTAAGGATCAACACAAGAAATTACAATATTTTGTAAGACTAAGGACTAATGTCTTAAGCACGTCATTTGTTTTACAGCTTTGTACGTGAATTTAATAAAGAAATACATTTTGGCCAACCATCCCTTTTCTTTTTTCAACAAATTACTATATTTTACCTCCATAGGTGAACAAAGGGGCTTAAATGTGCCACAACCTGCCCAGGAGAAATAAAATCTCCATCCACAGACCGGAGAAAAGTATTGGAGCTGTCTGGAGGGGGAATAGAGACTCCTGCGAAACCCTCTAAACCAGTGGTCATCAACTCAGGGCCTACTAACTAGTGATGGCCGAACGGTTCGCCCGGCGGTCGTTTCGCGGCGAATTTCCGACATTCGCGGTCCGCACGTTCGAACGCCTTTTTCCGTCGTTCGCCGCGGCGGACTTACGTGTTTAATGTATACAAGAACTTTAACCTTTGGTGACACGTTTATCATGTGATACAGGACAGCCAATTGAGACATGACAGCACATGGACACTTGTACATTCCCCCTAACCTATAAATACACCCGATCCGGTGGCCATTTTACATTCTTTCTTCTGTTAAGATAGGGACAGGTTCCTGTGTGGAGTAGGGAGAGATAAACCACTAGCTATTTGGTACACAAAAGTTCTTTTCAGGACTGGTATAGGTGTTAGGTGTTGATAGGTTTGCTGTGCTGCTGATTCTTGCAGCAGCCTGAGTGTCTTTTGTTAGTTTAGAGAAAGGGAAAGGACGGTGTATGCTACAGGGACAGCCAGATTAGTCTTTCATCATCATCATCATCATCATCATCATTAGCTGTTACTATCAAGGTCCACAAAAGAGCTGTTCCAGTAACCACTAATCGTTCTCTTTTTTTGCCAATTTGTATAGGGACAGGAAGGAAGCAGTGTTGTCAGGCAGTGAGGGTAATTTTAAAGACTTGCTGTTATTATTAGTTCCACAAAGGTTCTTTTCAGGACTGGTATCAGTGGTACAGTAATAGGCTTGTACATGTATAATATTCTTTCTTCCAAATATAGAAAGGATATTATACTTGACTGCTGCCCTTCTGCTGCAGTCTGCTAAACATTCACAACTCACTTGTTCCACAAAAGTTCTTATAAGGACTGGTAACTTGGTATAGGGTGCTACGGTACATAGGCTTGAGTGCGGTACAGTCTGCTGTTCTGTAAGGACCGCTATCGGTCCACAATAGATAGGGTTGACGTGCACCACTGCTGACCGCTGCCCTATACTGCAGCAGTCCTTCAGCGGTATAGGGACTGACGTACAGTCTGCTAATCACTAACACACAACCTGCTTGTTCCACAAAAGTTCTTATAAGGACTGGTAACTTGGTATAGGGTGCTACGGTACATAGGCTTGAGTGCGGTACAGTCTGCTGTTCTGTAAGGACCGCTATCGGTCCACAATAGATAGGGTTGACGTGCACCACTGCTGACCGCTGCCCTATACTGCAGCAGTCCTTCAGCGGTATAGGGACTGACGTACAGTCTGCTAAACACTAATACACAACCTGCTTGGTCCACAAAAGTTCTTATAAGGACTGGTAACTTGGTATAGGGTGCTACGGTACATAGGCTTGAGTGCGGTACAGTCTGCTGTTCTGTAAGGACCGCTATCGGTCCACAATAGATAGGGTTGACGTGCACCACTGCTGACCGCTGCCCTATACTGCAGCAGTCCTTCAGCGGTATAGGGACTGACGTACAGTCTGCTAAACACTAATACACAACCTGCTTGGTCCACAAAAGTTCTTATAAGGACTGGTAACTTGGTATAGGGTGCTACGGTACATAGGCTTGAGTGCGGTACAGTCTGCTGTTCTGTAAGGACCGCTATCGGTCCACAATAGATAGGGTTGACGTGCACCACTGCTGACCGCTCACCTATACTGCAGCAGTCCTTCAGCGGTATAGGGACTGACGTACAGTCTGCTAATCACTAACACACAACCTGCTTGTTCCACAAAAGTTCTTATAAGGACTGGTAACTTGGTATAGGGTGCTACGGTACATAGGCTTGAGTGCGGTACAGTCTGCTGTTCTGTAAGGACCGCTATCGGTCCACAATAGATAGGGTTGACGTGCACCACTGCTGACCGCTGCCCTATACTGCAGCAGTCCTTCAGCGGTATAGGGACTGACGTACAGTCTGCTAATCACTAACACACAACCTGCTTGTTCCACAAAAGTTCTTATAAGGACTGGTAACTTGGTATAGGGTGCTACGGTACATAGGCTTGAGTGCGGTACAGTCTGCTGTTCTGTAAGGACCGCTATCGGTCCACAATAGATAGGGTTGACGTGCACCACTGCTGACCGCTGCCCTATACTGCAGCAGTCCTTCAGCGGTATAGGGACTGACGTACAGTCTGCTAAACACTAATACACAACCTGCTTGGTCCACAAAAGTTCTTATAAGGACTGGTAACTTGGTATAGGGTGCTACGGTACATAGGCTTGAGTGCGGTACAGTCTGCTGTTCTGTAAGGACCGCTATCGGTCCACAATAGATAGGGTTGACGTGCACCACTGCTGACCGCTGCCCTATACTGCAGCAGTCCTTCAGCGGTATAGGGACTGACGTACAGTCTGCTAAACACTAATACACAACCTGCTTGGTCCACAAAAGTTCTTATAAGGACTGGTAACTTGGTATAGGGTGCTACGGTACATAGGCTTGAGTGCGGTACAGTCTGCTGTTCTGTAAGGACCGCTATCGGTCCACAATAGATAGGGTTGACGTGCACCACTGCTGACCGCTCACCTATACTGCAGCAGTCCTTCAGCGGTATAGGGACTGACGTACAGTCTGCTAATCACTAACACACAACCTGCTTGTTCCACAAAAGTTCTTATAAGGACTGGTAACTTGGTATAGGGTGCTACGGTACATAGGCTTGAGTGCGGTACAGTCTGCTGTTCTGTAAGGACCGCTATCGGTCCACAATAGATAGGGTTGACGTGCACCACTGCTGACCGCTGCCCTATACTGCAGCAGTCCTTCAGCGGTATAGGGACTGACGTACAGTCTGCTAATCACTAACACACAACCTGCTTGTTCCACAAAAGTTCTTATAAGGACTGGTAACTTGGTATAGGGTGCTACGGTACATAGGCTTGAGTGCGGTACAGTCTGCTGTTCTGTAAGGACCGCTATCGGTCCACAATAGATAGGGTTGACGTGCACCACTGCTGACCGCTGCCCTATACTGCAGCAGTCCTTCAGCGGTATAGGGACTGACGTACAGTCTGCTAAACACTAATACACAACCTGCTTGGTCCACAAAAGTTCTTATAAGGACTGGTAACTTGGTATAGGGTGCTACGGTACATAGGCTTGAGTGCGGTACAGTCTGCTGTTCTGTAAGGACCGCTATCGGTCCACAATAGATAGGGTTGACGTGCACCACTGCTGACCGCTCACCTATACTGCAGCAGTCCTTCAGCGGTATAGGGACTGACGTACAGTCTGCTAATCACTAACACACAACCTGCTTGTTCCACAAAAGTTCTTATAAGGACTGGTAACTTGGTATAGGGTGCTACGGTACATAGGCTTGAGTGCGGTACAGTCTGCTGTTCTGTAAGGACCGCTATCGGTCCACAATAGATAGGGTTGACGTGCACCACTGCTGACCGCTCACCTATACTGCAGCAGTCCTTCAGCGGTATAGGGACTGACGTACAGTCTGCTAAACACTAATACACAACCTGCTTGGTCCACAAAGGTTCTTATAAGGACTGGTAACTTGGTATAGGGTGCTACGGTACATAGGCTTGAGTGCGGTACAGTCTGCTGTTCTGTAAGGACCGCTATCGGTCCACAATAGATAGGGTTGACGTGCACCACTGCTGACCGCTGCCCTATACTGCAGCAGTCCTTCAGCGGTATAGGGACTGACGTACAGTCTGCTAAACACTAATACACAACCTGCTTGGTCCACAAAAGTTCTTATAAGGACTGGTAACTTGGTATAGGGTGCTACGGTACATAGGCTTGAGTGCGGTACAGTCTGCTGTTCTGTAAGGACCGCTATCGGTCCACAATAGATAGGGTTGACGTGCACCACTGCTGACCGCTGCCCTATACTGCAGCAGTCCTTCAGCGGTATAGGGACTGACGTACAGTCTGCTAAACACTAATACACAACCTGCTTGGTCCACAAAAGTTCTTATAAGGACTGGTAACTTGGTATAGGGTGCTACGGTACATAGGCTTGAGTGCGGTACAGTCTGCTGTTCTGTAAGGACCGCTATAGGTCCACAATAGATAGGGTTGACGTGCACCACTGCTGACCGCTCACCTATACTGCAGCAGTCCTTCAGCGGTATAGGGACTAAGAGTTTTGTCACAGGGTCATTTAAAAAATGACATGCAGAGGAAGAGGCAGGCCCTTCCGCAGGGGTGGTAGGGGTAGGGCAGGAGCAACAGGCTTGAGCCAAAGTGGGAAGTTGCAGAAGGTGCGTTCAATTACTTTAAAGGATGCACCAGACTTGGTTGAGTGGCTCGCTCAGCCTTACTCTTCTGCACCCTCCTCATCCTCTCGATCTGCACCCTCTTCTTCACTCTCTGCTATGTGCACCCCCAAAGACACTACCACCAACAACACGACCACCACCACCACCACCACATACCTTCCGCTTGAGTCACTGGAATTATTTTCCGATCCATATCAAGAGGACATTTCTGATGCGCAGCCACTCTTGGTATTGGATCAGGAAGAGGAGGTAGCAACAAGCGCTACTCAGCAGTCTGACGCCAGTACCCAGATCAGCCCAAGGAGGAGGTTGGTCCCCGGTGTTGCTGCCTACTCCGAGATCTCTACTTATAGCGGTGGGGAAGGTGACGTTGATGATGACGTGTCTAGTGATGTCACGTGGGTGCCCACAAGAGAGGAAGAGGAGGGGAGTTCAGAGGGAGATATGGACCAGCAGATAGGGAGGAGAAGCAGCAATGACTTACATTGCACAGCAGGGACAAAGCAGACTGCAAATGTATCAGGAGCGAGTCATCGACCATGTACGGTCACATCTGGCGCTCCCAGGACACCGGCACATGGCTCCGCAGTGTGGGCTTTTTTTAACGTGTCCGCTGCTGACAATAGCGTTGCCATCTGCAATCTTTGCAGTCAACGCGTTAGTCGCGGTAAGCCCAATACTCACCTAGGGACGACCGCCTTAAGAAGGCACATGAGCAGCCATCACCGAGCCCAGTGGGAGCAACGGAACACACAAAGCCACACTGCAGGCTCTCACCGTCCAGCCTCGTCTTCTACTTCTCCTTCTCCTCTCTCCTCACAATTGTCCTCCACTCCACCTTCCATCACGCCAAGCTCACATTTTTCTGCAAAAAGGCAGGCTTCCGTGGGCCTAATGTTTGAGCGTAAAAAAATGATGATGCCGGATAACCCTCTTGCCCAACGGTTGGCGGCTGGCTTGTCAGAACTCATAGCCCGCCAACTACTGCCATATAAACTGGTGGACTCGGAGGCCTTTCGCAAATTTGTGGCCATTGGAACACCACAATGGAAGGTCCCAGGAAGGAAGTATTTCTCAGAGAAGGGCATCCCAGAGCTATATGGCCATGTTCAGCGGCAAGTGAATGTATCTCTGGCACACAGTGTCGGTGCCAAGATACATCTGACCACAGACACGTGGTCTAGCAAACACGGGCAGGGAAGGTATATCAGTTTTACTGCCCACTGGGTGAACCTTCTGACGGCCGTCAAGCATGTAACCCGTGGCACCCGTGTAGATTTGGTTTTACCGCCACGGATTGCATGCAGGCCTGACTCTTCTTCTCCTCCTCCTACTCCATCCTCCTCCCTCTCCTCCTCAGCTGCCTCCTCCTTTTCCGCTGCTAGCGTCTCTTCCACTGCACCGCCCAAGCTCCCCAGAACCTATTCCACATGCCAGGTGAGACGTTGCCATGCCGTGCTGCGTCTGTTGTGCCTGGAAGCAAAGAGCCACACTGGCCCGGCACTCCTTTCAGCTTTGCGTTCACAGGCAGATGAGTGGCTAACACCGCTCAATTTGACAGTTGGTAAAGTGGTGTGTGACAACGGTGCCAATCTGCTTAGCGCATTGAAACAGGGCAAAATCACGCACGTGCCGTGCATGGCACACGTCTTAAACTTGGTCGTGCAGCGATTCCTTGTCAAATACCCTGGGGTCCAGGACATCTTGCGGCAGGCAAGGAAAATCTCGGCCCATTTCAGAAGATCTTACACGGCCATGGCTCGCCTTGCTGACATTCAGCGGCGACACCATCTGCCGGTCAGACGTCTTATTTGCGATTGCCCGACGCGATGGAACTCAACCTTCTATATGCTTGATAGGCTGCTCCAGCAGAAACGTGCAGTTAACGTCTACCTGTATGAACTCTGCGAAAGAAACGGTTCTGGGGAGCTGGGTTTTTTTTCACCGCGCCAGTGGCTGCTCATGCGCGACACATGCAGACTTCTGCGGCCATTTGAGGAGATCACCAAACTGGTCAGTCGCAGCCATGGCGCCATCAGTGACATGGTACCTTATGCCTTCTTTCTGGAGCGTGCATTGCGTCGTGTCATTGATCAGGCTGTGGAGGAGCAGGAGCGGGAAGATGAGGAAGTCGCAATGCTGGATGAATTCCCAGGGGGGGCTACTCTATCTGAGACAAGTCAACAACAGGAGTCTGATGAGGAGTCAGAGGAGGATGGTGCCGGGGCGGATGAGCAGGAGCAAGAAGAGCATGCTTTAAACCTTTCTGGGATCCCTGTTGTGCGAGGATGGGGAGAGGAGAATGAAGAGGACGACATTATCCTGGATGATGAGCAGGAGCCAGGCCACCACACCGCTTCCACTTTAGTGCAAATGGGGGCCTTCATGCTCCAGTGTTTTAATAGGGACCCCCGTATAAAAAGCATGAGGGTCAAGGACCAGTACTGGGTGGCAACGTACTTAGACCCCCGGTACAAACACAAAATGGCGGAAATGTTACCGCCGTCGCAGAGGGCTGTCAGAATGCAGCACTTCCAGGCCTTGCTTCGAGAAATGCTGCATTCTGCTTTTGCGTGCGCTGGCAGAGGAGCAATTCCCACTCCCAGAGAAGGATTTGCGGGTACCAATCCAACAGCGCCTGCAAGAAGAGGCCGGTTTGAAGATGTGTTGGTGACTTCGGATATGAGGTCATTCTTTCAGCCGACCCATCGACAGGTGTCATCCGGATCCAGCATCAGGGAACGCCTAGACCGTCAGGTGTCCGACTACATTGGGTTAACGGCCGATGTGGACGCTCTGAGGAGTGATGAACCCCTAGACTACTGGGTGGGCAGGCTTGACCTCTGGCCAGAGCTTGCCCAATTTGCAATCGAACTGTTGGCTTGCCCCTCATCCAGTGTCCTGTCCGAAAGGACGTTCAGCGCAGCAGGGGGGATTGTGACCGATAAGCGTACTCGCCTAGCTCACCACAGTGTTAACTACCTCACATTTCTAAAAATGAATGAGGCATGGATCTCGGAGGAATTCAACACATGTGACCAGTAGACCATGTATATGTCTATAAACTATTTTTTTAATCAAGCACACAGACCTTCTTAATTCATTTGGCTCACTTCCTTGACCCAAAAAAGCACACCGTACTATATGCCCCTACCCTCCTCTTTGAAGAGGTTGAGCGGTGTCATATTTCTACTGGGGCTGCTTATGATATCCCTGTGCTGTGCTGACTTCCTCCTGGGGGTTCTTATTATGAAGGGATCACACTATCCCTGTGCTGTGCTGACTTCCTCCTGGGGGTTCTTATTATGAGGGGATCACACCATCCCTGTGCTGTGCTGACTTCCTCCTGGGGCTGCTTACGGTGCTGCTGTCAGTGCTGTATGTCACGGTGCTGCTGTCAGCGCTGTATGTCACGGTGCTGCTGTCAGCGCTGTATGTCACGGTGCTGCTGTCAGCGCTGTATGTCACGGTGCTGCTGTCAGCGCTGTATGTCACGGTGCTGCTGTCAGCGCTGTATGTCACGGTGCTGCTGTCAGCGCTGTATGTCATGGTGCTGCTGTCAGCGCTGTATGTCACGGTGCTGCTGTCAGCGCTGTATGTCACGGTGCTGCTGTCAGCGCTGTATGTCACGGTGCTGCTGTCAGCGCTGTATGTCACGGTGCTGCTGTCAGCGCTGTATGTCACGGTGCTGCTGTCAGCGCTGTATGTCACGGTGCTGCTGTCAGCGCTGTATGTCACGGTGCTGCTGTCAGCGCTGTATGTCACGGTGCTGCTGTCAGTGCTCTGTATTACGGTGCTGCTGTCAGATGCCTCTATCACGGTGCATGTGTCATTCCGGTATGTCACGCTGCTGGTGATCATCTCCTGCACCCTCTTCTTTGCCTACCCTGGTCCCTGACCTTCCCTCTCCTCCATTGCCTTCATTAGCTCCATAGTCCTGAATTGTTAGAACAATTTCCCAAATAAAATAAAAATGCTTGTAGTTATCGATCCCAAATTCACCTCATACATGTATTATGTCATTGTCCAGATGGTGGGACTACGTTTTACCCCCTAATAATTACCACGTGGCCGCAAATTCGACATGAAGGTTTGCAAAGTTCGCCTCCCATTGAAGTCAATGGGGCCCGCGGCGAACGGTCGGTTTCGCGAACGTTTGGGTCCGTTCGCATTTCGCGTTCGCGAAACGTCCCGTCGGAAGTTCGTCCATCACTACTACTAACAGATCAGGTTTTATGTATTACCTTGGGGAGATGCCGACTAGAATACTGCAATCACTGAGCAGCAAAATGATATCACCTGTGATGTATTTCAGTTATCTTGTAAACCTGGCCTGTTAGTGGGCCACTGCTCTAAACATATCCAGCAATTAACCCTTCCTTGCAATGTGGTGGGATCACTGCATGGGTAGATTTTTTTTATTTTCCTGGAGTTGGCTCTTCAGTAAGTCTTTCCTGAGAGAAATTTGGGAGCTAAAATGCTAGTTGCCTGACTTGTATATTAGCTCACTGATTTCCGAACCTACAGACCTGTAACAAATAAACACATAAGAAAAGTTGGACTACATTTCTGGATAATTAACACAGACTGTGGCCTGGGGTGGAATAGTGAACTCCATATGTATAGTTCACTCAGTTTGTGTCAGTATACCCAGATGCAAATTACTAGTAGACTAGTTTTGTAATTGTTGTTTTTAGGTGTACTGGTGTATATTGGGCGAACTGTCCCTTTCTCCTCTGTACTCTTCCAAGCTTTGCTTGCTTTGTGTGGCTTTGACATCTGAGTTATTGTAGTTGCAGGCTGCGCCCCCTCCACTACTGTCTTCTAAACTTAGCAAATCAGATGCCTGGTACAGGTGTTTGCTGAATGTGTGTGGGTTGAAATGGTTAAATGAAGGCTATGTTCCAGAATAGCATATCAGTTCATGGGGAGACAGTAAGAAAACAAGATTAAAAGCAAAATTTCCCTTTACTAAAGCTATCTGCTGCCCACGATTGGGTCCCTCAATCTACTGACACTCTGAACAGCCATCAAACATTCATATATCAGGGCCTAATGTTTGCAGTGACTAGCAGCATTTATTGAGAAACTCTATAATTTCCTACATTGGCATCAAACAGACACAGAGCATACTAAACAGAATGAAAGGCAGAGACATATTACGCTATTACTAAAAGAAACTTTACAATAAAAGGGAATTGCAAATTAAACTGCAAAGTAGGGAAAGGAAAATGCATGGATAATGCAAATCACACAGATTACTGTCAACCCAAATGTTTTGGTTTAAGTACAATGTATCCCTCTTATAGGGTGGTCATATGAAGTTGCCCTCTCCACACAGGCTATGGCGCTAACCTGCAGGAAACCAAATGAGTCAGAGCCTTCGCTAAAGGAAGAGTGGACTATAAATATATTATCGGAAGTGCCTCCACCTAGAACAGGGCTTCAGCGTATGTAGAGATGATCCCTTTCTAGGACAATAACTAGTAACTCACCCAAAATAACTGACAGCAGTAGTACTAATACACCCTGCATAGATGAGTAAAGATATACAGACATACCAGCAGGTGATTAGTGTAACTTTATATATGATAAAGTGATGGCACTACATACAACCCAAGCAATAACAGGAAGAATGTACACATACTGTATGTCTGAGAAGAACAGTATATATATAGGCTGGGGCCAGTTCACCACAGCCTTGCGGGGGTCAGTGGCCACACCTTCAGCAGAAACTATGCAGAATTTGCACTTGTCCGATGACAACTTTGGGCCCTCATCTCTCAGACGCTGTAACACCCACATGAGCCTCTCTTCGCGTTCTTCTAATGTTGCCCCGGACACAATAATGTTATTAAAACACACAAGACATTGCCTTGGGACTAAGTCACGTAGGACTTTTTCCATCAGTCTCTGGAAGGTTGCAGGCGCACCTCTTATGCCCTCTGGAATGCGTGTGAACTGGTAGAAACCCAAGGGACATATGAATGCAGTCTTCTCCTGGTCCTTGGATGCCATGGGAACTTGATAGTGCCCAGACCGCAGGACTAGTAAAGTGAACCACTGATTGCCATTGAGAGCTTCCAAAGCTTCCTCTAGCCTGGGTAGTGTCTATTGATCTGGTATGGTCCTCCAATCGAGGGTTTGGTAAGCTACATACAGGTGGATGGACCCACAATTTTTCCTCACTACTGCAATCGGGGAGGCATAAGGGCTTTTGCTGTTCACGATAATCCCTTGTCCCTTCATCTGGTTTAGGGTCTGTCTCAGCTCATCAATATCTTTGGGTGCTATTCTTTGAGGTCTCTCTTGGAAAGAAGTATCATTGATTGCCGTATTTATCGGTGTATAACACGCACAGGCGTATAACACGCACATTCATTTTAAGAGGGAAGTTTCAGGAAAAAAAAAAATATTTTAAATAAGGAACTTTGAAGCAAAATAAGAGTCAGGGCCCATCTGCAGCCTCACCAGTGCCATCAATGCAGCCTGATCAATGCCCATCTGCAGCCTCACACGTGCCATCAATGCAGCAGCCTCACCATTGCCATCAATGCAGCAGCCTCACCATTGCCATCAATGCAGCAGCTTCACCATTGCCATCAATGCAGCAGCCTCACCATTGCCATTAATGCAGCAGCCTCACCATTGCCATCAATTCAGCAGCCTCACCATTGCCATCAATGCAGCAGCCTCACCATTGCCATCAGTGCAGCAGCTTCACCATTGCCATCAATGCAGCAGCCTCACCATTGCCATTAATGCAGCAGCCTCACCATTGCCATCAATTCAGCAGCCTCACCATTGCCATCAATGCAGCAGCCTCACCATTGCATCAATGCAGCAGCCTCACCATTGCCATCAATGCAGCAGCCTCACCATTGCCATCAATGCAGCAGCCTCACAATTGCCATCAATGCAGCAGCCTCACCACTGCATCAATGCAGTAGCCTCGTCATTGCCTTTAATGCAGCAGCTTCACCATTGCCATTAGTGCAGCCTGATCGATGCCCATCTGCAGCCCAGAGGGGACAGGGAGGGGAGCAGGACAAGCGCTGACAGATTACATACAGTGAGAATCTCCTATGACAGACAGAACAGTCGCCCCCCTCCCTGTCCCCTCCGAGGCAGCTAAAAGTGAAGTATTGTCGTATAACACACACCCGCTATTTGCACCCGATTTTCATGTTGAAAAAGTGAGTGTTATACACCAATAAATACAGTAGTTGAAAAGTGTGCGGGGCAGTGGCACTTCTAGCACAGCCCACATCCATGTCATCCATTGAGAAGACATCTGGTAAATCCGACAATTGCTTTGTCAGCTTCTGGCTCCAAGCCTCTGGTAGGGTTGGATCACTCAAATCAAATTTGAGGTTAAGAGCTGCTTTCCTGACCTGAACTCTACACACTTCAGCATAGGGGTTCATGCCGAGCACTGGGTAACAGTGGGCAACATCTTGACAAGGATAAGTTACAATGGAATGAGGGGAACGGCTTCTCACAGTAACAGTCATGAAGAGTGCCACTTTAGTTCTCCAATCCTTTCTCTCAGGGATCATTATCCACCCTCTTTGATCAATTATTTCTTCGGGAGTTTCCATCAGGACATAACTCCCATCTCAAAGCAGTTCTGGGGCAATACTAGAGGCTACCCTTAGCACTCTCTCTCCCCCTGGTGGAATTTCCACTGAGTGTTCTCCAATGATATATTCTACTCCATTGCGGTGGCCAACGAAATGGGTCTTACAGAACTCCTTAATATCAGATCGCAGGTTATCAGATTCAGATGAACAAGACCAATTTCCTTCAAGAAATTTCTGGAAAGCACTGCTTTTCATTTAGTGCCTGGTATTACTAGGGCTGCATGGGCATTACCTGTGTCAGGGCAGACCAGGGCTGTGATTTCCATCGGGGGAATAACCTTGTTCTCTAACTCAAGTATAGTCACAATCACTTGTAATCATCCATCGACAGGGGATAATTCAGAGTTTAGTCACCATAACTCCATCTGCCTAGTAGATTGGAGAGGTATGCTGCTTAAATACTTCTGGTAGCCTGAACGATAGATAAGAGTAACTTGGGACCCAGTGTCAAATAAAGCTTGAGTAGCATGTCCATTGACAGTAACATTAACAAGTGACGTAGACTCTATAATATGTCCTTTTGGTTTCGGTTTGAAATGTCTCCTTCCTTGTTTCTGCTTTGTACAGGGAGCACCACACTTTGTGATGGCTAATATCCACCAGCTCTGTGATGTTGTCATGAAGGAGTGGAAGAGGACACCAGTGGCAACCTGTGAAGCTCATGTGAATGCCATGCCCAAGAGGGTTAAGGCAGTGCTGGAAAACAATGGTGGCCACACAAAATAGTGACACATTGGGTCCAATTTAGACATTTTCACTTAGGGGTGTACTCACTTTTGTTGCTTGCAGTTTAGACATTAATGGCTGTGTGTTGAGTTTTTTTGAGGGGGCAGCAAATTTACACTGTTATACAAGCTGTACCCTCACTACTTTACATTGTAGCAAAGTGTAATTTCTTCAGTGTTGTCACAAGAAAAGATATAATAAAATATTTACAAAAATGTGAGGGGTGTACTCACTTTTGTGGGATACAGTATATATATATCTATATATATCCAGATATATAACTAAAAGCCTTTAACACCAATTCCTCCAATTAGGCACTGTGGCACAGTTCATTTGCAGGGGCCCCTAATGAGTTGACTTGCAAGGTGTAACACAATCCGGCTTGAGAGGACGAACGCTGATGCATCTGTATATCGGTGGCTTCCTGAGGTCGCTTGTACAGATGAACACACCGATGGTGAAGAAGTCTGGAACACACCACCTGCAAGGCAAATCGGGGAAATCTATCTCTGGGTCCCTAACCTGACTATAGGCTATCAATGCTACTGGACTTCTACCTATCTAAATGGCCATCTTAAGCATATCCTGACGCTATCCTGAGCTGTTTACTGTTCCCTAGGCTAATACTAGCTAGGAACCCCCAAGACCAAAAAAGAGACACTGTTGCTTTAAATAATGAGGTGGCAGATATACACGTCAACACAAACCATTGACTTGATAGGTTATAGTCAAATGAGCTTTGCTCTCATACACTTGAAGATAACCCAAGTATATTGCAGTATGCAAATAGAAAGTTTCAGTGAATCAGAGAGGCCTCTGACAGCTATCTCTGATTCCCACACAGGAGTGACAGTAATATGACAAACAGTGAGCTACACAGTGCAGTAGCACATGCCTATTGTCCCTTTTTACGATGGATGGATACAGCACAAAATCAGCCTGCAGCACCTCCTGGCTTGCAGAACATGTGACTGGCCACTCTATCCTTCACTTCCTGTAAGAAGTCCACATATATAGTGTCAAGGGGTTTCCTGACCCTTAAGCATGGGCAGGAAACAACCTCTTAATAGGAAGAATCTATTTTTGGCAAGAACTCAATGGTAGCTACCAGGCATGAATGTAAACAACCTCACAGACAGTGTACAAAAGAACATTTCCCTACAACAGTATACAGGATCTGCACAACTCAGGATGTGAGATATATCTCATAGATTTTGATATTACCAAAACCAAGTATACAAAAAATTTCACAAGCAAACAGAACAGAGGATTAAAGGAAAAAGAGCCATCAACATTTTTGAAGAGTACACTCCTCTCCCACTCTCATTCTTGGAATCAAGGTAGAGTTGCCATTGAAAAAGTAAGTACCGTATTTATCGGCGTATAACACGCACTCCAAGTTTAGGAGGGAATTTTAAGGAAAAAAAATTACACTTAAATGCCCATCGATGCAGCCTTATCAGTGTCCATCTGCAGCCTTCTCAGTGTCATTTGCAGCTTTGTCATGCAGCCTTGTCCATCATTTGCAGCCTTGTCATACAGCCTTGTCCACCATTTGCAGCCTTGTCCATCATTTGCAGCCTTGTCATACAGCCTTGTCCACCATTTGCAGCCTTGTCCATCATTTGCAGCCTTGTCATACAGCCTTGTCCACCATTTGCAGCCTTGTCCATCATTTGCAGCCTTGTCATACAGGCTTGTCCACCATTTGCAGCCTTGTCATGCAGCCTTGTCCACCATTTGCAGCCTTGTCATGCAGCCTTATTCACCATTTGTAGCCTTGTCATGCAGCCTTATCCACCATTTGTAGCCTTGTCCATCATATGCAGCCTTGTCCATCGTTGCACATGTCAGTGTCATTTGCAGCCTTTCCTTTTAAAAATGGCGCTGCCGAGATACAGAGCCAGATGTCCTGTGTATCTCGGTGGCGCTCGGTAGTTCTCTGCGGCTTTCAGCAACCTTCGGCCTTTTTCTGAAGATTTTGGCCGCCTTCAGCCGTTCTCAGAAGATTTCGGCCGCCTTGGGCCGTTCTCGGCAGCTGTTGGCCGCCGAGAATGGGCGAAAGCTGGCCAGAATGGCCGAAGGCGGCCGAAAGCCGCCAAGAAGAGCCGAAAGCCGCCGAGAAGAGCCTAAGGCGGCTGAAAGCCGCTCAGAGGCTCACAACGGCTGGGGATCGGCATATAACACGCACCGTCGATTTCCCCCTGATTTTTAAGTAAATCAGCCACATGTGAAAACATATATTTTCATAGTTTACTTGTTTTGTCTGGTAGATAATAAAGTCAGCAACAGGAATAGTAATGTCAATGAAATCATCCCTAACATCCCAAGAGATTTCTATAATCCCAAGCCCTTCTTCAGGTCTAACCATTAAATTAATACATAAAATAAAATAAAATTATAAACAAAATAAAATTAGGCAGAACATTTGTTTAGTCTAAACTGGGTAGAAAATGTTGCCAGTTAATGCAAAATGTGTTTTTTTACCTGATATCAAATTTGCAAAAGGTTTGTATTTTCTTAAATCCCAGTGGTTGAGTATATCTGGCAGATTCACAACATGGGTCTCTAGATTTCACTAGATGGCACTGTCAAGTCATAGCTCTCATGTTGCTGAGGTCCATATAATAGGCAGGGGCAGAGGGGTCCTGACTTCTTTCTTGAAGTTTTGTTGAGAAAACTAACTAAAATCACTAAATGCACACAACTCTACATGATTATCTGAGGAAATCATCCTGTATAGAATTGGACTTTTAATACAGTCTTAACTGATACCATTAAGCTCAGCCAGAATTATTGTCTCTTATGAAATTAGCTTTTCTTCTGTCCTTTTTACGTTTATTGTGCCCTGGCACTGCTCTGGATTTACTGGGCTCTCCAGTTATATAAATAAATCACTATAAAATTGCTGGCAGCTGCCGAAACATTCTGTTAAATAGCTGGCCCTTTTGTTCCTGAGTTCTTGATACTTGCTTTGTTGGTTATGACATAGCTTGTTCTCTGACCAATGACCACAATTTGGCTCCTGGCTCAGTAATTTGCCTGGGCGTTTGTTCTATCTTTATTGACCTTGGCTTGTCCTAATTTCCTGACTGTTCAGTGTATTTCACAAAATATGTTCCTGTACTTATAGGTTCTGCTTTTTTCTTCTTTCTTCCAACACCATACAGTTAATTACAGAGCACACTAGGCCACCAGTTGAGATTATGCAACACAAATAATTATGTCCGGGATTCTGATGAAGACCAGATCCTCTGTGGGAAACTGTGCCTACTACTGTTGTTGACCCTGATCATCTTATCTGGTCTGCTGAGAATTTCATTCATTATTCAAGTGTGATCAGCACATCCTAAATATAACTCTTAAAATAATATCTTTATTTAATTAATCAACATAGAATTGAGTAACATTAAGCCAAAGGGGGAGATTTGCAAACACTGGTGCACCTGCTGAACCAGATTCTGTGTGCACAACTTTTAGTAAATTTCCCCCAAAGTCTTTAAAAGACAGGCAGCACCACCAGTACACAACACATTTTGATTTTGTACCGTAGATCAGCCAACAGTGTGATACGTACACACAGTACAAAGGTACCAATGAAGACAACTCACAAAAGAAAGGGGTATTTGTTTTTAAACTGCACTCTCAAAACTTTTCAACAAAAAGACATAACACTCTAATTTATTGATTGAATTTCTTTCCTAAATTTTGTTTAACCACTTTCTGACCAGCCGCCGCAGTTGTACTGTGGCAGGTTGGCTCCCCTGGGTGAGCTGTCGTAGCTGTATATCGGCTCTTTAAGACGCTGTAGCAGGTGCATGCACATCCGCAGTGTGTCCCCGGAGCCGATGCGCGTATTCCCAGCGGGCGCGATGACCGCCGAGCACCCATGATCCCTCGTGACAGAGCAAAAAGCAGGATCTGTGTAAACACACAAATCCTGGTTCTGTCAGGGGAGAGGAGACTACTAAGTATGAAACAACGATCTCTCGCCTCCTTTAGTCAGCCTCATTCCACCCACATTAAAAAATATTATGGTGTCTGGATCTACCACACTATTAGTATACAACTATTTGGATAATAAATATAGTAATTACTTCAACCTTTCACCTTGTAGTATCAACAATATGGCGCAGTCCATGCGACCACAAAAACTGCATATAAGAAAAAAGAAAGGACAAGGCCTTCCAAATTTTATTTTTTAAAAACACACCATAATATCAAATATGACAAAATACTAAAAATAGTGGTCTGATATAACCTTCCAAAACATTAAAAAATACAACTTTGTCATTTAAAAAGAGGGGTCGCAGCTGCACATGCAGCCACGCAGTCAGACATACACACAGCTCAAAGGATGGGAGTTGATTGAAGTATTGTTGATCAATATATTGTATATACCAGTGATGGCGAACCTTGGCACTCCTGATGTTTTGAAACTACATTTCCCATGATGCTCCACTACACTGCAGAGTGCATGAGCATCATGGGAAATGTAGTCCCAAAACATCTGGGGTGCCAAGGTTCGCCATCACTGGTATATACTATCGTCCTCCTTCCTAATTAAGCAGTAGATTGTGGTCATCCCAAACAGGATATGTAGCTGTAAACTGATTGAAATGTGGATGTGCATAAACAAACAAGTGGGTATGTCATGGGATGTCCTAAGTCATTAGTACACAAATTCAACTGTGGCACCTAGGATTAGGGGCTCTCATTTGTCTATTGGAGGCACTGGTGGCTTAATTATATAGGCTTCAGTGTCCAGTAAGCAAAGCTGTGGGGGTAAAACTTCTTAAGTGTAATACTCATTTAAAAGTTCACAGATCCATCACAAGTAGGTTTGGGGAGGAACACAGCAGGGGGAGTTGATGTTGTCAGTCCACAGCTAATCAGCAAGTTCAACTGAATGATAGAAATGTAAAATACTCTCACCAATGTCTGTGTTTCCTCATACCTCCACCCATCCTTCCGGAGCCGAGCTCCACTCCTGAAGTCCCCTTGAGAAGTTGATATAGGTGTTGGATCCAGTGTCATTCTCACCTGCATCAAGCTCTCAGCTGTTCCATCACCACTGCCTCAATACACTGTTTGCGTTAGTGCTATGACCCCTCTGTCGTCACGACCATGCTGACGTCACGCTGACATGTTTCATTAGCCAATGACAGGTAACTTCATCAGAGTAGGGAGGAGCTGAAGATGCTGGCTTAATTAGCCAAATAATTGACTGCAATATCTTATTTCGGCCACTAGATGTCATCTGAATGCTCACCTCCATTCAACTTTTAACACAGGGAGACAAATTAACAAATCAATGAGTACATTTGGCACATGTTCCAAACGGTATGGGGAGAAAAGTGAAAAATGCTGAAAAGTGAAAAAGGAAAAAATAATAAAAAACAGTAACAGATTCAATAAAAATTAATAAGTAATAATGAAAAAGGAAAATAGTAGTAGTAATGGTGGGTGATAACCCCATTATCCTCATTCATTAATTAAAAAAATTCAAAATCATTTTTCCAAAAATGGTTGCAAATTGCATTCATTGTTGAGGTCATGTGGAAATAAAGAATTTAAATAATATATCCACATCTTCTCTTTTTTTAAGAGCACTGTGTCCAAGTCACCTCTTCCCATAGGCAGATTAAGTACATATTAACCTTTACATTTAACCCCTTTGGGTCCCCCTATGGCATTGTGCCAACTCTGACCCGAAGCTGTCTTTTTGTTTTTCCAACATGAATCTTATTGCATGGGCAACTTAGCATGTACACTACCCTAGTTGTAGAGCAGTTAACAAATTGTTTGATCTTAAATTCTTTCATCCCGTCAGAGTTGGCGAACACAGTGGTTTTGTGCACATATTTGCAGATCCTACAGTGACCATATGCAAACAAACCCGCAATCCACTTGAAATTACTCAACCAAATTTTAGTCCTCTGATACTCAGAATGTAAGTATATCATTCAGATTTCGAGCCCTTCTTGCTGACATAAGGGGTCTCAAACCTACAATATCAGCAATCATAGGGGTCGAACTCAGGATGTGCCAATGTTTTGCTAGAGTGTCTCTGACCTGATCCCAAATTTGGTAGTGATCCTCAGGTAAGTTTTTTGGTCTTTTTTAGTTGTTTCATGATTTTGTAGGAGTTTCTGACGTTTACACGTTGTGGCTTTATTCCTAGCCTTCCTAAGAGGTTTATGGGGGTATCCGCTCTCTCTGAAATGCCTGTACATATCATCAGCTTCTTTTGAGAAGTGATGATCTTCGGAGCAGTTCCCCCTGATCCTTAGGAACTGTCCCATAAGGATTCCATGGATCAGTGATTTAAGGTGATGGCTTTGTGCCAGTAGTAAAGTATTCGCTGCAATTTCTTTTCGATATGCCTGTGTGGTGATCTTATTACCAATACTGGTAAGTTGTAAGTCGAGGAACGGCAGTGTTGTCTTGTGGTATGTATAGGTGAGTCTAATATTCCTATTGTTGGCGTTAAGCTGTGACCGAAAATCAATTGTTCTGCAGTACCATTTCACACCACTAGGACATCATCAATGTGCCCCAGCCACAGCAGACTGAGGCACATCAAGAATTTATACACTACCTCTCGAAGCTCACGGTGCCCCCATACAACTGCCCCTTTGTTGATGATAATTTATACCAAAGAACTGGAAGTCATTGTTATGGAGCATGAATTATAGCAATTCAGCCACAAATTCATTATATGTCCCTAGTAGGGGGTATTCCGAATCCTGTTCAAGGAAATGTACTGTAGCCTGGATCCCCCACTGATGGGGTATTGAGGTATACAAACTTTCAACATCTATCTCCACCAGCAGTACTCCCTCTGGCAGGGACATATGTAACAGCTTGAGTAGGACATCTACAGTCCCCTTACAAAGGAAAGTAGATGGTAGACCATTTGTTTAATGAGTGAGTCCACATGTTGCCCAACGTTTTCCAGGGGGGCCTTTATGGTGGAGACAATTGGTCTCCTGGGGGGCTGCGTCATTGATTTGTGCAGTTTTGGTATAATATAAAATGTTGGGGTGGTGAACTCATTTACTTGGAGATAATCATACTCCTTCTTTGAGAGTAGGCCTGCTTCCAGGCTCAGTTTTAATTTTCCATTTAGTGTTTTCACAAGGGTCGGGAATGGATTCCCACCGAGCTTCATATAAGTGGATTCATCACCTTGTTGTCTTTGGATCTCCTTTTCATAAATGAAGAAAAAAAGGGGAGTTGGGTCTTTCATAAATGGTCTCAATCAGTAGAACCACATTCCTGCCCTTGTCACTTTTTTTAATCACCAGGTCAGGGGCCTCCTCTAGTGCTTTTAGTGCCTTACGTTCATTACTGGTTAAATTGTGTTGACCTAGCCAATCCCAGTTGATCTTGTTTAGATCCTTTTGGACCAGGTCCAAAAACAATTTAAGCCACTTATGTTTTGTTAATGAAGGCATTTTTGTGGATCTAATTCTCAAATTAGCTGTTCTCCTAATGGGTTGACTTATTTTCTCCTCTGATTCACTATCAATATTCTCCTCCAGTAAAGATAGGAGGCTTTCCAATGCCTCTTTATTGTCCCCATCCATTATTCCCTCTTTATTCTGGGGCTACTGTTTTTGTAAATTCTTTTCATGCCATAGCTTATAGAGGACTTTTCTCAAGAAGAGATTTAGCTCTTTAAAGACCTCAAACTCCTTCATAGGTGAGGTTGGAGAAAAGGACAGACCTTTTGCAATAATTGTGTATGATGTTCATTTAGATGGAAGTTAGATAAGTTCACAACTTTTAAATCATTTATTAATATGTCCTAGGGGTTGCTACCTAGTATCTTTTTTGGTTCCTGAGTCTCCCAATTCTCTGATTCTCTGTCCCTTCTGTTACATTTCCTTTTCCGTCTGTGCGTCTGTAGTGCTTTTTCCTCCTTCCCCTTTCTTTTTTTGATAAAATTTTTTTTGGGGTCCCCCCACAGTTAGAAACTAGGGATGAGCCGAACAACACCACAACCCCCCCCCCCCCCGCCTGCCCCCACGCTTTGGTTCGCAGCGGAACATGCGAACAGGCAAAAAAAAAATAGTTTTAACACCGTTCGAACACCGTTAAAGTCTATGGAACACGAACGTGAAAAATCTAAAGTGCTAATTTTAAAGGCTTATATGCAAGTTATTGTCATAAAAAGTGTTTGGGGACCTGGGACCTGCCCCAGGGGACATGTATCAATGCAAAAAAAAGTTTTAAAAACTGCTATTTTTTCGGGAGCAGTGATTTTAATAATGCTTAAAGTGAAACAATAAAACTGAAATATTCCTTTATTATATTACATTTCGTACCTGGAGGTGTCTATAGTATGCCTGTAAAGTGGCGCATATTACCGTGTTTACAACAGTCCCTGCACGAAATGGCATTTCTAAAGGAAAAAAGTAATTTAAAACTACTCAGAATGAATAGTCGGTCCCAGCAATACACCTAAAAGTCATTGAAAAAAACAGCATGGGATTGCCCCACAGTCCATTACCAGGCCCTTTGGGTCTGGTATAAATATTAAGGGGAACCCCAAACCAAATTTAAAAAAAAAAATTGTGTGGGGGTCCCTACATGTCTGGTATGGATTTTAAGGGGAACCATAATTAAAAAACAAATGACGTGGGGGTCCCCCCAAAAATCCATACCAGACCCTTATCCGAGCACACACCCTGGCAGGCCGCAGGAAAAGAGGGGGGATGAGAGACCACCCCCTCCTGAACCGTACCAGGCCACATGCCCTCAACATGGGGAGGGTGCTTTGGGGTAGCCAAAGCACCGTGTCCCCATGTAGGTGGGTATAACGGTCTCATCCCCACAACCCTTGCCCGGTGGTTGTGGGGGTCTGCGAGCGGTGGGCTTATCAGAATCTGAAAGAACAAGGGGACCCCCAGATCCTGGACCCCCCGTGTGAAATGATAATGGGGTAAAAATCTACCCCTACCATTTCACCAAAAATGTGTGAAGATTGTAAAAATGACATGACACGGCTTGGGGACAAGTCCTTTATTAAAAAATAAAATAAAACTGTCCCACAAAGTCTTCTTCTTCTTCTCTTGCTCCGCCGACGGACCAAAGAAAAAAAACCTGCACACTGCTTCTGATCCACCTCCATGGGAGGCACCCGCCATAATGACCATCCTCTCAGGTGACAGTTCTTTTATAACTGAGGGCGGGGTCACACAGTGATGTACCCGGGTGGCCCCGCCCCCTCTGATACTACAGGGAAGCCATAGGGATGTCCCCATGCATCAGAGGGGCGGGGTCAGCTGAAAATGTCACCCTGTGACCCCCCTCAGTTATAAAAGAGCTGTCATCTGAGAGGATGGTCATTAAGGCGGGTGCCTCCCATGGAGGTGGATCAGTGGTGGCATGCAGGGTTTTGTTTTGGTCAGTTGGGGGAGCAAGAGAAGTTTTTGTGGAACAGTTTTATTTTTTTATTTTTTATTAAAGGACTTATCCCCAAGCCGTGTCATGTAATTTTTACCATTTTCACACTTTTTTGTGAAATAGTAGGGGTACATTTGTACCCTGTTACCATTTTACACAGGGGGGAGACGGGGATCTGGGGGTCCCCTTGTTAAAGGGGGCTTCCAAATTCCAGCCCCCCATCCGCAGTCCCCCACAACCACCGGGCAAGGGTTGTGGGGATGAGGCCCTTGTCCCCATCAACATGGGAACATGGTGCTTTGGCTACCCCAAAGCACCCTCCCCATGTTGAGCGCATGTGGCCTGGTATGGTTCAGGAGGGGGGTCTCTCTCGTCCCTCCTCTTTTTCTGCAGCCTGCCAGTTTGCGTGTTCGGATAAGGGTCTGGTATGCATTTTTGGGGGGACCTCACTCCATTTTTCTTAATTTTGGTGCGGGTTCCCCTGAAAATCCATACCAGACCTGAAGGGTCTGGTATGGATTTTCAGGGGGACCCCCACACCATTTTTTTAAAAAATTTTGGCATGGGGTTCCCCTTAAGATCCATACCAGACCTGTAGGGCTTGGTATGGAATTTGGGGGGACGCCCATGCAATTTTATTTTAAAATTTTGGTTTGGGGTTTCCCCTTGATATTCATACTAGACCCAAAGGGCCTGGTAATGGACTGTGGGGGAATCCCATGCCGTTTTTTTTCAATGACTTTTATGTGTATTGCTGGGACCGACAATTCATTATAGCCGCGAGTACTTTTAAATTACTTTTTTCCTTAAAAATTCCTTTTACAAAATTTAAAGGAATATTTCACTTTTATTGTTTCACTTTAAAGCGGAGGTCCACCCTAAAGTGTAGCTTCCGCTCATTGGAACCCTCCCCCCCTCCGGCGCCACAATTGGCACCTTTCAGGGGGGAGGGGGGTGCAGGTAGCTGTACAGTACAGGTATCTGCACCCACTTCCGGTGTAGAGTCTGCAGAAGCTACGCCCCTTTCCGCAGAATCGACGCCCCTTTCCGAAGGACCTCCGCTGCGGGGACCATCCTTATTGCGCAGCGCGACTCGCGCATGCGCAGTAGGGAACTGGGAAATTAAGCCGCAAGGCTCCACTTCCTGATTCCCATACCCAAGATGGCAGCGGCAGCACCCAAGAGACGATCGAGAGATCGGATTCGGGTGCCGACATCGCGAGCGCGCTGGGCGGGTAAGTGTCATTATTTTAAAAGTCAGCAGCTGCCGCTTCAAGCATTATTAAAATCACTGCTCCCGAAAAAACTTCAGTTTTTAAATCTTTTTTTTGCATTTATACATGTCCCCTGGGGCAGGACTCAGGTCCCCAACACTTTTTATGAGACTACCATGCACATAAGCCTTTAAAATTAGCACTTTTCATTTCTCCCATAGACTTTTAAAGGGTGTTCTGCAGCCGTGAAGGCCCCCAATTGTTCGCTATTAGGCAAACAGGTGAACAACATTGGGCTCATCCCTATTAGAAACACACATAGGAAGCACAGTTAATCCCTTGATCACCCCCTAGTGTTAACCCCTTCCCTGCCAGTGACATTCATACTGTAATCATTGGCTATTTTTAGCTCTGATCGCTGTATAAATGGCACTGGTCCCAAAAAGGTGTGTCAAAATTGTCCGATGTGTCCGTCGCAATGTTGAATTTCTGATAAAACTGTTGCACATCACTGCCATTACTAGTAAAAAAAAATAATAATAAAAATGCCATAAATCTATCTTCTTTTTTGTAGACGCTATAGCTTAACTGCACAAACCAATCAGTATACTCTTATTGTGATTTTTTTAACAAAAATATTTAGAAGAATACATATCGGCCTAAACTGATAAAGAAATTTTTTTTTTTTTAAATGTTGGGGTATTTATTATAGCAAAAAGTACAAAATATTGTGTTTTTTTCAAAATTGTCACACTTTTTTGTTTATAGCATAAAAAATAAAAACCACAGAAGTGTTCAAATACCACCAAAAGAAAGCTCTATTTGTGAGGAAAAAAGGACATAAATTTTGTTTCAGTACAACATCACACGACCGCACAATTGTCAGTTAAATCAAAGCAGTGCCGTAAGCCAAAAAATGGCCTGGTCAGGAAGGGGGCTGAAGTGGTCAAAGTAAGCTACAACTAAGCCCGAGTTCACACTCATGAGGTGCGAGACACCGCATGTAATTCACACAGGAATTGCAGCACATTCCTATGCTAATTATATGTGGTGTCTCTGGGGTGCGATTTTGAGCCACGGATTTGCATGGCTCAGAATGCACCAAATTCGCACCAAACTCGTGCAGGAACCTTTTTTTGTCCGCACAAGAACACCCATGCAATCCGATTCTGCAAATCTAACTGCGTTTTGTAAATCCATTACGGGTGTCATTAACTTAACATACACTCCACAATCGATTTGCATGAACAGGCGATTTTGATGCGCTGCAGAATCCTCAGCTAATTTGCTGTGAATTTGCTCCGCATCTAGTGTGAACCGAGGCTAAAGATGATTTTTCTGATTTTAGTAATGCTAATGAGTTAAACCATCTAATGATTTCATATACCTCTCAAAGTATCCAGTGACAAGATCTTGGCACGTGGGTTCCCAGGTCTGAACACCTGTGGTATTTATTTAATTTATTTTGTGTTATGGACACTATAACAAGAAGAGCAACCACACTTTTGAAGTGGGAGGGAAGTGAACTATGGCAAAAGATTTCACCCTTAACATCCAAAACAGATATAAGAAGCCAGGTGCAGGACTTGGATTTACCATTCGACACAGTAGGCTTATGCCTTTTGGCATGCAAAGGGGTAGCATTTCATTGTGTTCTTATCCACCACCCATGTTTTTCATATTATCACTAGAATTTAATTTTATTTAAACTTATTTACACATTGTTTTATTCCAGGTTAGGACCAATAAAACAATAATTGTCCTGCATACAAAAAATGATCCTGGTAAAGGGCTGTTGCTTAGGCCAGGGAAGGTTGTATGCTTTCAGGCTCCAGTAATGAGATTCTGGATCTGGCTGGTGAGTAATTGAGTGCTCACCACAAGAGACTGAAATAAACCTGAATCTAAACATTTTGGTGAATTGATGTTTAAAATTCTGACAAAAAAAGGTTATTCTTCTATGTTTATAAGCACTTTATTTTTTTAAATAGGTATTTTTAATCATTTAAAGTGGTTCCAAAGGCAGACTTTTTTTTTTACCTTAATGCACTCTGTGAGCTAAGGTTAAAGAACCTTCTGGGTGCAGCTTCCCCCCAGCCCTCCCTCCCTATACTTACCTGAGCCCCATCCCGATCCAACGATGTGCATAAGAGCAGCGGCTCTCCAGGGTCTCTCTCTCTTCAGAAGATGTTGACCTGTTGCTATTATCAACAAAAGCTTTTATATATATTTTTTTTTTCAATGCAAACTTGAACCAATGTATATGTAACTGTTGGAACCAATCTCAGTTTTGCTAAAATTAGCATCTTCTGTATTATAGAAAATCAACTTTAGCCTTTTCTAATGTTTTCCTCTTTCTACATACTATTATCAAGATGTTGATACATGTGCAGGTAAGGCTTCATAAGCCTACTGGTTTCAGACAGACCCAGAACACACCTAAGTGATTGGAAAGAGGCCTAACCATTTACTGTATATCTTTTAGAGGACAATATTATTCTTCGAGAACTGCAGATCTTGGGGATGAAATAATTAAAGGAGTTGTAAAGGTAGAAGGTTTTTTATCTTAATGCATTCTAAAAACCTTCTGTGTGTAGCGGCTGCCCCAGGACCCCCTAATACTTACCTCCCTCTCTCTCCAGCAATGGCCACCAGTCCCTTAGCCATTTGGGACTCTACCTCCTGATTGGCTGAGATACAGCAACGTTGCCAATGGCTCCCGCTGCTGTCAGTTAACCAAGCAGGAGAGAGAGGGGTGAGAACGAACACAGCTCCAAAAGCGATCGCAGGGATCAGGCCTGACTCTGTGATCGCTGCAGTTATGTGTTTAGTGTTTTGTAACTGACAGTGATCCATCGATACTGCACTTGGGTGGGCTGGGCGAAGGGGCAAAACGCAGGTGCCAGCAGGTATCTGGGCTGATCCTGCTAACAATGCATTTTTTTGGAACCCTAAACTGCTGGGGACGCTAGTATAGATCTGATCAGATCAGATATTGATCTGTTCAGATTCTATACCACTACGGGAGGTGTATGCTTTGCGCGTGGGTGTTAGCGGTACTGGCACTAACCTAGCGCTGCCTGGGGCGACGCAGACCCTGACCCTAAAACCTAATTGATATCACCTGCCAGGTGATCAGGGGGTTAAACCTTTATTGGGTAATAAATGGTGGGTGCCCTGATGCTATAAAAAGCAAACTAACTAACCAGAGTCACCCGTAACACTTATACGGTGATCACTGGTGAAAGGGTTAACTAGGGGCAATCAGGAGGTTAAAATCTTTATTAGGTAGTAAATGGGGGTCCCTGGCGCTATATAAAAACCTGACGGGGAACCTAAATAACTAACTGGCTAACCAGTGGCACTTACACAGTGATCGCTGGTGAAAGGGTTAACTAGAGGCAATCGGGGAGTTAAAACCATTATTGGGTAGTTTATGGGGGTACCTAGCGCTATAAAAACCTGGCGGTGAACCTAAAAAAATAACTAGCTACCTAGCAGCACTAGTGACACTAATGCAGCGATCAGAAAAACTATCACTTAGTGACACTGGTAAAAGGGGGTTAAAGGGTTAACTAGGGGCAATCAGGGGGTTAAAACCGTTATTGGGTAGTATATCGGGGGACCTATCGCTATAAAAACCTGGCGGTGAACCTAAACAAATAACTAGCTACTTAGCGGCATCAGTGACACTAATGCAGCGTTAAGAAGAATGATCGCTTAGTGACACTGGCAAAAGGGGGTGAAAGGGTTAACTCTAGGGGCAATAAGGGGTTAAATCTTTATAGGGGGGTGGTAGGGGGCTACCCTGGACCTAACACTAACTGCCCTGACAGTTTTTACTTTTTCAACTGACACTGAATGCAGTGATCAGAAAATAAATGATCACTGCAATCAGTGACACTGTGACTGGGAGGGGGAAGGGGGGCGATCGGGGGGGGGGGGTGATCGGGGGGGTTTGTGTGCCTATGTGTGCCTACATGTTAGTGTAGTGTTGGTGCACACTTACTTTCACTCTTCTCCTCGTAGTCCGGTCAAAAAGACTGCCCCGAGGAGAATGACATCACTTCCTCCCTTCCTGTGTTTACTATACACAGTGGGGGAAGCTTCTCATTCGCCAGGAGCGATCGAGAGGGGATGGCCAGAAACCAACGACCATCCCCTCATCCCGGATTGCTCCTGAAGCGAAACAGACTGCCGCATCCAGCGGGAGGGGGTCCGATCGGACCCCCCCCCCTCTGGAAGGCAAGCACGTACATGTACAGGCTTGTGCCTGTACATGCCATTCTGATGACGTACATTGGCATGCGGCGGTCCTTAAGTGGTTAAATGAAATTGACTTAAAATGCTATATATCTTCTAGAATAGGGAGTTGCAAAAATAGAATAATGTATACTGTCAATTATGTAACAACACTCATTAGTAAATATTATCTAAATGTCATACCAGTCTCTTAGACTTATTTTACTTGTAAATCCTCAGGATATGCCCTTTAGAAAAAAGTAAAATCACACGAGAACTCAAACAGAATTAAACAGAATGGTGCAGATTCTTAAATAAAACTTTAACCACTTTAGTAATGCATCTTGGATTTTGCGTCAAAGTACACATACAAAACTGCAATCTTTTTCTGAGCTCCAAAAAATGCCTTATAGGAAGGAAGAGTAAAGCCATTATTTTCCTGTTCTATAAATGGTCCTTGTAGCTAAGTTAATGTGGCTACAATGTATACAGGCAGAGATGATATGGCTATATACCAGCATATATTGCCAGCTTGTATTCTGACAAAGAAGTGCTGGATTGGGAATAAAAAGAACATTTGGTTTATAAAGCACCCCCGTCCACATTTATGTACATGCCTGAACTTTGCTAAGCCCAGTGGAGCAATAATGTTTTTGAATTGGCACTTGTGTTCACTTAGTACTGTCTTAGGAGCTAAGCAAAGGATATATATAGGCTATAGTAAATTTCTCTGTTCTGTTTAATCAGGACTCATTATTAAACACAGAATAAAACAGCTTTATGCTTTAAGCCTAGTGCAAACATAAATCCTAGACACAGCTGTAAAACCTATTGATTGTAACTGAGCAATGATCTTTTCTTCCAAATTCTAAACACACACTAGGTCTCATGGATTAAATTTTAATTCAATATTGCCTAAAATATTGCCTAAAAACCACCGGTCAGATTCAAATTTTGTTCAACTGCCGTTTCCAGGCAATGCAGACTGTTTAAGACAATTCTATTTTTCAGACACCTCGTTTTACTAAAGGCAAATAGGCTGTTCACTTTTCAAGGGAAGTTGCACTTGGCAAAATAATTTGCTCCAGATCTTACTGAATAAGGTGATGTTCTGCCGACTTCCATCATTCAATCATATTCAGCAAGTATCCTGTCTTTTTTTTGTCCCTTGCACGTTATTAGATACTTTTCACAAAATTAAATTTTGCCACACTTACTGAGCTCTGGGACAAAATGCAACTTCTCTTAGCCTATTTGCCTTTATGAAATCAACTCCTTAATGCTTTTACTCAGATGCTAGTTGGAAAGTAAAATGTAGCCACCAAAATCAAGGCTTCATATTTCTTGCACTTGGAAGTAAAGTCGCTGTAGATCTGAGGGGGACATTCAAGGAAAATAAACAACAGCATTTTAGCTTGCACATGATTGGATGATAAAATCAGCAGAGCTTCCACTCATTTCAGATCTACCCCTTAGATTTAAAGCGACTGCACTTCCAAGTGCACTTTCAGTGCAAAGTGGATTTGCCTTTCATAAATAACCCCCGTTGCGTCTCAATAACACAGCATGAGAGTTTTGGAACACTTTGGCATTTTATCTGTTTATATTTGAGCACGGAGCACTTTGTTTGAAGAAAGGTCCATTATGGAATTAACTTTTTTCTTGGAGCACTTTATGCGTCTCTTTTCTAGCACGGACTTTGGATTTGATTTGTTTTATGTTTTTGTATATTGCCTCTATTTATTGGATGTATACTGTATATGCTGTGGATTAGGTGATAGCAATTGAGAGGTGTTTACTACCTTTGAGCAGCAGCTACAGATGAGATATACATTTGGTTTAGTCACATAGCACACCTTTTTTGATTGCATACAATCGGTGGTGTTTGATTGCTCAGTTCTCAGTGCAGAGCCAGATGCAGCATTGGATTGATGCTGCATCAACCTAGGTGAGTATACATTTATTCCCAACCTCATACTTTTCTTTTAAAGGTAACTATGCTGTTACATCTCAAAGGGAAATTTCATTTTTCAAGGGAATTTGCACAAGATGTTAGTGAATGTGGTGAAGTTTCACTGTGCAATGAATACCTACTCATATGCAAGGAAAAAAAAACAGCATTTTTCATTGCACATAATTGGATGATGGAAGTCAACAAATCTTTATGTTATTGGGGAGAAGTGAAGGTAATTCTCAAATTAGGGGAATCCCCCTATTAGTTGTCACAGGAATAGGTGTGCCATTGGAAGATTTACCATTATCTTTTTTCTGAATGATTGCTGTAAAATGTATGATTTCCCAGCACTTTCTGTCCCAGTGATGATGGTCACCAGGACATGCAGAAAGGGTGAATCTCACCAACACAAACAGCAAGCAAAGCTTAACAGGGCTTCTTACTGTTCTCTGCTTTATCTAAAACTAGAAAAAAAAATGTTTTAATTAGGCATACAATTGAACTTTAACAAACTCTGTTATATAGTATTTACATTTTAAATACAAAACTTCATTATGGAATTGAAGATTTGCAGTTGCTTCCCTGATTTTAGCCATTCTAGGCTTAGAGCCTGGAACAGGCAGCATTTTTCTGATATGGGGAAAACTCAGGTTCAAATGTAAAAATGTAAAATGTATATGACTTCAAGGCTCTAAGTGTTATCTCTAGCACTATGCATTAATAGCAAGTGCTTAAAGGTTAACTCTACTTTCCTGGGGAAAAAGATAACAAATAAAGAAAAAACAATATAGCGTATAAAAGTGCAACACAAGTCATATTGTAATTGAATGTTATTAAAAACAACCTTTCCTTTTCAATCTACAGTCACTGTAATTTATTGAAAATGCAATATTTTGTGTTACCACCATTATTTTCCAGTTCTGCCTTAACCCTCTTGGGCATGGAGTTACACCAGAGTTACACAGGTTGCCGCTAGAGTCCTCTTCCACTTCTCCATGATGACACCACAGAGCTGGTGGATGTTAGAGACCTCCTCCACCTTCTGTTTGAGGATGCTCCACAGATGCTCAATAGAGTTTAGCTCTGGAGACATGCTTGACCAGTCCATCATCTTTACCCTCAGCTTCTTTAGCAAGGCAGTGGTCATCTTTGAGGTGTGTTTGGGGTCGTTATCATGTAGGAATACTGCCCTGGGGCCCAGTCTGCAAAGGGAGGGGATCATGCTCTGTTTCAGTATGTCACAGTACATGTTGGCATTCATGGTTTCCTCAATGAACTGTAGCTCCCCAGTGCCAGCAGCACTAATGCAGCCCCAGACCATGACACTCTCACCACCATGCTTGACTGTAGGCAAGACACACTTGTCTTTGTACTCCTCATCTGGTTGCTGCCACACACTCTTGACACCATCTGAACCAAATACGTTTATCTTGGTCTCATCAGACCACAGTGCATGGTTCCAGTAGTCCATGTCCTCAGTCTGCTTTACTTCAGCAAACTGTTTGTGGACTTTCTTGTGCGTCATCTTTAGAAGAGGCTTCCTTCTGGAATGACAGCCATGCAGACCAATTTGAAGCAGTGTGTGGAGTATGGTCTGAGCACTGACCGACTGACCCCCACTCCTTCAACCTCTGCAGCAATGCTTGCAGCACTCATACATATATTTCCCAAAAACAACCTCTGGATATGACGCTGAGAATGTGCACTCAACTCAACCTTTTTGGTTGACCATGGCGAGGCCTGTTCTGAGTGGAACCTGTCCTGCTAAACTGGTGTATGGTTTTGGCCACCATTCTGCAGCTCAGTTTCAGGGTCTTGATAATCTTCTTATAGCCTAGGCCATCTTTATATAGAGTAACAATATATTTGTTTCAGATCCTCAGAGAGTTCTTTGCCATGAGGTGCCATGTTGAACTTCCAGTGACCAGTATGAGAGAGTGAGAGCGATAACACCAAATTTAACAAACCTGCTCCCCATTCCCACCTGAGAGCTTCTAACACTAACGAGTCACATGACATCGGAGAGGGAAAATAGCTAATTGGGCCCAATTTGGACATTTTCTCTTAAGGGTGTACTCAATTTTGCTGCCAGCAGTTTAGACATTAATGGTGTGTTGTGTTATTTTGAGGGGACAGCAAATTTACACTGTTATACAAGCTGCACACTCACTACTTTACATTGTAGCAAAGTGTAATTTCTTCAGTGTTGTCACATGAAAAAATATAATAAAATATTTACAAAAATACTGTAGATCACACAGTGGGGAATGTTTTTTCTCAACAAAAGCGGAGTTACTCTTTAAAGAAGAACTCCAGATTTTCCCTCCAAAAACAGATGCAATGTGCATGTAAATGAATCAAAACCCCAGTTTCAGATTATGTACAACTTACCTCCTTTAGCTGTATAAAGCAAGTTTCTGTGCCTGTGATGTCACTCCTTCTCCTGGTTAAATTTCAAATTTCTCTATCTTCCTGATTCATTCATTTTCTAGTCTTGATACTACATGTCCTATAATCCTTTGAGTCTCTGTAGTTTCAGGGCGGCCTATGGGAGTCTCCTGTATCAGTTCTGGGAGTGATGTGGGTAGGTCCTTGGGTTACTGTGGGTGATTCTGGGCCTACTTGTGGGCGGTGAAAGGAGTGTATTTGAATTCTGCTCTTACCAATCACTCCATTCCTCTCTGCAGTGAACAGAATGCTATACAGCAGGAAGTGTAACCTTACAAACCATCTCTTGGACAAGGAATATGCTATTCTTGCTATAAAGGGCACACAAATATAAGACTGATCACACAATCATGGTTTCCTGCTCTGATATCATTCTTTTTAATATAGATAAAGTAAGTTGTATTTGTTGAAAACATGACTTGTAATGTGTATATAGTGTTTGCACACACAAAACTAAATTTAGTCAAATACAAATCTTTGGTTGTAAAAAACACACTAAAATTATTGTGAGCAGAAATGCCCACTCCTTCTATACACATAATGTGCATGGGGCCTTAGATACAAGAGATCACCTACTATACTAGAATCATTGCAGTCTTAGCCCTTGTACACACGGTCGGACATTCCGACAATCAAATCCGTTGGATTTTGTCCGACGGATTTTGTCCTAAACTGTTGCATACACACGGTCGGACAAAGTTGTCGAAAAATCCGACTGTACATAACGTGATGATGTTATTTCGTTACGACGGGACTACGTTCAGGCTAGTAGCCAATAGCTTTGGTCTAGGAATTTGATCTGAGCATGCTTGGCACTTTGTCCATCGGAATAGGCTACACATGATCGGAGTATGTCCGATCGGAGCATGTTGTCGGAAAATTTTATAGATACGTTGGAAAACAGTCCGATGGAGACCACACACAGTTGGATTATCCGACAATACGGTCCGATCGGACACATTCCGTCGGAATCTCCGACAGTGTGTACAAGGGCTTAGGGCTTGATAAAAATTAATGGTGTAAAAATGCAGCACAACCACAAGGTGTTACCGACCCACCCAACTGCTCTCTCTTTAGCTAAAGGGGCAGTGGCTAGAGGTGAACACATGCCATGACTGCGATACTTTGCTGCATGGCTGTGGTGGGAACTATACCTCCTGTTGTGCTTGGTGAGCACTACTGCCTGTCAGACACAATGCAATTGACCACAATGTGCATGTTTGCAGTGCTGTATTGCAGCATTTAGGGAGTTAAAATAGGTGATGAGGAGGTGATACAACTACTTCCCACTGGTCAGTATATTTAACTGGGCAGGAATGAATTCTTATGCCCTGTACACATGGTCGGACATTCCGACTACAAAATACATCTGATTTTTTCCGACGGATTTTGGCCCAAACTTGTCTTGCATACACACGGTCGCACAAAGTTGTTGGAAAATCTGAACGTTCAGAACAAGGTGACGTACAATGCATACAATGGGACTATAAAGAGGGCAGTAGCCAATAGCTTTCATCTCGTAATTTATTCTGAGCATGCGTGGCACTTTGTCCATCGGAATTGTCTACACACAATCGAAATTTAAACAATCGGATTTTGTTGTCGGAAAAAATTTAGATCCTGCTCTCAAACTTTGTATTTTTCGGCAGAAAGTCTGACCGTGTGTACAGGGCATAATTGTGATTCAATCAATCCTGTCCAGCAGCAGCACAGCTAGCTATCAGAGCAGACTGTGTATGAAGGGGTTTGTTTCTTGTATAATGTTGTGATCTGTGAGGCGGGATTTGGGAGGTTTAGACTCTTACTGTAGCTGTGACTGGGTGGGACTGAATGCTAATTAGGATGTATTCAACCATCCCACCCACCATAAGAGCTGTGAAGGAAGTTACATCATTTGTTTGCACAGTCTCAAAGACTATAGAGGGTTGTATTTTAGGCTAGAGATGCAGCAGGAAGTGACTGTGGAAGGGACTCTGGAAGGCTATACAGAATATCACATGGTACAAAGCCACAACTAAACCCAGAATATCAGGGGATCTGCAGACAACGGAGCAACATGGTATTGATCTATGCTAGGACTGATCATTCCATTCAGTTCTAGTGAAAAGCAAGCTGGAGTTCAGCTTTAAAGGTGTTGTAAACACTTTACAACACTTTTGACTACAGGTAAGCCTTATTTTAGGCTGTAGCTACCCAGGATATCTCCTAAACCTGCACAATTTAGGAGATATCCCCTGTATCAGCATGTGCCAATGTCATTGGCACATGCGCACTAAATCAATGGCACGTCCGTCTTGCAAGATTTTTTTGGGGGGGGGGGGGGTAGAACCACTTTAAAGTGGTTTTGGAACATAAGAAAATGCTTGCCTGTCCCTGTCTTTTACAACTGGATCAGGAATCACGGCAGACATCCATTGGCTGAGCTATGTTAGGGACAAGTTGGTCAACCAGGATGCTACTGTTTTTTCCCATGAAAGGCCAGATTCAGAAATGTCTGTGAAGCTCTCAACGTCTCCTCTGCATTAGTATAGCACAATCATCTCCTTAGAAAGATAATTTTTTTGCCAGACTGTGCATTATCCAGAGACTAAACCATTAATATGTGTGGGTATTTTTGGTATGTACAGTTCTTAACCCTCCTTGTCAATATTCACAAGCATCTACCCCAGCTATTTATACATTTCATTGTTCGACTCATTGAACCCTGACTTGCTGATTACATTAGCTAATCAGAAGGGACATGGTTAAATTTCTTGAAGCTGAATTTCAATTTTTTAAATCTGAAAGGACAACACCTCCCTTTCAATCTCCATAACTTAGTGAACACGTCTCAATATGAAATATAGTTGATAGCTTCAGCTTTCATATGGTTACTTACAAAAGCTGGAATTTAGATTTAATGCACATAAGAAGAAAAACAAAATGCTGCTTGTAACAACCGATTAAATTATTGCTTAATGCTGCAAAAATTGCTGCCACTGCAGTTTAGAAACATTAACAACACAGTGATTTAGGAATGGTTTTCTATTGCATTTATCTCAAGGTTTTATCGCACAAGATTTCCATCACTGCCTTTGAGGAACATGAAAAATATTATGATAAATGTATTTCTTGCAATCAAATCTGGTCTATTATTGGGCAAAGTTTCATCTACCGATTAATGCAATATATTAACTGAAATGACTGTATCATTATACAATAAATAGTGCTGATAAATATTATGTCAATGTAACAGTAACTCTATATTAGAAGATTAATACCACAGGCTGCTGCACATAGTTTATCTAGCCCTATTTACCCAGATCCTTGCATAAGCCTATGATTACTTCATTCACTGCATTATATATTTTTCTGTGACAGCTTGTAAATTCCTGTCCAGGTTTGAAGAGAGGACGTGGGCATTTTGGCAGATGCTCATAGAATATCTTGGCTATTTTATAGAAAACTACACTTAAAATTGAGAGTCTTCTTCCTTGGAGAATACCACTGAAAGAGCGCATTGAGTTTGATAGACAAACCTATCTGCAAATGTGTCCTTTACAAATGGGACACTAGTCAGCAGCACCATACAGTACAGTCTATGTGACACTTAATAAGCACATTACAGAGATAGATCACTAAATCAATGAATAAAGCTACAGGGTTGGATTGGGAAGGTGTATCTATGTGGGTCTGTAATGGGAGGATTGCCTGGGGGTGTACTGGAAGTCTCTGTACTAAAGGGGGTAAGCTGGGAGAAGGGGTCAGTGCTGACAGAGGTTTTGGGCTCTGGGGGGAAATCTGTACTGGGTGGGGAATTGGTGCAGTTGTGGCAGATCTGTACTGTGAGGGATATGGGATTGCCAGAGGGAGACTTGTAATGGGTAATTTTTAGGAAATGTTTAGTTGTACTCTGTACACTAGCCTGTGCATTACATGTTCTGAACCCTGCGTTTTTTGTGTCACGTAGTCCAAATCTGTGCACTGTGTGCTATGCACACGTGCACTCTGACTCTGTGTATCACACACTCCTGACCATTGCACACTACATTACATAGAAAAAGAAACAGCTACGCTTGTCCTAAATGAAAAAAAAACCCGCTGCTGAACACTATACCTTTGATACAAGGTACATATAAACAAATAAACAAGTGCAGAGCATAAATCAAACTCTGTGACTAAACAAAATTACTAAAAGGCAATCCCATGATGGGAGACATTAATAAACATATAAATAATGTCCCTAAAAGTCCAGAAAGCACACAGTGAAATAAACTTAGGCCCTGATGACATCATTTCTGATTAAACACGTAGGGCGGAGCTATGCACACATGCTACTGAGCATGTGTGATTGACGATCGCCCATTTTGGTTACTAGAAACAGATTTATTTTCATCATTGGCGTTTTTAAATGCTGTTCACAGTCGACATTAATGTAAGCGCAATACCTTTTACTAAAATTGCATGTTTTACAAGACTTCACTATGTAGACCCTTTATCTTGCATATCTTATGACCCATTGATTGTGGGTGAGGACTCGTTGGATTGTCTTTCAAGAGTGGATGTCCATGCTCCTGCCAAAGGATCTATCCTCATCATTTGATTGAGCATTTTTTGACTGCCCTGTACAAGGGGTTCACTGGCACTCTGGTAAGCCTCTGGATATTTCCTCGGTGTCACATTGGCTATCCCTGGACTCAGTGGCGGTTGGTGCTCAATAATTTGGGGGACAGCGAACTAACACCACCCCTCCCCCCCACAGGAGATGGACGGCAGTGATCACCACTGTCCTAAGACTCCCTGGCCAATTCGGGCTTCCTGATTGGCTGGGACAAGAATGAGGAAAACGATAGCGAATATTAATTCACTATTGTCACACAAGTGGATGGGCTTGGGGCGATACCCTCCAGCCTCGGAGCTACGGACACCACTGGAGTGGCCGGGGATGGTCTCCTCACTGCTGCCCAGCCCAGAACCAAGGGAACATCCAGTACAGCTGAAGAGAACAAAATTTTAACCAAATGCCTGATTACCATTGCCAAAATGTGAGTGTATTTTAAAGCAAATCAAAGCTCTTTTTAATTAATTTATTACACTTGGAGCGACGCTGCTTTTTTTATCCTCTCCTTTTACAGCCTGGAGCAGCTCTGTGACATCAGCTGCCAGCAGCTAATCCTGGGTCACAGGAGAGCAAAAGTAAGTGCACTCCTTGGAACCAGAAGAGAAGTATGACCATACTTCTCTTTAAAGCACACCCATATATAATTATGCCCACCTTCCATTGATCTCATCCACTTTTAGTATGTTCTGTGTATACAGTGAGTAGTCAACAGATGTTAGAGTACTCAGCAGAAAGATCAGTGTAAAATAATGTTTTATGCTAAATGCATTTTCAGTGTGTTGTTTTTTCACTGTATTCTGTGCAAGAGCCTTTGGGTTTACCAATGTATCTTTAAAGAAGATGTATAGGGGGTTAATAAAAAAAAACAACAACATACATGCTTATCTCAATGCTGCAGTATTGCTGTGATGCCAAAGCTATCCCCCACTGGCTCTAAGACTGAGAACGATTGCATGACCACTGATTGAAGTTCTCAGTTTTTCGGTGGGAAAAAGTTCTGATCAGAAATTCCGATCCTCTGTGCAAATTCTGATGTGCAAATTCCAATGCATGCTCAGAAACAATTCAATGCATGCTCGGAAGCATTGAACTTTATTTTCACGGCTCGTCGAGAACTTTTGTGTATGCAAGACAGCTTGAGTGAAATCCCGTCGGAATTCCGTCTGGAAAACCATCAGAGCTTTTTCCGACCATAATTCCGATCATGTGTAGGGGGCTTTAGTCACCGTTATCCACTCTGTTGCTCCAGTGCTCACTGAAGTGTTGGACAAGAGAGGAGGCGGGCACACCTATCTATTTTTGAAATGGTTGGTTTGTAGATGCCTTTAGGTGTATAGTGGTTAGTTGGATGTACACCATCATCTGACCATGTTCAGTCATCACACGTGGTGGACAGATCCATAAACACATAGGATTAAATAGGATAAGAATTTATGTTTGAACCTATATAGAGAGAAAGTGCAAATAATAAACCATAGAGCTAAATATTAAAGTGTATCTAAAGTAAAATTCATTTTTGTTTGGATAAAGCTGGGAAGTTTTAAAACCGCTGTCTTTTTTTTTTTTACAATCTATTTGCCTATTGGGAAGATTTAGCTACTCTGTTTGTCCTGGTCTATTGTCAACAAGGTGAAATGTGATATGAAATACAAACTATTACATTTCCAAATTCAATAGGAATAGTAGAGCAATTTTCCAATAGGGAAATCTGCTACAGTGACAATTATCCTAAAGGGAACCTTTAGTAAAATTTTCTCTCACCTCCTGTTATGTCGCTGGGATAGAAAGTAAAAGAAAATCTCTTAAATAGAGCAAAGACAGTAATAAGAAAACAAATGTCAGATTAGCCATTACCTACTAAAGCCAAACAAAGTAAGAGTTTGGTTTTACGTATACTGTAAAATAGGGGTGCCCAACTGCTGGACCTGTGATGTGGCCCGCCACCTCCTACTCTGGGATTGTGGGTTGACAAGCCCAGAGAGCAGGTTCCTGACCCGCCATCTCCCATCTATATTTCAGCACATAATTGAGTTTGTCTTAAATACAAACTTGTTAATTAATTAACCCCTGACCCTGCCTTCTTCCATAGCCCATTAAACTAACCTACATAGATCTCCCCAGAACAGGACATTCTGCTTCTGCAGTATGGGTAAATCACATTCAAGTTTAGGGGACATCAGTGCACAGGAGAAAGCACGTCGGCACTAGTTTACTGAATAACACGAGAGGCCATCACTCTCAAACAAAGGTAAATGTGGGCCCGCAGGAGCAGAGCGGGGATGGTTTCATGGGTTGGTGGAAGGTTAGATAATTAGGAAACTAGTCTGATAAAGCTGAACTGCAGGCACAAAAACCTTTATTGAAATAAATGTCTCAATAGCCACAATTGATATAAACCCACTTTATGGCATCAAATATCTTTGCAAACCCAGACATGTAAAAATGATGGTGACACCATAGGCTTCCTTAAAGGAATATCATTAACAGTTTCCTATAATAATGATGATAAATAGAAAGGGTCAAGGGATATGAGCACCACAGGTGTTTAACCACTACAATACAGGGCACTTTCACCCCCTTCCTTCCCAGCCCAATTTTCAGCTTTCATCGCTCTCGCGCTTTCAGTGACAATTGCGCGGTCATGCTACACTGTACCCAAATGAAATTTTTATCATTTTGTTCGCACAAATAGAGCTTTATTTTGGTGGTATTTATTCACGACTCCGTTTTTTTTTTTTTTGCGATATAAGCACAAAAAAGCAGAAATTTGGAAAAAAAAACAATATTTTCTTTTTTCTATTTTAAAAGAAATCCAATAAAATCAAATGTCATAAATTTAAGCCAAAATGTATTCTGCTACATGTTTTTGGTAAAAAAATTCTGTTAAGTGTATAATAATTGGTTTGTGTGATCACGGACATATGTACGCAAATGATTATGTACATATGTGTGCAGGTGATCACGTATATATGTGTTCAGATAATCATTGGAACATGTGATTTTAGTGGGACATATGTGGGGGACATGTTTTTATTATTAGGGACATGTGTTTTTATTATTTGGAGACATGTATGTTTTGGGGACATGTGTGTTATGGGGACATATGTGGGGACTGTGTTTACACTGTGTGGTGTGTTGTGTACTACACTAGACTGGTGATCAGTGAGTAAAAAGCTGTAAAAAAAAGCTCATACTCACTGATCATCAGCCGGCTGCAGCGATCTGCTCTCCTCTCCTCAGCGATGACTTCTGTGTGAGGAGAGGAGGAGCCGATTGCCTAGCAACTGGCTGTTTGTTTACATCACATGACGGCCGTGATTGGACACGGCCGTCATGTGATCAGGAGGGCCAATCAGAGAGCCCTCCTGCCGATCTGAGATGCGCCGTGTCCGGGTGACACGGGCGCATCGGGATCGCGCCGCTGCATGGGCACGCGCGCGCGCGATCCCGCTCCTTCTGATGGACGTTCCTGAACGTCCTATCAGAAGTAGACGGCTCCCACCCGGCCGTATATGTGCATTGGCCAGGTGGGAAGTGGTTAAATAGTTCAATAAATCTTTAATTGCCACAGTAAAAAGTCCCAGTAGTAATAAATGTGTTTTGGTGGCCCTTCATCAGGCCTGAGAGGTAAAACACTTAAATATTTGTTGATAGGCAGTCACTGGGGATCACAGGAAACATTAAGGTGACTGGGATGCCAGGGGCACACAGAGTTTCAGCAAACGCTGGAGACAAGGAGATGCGCAGATAAGACAGAGGATGCTTGGAATCAAGAATGCTGAGGGTCACAGGGAGTTACAGAGGTACACTGGGAACACTGAATAAGTTGAAGGTAGGAAAGTTGAGGATCACGGAGGCACTGAGGAACACATGAGACACTACATCAACTGAGATGTCAGAGGCACATGAAGACTCAGCAGATACTTGGAGCCACAGCGGGCATGGCAGCTAGCATGTTGATGTGTTGTTCAGAAGCTGAGCAACATGTGCGCTAGCCCTTTAAAGAAGCGGCTGAGCTGTGAATGGTGTAGAAAGCTGGTGGCAGCACGCTGGAATAAAAAGCTGGCGCTGAAACGTGGAGTAGTTTAGTGTGACAAAAATAAACTGTGTGATGACAGAGAAATGTTTGCAGAAAATGTTTATTACTGGTTTTCTGCATGGGTCCAGAACAAATACACAAAGCAGACCAAGACTCAAGTAGAAATACACATACCTCTTGTATTTATACAATATTTTTTTATCCCAGAGTTCAGCTTTAAAACTGTGAAATGCAAATGTTAATTTATGGCAACAGACTTATATTGATATACGTATGCATCTGGCAGCAAACTATTTTGTTTTTGTCTTTTAAAAGTCTTACTGAAATACAGCTTGAAAAACTGATGCAATTTATGTATAGTTATTATGGATGTACATGCCCAGCTCTTGGAGAGTGTAGTCCCTGTAAGCAATAGAAATGAGATACAAAAGTAGAAAACATGTTTGCAAGAGTATGATAAGATATACAAATAAAGGAGTTCTTAAAATCTTTGGTATTTGCATTGTCAATAGCTATAACATATGGCAGATCAACAATATATTTCTTTGAAGGTTCCGTTGTTGGAAAAGCATGTTGTTTTTGTGAAGATTTATCATCAAAGGTAGAGCTTTCAATGATTTAAACCACTCCCAAACTTGCATGTAAGCACTTTTCTGTCCACTTTTATTTAGAAAAGTTTCTGACAGCAAGTTCCTACACATCACAACACATCACATCAATAGATAGGACAAAAGAAGGCTGGGCGGACGCACTCCTGTGCAATCTCTTTATTTGAAATACACGGATATATAGTGGCGAACTACAGGTACAACATACGCGTTTCACACCAGTTTGGGGTGCTTACTCATAGCTCAAAAAACAGGTGCATATGGACAGGCAACAAAAAAGGATGGTCATCAATTTAACATCTATTAGCAACCAATTACATTTTATTTGAATGTCTTCCTTGCCAAAATGTAACCCTGTTACATCCATCCACTGTAGATGTTGTCTAATGAAAACATTTTAATAGATGGGCAATTGAAGACTAATCCTTCTATGAATGTTACAACAAATATCATTTAAAATACTAACTGATTAGCTGTCAAAAACTTCTCATGTATTATTGAATAGCTTTATTTTTAAAACATCATTGTATTTGTAACAGGATTTTACAACACCTAAAATGTTTTTAATTATAGACCGTTGGATGGCAACTTGCATTATAATAAACCTATAAAAAAAACTTTCTGGAAAATAGAAAAAATACAGAAAAGCCTAGAAAAAACGTAGGACACATATTCCTTATAGATGTGTATTAATGCATAAACCAAGCAGCAGAAATAAAAACTATACAGAAGATCTCTACATTATAATGCCCTGATCACACGGTCGGAAATTCCGATGGAAACGGTCCGATTGGATTATGTTGTCGGAAAATCCGATTGTGTGTGGGCTCTATCGGACTTTTTCCATCGGAAATTCGGATGGAAAAAGTTTGAGCACTGGATCTAAAATTTTCCAACAACAAAATCCGATCTGACTTTTTCTGATCGTTTGTAAAGAATTTCGACGGATAAAGTGCCATGCATGCTCAGAATAAATTACGAGATGAAAGCTATTGGTTACTGGCCTCTCTGTAGTTCTTTTCGTACGCAACGAACGTCACCTCGCTGAGAACGATTGGATTTTCCAACAACTTTGTCTGACCTTGTGTATGCAACACAAGGTTCGACCAAAATCCGTCAGAAAAAATCTGATGGATTTTGTGGTCGGAATGTCCAACCGTGTGTACAGGGCATTAGACTCTTACCAATTATATTAATTATATTATCTTTGTTTTATAGTATTTTTTTTCATTTGCATGGGTACAAAAACACTACAAATAAATAAATAAAAATGTTAAAAAATGTGCATATATATATATATATATATATATATATATATATATATATATATATATATATGCACAAAAATGTTCTGGAATATATATATTAAATAAATAAATTAAAATTAAATTGAGCAGTTGACACACAAACGTATTATCGGCTGAATTATGGTACCTGATAAAACTACAATATGTAAACTCTCCATTTTATCCAAGCGACTAGCCCTCAGTTATTTTGGTTCTATTTATAATTTTAATTTGTTCTAACATTAATTTTAGTATTCATTTTAATCACTATTTTAAACACCAATATAACTGAAGGCAAATCCACTTTGCATCACAAGTGCACTTGGCAAATCCACTTGCATCACAAGTGCAGTCACTTTAGATCTGAGGGGGACATGCAGGGAAAATTAAAAAACTGCTTTTTTGCTTGTACATGATTGGATGATAAAATCAGCTTAGGTTGCCCTCATTTCACATCTTCCCCTCAGATCTAAAGCGACCGCACTTCCAAGTGCACTTGCAGTACACTTGTAGTGCAAAGTGGGTTTACCTTTAGTAAATCAACCCCAAAGTGCATGAGTGCAAATATATTGGTTAAAACAGATCACAAATCACGGCTAATGGCGTTACTCCACCAAACTATTACTAACCTTTAAAATAGTGTAACATTTACATTATATATAACTATACTCTATTTTTATTTTCATTGTTATAGTTATTTTATTTCTTAGCTGAGATAATAATGGCTAGTGAATTAATAACCAACTACACATTCTTATGTCTTTATTATAATGAGGAAAAAAATTCAATTAATTATTCAATTAGCATCCATAACTTCAGTGGAAATGATTTTACTTTATCAAATTGGAACACCACTATTTATCTAGAAAGGCCAAATGTGAGATATTAATTATTCGTAAAAATGTGTTATGTCCCACTCATGGTTAAGGCCAAGAGGTTTTCTGCTATTAAAATAAAAAATCCAGAATACGTATTTTTTACATAATAGTCTAAATCTATCTCCCCCCTCTTTAGGACGATAACATTTTCAACTCCTTGTGTATATAAACTGGTTACATCCTTGTTGTGTTGTTCATTCCAGTGTTTAGCCACATTTGTCACATGGTTCTTTTGTATATCATATAGATGATCATGTAAATGATCTTTTAATCTGTGAATTGTGTGACTGACATACTGAATCATACACAAATCACATGTAATAATGTATACTAAATACTTAGTTTTACAAATAAATTACTTAATTCTAACATCCTTGTTAGTAGCCATGGAGTGAATAAGTTCACCTCTCCTAATATGTGTACAACATGATCATGTGCTATCCACACTGGAAGGAACCCCTTAAATTGCAACCAATGCGGGTAACAATGTGTACTTGTATATAAACTTGGAGATAAAGTTTGGCCTAACGTGGGGGCCCTACGTTTTAATGCCCTTCGATAAAATCTGTGCATAGATAGGGTCATTGAAGAGGACAGGGAGACATTTCCTAACCGTGGATTCAACTTTGTTAAACTCTAAACTAAAAGGTGTAGAGAAAACTGTGACATTGCCAGGAGTCAATTTCTTTTTCTTATCGGAAGAGGTTGTTCTATTACTCAGCAACGCATTTCTTTTTTGTATTGTTAGCAATGTTAATGGCTCTATTTAAAGTAGATTCCCGGTATCCACTATTTTTAAAATGCTCTTTCATAGGCAACGATTCCATATGGAAATTTTGATGATCGCTACATATTCGCCTGAGTCTTAAAAACTGACCCACTGATATACCTTTAATAGTATGCTTGGGATGGCTAGAATCTGCCATCCCAAGCAGTTTTTCAGCCTCATGGCTTACTTTGGCCCACTTAGACCTTCAGTCTGTCTTTCACAGACACATGCAACTTATCTTCCTGGCCATTGTATTTTCTCATTAGGGGTATACAAGTTTTCTGCCTCTTGTAGCACTGCCTTTCCCTGTTCTGGTGTTCCACACTCTCATCAAACAGCATTCAAGATCAAAAGGCTCTCCTTGAGGCTGGGCACACACCCACACAGCTGCTTCATGCAGGGATCTCTCCTGAGGATGTAGGAGCCCTGGCTGCCAGACTGATTGCCCTTTTGTGGGGAAAATAATCACCTAACAATCAAATGACAGGTCATATGGTAAACCATACTCATCCATGGCATAATACGCAGCTTTACACAGTGACATGACATTCGACTATCACACACTATGATTCTTTATTGTTATCACTCAGCAGAAAAGTATGCAGTTAACAGGGAAATACCATAAAGGCAGCTCTATTGCTATATTAGTTCAATATTTTACTTATAGATATTCTGTATGGATCAAAAGTAGGCAATGTGAATGACTGGGTCATAAAAGCCAGGCTAATCTACTCTGTACATGAAAAACATGTGCTTATCCAATATATAAAGCTGCAATGATTATCTCCTGTGTTAACAATAAAAATAAAATGGAAAAACAAATGTTCTTTGTGCTGATTATTAATGAATTGTACTATTTAGTGATCAAAAATGAACCCCTTGCCCTGCATTGGGCTTTGTGTGTGTGTGTGTGTGTGTGTGTATATATATATATATCTTTCTTTTTCTGGGAGGAGCGCGCCACACAGCACACTGCCAGCACAGAAACTGGGGTCTCACCAAGAGCCCCGGGTCCTGTACTAATGATCGGGACCCGCAACTCCTGATTTCGGGTCATCTGATCGCTGTGGTAGCCTCTGATTGGCTACAAAAGCGATCAGTCACTGTGAAGCCTGCCCCTGTGTTTGTATCTTATAAATGGAGAGGAAAGATACATTGGGGGTTATTTACCGAGGGCAAATCCACTTGGAAGTGCAGTCGCTCTAAATCTAACGGGTGGATCTGAAAGGAGTGGAAGCACTGCTGATTTATCATCCAATCATGTGCAAGCTAAAATGTTGTTTTTTATTTTCCTTGCATGTCCCCCTCAGATCTACAGCGACTGCACTTTCAAGTGCACTTGCAGTGCAAAGTTAGTGTCAGTTAGTGTCAGTGTCAATGTGTTTTAGGAAGGACATAAAAAAGCATTACTACAGTTATTCTTTGGTGGTAGGTTATGGTAGTAACAATAAATACTGTATACAGGTAAATTTAAAAAAAAATAAGTATTTTTTACTATTTTTGGTCCAATTTTCCTTTAATAATAAAGAAAAAAAACAAAAGCAGGAGATATCCATTACCATTTACCACCAATGAAAGCCCAATTTGTCCTGGAAAAAAAAAACAAGGTATAATCCACCGGGATGCACAAAGTAGTTGTGATGATATGTACAGTTTTACTTACAAATGACAAAGTATCAAAATTGTGCTTAGGCATTAATATTTGTTTTACCCTTAGGCGTAAGGGGTTACATATAGTTACATAGAAGATGAGGTCGAAAAAAGACCATCACGTCTAACCTATGTGTGTGATTATATGTAAGTATTACCTTGTATATCCCTGTGTGTTGTGGTTGTTCAGGTGCTTATCTAATAGTTTCTTGAAACTTTCGATGCTCGCCGCTGAGACCACTGCCTGTGGAAGAAGTAAAGTAAAGTAAAGTGAAGTAAAGAACCCTCTATGTAGTTTAGGGTTAAACCTCTTTTCTTCTAATTTTAATGAGTGGCCACGTGTCTTGTTAAACTCCCTTCAGCAAAAAAGTTTTATAATTTTTTTGGTCACCAGTATAGTATTTGTAAATTGAAATCATATCCCCTCTCAAGCGTCTCTTCTCCAGAGAGAATAAGTTCAGTGCTCGCAACCTTTCCTCATAACTAATATCCTCCAGACCCTTTATTAGCTTTGTTGCCCTTCTTTGTACTCGCTCCATTTCCAGTACATCCTTCCTGAGGACTGGTGCCCAGAACTGGACAGCATACTCCAGGTGCAGCCGGACCAGAGTCTTGTAGAGTGGGAGAATTATCGTTTTATCTCTGGAATTAATCCTCATTTTAATGCATGCCAATATTCTGTTTGCTTTGTTAGCAGCAGCTTGGCATTGCATGCCATTGCTGAGCCTATCATCTATTAAGACACCCAGGTCTTTTTCCATCCTAGATTGCCCCAGAGGTTTTTCCCCTAGCAAGTACCTTGCATTCATATGTTTAGCACCCAAGTGCATTCCTTTACACTTTTCAACATTAAACCTTATTTGCCATGTAGTTGCCCACCCCATTATTTTATTAAGGTCTTCTTGTAAGGTTTCCACAGCCCGCGCAGAAGTTATTGCCCTGCTTAATTTTGTATCATCTGCAAATATTGAGATTGAGCTGTTTATTCCATCCTCTGTATCGTCTATGAATAAATTTAACAGAATTGGTCCCAGGTCAAATCCTTGGGGGACCCCACTTACCACACCAGACCATTCAGAGTACTCTCCATGTATAACCACCCTTTAGACTCACCCCTGTAACCAGTTTTAAATCTAGGTACTCACCCAAGGTCCATGCTGACAGACCTCAGTTTGTAAAAAAAACTTTTGTGGGGAACTGTATTAACCACTTGCCGACTGCCCGCAGAATGGCTCCCCTGCATGACTCGCCGTAGCTGTATGGCAGCCACTTTAAGGGGTATAGGGGGCGCACGCCCACCCGCCACATCCCAGAGGAGCCAATGTGCGTGCCCATCAGCCGCGATGTCCACGGGGCACCTGCGATTGCTCCTGGCAGAGCTAGAATGGGGATGTGTGTGCGTAAACACACAAATCCAAGTTCTGGCAGGGGAGAGGAGACAGATTGTGTGTTCCTAGTATATGGGAACAACGATCGGTCTCCTCCCCCAGGCAGTCCCATCCCCCCTACAGTTAGAACATGCTGAGGGAACACAATAAAACCCTTGATCGCCCCCTAGTATTAACCATTTCCCTGCCAGTGACATTTATACAGTAATCCGTGGCTATTTTTAGCTCTGATCTCTGTATAAATGTCAGTGGTCCCAAAAAAGTGTCAAAGGTGTCCAATCTGTCTGCCGCAATGTCACAGTCCCAATAAAAATCACAGATCGCTGACATTACTAGTAAAAAAATAAAAATAATAAAAATGCCATAAATCTATCGCCTATTTTGTAGACACTATAACTTTTGCGCAAACCAATCAATATACGCTTATTGTGAATAAAAATGCCATAAATCTATACCCTAATTTGTAGACTCTATAACATTTGCGCAAACCATTCAATATACACTTATTGTGATTTTTTTTACCAAAAATATGTAGCGGTCTAAACTGAGGAAAACATCTGGTTTTTTTTTTTTTTTACATTTGGGATGTTTATTATAGCAAAAAGTAAAAAATATTGTGTTTTTTTCAAAATCGTCGGTCTTTTTTTGTTTATAACGCAAAAAATAAAAATCTCAGAGGTGATCAAATACCACCAAAAGAAAGCTCTATTTATGGGGAAAAAAATGACATAAATTTTGTTTGGGTACAGCATTGCATGACCGCACAATTGTCAGTTAAAGCTGTATCTCAAAAAATGGCCCAGTCAGGAAGGGGGTAAATTCTGAAGTAGTTACCCTTCCTGGCGGTATTCCTGAGTCTGGCTCAGGGTGGAATTTCAGAACCAAAAGCGGTAACCCCAAGCCAGACTCGGGATTGCATCGCAGGATCCAGGAACAGCTTACTTACCTTGTCCCCTGGATCCTGCGATGTCTCCCCGCAGTGTGAGCGGCTCGTCCTCCACTCGATTCATCGCAGAGCCGTGCTCCGTTCCCTGCGAGCGTTGTGATGTACGGGGACGGAGAACGCCTCCAAATTCAAAAAGTGAAACACACACAATACATACAGTACACTGTAATCATACAGATTACATTGCTTATTATTATTTCACATCCCTTTTGTCCCTAGTGGTTTGTCCAGTGCCCTGCATATAGTTTTATATTATAAATACTGTTCTTTCTACCTGGAAACAGGAGATTGTCCATAGCAACCAAAACTGTCCCTTTACATCAAAAGTGGTTTTAGGCCAGCTAGAAAACAGCGATAATAAATTAGAATTAAAAGATAGTGATTTGTGGGGAGATCTGTCATCAAACACTGAAATTAATGACAGTGACAATTCTGCAACTGAGCAAATTTCAGTGTTTTTCATTTTATTACATTATGCTGGGACTGTGACATCATAAGGGGGCTGGGTCACCATGTGACATCACCCGGTGACGCCGCCCCTTGTCCCTATATAAGTCGCCGCACAACGTGTCCCTGCCATTGTGGCCAGAGAGAGCACTGTGTCAACATCGCAAGGAAGAAGAAGAAGAGAAGAAGGCGGCGGTGACAGAAGACTGGGCCAACGCTAGTAAAAGAGCTATAAGAAGATAGCGGAGGCCCTGGCAGAAGAACCGAAGAGCGGGACAAGACCCCAGAAGAGAGGGACAAGACCCCGAAGTCAGAATAAGATCCCCGGAATGTGGCGGCAGCGACGACGACAAAGAAGAAAGCCGGACTCCTCCACTAGTAAAAGAGCTAGCAGAAGATAGCGGAGGAGTCTGGTGAGAAGACCCCCCCAAGATGGAAGAAGACCACCGGAGTTGTCTAATAAATGTACCCCATACTTATTCACATAGGGTGGGGGGCCGGTATCTGGGGGCCCCCTTATTAAAGGGGGCTCCCGGATTCCGATAAGCCTCCCGCCCGCAGACCCCGACAACCAACGGCCAGGGTCGTTGGGAAGAGGCCCTTGTCCTCATCAACAGGGCCCTCCTTTCCCCAAAGCATCCCCCCATGTTGAGGGCACGCGGCCTGGTACGGCTCAGGAGGGGGGCGCTTGCTCGTCCCCACCCCCTTTCCTGACCGGCCAGCCTGTGTGCTCAGATAAGGGACTGCTATGGACTTTGGGGGGACCCCCACGCCGTTTTTTCGGCGTAGGGGTTCCCCTTTAAATCCATACCAGGCGACAGGGCTAGCTAGGTGTCAATCTTCGCTAGTCCCGGCTACCTGGAGCTACGTTCAAAATTAACTGACTTTTCTCCATGTGTGGGTAAGTCCATTCATTTCAAAAGTCCTGCCAGAACTCCCACCATAGTCTGCCGGGTTGTCCGCCGGACCTAGCCCGCCGGAAAAGTCCAGTCGTGTGTGGGCAGGTCCGCTCATTCAGAAAGTCCGGCGGACCTCAGCTGCAAAGTCTGGCGGTTTGTCCGCCGGATTAAGTCCGAATGTGTGTACGCGGCATAAGAATTACAGGCCTACAATATAAAACGCCAAATTTCCATGCTTCAGCACCAAAAATCTGAAATAATCATACCGCCAGGGAGGTTAAATGCCTTTGCAAAATCCAGATACACCACATTGACAGGCCTTTCTTTATCTAGATGGCAGCTCACTTCTTCATATAATGTTAATAGATTGGCCTGGCAAGAAACAGTTCTTCGTGAATCCATGCTGATTATCACTAATACCATTTTTATTACTAAAATCTTGGATATAGTCCCTTCAACAGCTTGCAAATTATTGATGTTAGGCTAACTGGCCTGTAGTTCCCAAGGATATAGCTTGACCCTTTTTTTAAATATTGGTACCACGTTGCCTTTCCTGCAATCAGCTGGTACCATTCCAGTCAGTAAACGGTCTCCAAAAATTAAGAGCAATGGTCTAGCTATTACCTGGCTGAGTTTCTTAAAGCGGAACTTCAGTAATTTTTTCATCTTTTCATCGAATAAATCTTCTGCCATTGTTATTATAACATTGGATAGTAAAACACAGACAGAGAAAGGGAAACAATAGGGTCCATAAACCCTGGGACTTTAAAGGTGCTGAATAATTTGTTGGTAGATTAAATCAAGGGGGGCATATAACATAAAGTATATACATTTTTATTTATAAACAAATAAAAACACTGTTTACAATTTGGATTAAAATTTTGTGTTGTCTACCACATCCAGTGTATTACAACATACAATACCAACCAAATTATTTGTAATTACAAGATATACCACTCGACATGTTTCGCTCTGTTGAGCTTCCTCAGGAGTTTACGGTACACTTTATGAATAGACTAAAAATACAAACACAAAAACAGAAAATCAAAAGATCAGAAAATATATATCAGACACAATTACACATACATGTTCCAATAAATTTATAAAGTGCTCTGCTCCCAATATTATTCTTATCAAAACAGATACAATCATTATTTAATAAATGCATTATTCAAACAAAATATACATTTTACATAATATCATCAGATAAGTAGGTCTATATATCGTCTTACCAAAAAGGTGACAGAAATTACGTTACATCTCGACCAACCAAACAGCTGGCCAGAAGTTGTGCATTGATTTAGGTTCGGCATCCCAGACAATGATGTAAGCCTATAAATATGGACCACAGGACGGCTGCTAGCGTAGAAAATTAGCCTAAAGTTGGATATTAAAACATTTTTTTTTCTGCCAGTAAATACCTTATACAGTCCACTTCCTGTTTCTTGTCTGGTAAAAGGCCTAGGCTTATGATATCATGCACAGTTCTCTCTCTCACTCGCGTTAGAGTTTGCCAGTATGGGAGGGGGGTGAGTCATAAGAGGGCCAATGAGAACTGCAGAGCTGGAAGTGTGCCTCTGTGTGTCTGTGTAAATCCAGGAAGTGAACAGGCAGCATCTTCAACTGCCCACAGTTAAAATGGTTGCAGCCAGACTCAGTGGAGGGAGATTTCTGCAGCATATTTGGCAAGTACAGAATCACACTATATATAAAATAATATGCAAAGTGGTTGGAGGAAAGCTTCAGAATGGCAAAGATAAATTATGTGAGCAGACTGCAGTTCCTCTTTAAGGACTCTTGGGTGTCATGCACATACACACATACACACACACACACACACACACACACACACACACACACATACATACATACATGCACATACATACATGCACACACATACATGCACACCCACACACACACACATATATACAGATAGCCTTTTACAAAACGTCAGACCTTTACCTTACCTCTTCCTGACGGGTACTGCACTTTAGGGGGAGACAAAGAGCACAGCACACACTGTGCTTTCACTTTAGGTTAAATCAGTGTGACAAGCTCCCCCCAGTGCCAATTACAGTTCGGCTGAGGACCAGGGAGCTCGGTCTCAGCTGCCCTTGTCGCTCCTCCTATCAAGGTATACAGGGGGCCCAGTCACTGTTGTAACCTCAGTGAACCCTATACTTCCACCACTGTATTCTGTGATGTTTTATTTACATTACAGTCTTGGTTACTATATCCTTACCTTTGTGAAAACCGAGGAGAAGAATGCATTTAAAACCTTTGCCTTCTCTTTGTCTTTTGTAACCAAATTCCTTTCATCATCCTTTATGGGGCCAATATGTTCTGGCCTCACTTTCTTACTATTTATATATTTAAAGAATTTCTTGGAGTTTACACATTACATGTGTTTCATGAGTTGGTGTACTGTAGTGATGAATGGGACCTAACTATAGACAATATAAAGAAATGTCATCATTGCAAAAACGGTGAATCTACTAGATAAGAATGTAGTTTTGGACAATTAAAATAACACAAGCAGAAAAAATAACTGCAGTATTCTTCTGACATATAAATAGTGGGTTCCTCCCCCCTACACAAGGGAAGATTGAGGGAAGACCACTCTCGATCTTTCTAAGTAATCACCCTATATCGCCAAACCCAGCTTTTCTACCCACCCTACACCAATCCCTCAGGAATGATGGAGGAGACTGGGAGGTAAGTTAACATCCTTTTTCCCTTCCACCTTCCCAATCCAAATCACCACCCTCCCTACCCCTTACTCCACCCCCCTCAATCCATCCCCTCCTTTTTTTTTACTTCTTCTCTCCTCCCCCTCCCCCCCATTCCCCTTCACCCCTCCCCTATCCTCTCTTGGGTTTACAACCTAATCCACTCCCTATATCTATCAGAACTCTATCCCATCTAACAGCGATACTTAGCCAACTTTGGTTCTGTAGTTGTTAGAAGGCATTAATCATGCACAAGTTGCCAATTTCCTCACAAGCTAGCAAACCCCCAATTGTATCCACGAAACACACTCAAGCCTATATTAGCACTAGGTAGAAGAACTGAAACTGGGATAAGCATTGCCATCTAGCGAAATAACTATGACCGAATCGCATGTCTTCTTCATTGCGCATTCTATTGACTTAAGCTGGAACTTCTTTCCAACTATTATGGCCAATAATGCTGATCAACACTGTTGTTAAACCTGTTGTATTGATAATACTGCCTCCGACACCTTGTTCAATTGCAATGTAAACCTTTTCTTTACTTACCAATAAAATTCTATGGAAAAAAATAAAAATAAAAAAACGGTGGGTTCCTGGACAGCCAAGCTGCTTTTAAACTATCAAAAACATGTATAGATAAAATTTGAATATCCTAACACCTTACAAGATATGAAGCTGTACTGTTCACTATCACAACAGATGGCTCACTATGATATCTCATATCTAATTCATGGAAACGTCTGTAGAAAGGGCTTGCATCACTTACTCATCTGAATACTCTGATACCCTATTAAAGGATGAAGAAATAAATAATTCTCATGATAAAACCGCACCAAGCAATCAGTGATAATATAACTAGAAATTTGAATATGGGACCAATTCTGCAATAGATTGTTTCAGCATGGATACAAGTATAGCAACACATGATAAAAAATGCTAGTGTAAACTTGCGATATAAAGTAATCTTGATTAACATCATCTTCAAAGCCATCCCGAGAGTTCATAATGATTTGTGGCCAAGCTAAAACCGCCCTAGAAAACTACAAACTGTCGAATTTCTGAAGGAATTAATATTCCCAATGAACATATAAACAAAGCCATAATTTCAAAAACAAATCCCAGTATAACCACAACAAAGACAAATGAATGAGCACAGTGGTGTAGAATTGCTGAATTATTGCTACTAATGACATGGCATCCGATTGCTACAAAGAAAGCAAAATAAACACAGCACAATAAATTACTGTACTAGCAAAGGGTTTTATATGCTTTTTCTTATATGCAATGGTCCTGGGTGATAATGGAAAGAATAAAAGTTAAATTTTTTTCTTCAGTTAGTCTGCTGCCACTACTGATTATATTTTATACTGCATACACAAACCAAGCACAGACCATACTTATGTCGATGCTATGCTCTGCACACTGTACATAATAGATGGCAGACAAACATAGACATCACTAACTGAAAACAATAGAAGAATACTCTAAAATATACAGCAAAGTTTTGTCTGACAATGGTATCTTCAGAATATTTTTTTATGATTGCTTTTTTGACATATGCTTTATGCCTTCCCCTGAAATCCTGCCAAATTACTAGTGTAATGGAAATTTGTAGGTTCTGTATATAATTGTATTCTATTTTATATGTATTGCACACTGCCCTCACTGTGCACACGGCACTAATAATGTTTTCAGTACATGTTTTGCATTCTTTCGAGTCCTGATTAGAATTAGCCTGCCTATGTAACGCCCCTTGTTACCATAAACGTACAATTGCAATATTAATGTTATACCTACGTAATCATGTGTATAAAAACCTTCAAATGCATCATAATAAAGGAGAACAGTTATTTGGAAAGATGCTGAGCGTATCTTTTGTGTCTGTTCCCTACTGCAGTATTTATTATTAATTTGGAACCACTAATCAATATGAGGATAGGAGTTGCCTATCTATAAAATTTCCATTTCACTAAGAATTCATAGATAACACCGGATGAGTAAATTGCAAGTACCTTTTTAAATGAAAACCAGTTATTATCCTAGTTGTGTATTGACCACTTTGTGTCTGGATATATTTCTTTATTTTTTTTACACACGTTAAAATCTGCATTTTTTTTTCATAGAAAATTGCTTACAATTGAACAAATATACATTTTCTGAAAGCAGTTGTCTTTTTGAATAAACCCAGCACATATTTTGAGCAAAAATGTATTTTAGTGCAATATGATACCCAATTTTTGGTAAGATATAAAAGACGAGCTTGTGTTGAGTACATAGGTACCAAACATGTTGAGCTTTAAAATTGCTGGTGTAGCTCCCTCTTAGTGAAGATTGCTAGGTAAATTTATTTTAGCTCCTTTGCAATCTGTGGAGCAGGGGTTGATTGTTTTAACCTGCTCAGTATTACACAGGCTGCTGGACTGATTGCTTTCCTCTGTATTCTGGAAGGCTCTAAAATTACAGTGGAAGAAAGAATGGGAGAGCAACTTGAATATTTATGGGAACCCAGCCAATCCCTAAAGAGGTGTGTCCAGGTGTGTCCAGAAGGTGGCTGGGCAGCCTAAAGATAGCCTGAAGCACCAGATCAGGAGGTCTTTTGGATCTTGGGTGAATCCTGTCAGAGAAGTCTTGCTGAGACGCTGTGTGGCTGGGGGACCAATTTCCTAAAATCTGGGGCTTCTTTTATATGGTCTGGAGAAGCACTCTGGATGGAAGAAGGTCCAGTGATTGGTGATATCGTGAGTCTGTGTCTCCCTCACTAAGAAGTGCCTGGTGGATGTCAGAAGGTGGCAGCAGATGATCCCGAGGCCTGTGACTACTGACCTAAGTACTGAGCCCTAGAGACTGTATGTAGATACCAGGTCTACACAGGGACAAATCTAAAGCTTCCTGACAACATAGAGAAGAGTCCTCAGTTATTTAATTTCCTTTGGAATATCCCATGCCTCTTTTATACCCATCCCAGTTACGCTCAGCAATAAAAATACCAAAAAATACCCATAGACTGTTCACTTGAGAGATAAGAAAATGCTGTGTGCCTGGCTGTGTGTGCCCTAAGTGGGGAAACGGGACCATGCAAAACCAGTTGCTCCTGGGGGTGTGCTACATGTGTGCCTGTGAAATTACAAAACACAGAGGAATCCAAAATTGTTCATATGTGATGCTTTAAAAGCCTTCACAGGTCATCAGCTTAGTTTTAAATGTGAATTATGGCACTAGAGGTATTGCTCTTACTCCAACGTTCCCAAAGATACCTAATATGGTCCACAATTGATGTTTACATACATGTGCATGTGTTACACATGTTTGTTTAACACTTTTTTTTTCATTTAACTCTATTGCTATCACAAGGGGCTAACAAACCCTATGTAATACAATGTGCAGGTGAATGGTCATCTTTATGGAGACATCCCTGGTCTATAGGACCCCAATGTCTCCCCTGTCCTCCACAACTAATCAACTGCAGATTGTGCTTGATTAGCTGCCTCCTGGAAGTGACAAAGTCCCCATCGCTTCCAGGTTCATTCATTGCAGAGGATATTGGTGGAAAGTCTGTTCCCAAATCCTCTTTAACTCTCCAACCTGAAGCAGTTTAAGGCAGGACAAACATGTTTTAAATCGAGATTCGAATTGTGTATGGGCAGGCTGAATGTACCAAGCTGATCGATCGGTCAATCAACTTGAGTACAACCAGCATTCTTGGTTTTACCTGTGATAACGGCTGCTATAGCCTATAGGACCCCAATGTCTCCCATGTCCTCCACTATAACTAATCAACCACAGATTGTGCTTGATTAGCTGCCTCCTGGAAGTTTTACCTGTGATAACGGCTGCTATAGCCACTAGCAATAATCACTGTCTTCTCCCTGCAGGAGAGAATGAGAAAGAGAGAAAATGCGAATTGCCTGGTTATCCTGCTGACTCAAGTTGAACAAGAAAGCAAATAAGGAATTCTGACTTTTCTCTATGAAAGTAAGAATCTTAACATAATTGCCAGGCGACCAGCTTTTTTTTCAGAAGGTCAGCAATAACAGTAGGGGCGTATCATCAAATCAGTGGACCTGTGTACCTGTCTACAAGATTCCAAATGTGCCCCCTGGCAGGAAAAAAATAGGCATGGTTTAAATTGTGCTAAATATGGGTATGGCTGATAAGGGGTGTGGTTAAACAGTCTTGAGATTACTTACATGTGTGGAATGTGGTGATGTTAAATGGGAATGTACAGTGCAGAATGAGGGTGCAAAAATGTCAAATGTGAACCTTCCCCCCATACCAAAAGGGATGAATAGTGGCTTGTTTGGTATAGTGGACCAAAATGACAACCCTAATGCCGCGTACACACGACCAGACTTTTCAACATCAAAAGTCTGACGGAATGATTCCGGCAGACTATTCGATCGTGTGTGGGCTGCAGCGGACTTTTGATTTGCAAAAGTCTGTCAGACTTTAGAAATGGAACATGTTTCAAATTTTTCTGCCAGAACTCCGCCGGACCCAGTTCCTACCGAGAAATCCACTCGTGTGTATGCTAGTCCGACGGACAAAAAACGATGCGAGGGCAGCTATTGGCTACTGGCTATGAACTTCCTTATTCTAGTCCGGTCGTACGTCATCACATTCAAATCCGTCGGACTTTGGTGTGATTGTGTGTGGCCAAGTCTGTTCATTCGGAAAGTCCGTCAGAACTCTGTCAGAACTCCGTCAGAACTCAGTCGAAAGTCTGCCGGACTTAAGTCCGGTCGTGTGTACGCGGCATTAGATATTACCACCATTGAAAAAAAATTAACAGGATAGATAGGGGTGTTTCACTCATGCAATTAGTCATAAGATAGTTAAAACAGATGCAGACACTGTGCCCATCATATGCAACCAATGTGCCCCATTAAATGCAGCCGCTGTGCCCCATCAATTGCAGCCACTGTGCCCCATCAATTGTAGCCGCTGTGCCCCATCAATTGCAGCCACTGTGCCCCATAACATGCAGCCACTGTGCCCCATCAAATGCAGCTACTGTGACCCATCAATTGCAGCCACTGTGCCCATCATATGCAGCGACTGTGCCCATCAAATTCAGCCACTGTGCCCATCAAATTCAGCCATTGTGCCCATTATATGCAGCCACTGTGTCCCATCCATTACAGCCACTGTGCCCACCAAATGCAGCCACTGTACCCATCATATGCAGCCACTTTGCCCCATCAAATGCAGCCACTGCACCCTATCAAATGCAGCCACTGTGCCCCATCAAATGCAGCCACTGTGCCCATCAAATTCAGCCACTGTGCCCATCATATGCAACCAATGTGCCCCATTAAATGCAGCCGCTGTGCCCCATCAATTGCAGCCACTGTGCCCCATCAATTGTAGCCGCTGTGCCCCATCAATTGCAGCCACTGTGCCCCATAACATGCAGCCACTGTGCCCCATCAAATGCAGCTACTGTGACCCATCAATTGCAGCCACTGTGCCCATCATATGCAGCGACTGTGCCCATCAAATTCAGCCACTGTGCCCATCAAATTCAGCCATTGTGCCCATTATATGCAGCCACTGTGTCCCATCCATTACAGCCACTGTGCCCACCAAATGCAGCCACTGTACCCATCATATGCAGCCACTTTGCCCCATCAAATGCAGCCACTGCACCCTATCAAATGCAGCCACTGTGCCCCATCAAATGCAGCCACTGTGCCCATCAAATTCAGCCACTGTGCCCATCATATGCAACCACTGTGCCTATCATATGCAGCCACTGTGACCATCATATGCAGCCACTATGCCCCATCAAATGCAGCCACTGTGTCCCTTAAATTCAGCCACTGTACCCATAAAATGCAGCCCCTGTGCCCATCATATGCAGTCACTGTACCCCATCAAATGCAACTACTGTGCCCATAAAAGGCAGCCAATATGCCCATAATATGCAACCACTGTGCCATCAAATGCAGCCACTGTGCCCCATCAATTTCAGCCACTGTGCACACAGACAGACACACACACACACAGATACACAGAAAGGTAAAGCGAGAGAGAAGTGAGGAGTCTGCAGCATGCCTTGCCTCTCTTACCAGCCTAGCAGGTGCCTACTTGGTGCAGCAGAGGTCAGGAAGAAATGTGTAAGACTCGGTTTACTCGGTAGCAGCTGCAGGGGATTAGTTAGGGAAAGGAAGGGAAGGCCAGGCTCCTCTACACCCCTGATTTCACTCTGTGCTGACTCCAGAACCTCCTTCTGCTCCTCAGCCCTTCTCCTGCGCAGCAAAGCCCCGCCCTCACAATTTGAGGAAGGCTTTTGCCAAAGCGTTTTGCAAGGTAACTATTTCTACCATGCTGCATGAGCATCGCTCCTTGCATTTGGAATCACTCTTTCTCACCTCTTTGCCACCCACTTGGCATAGGATTCATCCCACATTAATATGCTGGTTTGTTATGCATTTATACAGTTTTTTGAGCCGGGCCTTGTCCCCGAGGAGACCAATGACAGCGTGAAACTCAGTCAACCTAACCACTTGGAGAAGTGCCCTGGGAAAAGTGTATGGGGGTCTGGGGTGTGTATTTTTGTCACTTGTAGACACTACCTAATTCCTCTTTCCCCTCACTCTGTCCCTTTGGCCCTACCTTCTCCCCTACCCTACTCTTCCCTCACTTTGCCATGCCCATCTAACCCTATTTCAGCCTATTTATTCTTCTCTGTGACAACTGATATGCCAGACTTCTCCTATCTTTCCATTACTTGGTACTTCTTCTTGCTCTTTCTTTTTTCGGGGAACCCCTGGATGTGATAGCACCCCATTGGCAATGGCCTTCTCTCCACAGCTGGCATGACTTTCATAAACTTTGATTCCCTTTTGGAAGACCACCCCCCCCCCCCCCCCATGGGTTTCTACAGTCAATGACATTGTGCGCATGGAGGCGATGTTAGCTCTTGACAATGATACTTTTGACAAATTTAAGGTCCTATGGCTCATTTGGATTGACTACTCTTCCTCGGACTCCTTGAAGAATCTGCTGTCACCCCGGATTCCACATGGACACGTACCTTGATCACACCATTCAGGTTCGCTGAGACGAAGTCTGCCCAGACCCCCTCTTTACCTTTACCCCTGTCCTCTCTCTCCTGCCTCCTCCCCCCTCTACTCTTTTTTTCTTTTTCCTCTTCTCTCTCCTTACACTTATAACCTTCTATCCCGCACTCAGATGTTATGTCCTTCACCTGTATTAACATTTATTGATACTTAAACGGGTTATCACCGTCTGCTTTTGGTGAATGTCAGGAAATGGACTCTCCTATACTGTAAGTACTGAGTTATGTTGTATTCATTAAGTGTGTACAAGTTCAATATTAACCTTTATTACTGACATCTGAACATTATGTATATTATTTGACTTTATTTTGACTTGACTTTAACTTTGATTCCCTGAGCATTAGGGGAGTAAACCAACCCCAAAACAATCCAAGCTACTATATAAGCAAGTACAGTTTCTCCAAGAAACCCACTTTAAATTGTCCTCAGCACAGATGATGCCCACCAGATAGTTTGCTCAATGGTGTTACAGCAACAAACCTCTGGGGAAATCAAAGGGGGTGGCCATAGGCTTCCACTCCTGTCTTCCAGTGTCAGAAGTATGGGTACTGAGATGGCAGGTACTTGATACTTACTCTATGGTAGGCTTTTTACCTTGGTCAACATCTACGCATGGCCAACTACCAATGCTACTGTCTCTTCTGTGATGCTTGGAAGGTTTGGGTGTGGGTAAAATTGCCTTTGGTGCCAATCCTTTGGATCCATCCCAAGACATCACTTCTAACCCCTCCTGAGTGTCCCTATCTCAACACAACAGACTAAAATGGCAAATCCATAAACTACAACCAGGTCTGGTGCAAGCATTTTTGACACCCTAGATGAAACCTAATTTTGCCGCTCAACCCCTGACTCTAACCCCTTTGCTCACCAGCGCCCATCAAATGCAGCCTCACCAGGGCCCATCAAATGCAGCCTCACCAGCACCCATCAATGCAGCCTCACTAGCGCCCATCAAATGCAGATTCACCAATGCCCATCAAATGCAGCCTACCAACGCCCATCAATGCAGCCTACCAGTGCCCATCAATGAATGTTGGCTTGCTTCCATTCATTCAGGAGAAGGGACACAGACATGGTCCTCCAGAGAGTAAGAACCCCAGTGGCCGGGCACCCTAGGCAGCAGTGCACCCTAGGCAGCTGCGTAGTTTGCCTAGTGGTAGCACCAGCCTTGACTACAACTAGTTGATATATGGCTACCTTTGCAGGCTTCAACTAAGGATTACACATTCCAGACCCACTCTACTTACAGTAAAATAAACTATTTTCTTATTTCTCGCTCCTTTTTTAGCTGGCAAACCTTATGCTGTGTACACACACGACCAGACTTTTTCGATGGACTAGGTCCGACGGTCTTCCCGACGGACTTTCTGTGGAGTTCCGACGGACACACAAGCACACCAAAGTCCGACGGAATGTGATGACGTGCGACCGGACTAGAATAAGGAAGTTCATAGCCAGTAGCCAATAGCTGCCCTAGCGTCGGTTTTTGTCCTTCGGATTAGTATACAGACAAACTGATTTTTCCACCGGACTCGAGTCCGTCGGAATTATTTGAAACATGTTTTATTTCTAGGTCCGTCTGACTTTTGGGAAAAAAAGTCAGATGGAGCCCATACACAATTGTAATGAATTCATTCAGTCTGACCTAGTTCGTCGAAAAGTCCGGTCGTGTGTACGTGTCATTAGTTAAAACGGGGCAAAAAGATGTGGTTGGATCATCGCCCATCTTCTTCATCCAACTCTCTCATGCTTCTAAACCTTTTGCATCTTAGTGACTCAACAAGTTTCTGCTTAAAGATGTTCCAACCAGCAGCAGTTATTTAAACAATGTCCCAATTCTTATCAGATCATGCCCATGACACTACACCTGACTAAATGGGAGGTGTTACATAGTTACATAGTTAGTCAGGTTGAAAAAAGACACAAGTCCATCTAGTTCAACCACAAAAAAAATTAAAAAATAATAGTTGAAATGCGTTATCAGCGGCACATTGATAGCTGAAGGAGCATAGTTGAAAAGATAGAGGGCATCGGACATGGTCAAATTGATAGGTCAACTTCCTACTCTTGAACTCCGTCACAAATGACTTAATGAGTGGAACTCCATTGTAAGATTAAACCCACCTATGACACAGTCTCAGGGCTAAGTACAAACATGGCAATACATGTAACCAGCCTCTTACTCCTTCAATTAGGGTAAAAAGGGTGAGAACAAAAAAAAATGCACCATCCGCAGCAGGACATGGTACCTCTTTGGAAGCTGTAGCTGCTACCATCAGGCAAAAGTCCGGGCCTGGAGGGATATACATACTGTAAGGAATCTTTGGCCCCAATATTGAACATTACCTTCAATGCAATCCCTGACTTTCCCTCACCAGGCCCAGGAGGCCCACATTACTCTCACACTGAAAGAAAAAGTTGTCTAAACACCTACAACCTATTGCCAGCTATTATTAATCTAGACCCAGTTAGAATAATAAATGGGAAACTTGCAACAACACCATTAAAACACTGTTCCTACTCTCATATGCCCAACATAATAAAATCCTTGCTATCATTGGACACAGAAAAGGCATTTGATGGCCTTGACTGACAGTTCCACTAGGCTTGCCTATACCAAATCTACAAAATTCAAGCCCTGTATTCCCTTCCTACTACCAGAATTAAGATAAACGGCTTGCTCTTGGACCCTGTGCTGATCTCCAATGGGACATGTCAAAGCTGCCTTCTCCCACCCATTCTCTACATCCTCAACACAGAATATCTTGCATCAGCTACAAGGAAGGCAACATACATTTAGTCTCTTTGCTGGTGACTTGCTTCTTTATATATCAAACCCCTGGGTTGTGTTTATTTCTATTCTCAAGGTGCTAGACCACTTCGGCTTACTTAGCTATTTTAAGGTTAATGCAACTAAGTCTCAATGCCTTAATGTGTCTTCCAAAGCTGACCAAAAGCATTCACAGAATGCATTCCCTTTCAGTGGGTCCTGGACCTCGAATAAATACTTTGAGGTGCAAATCACAGCACACTTGCATAGATTATACAACTTTATTGGCATCCACCCAGCTTCAAAGTTGGTCCGAGGCACTCAAGGTTCGGCAGAATGGCCCCATATTTAAGATGGACATTTTGGCCCGTTTCTCATACTTTTAAAATGGTGCCAATAATTGCCCCAGGCAGTTCTTTCACTTGGTTAAATCAGCTTTACTAAAATACCTCTGGCCCTGCACACAAGCTCAAATTGGCCCACGTATGCCTCTCTTTGGAAACCATTCAGTTATGCACTGTTCCTGCTTCCTGTGCTGGCAGAACTCACTCCCCTCCTCTGCCATCCAAGCATTTTGGATGTCAGGGATTAAACCAATTAATGCACTTCTGAATCCAGACACCCCCTGCCCTGGGAGATGGTTGCACTGCCTCCAACAAGGCCTCTTTTTACCTACTTGCTCAAGACTAGGGTCATTGAGTAAGAACCTGAAACCTGTTGAGGACTTATGTCTGAATGACCCGGATTGCCCACACACCATAGTGCTAGTCTACAATATCCTCCTTTGGGGGGCTTTTCCCCAGTGTCCATTTTATACTTGAGACTGGGAGAGAGAGCTGAGCCTTAATACCTCTGACACAGACTGGGATAAAGCCTTTCTTCTCACTTTTAAATTCAGCATTGCTTCTTATACCCAGGAGCGGAATTATAAACTTCTAATATGATTGTACAGAAGCCCGGCACTATTGCACAAATACATTGAGTTTATTCCTGATTGCTGCTGGTGCTATGATGCTTGGAATGGTACCTGTCTTCATATTTGGTGGTCATGTCCCCGTATTCAACTCTTCTGGTGCTCTGTGTTCCAACACTGCCATCTTATCACAAGCTGCTCCTAGCTGGAAACCCTGGAGGCTTCTCTATAATCCATCATTCCAGGATCAATCACTATTATCAAAAAAAATCGTATCGCGATTCTTACTGACGGCAGCCCATACACTGATGCCCACGTATTGGAAATCACCTAACCTCCCGCTATCAGGGAGTGGTTAACAGAGCTGTACACTATTATGAGGCTAGAGGAATCGAGTGCTTGCATTCATGAAACAAGAATGTTCTCGTGCTCTGCCACACTTAGGAGTTTAGATAACGGGTGCTGCTAACACCTCAATGTGTACAGAAAAAGGGAACTATCTGCTTACTAAAGTGCAAAACACTGCACCACAGTTTGTCTGTGCAAATATGGGTGCCGGTGTGTATTGCTGAGTCATCAGTTAAGTGTGGCCGCTGTGACTCAAAATAAGTGTGAATGATTTGCCAGCTGGGTGGCACTCCCCTTTACTACTCCTTCTTTCTTGACTTTATTTCTTTATTTCTTCTCTGGATTTTCCCTCTCTCTCTCTCCTTATTTCATACAGTATGCGCTTATTGTTGTGACTGATTCATGACATAGAGTTACCTGACTGAAAAGATATTCGATGTTGCTATATACTCGGTTTTGTGTTGGAGTCACTGAACTGTATAATGTAAACCTCTTAGTATATGGTCGGTCAGGGTCTCTGACCTAGTTGAACATTTTTCTTTTTGTGCAAGAGAGTTGAAAGATGACAAACTGTTGCATGCAGAGCAACACAACATGTACTGTAAAATTCACACTGTTTGTGGTCTAATGACTATTCTGGCATACTGTATTTATGTCTACAATCACCTCAAGTATGTCTTGTTTGAAAACTCAATAAAAATGTATTCTTTAAAAAACAGTACAACCAGCACGGTAGTTTATGTATACTTGGCCCTGCTTTGAGCTTGGTAATTATAAGCAAAATGTTGAAATTTAGCAGGATCAATTCTATATTACAAGTTTTACTATAAGCCATTTAACAGCAGACATTCATGTGCAAGCAACACATTTCAGAGGCATAGATTTTAAAGATTTCTCAGTAACCTAATTTATTAACGTGTACCTTTAACTCACTCACTGCTGACAACACATCTATTAGCACTAAAAGTGGGGATTAAGTCTACAGGGCAGAACTGAATTGTAATGATGTTTGAGTTGACCCAGTGGCTTTGCAATCAGCCCTCTACATGAGTCCCTAGGTTCAATCAGGAGCCCACTGGGAAGTCCAAGTGGCTTTCTGTGTGATAATTACATCTAACAAAAAAATAAAATATTGAATTGACAGCTTCAGCTTGTCAGGTTAATTCAGTCATTACTAGGGAAAAAGATTTCAAAGAAGGACAATGATTTTATAAAACTGAGATTTTGTTAAGAACAGAAAATGAGCACACACCCTCCCTTAGATATACATTATCCAAAATGTAACGCCTTACCGCAGCCATTTTTTTATTTGTTTTGGACAGAGTAAAATGTTTCTGTGAGGTTTTTACATCTGTGACCCCATTGGGTAGATTTGCCCTCCTGACAAAGCAGTGATATCCACAATATATGTAGTTAATTTTGCCAGCCCACATTTTCACAATTAATATATTGGTGGACCCAAAGGTTGCACCATGCCTTTTCTGACTCACATGATCTATCAGTATACTTTTAGCATTAAGGACAGGAATGTTTTAACAAATATTTAGATTGGTCAGCTTTTTTTAGCACTTTGTTACATTATTTATATTGCAGAATTTTCTTTATACGGTAAATGTTTAAACTGCTTATATACAGAGTACACCCCTCATATTTTTGTAAATATTTTATTCTATCTTTTCATGTAACAACACTGAAGAAATTATACTGAGTGTACAGCTTGTATAACATTACTCAACACGCAGACATTAATGTCTAAACCACTGGCAACAAAAGTGAGTACAACCCTAAGTGAAAATGTCCAAATTGGGCCCAAAGTGTCAATATTTTGTGTGTCCACGATTATTTTCCAGCACTGCCTTAACCCTCTTGTGCATGGAGTTCACCAGAGCTTCACAGGTTGCCACTGGAGTTCACGATGACATCACAGAGCTGGTGGATGTTAGAGACCTTGCGCTCCTCCACCTTCCATTTGAGGATGCTCCACAGATGCTCAATAGGGTTTATGTCTGGAGACATGCTTGGCCAGTCCATCACTTTTACCCTTAGCTTCCTTAGCAAGGCAGTGGTCCTCTTGGAGGTGTGTTTGGAGTTGTTATCATGATGGAATACTGTCCTGCAGCCCAGTCTCTGAAGGGAGAGGATTATGTTCTGCTCAGTATGTCACAGTACATGTTGGCATTCATGGATCCCTCAATGAACTGTAGCTACCCGGTGTTGGCAGCACTCATGCAGCCCAAGACCATGATATTCCCACCACTATGCTTGACTGTAGGCAAGACAAACTCGTCTTTGCATTCCTCACCTGGTTGCCGTCACACATGCTTGACACCATCTGAACCAAAAACGTTTTTCTTGGTCTCATCAGGCAACAGGATATGGTTCCAGTAATCCATGTCCTTAGTCTGCTTGTCTTAAGCAAACTGTTTGCAGGCTTTCTTGTGCATTATCTTTAGAAGAGGCTTCCTTCTGGGAGGACAACCAATTTCATGCAGTGTGCGGCGTATGGTCTGAGCACTGACAGGCTGACCCCCCACCCCTTCAACCAGTGCAACAATGCTGGCAGCACTCATAGTCTATTTCCCAAAGACAACCTCTGGATATGACGCTGAGCACATGCACTCAACTTCTTCGGTCGACTATGGCGAGGCCTGTTCTGAGTGGAACCTGTCCTGTTAAACCACTATATGGTCTTGACCATCATGCTGCAGCTCATTTTCAGGCTCTTGACAATCTTCTAATAGCCTAGGCCTAGGCCATCTTTATGTAGAGGCCTGTGGTTTAGTCAGGGAGCTCTTCACCAAATTCCTTGACTTCTACCACCAGGTGGCCGGGCACTTGGAGGTTTTAGATTGAGAAGGACAACTCAAGATCAGGTAATGGGTATATGGGTTATGTCAGCCAACGGGCAGGGATTTTCTTGAATCCCTTGGCCTGTTGGGAGAGCCTATATATCCGAGGGAGGTCAGGTGATCCAGGTCTTGTGTGCCACCCAGACCGCCGTCTAGGTGGACGTGTGTCATCTGCCCCAGGCTACTAGGCCAGAGATTGGGCCTACCCCAGGGGCATCAGGCTGCTAGGCTGTGTGAGGGCCTATCCAGAAGTAAGAGGGCAGCTCAGGGTTGGGACAACTAAAAGTGACGGTTCTGCTGGCCGGAAAACCTGTCATGGTCGGAGGTAGAAGGGAAGCTGACGCCACTAAGGGACCAATGACCTTTACCAGGGACCACAGTGAGTCACTGAAGCAAGTACCAGAGCAGTATTCTCACCGAACAGGTATGGTGGAGAATCTGGAAACTTCAGACGGGGATCAAGTCAGAGACCCTTGCAGAGCAGCCTTGTGTGCCAAGCTAGGGACCGAGCCAGTCAGCAGGGTTGAAGCTTGAAGGTATTCAAAGTGCCAAGCTAGGGACCTAGCAGGGAAGCGTGGGTGATGCTTGAGGGAGATACCACCGCAAAAGCCTTGAGGAGCTCACGGGATTCAGAGGCAGTGAATCAGAGGGTCCAGTGAGAGACCAGGATCTCAAGGGGCTGAAGAACTACAAGGAGAAGTTGTAGTACAACTGAGAGAACTGTTACTTTGAGCTAGGAACTGTTTAAGTACTGTTGCCAGGAGACAGCAATCCTGCATGTGCAGAAGTGGCACCTTGCTGGGGCCTTTCCCTGCACGGCTGTCTTCTTGTTGAAGTCTCAGAGTCTGCCATTTGAAATTGCAACTACTTAAGGGTGTCCTGTCCTTAAGGCTCTTTCCCTTGCAAAATATAAAAGGGACTGTCAAAGAAATAAAACAAATAATAAAACACCAGGTTGGGTACCGTAGGATCAGGAGTGCTGGGCCAATGCGTTGGCCAGCACTGATAGGTATGCCGACTCACCGATTTAGGTGGCGCCCATCCCGTCAACTCCTGAACAGGAAGGATTATGAAGGCACAAAGTGGAGAAGATACCCCAAGGGGTTCAAAAGGGAGGAGGGGAATAAGGAGAACAACGGTCTTACCTATAATTATGAACTTTTATTATATATCAAAATTGGACAGATACAGTAACGCGGACTGTGCAATGCAGGTTAAAACATAGGACAACGATGCTGTAAAAAGCACACACCCGGGGTTCACATGTAGATCACAATCGTGAATTATAATGAAGTGCAGGCAATACTGTAAATAGATATAGATAAGTGTGTGGGGGTTCATTTCTAATGAAATCTCAGTGTTGTTGGCCTAGATATGGCTATACGTCTGCTCTCAAATAAATATCTGAGCTCCACCCCTCAAATTTGCTTATCATGCAACATTAGTCAGTGTTGGGGGGTCAGGTTGCATTGAGACAACAGGAAATCTTAGTGTTGTTAGCCTAGATTCTGGCTAGTACATACAAACTATGGATGTCTGTCCTTACTGATAAGTCTGATATGGCTGTACAGATACACTGTGGTCGTCTGCTCTCAAATAGGTATCTGAGATCCACCCCTCAAATGTACTTATTTTGCAGCATTGGTCAGTACTGGGGGTCAGGTTGCTATGAGACAACAGGAAACCTTATGTCGCATACACACGACCGGACTTTCCGGCAGAAAAGGTCAGACGGAATAATTTCATCGGATATTCCGATTGTGTGTTGGCTTCATCTGACTTTTTTCTTCAAAAATTCTGACGGACCTAGAAATAGAACATGTTTTAAATCTTTCCGACGGAATCAATTCCTATTGGGAAAACCGTTTGTCTGTATGCTATTCCGTCAGACCGAATATGACTCAAGGGCAGCTATTGGCTACTGGCTATTGAACTTCCTTTTCTAGTCCCGTCGTACGTCATTGCATTCGAAACTAACGGACTTTGGTGTGATCGTGCGTAGGCAAGCCCGTTCAGTTGGAAATCCATCTGTACTCTGTCGGAAAGACCGTCAGAGTTTACTCTGACGGAAAGTCTGGTCATGTGTACGCAACATTAGTGTTGTTAGCCTATATTCTGGCTAGTAGATACACACTATGGACGTCTGTCCTCACTGATAAGTCTGAGATCCCCAGGGAGTCTTAATGGCATAGACTACAGGCAGATACAGAAACAAACAAAAATTGATTTACACTGTAATTTTCTCACTTTCAGAGAAGGGAGAAATGTCTAAAAGGCATAACTTTTAAATAGTCAGCGCTATCATATTGTTCCAAAGAGTATGTGTTCCCTTGTAGGAGGATCACACAGAAAGTGCAGTGTGTGGATAGTTTGTTGGTAACTATGTACAGCAGGGTTTCACAGGGTGAGTACAGTGAGAGAGATCTGGCGGTTCACTGGGGGTGACTGTGAGCCTCCAAATGTTGGGAGATAGTGGGTGGAAGCAAAAGGAGCTGTGGTGTGAATCACACTCATCTGCCATGTTTCTAGTCAACCTCTGGCCCCCGATCAGGACAATATAGTTGACAATATTACTCACAGTTAAGAATTGATGCTGAATGCCAGGTGGCCGTGGCTTAACTGGAGATTCTCTTGTTGTGGAGCTGCTAACAGTGTTTTTCTCCTGGCTCTGTGTAGGTCAGTGGGTGCCGTGGGTGCGAGGTTCATCCGAGCCTCTGGAGCTTTTCTGCAAATTTTCCTCCCAGTAGACGAGGTGAAAGACTCACAGGGGAGTAATGGTAGTCCATGCGCCACGAGCACACTGTTGGGAGACTTGGTTGCTTAGTACTGGACTTTGAGTCCTAGGGGCTTGTCCGCTGGGAAATCAGGATGGTGGTGGAGAGCTGGGATCCAGGGATGATACTGCTATGCGAGAAAGATTCTGATGGCCACTGAAGTCTCTTTGCTTTCATGGGCGATGATGATCTTGTGCCATCGATGGCAGTCTGCTGCTGGTGGTCACTAGGTTCTGGTGTGAACTGGGGTGTGCTGAAGCAAATGCACTAAACTGCATTTGCTTCAGCACACCTCTCTTCTAATAAAGGTCTAGAAGAGATAGAAGGAAGTAAAGAGAAGACATTGCTGGAACTGGCAGCAGAGGAGGTGAGGTATGGAGGGAAGTGAGGACCTGTCTAAAGTTTTCATTGGCATTCGTGGAAATCGTGTCCAGTCTGATTGGAGGTCCCACACTTTTTTCCCCAGGACTTGACCCCTGTATATATGTGATAATATGTGTAGATTTTTTTTTTGCTAGGGGGTTTGTTGGTGTTTTTAAGAAGATGCAAGCTAAGGTGTTAATAGATAAGAATGGTGTTGCGCTCCAGCTAAATAAATATAATAAACTAAAATAGCTAGTACCTAAGTAGCAGGAAGGTGAGAAATAGATATTAAACTACGTGCTTAAATAAACTCAAACAGTGTGCATAACCACTTGGGTGTAACACATCAAATAGTGCACTTGACATAAAGAACAATCCCAGATCAAGTGCTATATAGAATCCAAAGTATCAGTGAAACAGCGTGCAATAGAAATAAATATTAATAAATATATAATACAAATAAAAACAGAAAAAATAAAAATAGAATAACCTATATTAATAGAAATGATACTAAAAATATCAGAGGAGATAAAACTTATAAACGCTAAATGGTGCAACTTTAAAAGGTGCAATAGCAATCAGTGATAATTAATCAAAAATGCACAAGGTGCTAATAATGATATTCAAAATCCAAGCACAATGGAGATGTGCTCTCAAAGCCAAAAAAAGGTGCTCAAACGTAGCTCTTACAATGAAGTTCACTATAATCATGCAAAAAATAAATCCATTCAGTGATAGGCAAATCAATATCCTGCGTGCCCAGAAAAAAGGGGGGGGTAATTCCACCAGTGCTTCTGTGCGTCTTGTGTCCTCACAATAGGTGCAGTAATTACCTTACCTTACTGCTGTAAGGTAAACAGCACTCCCAAAGAGCCACTTGTTATCCGCTGGTATGGGTTCAATAAGTAGTATTACTCTGGACACTCATTCACCGTAGGCATGTTGTATCATACAGAGAAAACAAGGGGAACACTCCAATGGTGAAGTACGTATTCACAGTTTATTTAGATAAGAAACGAAGCTTGGGTACTCACATTTAAAACAAATAAAAATGCACAATAACAAAACGAACGAGCGCCACGCTCATACTCCGGACGTCACTTCCGGTGTCCTCACTAGCCAATTGCGTTCCTACGCGTATCGTCATGTGACTTCATCAGGGAAAGCTAAGGTGTTGCTCGGAGTAGGTCGTGACCACCCTTCTGAACTAAGTAAGCAGTTGAGAAAGAGTTTTCTGGTGAAGGATAATTAAGAGGGCTAAGAAGGATGGATTGGTATACTTTTCTTGTTTACACCAGGAATTAAGTAAAATAGTTATCAGTGTGATTTTCCAAGAGCAATTCTCACACGATTTTGTGTCTCATTTCACATGTCACATCACTTGAATGAGTTGCCCTATGCATGTTTGTCACTCAAAAAAAAGCTAATACTCCTTTTTGGATGACAAACCACAATATTTTTAAAGGCACAATTTGCCACGATTGCCGTGCGATCCCGTCGACATAATCACATCGTACGTGGGGTGCTATTAAAGGATAATTTCCCCCAAATGCCTGTTGCACAGTGTGCAGTGATTACGACGCAATTTGGAATCGTAGCTATTGTTTTGATATACCTGGAATGTATTCAGCTGATTTAAACTGAAACTTTTCCCCCTTTCATAATGTCTTTACTCCAGTAACAAATAACCTGTGCCTACAAATACATTTTTCAATAAATATAACTTTCAAAATGTTTTAACCATACTAATATAAAGTCTGTTTTTAACTAGCATTTTTTATTAAAATATAGTGGAAATGGGTAGGTTATCTGCTCCCTAAAACATTGCCTGCCTAGGTCAGTGCTTATATATGCAAATATTTGAGTAATTGACATTTAAGAATAACTGTCAAAGCCAGAAATAATACTGTATATGTAACTCCATTTTTTGCCAGGTAGATCTGATGGTGACCTAAAGTTATTTTTTTTTAGATGTTTAGGATGAAATAACATTTAGATTGAACTGAATTTAGGACTTTTTTTGCAATGCCTCCTGCTGAAGAAATCCCGTTTTGTTATGGCACCTTCCATAAAAATCATAATGAAGGTTCCAGAATCAGATAGGGATTTCCATTTAAACCCAGCATTTCCTTTAAATGTCCTACTTTTGGCTCTTATAGTTTAAGTTTTCAATTTTCAACACATCATGTTGCCAATAATCACAGCTCAGCTCTGTCGAAAGTTTGCAGGAGAGAAGCAAGTAACCTTCAGATACTGACCCCCGTCCTTAGCTGAAACAGAACAATAAGCTCTACAGCTTTCAGCATAGCTCTGAGACGCAGTTCAGCTTCAGTAATGTTTGCTGTCACATTGCATCATTCTCTCCCTCTGTCACATGCAGAGAAGAACAATCGCATGTACAGACTCAATCCTGAATGCGTTTGGGAGACGAGAGTAGAACACTTCGAGGGCCAAGTCTTTCTTGTGAAACAGAACAGTCTTTCCACCCAATTTATCACTGAGATAAATCCCCACCTGAGGACTAACTTGTGCCAGCTCTGACATTAACTCAGAAGGATGGCATTGAATAAAAAGACCATGATGCAAAACAACTTCAGAACATTTTCAAAGAATATGGATGCATTATTTAGAAAGCCATTGTTTTAACTGCCCAATGCCCATTTTATTTTCCAGCTGAAACTGTGAATTTGTAAAAACCATCTGCACAAAAGTCCAGAAAGTTTCAAAAAGTATTATAATAGTCCAAATAGTGTCCTACAGTTGTCTACAAATGTGTAAATTCACTTATACAATAGGATGATTGTACTGACTTACTGCAAATAGACATTTGTAATCATTTTAATTAAAATAAAACCTCAAGCTATAAAAATCACTGCATAGTTCACCACACCCTGTGATTGCCTATGTTTGCAGTTTTTGCATATTTTGAATATAAGGTGAGCTAGGCTTTAGTGATGGACGAACTTCCGACGGGACGTTTCGCGAACGCGAAACGCGAACGGGCACAAACGTTCGCGAAAACGACCGTTCGCCGCGGGCTCCATTGACTTCAATGGGAGGCGAATTTCGCAAACCTTTAGGTCGAATTTGCGGCCACGGGGTAATTATTAGGGGGTAGCACGTAGTCCCACCACCTGGACAATAGCATAATACATGTATGAGGTGAATTTGGGATCGATAACTACAAGCATTTTTTTTTTATTTGGGAAATTGTTCTGACAATTCAGGACTATGGAGCTAATGAAGGCAATGGAGGAGAGGGAAGGTCAGGGACCAGGGTAGGCAAACAAGAGGGTGCAGGAGATACAGAGCACTGACAGCAGCACCGTAATACAGAGCACTGACATCAGCACCGTGACATACAGCGCTGACAGCAGCTCCGTGACATACAGCGCTGACAGCAGCTCCGTGACATACAGCGCTGACAGCAGCTCCGTGACATACAGCGCTGACAGCAGCTCCGTGACATACAGCGCTGACAGCAGCTCCGTGACATACAGCGCTGACAGCAGCACCGTGACATACAGCGCTGACAGCAGCTCCGTGACATACAGCGCTGACAGCAGCTCCGTGACATACAGCGCTGACAGCAGCTCCGTGACATACAGCACTGACAGCAGCTCCGTGACATACAGCGCTGACAGCAGCTCCGTGACATACAGCGCTGACAGCAGCACCGTGACATACAGCGCTGACAGCAGCTCCGTGACATACAGCGCTGACAGCAGCTCCGTGACATACAGCGCTGACAGCAGCTCCGTGACATACAGCACTGACAGCAGCTCCGTGACATACAGCGCTGACAGCAGCTCCGTGACATACAGCGCTGACAGCAGCACCGTGACATACAGCGCTGACAGCAGCTCCGTGACATACAGCGCTGACAGCAGCTCCGTGACATACAGCGCTGACAGCAGCTCCGTGACATACAGCGCTGACAGCAGCTCCGTGACATACAGCGCTGACAGCAGCTCCGTGACATACAGCGCTGACAGCAGCTCCGTGACATACAGCGCTGACAGCAGCTCCGTGACATACAGCGCTGACAGCAGCTCCGTGACATACAGCGCTGACAGCAGCACCGTAAGCAGCCCCAGGAGGAAGTCAGCACAGCACAGGGATGGTGTGATCCCCTCATAATAAGAACCCCCAGGAGGAAGTCAGCACAGCACAGGGATGGTGGGAGCCCCTCATAATAAGAACCCCCAGGAGGAAGTCAGCACAGCACAGGGATGGTGGGAGCCCCTCATAATAAGAACACCCAGGAGGAAGTCAGCACAGCACAGGGATGGTGGGAACCCCTCATAATAAGCAGCCCCAGTAGAAATATGACACCGCTCAACCTCTTCAAAGAGGAGGGTAGGGGCATATAGTACGGTGTGCTTTTTTGGGTCAGGGAAGTGAGCCAAATGAATTAAGAAGGTCTGTGTGCTTGATTCCAAAAATTGTTTATAGACATATACATGGTCTACTGATCACATGTGTTGAATTCCTCCGAGATCCATGCCTCATTCATTTTTAGAAATGTGAGGTAGTTAACACTGTCGTGAGCTAGGCGAGTACGCTTATCGGTCACAATCCCCCCTGCTGCGCTGAACGTCCTTTCGGACAGGACACTGGATGAGGGGCAAGCCAACAGTTCGATTGCAAATTGGGCAAGCTCTGGCCAGAGGTCAAGCCTGCCCACCCAGTAGTCTAGGGGTTCATCACTCCTCAGAGCGTCCACATCGGCCGTTAACCCAATGTAGTCGGACACCTGACGGTCTAGGCGTTCCCTGATGCTGGATCCGGATGACACCTGTCGATGGGTCGGCTGAAAGAATGACCTCATATCCGAAGTCACCAACACATCTTCAAACCGGCCTCTTCTTGCAGGCGCTGTTGGATTGGTACCCGCAAATCCTTCTCTGGGAGTGGGAATTGCTCCTCTGCCAGCGCACGCAAAAGCAGAATGCAGCATTTCTCGAAGCAAGGCCTGGAAGTGCTGCATTCTGACAGCCCTCTGCGACGGCGGTAACATTTCCGCCATTTTGTGTTTGTACCGGGGATCTAAGTACGTTGCCACCCAGTACTGGTCCTTGACCCTCATGCTTTTTATACGGGGGTCCCTATTAAAACACTGGAGCATGAAGGCCCCCATTTGCACTCAAGCGGAAGGTATGTGGTGGTGGTGGTGTTGTTGGTGGTAGTGTCTTTGGGGGTGCACATAGCAGAGAGTGAAGAAGAGGGTGCAGATCGAGAGGATGAGGAGGGTGCAGAAGAATAAGGCTGAGTGAGCCACTCAACCAAGTCTGGTGCGTCCTTTAAAGTAATTGAACGCACCTTCTGCAACTTCCCACTTTGGCTCAAGGCTGTTGCTCCTGCCCTACCCCTACCACCCCTGCGGAAGGGCCTGCCTCTTCCTCTGCCTGTCATTTTTTAAATCACCCTGTGACAAAACTCTTAGTCCCTATACCGCTGAAGGACTGCTGCAGTATAGGGCAGCGGTCAGCAGTAGTGCACGTCAACCCTATGTATTGTGGACCGATAGCGGTCCTTACAGAACAGCAGACTGTACTGCACTCAGGCCTATGTACCGTAGCACCCTATACCAAGTTACCAGTCCTTATAAAAACTTTTGTGGACCAAGCAGGTTGTGTGTTAGTGATTAGCAGACTGTACGTCAGTCCCTATACCAATGAAGGACTGCTGCAGTATAGGGCAGCGGTCAGCAGTAGTGCACGGCAACCCTATGTATTGTGGACCGATAGCGGTCCTTACAGAACAGCAGACTGTACTGCACTCAGGCCTATGTACCGTAGCACCCTATACCAAGTTACCAGTCCTTATAAGAACTTTTGTGGACCAAGCAGGTTGTGTGTTAGTGATTAGCAGACTGTACGTCAGTCCCTATACCAATGAAGGACTGCTGCAGTATAGGGCAGCGGTCAGCAGTAGTGCACGGCAACCCTATGTATTGTGGACCGATAGCGGTCCTTACAGAACAGCAGACTGTACTGCACTCAGGCCTATGTACCGTAGCACCCTATACCAAGTTACCAGTCCTTATAAGAACTTTTGTGGACCAAGCAGGTTGTGTGTTAGTGATTAGCAGACTGTACGTCAGTCCCTATACCAATGAAGGACTGCTGCAGTATAGGGCAGCGGTCAGCAGTAGTGCACGGCAACCCTATGTATTGTGGACCGATAGCGGTCCTTACAGAACAGCAGACTGTACTGCACTCAGGCCTATGTACCGTAGCACCCTATACCAAGTTACCAGTCCTTATAAGAACTTTTGTGGACCAAGCAGGTTGTGTATTAGTGTTTAGCAGACTGTGCGTCAGTCCCTATACCGCTGAAGGACTGCTGCAGTATAGGGCAGCGGTCAGCAGTAGTGCACGGCAACCCTATGTATTGTGGACCGATAGCAGTCCTTACAGAACAGCAGACTGTACTGCACTCAGGCCTATGTACCGTAGCACCCTATACCAAGTTACCAGTCCTTATAAGAACTTTTGTGGACCAAGCAGGTTGTGTGTTAGTGTTTAGCAGACTGTGCGTCAGTCCCTATACCGCTGAAGGACTGCTGCAGTATAGGGCAGCGGTCAGCAGTAGTGCACGTCAACCCTATGTATTGTGGACCGATAGCGGTCCTTACAGAACAGCAGACTGTAACGCACTCAGGCCTATGTACCGTAGCACCCTATACCAAGTTACCAGTCCTTATAAGAACTTTTGTGGACCAAGCAGGTTGTGTATTAGTGTTTAGCAGACTGTGCGTCAGTCCCTATACCGCTGAAGGACTGCTGCAGTATAGGGCAGCGGTCAGCAGTAGTGCACGGCAACCCTATCTATTGTGGACCGATAGCGGTCCTTACAGAACAGCAGACTGTACCGCACCCAAGCCTATGTACCGTAGCACCCTAGACAGACCAAGTTACCAGTCCTGATAAAGAGCTTTGTGGAACAAGTGAGTTGTGAATGATTAGCAGACTGCAGCAGAAGGGCAGCAGTCAAGTATAATATTCTTTCTATATTTGGAAGAAAGAATATTATACGTGTACAAGCCTATTACCGTACCACTGATACCAGTCCTGAAAAGAACCTTTGTGGAACTAATAGTAACAGCAAGTCTTTAAAATTATCCTCACTGCCTGACACACTGCTTCCTGCCTGTCCCTATACAAATTGGCAAAAAAGAGTAGGCTGGAACGATTAGCTGGAACAGCTCTTTTGTGGACCTGATAGTAACAGCTAATGATGATGATGATGATGATGATGAAGAAAGACTAATCTGGCTGAGCTGTCCCTAAAATAGCAGCATACAGCGCTCTGTCCCTTTATCTAAACTGACAAAAGAAACTCAGGCTGCTGACCTAACACCTATACCAGTCCTGAAAAGAACTTTTGTGTACCAAATAGCTAGCGTTTTCTCTGTCCCTACTCCACACAGGATCCTTTCCCTACAGTGACAGAAGAAAGAATGTAAAATGGCCACCGGATCGGGTGTATTTATAGGTTAGGGGGAATGTCCAAGTGTCCATGAGCTGTCATGTCTCAATTGGTTGTCCTGTAACACATGATAAACGTGTCACGAAAGGTTAAAGTTCTTGTATACATTAAACACGTAAGTCCGCCGGGGCGAACGACGGAAAAAGGCGTTCGAACCCGCGGACGGCGAAAGTCGGAAATTCGCCGCGAAACGACCGCCGGGCGAACCGTTCGGCCATCACTACTAGGCTTACCTGGTAATTCCTTTTATCTATATATATACCTGGGGCGGTGTTATACTGTTGTTTTTCTAACATTGGTTTGTTGTTACATATAGTTCTACACATTTGTATGATACAACACATGCTGCTACCTTTGTGGACTCTTGTGACATAGGGGGTGATTAACTAAGAAGAAGGCACTGCACCAATTCATACATTAATTGGTGCGCCAGAAAAGTTATTAATCGAACGTGCGAACCGGCGCACATTGAAGCGCAAATAGCGATAAAAAATACCCGCATATGTAAACTGCAACTGTCGCTAAGGTAACTGCGGTTTTCTCATTGATAATAGTGCATGCCCAATACAATTGCTTAATTTCATCTCATTGGATGTGTCTTGTTAGGCAATTAGCAGGTGTTCTCAGTTAATTAACCCTTTTGATGCTAATCTCATTCCTATTACTTCTAATATATCTTAAATATGTTTTTTTTCTTTTTTTACCCAAATCTTTCAATACGTTACAAAGAGCAGAGAAGTGTTTCTAAATCAAATAAATTATTTTTTTCAGATCTTGATCTTTAAAGGTGACCATACTCTGCAATCAGTTAGATCTTAAATAAATTAGATTTAGTGCAAGAGCCTTTTTGATGTCCTATAATTTGAATTAATCGTTCAAGTGCGTCTTTCTATTACCTATTTTGCCTAAATATCAAGTTGTACAGAGACTGGCCATTTTAGATTGCATAGTTCATGGCCATCTTAAGTGCCAAATTTGGCATGTAGATGTGCCATGACCCACTTGTATTTTCCAAACAATATTTTGTGGGCATTACACAAGGCACATGAAAAAACACCTTTTTTCAAGACATGCTAGAGTGATCAGGAATCTTCAAACTACAGCTCTCCAGCTGTTGCAGAACTACACATCCCATGAGGCATTGTAAAACTCTGACATTCACAGACATGACTAGGCATGATGGGAATTGCAGTTTCTGAATAACTGGAGAACTGTATTTTGAAGATCACTGTGTTAGACCATTATTATGCCTCCAGAATTGGGAGTGTGGCATCTACTCAACTTCTCTCTGCTGGTGAACCTACATATATATATATATATATATATATATATATATATATATATATATATACACACAGACACACACACACACTGAAGCAGGAAGCAATATACATTGGCCTGGAAGTGAATCTATACAAATGAAATAGGTGTGTGTTTTGTGGTCAAATCATTTAGACATACACACATGACCCACACAAATATCACCCCATGTAAAAAGAAATAAAAAACGATCTTAATTTGCAAATAAGGATTATCTCTCCTCAGAGAACAGTGAGCACGGCATGGTGGTGGGAAAAAATTAGCAGCAGTGCAAACAACTTCCTGAAGGGTCGTGATGTCATTCCTGTGTGCTGGCCATGCATTTGGAGCACCTAGCTGCAGGAACCCAATTTTTATGGAAATTAATAGTAAAGCAGATGCAGATTTCCAGGACTGAACTAACAAACGTTTATAGTGAAAGGCAACTGGTGTTTTCTATTAAACAAGGTCTAAATGGGTCATGTCATTGCAGTTAAACTAAATTAAATCCTTTATTATTTTTGCTTGCGGATAGAGTGCAGAGGGATTAGAAGTCGTGTCAGTTTTTGGGGATGTCTGCATCCCTGATAGGGTGAAGACAACTCCAAAATGTTGCCAGTTTCTCCTTCAAATTTATTCACTTCCTGTCACATAGCCAAACAGGAAGTGAGGGTAAAACTCTACCAATGTTTTTTGTTGGGGACACACAGGTCAATCTAAATAGTTTCCCCATTAGGTAAATTCACTTTGCACTACAAGTGCACTTGGAAGTGCAGTTGCTGGAGATCCTAGGGGGACATGCAAGGGAAATAAAAAACAGCATCTTTGCTTCTACATGATTGGATGATAAAATCACCAGTGCTTCCTCTCCAATTTACAATGAGTACACTTGTATTGCAGAGTGGATTTGCCTTTAATAAACGCCAAAATACCTAATAATTTGGAGTGTACACAACAAAGTGCTAGAATGCAATTTGCCTAATGGAGACACTAGTTAGATTGACCTGTGTGTCTCCAAGGAAAGAAATTGGTAGGATTTACCCTCGCTTCGTGTTTGTCTATGTGACAGGAAGTGAAGCCAATTTTCAGAAAAGGGACACAAAGCCCAACCTAAAAAAAGACAAGCAGGGGTTCTAACACTCACTTGGTTTCCCTCAAATACCCACAATTAGGATAGGATTGTCTTGAGCTAGATTTTAGCTCAGTGTTCTAAATCAGTGATTCTCAACCCTGTCCTCAAGTACCCCCAACAGGCCATGTTTGCAGGTTCTTCTTTGTCTTGCACAGGTGCTTTAAATCACCCCAATGGCTTGGTATTTTGGACAGCTATTTTAGCTAAGAAAAAATTCCCATGTTCTGTCAGGGGTACTTGAGGACTGAAGCTGAGAACCACTGCGCTAAAATGAAAAATTGAATACTTACCTCTCTGTAATTTTCCTTTCCTGGTACCTATCCATGGTAGCATATACACAATCCATGCATATGCTACCATGAAGGCACTAGGAAAGTAGCTTTTAGACAAATCACACCTTTTTTTGTTTTGCCATACCAATCAGCCTAGTTAAGTTGCAGCTGGGAAATCTGTTGCATGAAAATTGTTTGGAGGGGGGTGAGTGTAAAATGCATTACTTGGATTGAGCATGCATCTACAAAACAACTTATTAACAAAACACATAAAACATAAAAAATTCGACAATTTTTATTGGTCAACAAAACAGCACTTGGAAAAGAGCAAGGAAAGCAAGAAACACATGTATTGTATGTTAATTTGAGACACTAACAGAATATGGTTTTGAGCTCTGACCATTTTGCAGAGGAAATTAACAGGAGTTAAAAGGACTACACCCACAAACGGACAGTTTCTTAAAGATTTAAACATTTATTAGTCACAATATCTTGAGGAAGATTTTGCAAAATAATGCAGCACAGACAATTAAATCAAATTATTTCTATAAGGACACCCAAATGTGCTCTCTTGAAGCACCATCAAGAAATCTTGCCTCTTTTCAGGACAAGGTAAAGAATGCTAACTGCAAGCTGTATATCAGTGGTCATCAACCCTGTCCTCAGGGCCCACTAACAGGCCAGGTTTGCAAGATAACTGAAATACATCACAGGTGATATCATTTGCTGCTCAGTGATTGCAGAATTTTAGTCTGCATCTCCCCAATATGCTTGTGCAATTCGTTTCGTAACGAATCGAAATTCGGCCGAATTTTGCATCTTTCGGATATTCGGATGCATCCGAATGTCCGAATAAAAAAATAACAAATTACAACGAATACGAAAGAAATATAACGAATGAATTCGAATGAATTCAACATGATTCGAAATTATTTCAACCGCATTCGAAATTATTTCAACATGATTCGACATTATTTCAACTGCATTCGAAATGATTTCAACATGATTCGACATTATTTCAACCGCATTCGAAAATATTTTGTGACCCGAATTTAGGGCCATGTATCTCGGGGTCACTTGGAGCTAGACACTTCAAATTTGGATATGTTGTAGAGATAGTATTATTGTGTTTGCATACCAAATTTGGCGTGTCTAGCTATAAGTGACCCCGAGATATGTGGCCCCAAAATCGGGTCGCAAAATGTCATTCTCTGCTCTATTAACTAATAACATTTTGCGACCCGATTTTGGGGCCACATATCTCGGGGTCACTTATAGCTAGAAACCCCAAATTTGGTATGCAAACACAATAATACTAGCAATACAACATATCCAAATTTGTGGAGGTGTCTAGCACCAAGTGACCCCGAGATACATGGCCCTAAAGTCGGGTCACAAAATATTTTCGAATGTGGTTGAAATAATGTCGAATCATGTTGAAATCATTTCGAATCCGGAAGAAATATTTTCGAATTTCGTTGAAATATTTTCGAATGTGGCCGATTTTTCGAATTCGGTAGAAAACTATACGAAATCCGAAAATGAATTTAAGGAAGTTAACGAATATAACTAAACGAAATTAATGAATTAACGAATTAAAACGAAACGAAACTAAACAAATTTTTTCCTTTTGCACATGTCTACTCCCCAAGGCAATACATAAATCCTGGCCTGTTAGTGTGTCTTGAGGACATGGTTGATGACCACTTCTGAGGTTTGTGTGCTAATGAGGCAATTGAAAACACATGCGCAGTCCATGAAACATACAAAATGCAAGTTCACCCAATGTGGAGACAGAACTTCAAAGTGGATACACCTGTTAAGGGTGTCCTTAAATTACTAACCCCCAAAAGAACACTCTCTGAGCATGCCAAAAAAAAAAAATCCACGTGCTATTCACACACAAACAGCACAAAATTAAGCACAGCATCCAGCATGCTACAAAATTACTGAATGGGACAAACACCCCCCAGTACAGGGGGGCAAACAAAGAGCTTAATATGGCCAAAAGTTATACAACAAATACCATTGCAGTCTATGGGAACTGACTTGTTAATTTTGCTAGTCCCCACTTGGCTGACATATATTCTAGTTAATGGCCTTAAAATTAGTATGGGGGCCCAGGTTCCACCCTGAGGGACATATATCAATGTTACCAATTTGGACAACCTCAAAAACGAAACAAGGCAAAGTGCCTTGAAAAATGCCAATTTGCTTAAAAGCTAATGACTTTGGGGGGACTTACTCTGCCTGTAAAGTGGTGCATCTGTAGCATGAATCCAAAATGCTGCTTCAAAGATGGCTTTAGAGAAAACTTACAAATCTGCAAGATTTTAACCTAAAACAAAAAATAGCCTGCCCCCAATACATACAAGGCCATTTGGGTCTGTTAAGGCTTAAAATGAGAACCCCCATGTGAAAATACCACCCCAAAATAAAAAAATATTGTGCCTCTCCCACACACTTACAAACCCCTAACCAAACACACAGCAAGACAACCCATGAAGGGGGGGGGGGTGGATGCTTGGGGGCAGGACAACCATCTTGTTCCCATATTGTGGGGGACAAGGGCCTCTTCCACACAACCCTATGCTGGGGTTGTGGGGGGCTGCAGACAAGGGGCTTTACAGAATGTGGAAAGCCCCTTTAAACTAGTGGGTACAAGGTGCTTTGTGGTTGGTATTGGGCTGAGCCCAACATGCTCCCCAATGCAGCCAACTATGTTGAGTGCATGTGGCCTTGTATGGTTCAGGAGGGGGTTGGGCAATCGCTCTTCTCGCCTCTTTCCTAGCTGGCCCTGTTGTATGCTCTGAAAAAGGATGTGGTTTGGATTGGTGAAGGTAGCTCGCAGCCTTTTGAGAATAGAATGGAAATCCAAGGGATTAGAGGGAGGAGAGAAGAGCATTGCATAATGCAGTGTGGAGTTCCCCTTTAAAAGCAAAAGCTAGCCCAAGGAAATAATATGCATTAGAGGGGGGAGGTTAAATTAACTTTTAGGAGGAGCTAGAGGAGCAAGAGTCTTTTTACATAATTTTAACAAGGTGCATCTCACACATTGGCAACGTAACATGCTAACATGACATGTGCAAATCTCATTTAAAAAATACATAAAGGTGATACAGCGTAAAAAAAAAATTGTCAAGTTTAGAAGTGCGCCCGTTCAACCCCTGCAATTGCATGTACGTTGCTTAACATTTCCTAAGATTTTGGCCGTGCAGTGAATGAGCGCAAGAGCCGCTTGCACATGCGCACTGCTTACATTGATCTTATGGAAATGTGCGTTGCGCCTCTATAGATGGCGTACGGCTTTTGTAAATCACCCCTTAATTGTAGGATAACATGGAGGGTGATCTATATGTGCTGTCCCTATTTTTCTCCCCAGAGCCTTTGATGTCGCAACCATCTTCCCAGCTATCTGTTGCTGTTAGGTGTGTAGCAGCATGGGTGTTTTTTTTTTTTCTCTTCTCCCCTCCCAGACTGGATAGCATCTAAATGTTTATATGTTTTTCAAGTATGATTATTGATGAATAGTTGTACATTTTAGACACCAATCTATGCAATGTGCTTATGTTTGCATTTTTGACTTCAAGATTTGTGAAAATGTGAAGTCCTGAAGAAGTGCAAGGACTAAGAAATCCATTGACTTTTTGGATGGAGGACAATTGTTATTTGGTACTTTTATGCCTAAAAAATATCTATATCTGGTTGATTTATATGACTTTTTCAATTTTAGATGACCTTTTTAATAAAATATATATCTTTATGAATTCAGTATAATTTTAATACTGATGGGCCATCCTTGAAGAATCTTTACTTTCCTTTTTTTCTTGATGCTATATACTAGATTGGGTTGATGACCTATCATTATAGAGTGGGTTAGCCCTTTCTACCATATAATCCACACACACTTCTGTGTGTAAATCATGGAACTACCAGGGTCACAAAGGTTGCACTTGCGACCAGGCCTTGGCGTTTTGTCACCATGGGGGAGCCCAAGACCAGGGCGGCCTAGGTGCTTATTCAGAGTGTGGCCGAGTGGAGGGAGGGGGGAGTGAGTCAGAGGCAGAAAGTGGGGAGAGGGCTGGAGGAAGCCGCAAACTGTAACCCAGACAAGTTCAGTGCTTGATGTGCACTTGACTCCAATATTCCCCTCACAGGGGATTCTATAATGCCTGTGGCTGCACCCAGTGCCCCCCTGCCTCCTCCCCTCAGCTGCTCTAAATTCTGCCCCCTGTGAGTCCCCTCACCACTGCTCTGATTCCTCTGTATGCCCCAGCATTACTGTCATCTTCCCTTCCCTCTCACTGGCAGCTGCTAAGGGCACGCAGGAGGATCAGGTTCAGGATAGAGACCAGGGGTCAGTAAATATGTAATATGCCGGCCCCTTCTTTTCCTAAATGAGCACAGCCAGCGATCCTGTGTTCATTTATAACTGAAGCATAGTAAATTGTGTATACTAATAGAAGGCCACTGTCTATTAATAGAAGGCCACTCAGCACAGAGCACTTCCCATTCATTCACTGTTGAATGCAGCTGGGGCTGCAGAGAAAGGGACCCGGGGGAATCTCTGTCATCAGTCCCTTTCCCCGTCTCAAAAGTGAGACGTCAGAGGTCAGGCTAGACATCTGATATTTCACCAGAGGCCCCCAACAGGGATGTTTAAAATATGAACAAACAAATAAAATTCTAAAAAGTGTAAAAAAAAAATGTTTTCCCTCTGACCAATCCTGGGACATTGCATTGACCTCTGGCTGTATAAATGGGGGTCCCTCTGTCTCTCCCCAAAGGCATGCGGTGATCAATGGTGAGAAGCAGAGGGTGTCAAGATTCTCCAGTCTCCCTTTCGGCAGTGGTGCAGATGCTGTGATGTGAGTAGTGTTGTACTGCCCCTGGGTGTCCTCACTCACAATCTTAGGCTTGGATCTTTGCTAGTATGATCTTCCCCTGGCAGGTGAATATTTAGACAGAGACGTTATCTCTTGAACTCCCTCAGTGCCAAGAAGAAGTACTTTTCTCGGCAGTTTAATGAAAAAAAATCATCTCTCACTTCTCCTAATGTACAGTGCCTATTGGGCTCTGTAGAATAAGGATTCCATTGGCTCCATTATTTGGTGTTTCAAACTACAACTCCTAGGATTCCCCAATTTTTGTATAGAAGTCTTGCTTGGGCTTGTTTGGCTTTGGTACTCCCCCTGCTGGCCACAAGAGAGTGGTGAGGCATAACATCAGTATCTCAGTAGAGGGAGAGAAGAATAAAATGCAATATCCTCTTCCTTATATTGCTGTAGCCCAGCACCTGGCTACATACGGGTTTAGCTAATGATATAATACAGTAGAGCTGTAACATAACAGCATAGTTTTTGACACTTCATCTTCAACAGCATAAAGAAAAATGAAATTCTAGAGATAATTTAAAGATTGTTTTCTTGCAAACTCTGGAGATAATACTTGTGTGCTTTAATGTTTTAATTCAAAGATTGTTAGTGAGGGAAGGTGGTCAAGAACCTGAGTAGACAGATTTTGAGTGTGTTGTCAGATTCTAGGCTTGCATATGAGAGCATTGTTAGATTAGGGCTCCCGGAGCACTGTAGAAAATTGGCAAAGGCATAAGCAAGCACCTGCGGTATCCAGGTTACTTTATGTTATTTTGGAAAAGAAAAGCTTAATTTTGATGACATGTAAGTTAGGGAAAAAGCTAATTTAGAATTTGCTATTGGACATTCACACATGCTATAACTTTTGTGCATGATATCCAGACACCGAAAATGCAGAGAATGAGTAAACTAAATAATTGTTTAACATGACTAGTGATGTATGACCTTTTAAATTGTTTGCAACATATACCATAATTTTAAAAGTATAAAAATATGATATGCACTATTAGCAGGGGTAGAGTAAAGCCTCATACACACGGTCGGACTTTGTACAAACTTTTCCGTGGACTTTTGTACAAAGGCCGTGGTCCACAAGTTTGTATTGCATACACACGGTCGGACTTTTTGACAACAAACACGAACGTAGTGACATCACAACGTACTGACGCCACTTCAAAAGAGGACGCTCAATGACTCCAGCGCCACCTTTGGTCAACTTCTGTATTGTAGTCTGATCTTTTGCATTGGTTCTGAGCATGCGTGTTTGTACCTTGTACAAAAGTCCGATGCTTTTGCGTACACACGGTCGGACTTTGCTCCATCAGACTTTTGTTGCCAGAAAGTTTGTCCGTTCGCACAGCCAACAAAAGTCCGATGAAAACAGAAAAAGTTTGTCCGATGGAGCGTACACACAGTCGGATGTTGCTCCAAAACAGCTAATTTGCATGTTTGTTGTCAAAAAGTCCGACCGTGTGTACGGGCCTTAAGTGATACAATATGCGTGTATTTAAAATAAAAAAATAAATAAATAAATGTCACCTTATTTAATGGTGTAAGCAGTACATCATGTGAAAAGCAGTAACCTCCGTAGAATCCAATATGAATTAATTTTAGCAAAGCCAAACTAGCAAAATATGGGTTGTGATTGGTTACCATAAGTACTGCACATTTCTGCTTGCACGGTTTTATTAAATAACCAGTATAATGCTGCATACAAAAATCCAGTCCTATGGGTGAATACCTCATTCAGGATAGACTGTCAATGCAGGTAAGTCTATGGAGTTGATTTACTAGCATTGAGAATATTTATTTAGCTTTGGGAATGCAGTGAGGCTGTGATCTCTTTGAATACTCAACTGCGTGTAAGGGAAATTGCAAAAGAAAAATTGTAGCACACGTTTGAACTTTTGCCCTCCCATAATGTACTGAGCAGTAGTGGTACTGTCTGTAGATTACAAAACACTTAAATGAAATATTGTAGATATGCAACTACACATAACCCTTGGAGTGTGGGGAATAGGGCACTCTGGATAACAAGGAGACATTGACAAACAGTACATGACTGGTTCTTGAAACGTGATTCAACTGTCAGCTAAAGCGACGCAGTGCCGTATCGCAAAAAATGTCCCAGTCAGGAAGGGGGTAAATTCTTCCGGGGCTGAAGTGGTTAATCACGTTTCAAGAACCAGTCATGTACTGTTTGACAATGAAAAAAAATATATATATATATTTTTTACTTTTTTCTATAATATATAGCCTAAAAAATAAACAAAAAAAATAAAAACATTTCTTCCTCAGTTCAGGCTGATATTTATTCTTCTACATATTTTTGGTAAAAAAAAATCGCAATAAGCATATATTATTTGGTTTGCGCAAAAGTTATTGCATCTACAAAATAGGGGATAGATTTATGGCATTTTCATTCTTTTTCTTTTTTTTACTAGTAATGGCGGTGATCTGCGTTTTTTATTGGGATTGTGACATTGCGGCGGACAGATCGGACACTTTTGACACTTTTTTGGTACCATTGACATTTATACAGCTATCAGAGCTAAAAATAGTCACTGATTACTGTATAAATGTCTTGGCAGGGAAGGGGTTAACATTAGGGAGGCGATCAAGGGGTTAAATGTGTTCTAACTGTAGGGGGGTGGGACTGCCTGGGGGAGGAGACCGATCTCTGTTTCTATATACTAGGAACACACGATCTGTCTCCTCTCCCCTGCCAGAACAGGGATGTGTGTGTTCACACACACATATCCCTGTTCTGGCTCTGTCAGAAGGGACCCTGGGTGCCTGGCAGACATCGCGGCCACTGGGCACACGCATTGGCTTCCTTAGTGACACAGCGCACGCGCCCCCTATACCCTTTACCTATACTGAAGTACAGCTACAGCAGCTCACCCAGGGGAGCCAACCTGCTGCAGTATAACTGCAGCGGCTGGTCGTGAACCAGTTAATGTACCACAGCAACACTTTAGAAGAGGGAAGCACACTTTATAGGAAAAACAAAGCAGAGAAGAAGGTGCTTCTAAGTGCAGTAATAAAACACTTTAATGACAAGGAAGGGTTAAAAACACTTACAAGATGGAAGTGAAAAACAGGCATATCAGTGAATCCATATCATTCAGCGGGATACCTACTGGGAGTAAAGACAGCTGCAAGTAGAAGTTCCAGTCGACCAGCGGTGGGAAACACTGTGTCTCTGATCCAAGATGGAGAGCCGTGCTGTCAAGACTAGCAAGGAATCCAAGCAATAAGAAGTGATGTCAGAGTGGGAAGGAAATGTTTCGGAGCATTCCCAGTCGTTCCTTCTTCAAACCAATGAAGGTTTAAAGAAGGAACCACTGGGCATGCCCTAAAACATGTCCCACCCACACTGACATTCCTGGGCATGCTCTTGGATCAGTGTCAGTCTTTCCCACTGCTGGTTGGCTGGAACTTCCACCTGCAGCTGTCTTTACTCCCAGGAGGCACCCCGCTGGACAGTATCGATTCATTTATATGCCTGTTTTTCTCTTCCATCTTGTAAGTGTTTTCAACCCTTCCTTGTCATTAAAGTGTTTTATTACTGCACTTAGAAGTGCCTTCTTCTCTGCTTTGTTTTTCCTATAGAGTGTGCTGCCCTCTTCTGAAGTTCTGCTGTGGTATTTTAATCACGTTTCAAGAGCCAGTCATGTACTGTTTGTCAAAATCTCCATGGGTTGTGTGTAGTTGCATAGCTACAATATTTCATTTGAGTGTTTTGTAATCTACAGACAGTACCACTACTGCTCAGTACATTATGGGAGGGCAAAAGTTCAAACTTGGGCTACAATTTTTCTTTTGCAATTTCCCTTACACACAGTTGATTGTGTACCACTCTGTTATAATTATATTCCTCAGGTACAACTAACAGGTCATGTTTTCCTAATGTTTTCTACATTTCCAGAGTACTGGTGTGGCTTAGGTTTTACTTGCAGAGCAAATGGTCAAAATCACTTTGAAGCTTTGTTGTTTTTGTCAGTGTGTAAGGGGGGAAGAGAGGTCTGGCGGTATAACCATGACAACTACTCCAAGTTGCATACCCCCAGGGTTCTTTAGGCCAGGTGATGAACCGGGTCACTAACCCTTGCATGGGGGGTAGCACTTCACCCGAAAAAGTAAAATTAATTCAAATAGTATGTGATGCTACCCACCCTAGGGAGATCCCAAATAATTAATAAAAACTAAATAAAAAACTGGAATAAATAAAAAAAACTCAATCTTCTGTAGCAATCTTCTAAATATGAATAAATAAATATATAGCAGCAGTGCAACATGCCTTCACCCGAAGGCATGCTCACCAATGTCGGGGGACGCGGTCATGTGAAGAATCACATGACTATGCTCATGTGAAAAATTAAGGTGGCTGTAAAACTCATGCAGGATCTACATGTGTGTAATACCCAAAATACAGAGTTTCTCCATAAGCTGCCTCATCCCATGTCCTACACACTGATATACAGTGGTGTGAAAAAGTGTTTGCCCCCTTCCTCATTTCCTGTTCCTTTGCATGTTTGTCACACTTAAGTGTTTCGGAACATCAAACCAATTTAAACAATAGTCAAGGACAACACAAGTAAACACAAAATGCAATTTGTAAATGAAGGTGTTTATTATTAAAGGTGAAAAAAAATCCAAACCATCATGGCCCTGTGTGAAAAAGTGATTGCCCCCTAAACCTAATAACTGGTTGGGCCACCCTTAGCAGCAACAACTGCAACCAAGCGTTTGCTATAACGTGCAATGAGGCTTTTACAGCGTCCTGGAGGAATTTTGGCCCACTCATCTTTGCAGAATTGTCCTAATTCAGTTACATTAGAGGGTTTTCGAGCATGAATGGCCTTTTTAAGGTCATACCACAACATCTCAATAGGATTCAGGTCAGGACTTTGGCTAGGCCACTCCAAAGTCTTCATTTTGTTTTTCTTCAGCCATTCGGTGGTGGACTTGCTGGTGTGTTTAGGATCATTGTCCTGCTGCAGAACCCAAGTTCGTTTCAGCTTGAGTACACGAACAGATGGTCGGACATTCTCCTTCAGGATCTCTTGGTAGACAGCAGAATTCATAGTTCCTTTTATCACGGCAAGTCTTCCAGGTCCTGAAGCAGCAAAACAGCCCCAGACCATCACACTACCACCACCATATTTTACTGTTGGTATATATGTTCTTTTTATGAAATGCAGTGTTCCTTCTATCGCCTGTAGAGTAAAGTTCTTTCGGAATGCGTCAATACCCCACATGCACCCCTTGAATAATATCAGACCAGGCTCTGAGCAGTTGAATAAATATTTACTGTACACTTGGCACAACATGTATAATGTGTAATCTTTCTCCTAACTGAACCTAACTGTGGCCGCCCCATGTTATCTGCACAGGTGACACTGTTTTGGGAAAAGTCCATACTTGGAAATGCTTGAAAGGAGAAGTCCATGTTCTTGGGGTGTCCCAGCGAATCAGTGTTCCAGAGCAGAATACAGGTTCCAGTAAGTCTCTGAATGTATTCATAGTTGCGTGTCCCCCCTGGGATCTAGACCTAATCCTATAAAAATGGTAGGGAGATTATTCTGCCATATATGGCCACATCCCGAAGTAATATAAAAAAAAATACCATTTCCCTCGTTGGAAAAAATGGGACCTTAAAGGCTCAAAGAGAGAACATATGGTTACATTAAAAATTTATAGTTTTATTCATGAACAAAGATAGTTTTATACAGTACAAAAATATAAATTTTATAAATCAATGCATATAAAAGTGGGGTACATTGTTACTCATGGTGAAATTGCCTAACAGTACACATGCAGAGGCTGCATAAGCATAACCAATGCGTTTCAGATTTCTGAGACTCCTTCCTCAGGGAAATCTTTGCATGTGATGCTGATATGGTCTAGAAAGATAATAACAGTGTTTGTGTCATATTAGCACATATAATTGTATATATTACATACCATATGGCAGTACACATTTTTCAATGAGTGGGTTCAAAGTGTGATACTCAAAGAATGCCCCCACATCTTGGAACGACCTGTCACATCATAAAAGCAAAATAAAATAAAACTATCAAACCGCAAAAACGCGCACAAACGCGCAAAAACGCGCATAAACGCGCAACATATTTTCTTTGTTTTCTGAGTCCTATAGCCAAGAGATGTGTTTCTTAAAAAAAGCTACTTAACGCTAACGCTAAAAAACGCGCAAAAACGCGCAAAAACGCCAATGCAAAACGCGGTAAAAATCACGTTTTTAACGACGATTTTTCCAGGCGTCAGAGCTAGCTTTGCAGCCAGTTTTTTAAAACGTCCGTGTGCATGAGCACTAACTATAAGAAGTGTATAGAAAATATTATAGTGGATCTTCCTTTTATAGAACAAAGCTGGACCCCTAAGAAAGCCCACAAACACATCGGGAAAGGTGTCAATACATTCAAGTGGATGTAAACCTGATTCATGAAATTTGAGCTGGGCACATATATCTGTGTCTTCATATCCCTCCTCAAAGCCCTAAGTAGCATGGTTCTCCTGCTCTGTTCTTCTGTTATCAGCATTATAACTTCTGACAAGTTCTCTGTCAACTGAGATAAAACAAGCCTGAATTTTGTGTCAGGGTGGAAGCTATAAATAGATTAGCAGAGAGCTGGTCTATTCATAGCACAGCTCTGCAAGTCCCTGCCTATGTGGAGTGGGGGGATCTGTGCATTTCCTCCAATCAGGTGTCGCCCAGTGTATGGCAAGAATCCACACTCACAAGTGAATCTCTTCCTGATTTACTTGTGGGTGTGGATAGAATGCATTAAGGTGAAAAACCTTGAGGGTTCACAACTCCATTAAAGTTAATGTAAACCATCCCCTATACCCAGTGAAATGGGCAGCCTCAGCTGATGCACAGAGATTAAACAAATCCTCCTACATACGTTTTACATCTATATCTATCTATCTATCTATCTATCTATCTATCTATCTATCTATCTATCTATCTATCTATCTATCTGCTGTCTTCAGCTTTATGTACCGTTTAGAAAGTGCACACCTTGTTATATAAAGCTGAAGACAGCAGATATAGATGTAAAACTTATGTAGGAGGATTTGTTTCATATCTGTGTATCATCTGAGGCTGTTCACTTCACTGGGTATAGGAGAGGGTTTGCATCCACTTTAATGGGGTTGTAAACCCTCAAGGTTTTTCACTTTAATGCATTCTGTGTATTAAAGTGAAATACCTTCTGTAATACAGCAGCCCCCCAGAGCCCCCCTTTTACTTACCTGAACCCAATAGTCCTAGCAACGGGGACTAGCACAGCAGCTCCAGCTGCTGTCTCGGGTCCTAATTGGATAGCCATTGGCTCCCTCTACTGATATTTTGAGGCTTACGTATACAAATTATTTGTGGCTTATTAGCACACATTTCATAAATAAGCCCCTATGTGATTAATCATCGTTTGTGGTTGATATGTAGCATAACTCATATTCCATTGTTACATTACATCTAGCTATCAGCCACATGCAACCCAGCAAATTACCATTAGTGATTTTCAGTTGCGTGACTGAAAATCACTTGCGTAGCCAAGCTCTGAATGTTAATCATCAGGAGCAAAAATATGTGACCAGAATTAGCCCTGACAATGCAGTGGTGATTAAATAAAAGTAGCAGATAATTAAGATTTTCCCAGTCAATGTAGCGAACAGAGGGTACAATAGTAACGAAAAAAAAATTATCCACTCATTTCATACCATAGCAGTATTAAAAAAGTAAATTCTGTGCCAGCAGGAAAGAGGTTAATCCTTGCACAGTAGAAAGCTCCATATAGAATACAGCAATTGAATTACAAGCCTCACAGTTTAATTGCCTGCCCTCTTTATACTTCCCCTCACCATCTACTCGGAAAGAAGAAAAGAAATTATGAAATGTGTTTAGCACGATTGAAAGGCACTTGAAAATGAAGGCAGAAACTCACGGCTAATCTGCAGATAGCAGAGTTTTATTTTTCTCCCATCAAGATCTCCTATCAAGGCAGAATTGTGTGCAGAAAGGCAATGACGTGGTCTATCGTTTTAATCCACAGAACTTTTTAACAAAGTCTTCCAATCTACATCAGCAATCTCACTGTGTGATGTTGAGCTGAACAGACTAAGAATTTCAAGTTTCCAGTTCTGTCCCAAGAAATAAAGTGTAAATAATATCTACTGACATAAGCACTAGACTTTTTTAAAGAACTGTTGTATCCAGGGGCAGACTGACCATTTGGCCACTTGGGCACTGCCCGAGGGCCCCGTGCCACTAGGGGGCCCCATCAGGGTTGCCAGCCTCAGTAAAACCAGGGAAAGTATGTAAAAATCTGTGTCTTTTTTACATATGTCTCTAAAATGTCTCTTACCGACATTCTTTTGGTCTAAAAATCCTGAGATTATAGCTGCCCCACCCCTCCAGTACCTTCTCAGCCAATAGAAACATGTCTGTGTATACTGTGTGATTGTATACTGTGTGTGTGTTTGTGTATACTGTGTGGCCCCATAATGTCTGATTGCCTGGGGGTCCCCATAATCTCCTATTGCCCGGAGGCCCCATGAGTTGTCAGTCCGCCCCTGGTTGTATCTCGTAGCACAGATACAACGCGTAGTGTGAGGCTGTATTTTAAAAAAGAGATGAGTTACCGGGCATGTAAACAGTTAAGCAAGCCATACATTATATAATTTGCTTTCCTTCAATCACAGGTTGAAGGAAAGAAAATTGCTTGATTCCCCCATAAACACAGTCAGTGTTGATGGGGAAATCTCTCCCACTGCGTTATTGTATTCTGACAGCGGGAGGTTTTCCAGTTTTCAAAATACATTGATCACTGCCAGCAGCTCTAGCCACTGGCATTGACTGAATAAAAATAAAAAAAACAGGCAGCCTGGTTATACTGAATTTGATCGGTGGATTGACTTCAGTAAAACTAGCCTGCCCATAGACAGATTAAAATGAAGCTGGTTCCTGCTAGAGATGTAACATTTCTGGAAATTTTGAAGCCATGAGAAAAAGTTGAAATTTTGAAAACAAATTGAAAAAATATAATTAGTTTGCAGCAGTTTTACAAATTGAAAGTGATTTTGTTACACTGGGAAGGTGAAATGCAGTGTATATAAAAGTATTATGCTTGAAATAAAAGTACAACTTATTTAGTAATTAAACTAAACTTTCTTTTTAAAATGTTAATTTTTATTACAAATGGAATAACAAGGATTTATATAGTTACACAGTTACATAGTAGGTTAGGCCGAAAAAAGTCCATCAAGTCCAACCTGTGTGTGTGATTATATGTCAGTATTACATTGTATATCCCTGTATGTTGCGGTCATTCAGGTGCTTATCTAATAGCTTTTGAAACTACCGATGCCCCCTCACTGAAACCACTGCCTGTGGAAGGGAATTCCACATCCTTGCCGCTCTTATGCCCTGTACACATGGTCGGACATTCTGACGACAAAATCCAACAGATTTTGTTCCAAACTTGTCTCATACATACAGTCGCACAAAGTTGTTGGAAAATCTGATCGTTCAGAATGAGGTGACGTAAACCACGTACGACTGGACTATAAAGAGGGCAGTGGCTAATCGCTTTTGTCTCGTTATTTATTCTGAGCATGCGTGACACTTTGTCCATCGGAATTGTCTACACACGATCGGAATTTAAATGATCAGATTTTGTTGTTGGAAAATTTTAGATCCTGCTCTCAAACTTTGTGTGTCACAAATTCCGATGGAAAAAGCCTGATGGATCCCATACACGATCGGATTTTCCGACAAGATCCGATCGCACATTTTCCGTCGGAAAGTCTGACTGTGTGTACAGGGCATTACAGTAAAGAACCCTCTACGCATTTTAGGTTAAACTTATTTTCTTCTCATTTTAGTGAGTGGCCACCTGTCTTATTAAACTCTCTTCCACATAAAAAGTTTTATCCCTAGTGTGGGATTACCAGTACAGTATTTGTAAATTTAAATCATATCCCCTCTCAAGCGTCTCTTCTCCAGAGAGAATAAGTTCAGTGCTCATAACCTTTCCTCATAACTAATATCCTCCAGACCCTTTATTAGCTTTGTTTCCCTTCTTTGTACTCGCTCCATTTCCTGTACATCCTTCCTGAGGACTGGTGCCCAGAACTGAACAGCATACTCCAGGTGAGGTCAGACCAGAGTCTTATAGAGTGGGAGAATTATCGCTTTATCTCTGGAGTTAATCCCCTTTTTAATGCATGCCAATATTCTGTTTGCTTTGTTAGCAGCAGTTTGGCATTGCATGTCATTGCTAAAACTCATAAAAAATCATCTACTAGAACCCCAGGTCCTTTTCCATCCTAAATTCCCCCAGAGGTTCATCCCCCTAGTGAGTAGATTGTATTCATATTTATGCCACCCAAATGCATTATTATACATTTCTCTACATTAAACCTCATTTGCCATGTAGTTGCACACCCCATTAATTTGTTCAGATCTACTTGCAAGGTTTCCATATCCTGTCGAGAAGTTATTACCCTGCTCAGCTTAGTATTGTCTGCAAATACAGAGATTGAACTGTTTACCCCATCCTCCAGGTTGTTTATGAACAAATTAAATAGGATTGGTCCCAGCACAGAACCCGGGGGGACCCCACTTCCCACCCCTGACCATTCAGAGTATTCCCCATTTATCACCACCCTCTGAACTTGCCCTTGTAGCCAGTTTTTAATCCATGTACTCACCTTATGGTCCATGCCAACTGATCTTACAGTGAACTTTATAGGGAACTGTGTCAAATGCTTTCGCAAAATCCAGATACACCACGTTTACGGGCCTTCCTTTATCTAGATAGCAGCTCCCCTCCTTATAGAAGGTTAATGGCAAGAACTATTCTTCACGAATCCATGCTGATTACTACTAACGATACTGTTTTCATTACTAAAATCGTGTATATAGTCCCTTATCATTCCCTCCAAGAACTTGCCAGGGATGTATTTTGGCCCTTAAATATTGGTGCAACATTGGCTTTTCTCCAATTAGCTGGTACCATTCCAGTCAGTAGACTGTCAGTAAAAATTAGGAACAATGGTCTGGTAATTACCTGACTGAGTTCCCTAAGTACCCTCGGGTGCAAGCCATCTGGTCCCAGTGATTTATTAATGTTAAGTTTCACAAGTCTATTTTTAATTCTGTCCTCTGTTAGCCATGAGGGTGCTTCCTGTGAACTGTCATGAGGACAAACACTGCAGTTTTCGTTTCTGAAGCCCCCCGCTTCCCTCGTGAAGACTGAGGAGAAGAATACGTCCACTACCTTTGCCATCTCCCCATCCTTTGTAACCAGATGTCCTTCCTCATTCCTTATGGGGCCAATATGGTCTGTCCTCCCTTTTTTTACAGTTTATATACTTAAAGAATTTCTTGGGATTTTTTTTTGCTCTCCTCCACTATGTGTCTTTCCTGTTCTATCTTAGCCGCCCTTATTGCACTCTTACATATCTTGTTGCATTCTTTGTAAAGTCTGAATGCTGATGATGATCCCTCAGCTTTGTATTTTGTGAAGGCTTTCTACTTTGCTTTTATATGTATTTTTACGTTATCGTTAAGCTTTTGCTCGCTCTTTTAAATGTATTTCCCAATGGAATTCACTGGCTAATGCCCTTATTTAATATGTTTTTAAAGAAAACGCACCTCTCCTCCATGTTCTTTGTTTCTAAGATTTAATGCCAATTTATATCTTTTAGCAAGGTTCATAGTTTAGGGAAATTGGTTCTTTTGAAATTCAGTGTCTTTGTGTTCCCCTTGTATTTCCTATTTGTGTGATTTATACTGAAGCCAATTGACCTGTGATCGCTGTTTCCTAAATTGCCCTGTATTTCCACATCTGTGATCAGGTCTGTATTGGTGGTAATCAGTAGATCTAGTAACGCCTTGTTTCTAGTTGGTGCGTCTACCATCTGACCCATGAAATTGTCCTGCAAGACATTTAGGAACTGGCGAGCCTTAGACGAATCAGTCTATGTCTGGATAATTAAAATCCCCCATTATAATAACACTTCCCATTCTTGCTGCTAATCCAAATTGTGATAAGAGGTCCACCCCTCCCTCAAGTTAGGGGGCCTATAGCATACTCCCAGTATTATTTTCCCCTTAGCTTCATCCCTTTGGAGCTCTACCCATAAGGATTCCACCTCCTACCTAGCTCCCTTATTGATGTCATCTCTCACATTCACTTGTACATTATTCTTGATATATAGGCATACCCCTCCCTCTTTTTTAGCCAATCTATCCCTGCTATAAAGGGAATACCCTCGAATGGTTGCCAGTCAATCATTCACGAGTGCTGTTGAACCAGGTCTCTGAAATTCCCACAAAATCGAAATCCTCCTCCTTCAACAGTATCTCTCTATTTCACCCATCTTGTCCACCAGGCTCCTGGCATATATATACGATCACTGGTGACTTTATTAAGTACACCTTGGTTGTACTGGGTTTTGCCTTCAGAACTGCCTTAATTCCATCGTGGCATAGATTAAACAAGGGGTTGGAAACAATCCCCAGAGATTTTGGTCCATATTGACATGATAGCATCATGCAGTGGCTGCAGATTTGTCAGCAACACATTTATGATGTGAATCTCCCATTCCACCACTTCCCAAAAGTGCTCTATTGGATTGAGATCAGGCGATTGTGGAGGCCATTGGAATACAATGAACTCATTGTCATGTTCAAGAAACCAGTGGTGAGATGATCTGAGCTTTGCGACATGTTGCATTAGGCCGCGTACACACGCGGGGACTGTTCGCCCAACTTTGTCCGTCAAACAGTTTCGGCAAACAGTCCGCTCAAAATTAGCATGGACGGACATGGCCACACACGACGAACGAACAGTTTGCTGAAACCGTGCGCGATGACGTGAACGGCACGTACGACGGGACGAAAAATACGACGTCCTATACACTGCATTATAACTTTCGGCGTGTTAAGCCTTTCTGAGCATGCGCGGAACTTAGTTTGTCGAACAAGCCTACACACGGGCGGACTGTTCGCTCAAACAAGGTTTCAGCGGACAGTTTTACGGAATTTCCGAAAAACCTTGTTCGTCAAACTGTCCGCTGAAACTGTCCGCTGAAAGCCCACACACGAGCGGACTGTCCGCCCAAACACTGTTCAGCGGACAAAGTTGGGCGAACAGTCCGCCCGTGTGTACGCGGCCTTATCCTGCTGGAAGTAGGCATCAGAAGATAGGGACACTGTAGTCATAAAGGGATGGACATGGTCAGCAAAAATACTCAGGAAGGCCATGGCATTCAAACAATACTCAATTGGTACTAAGGGGCCCAAAGTGTGCCAAGAAAATATTCCCCACACCATTACACCACCACCACCAGCCTGAACCGTTCATACAAAGCAGGATGGATCCATGTTTTCATGTTGTTTATGCCAAATTCTGACAATACCATCTGAATGTCACAGTTGAAATTAAGACTCATCAGGCCAGGCAATGTTTTTACAATCTTCTATTGTTAAATTTTGGTGAGCCTGCGCAAATAATAGCCTCAGTTTCCTGCTTTTAGCTGCAGGAGTGGCACCTGGTGTGGTCTTCTGCTGTTGTAGCCCATCTGCTTCAAGCTTCAAGGTTCGATGTGTTGTGCCTTTAGAGATGGTATTCTGAATGCCTTGGTAATACAAGAAGTTATTTGAGTTTCTGTTGCCTTTCTGTCATCTCAGTCTGTTCATTCTCCTCTGACCTCTGACATCAGCAAGGCATTTTTATCCACTCAAATGCCACTCACTGGATATTTTCTCTTTTTTGAGCCATTCTCTTTAAACCCCAGAAATGGTTTTGTGTGAAAATCCCATTAGATTAGCAGTTTTTGAAATACTCAGATCCTGTCTGGCACCAACAACCATGCTACCTTCAAAGTCACTTAAAGCGGAGTTCCACCCAAAAATTGAATTTTCGCTTTAAGTGATGGTGACCCCCTGAAACATTTGGCATGTAATTTTTTGGGGGGTACCCAGTTTTTAAGGGCACCAAGCTTCCACTTCCTCCTCTGGATTCACAGCGCCGGAAGGAAGTTCACCTCTCCCCCTCCCTCCCTGCAAGCTTCTGGGACACGTCATAGATTCCAGAAGATTGCCCAGCCATTCACAGCACACAGTTAGAATTCCGGTGTCGTGGAGAGGAGGGGGAGAGGAGCGAGGCTTTGTGTGCCCGCATTGCTGGACTGTGGGACAGGTGAGTATCTGATCATTAAAAGTCAGCAGCTACACTTTTTGTAGTTGCTGACTTTTAAATGGGTGAAACGCCGCTTTAAATGCCCTTTCTTCCCCATTTTAATGCTGAGTTTGAACTTCAGAAAGTAATCTTCACCACGTTTAGATAGCTAAATGCATTGATTTGCTGCCATGTGATTGGCTGATTATTAATTTGTGTTATCAAGCAACTGAACAGGTGTATCTAATAAAGTGGCAGGTAAGTGTATATATTACTCTGGTATCTACGATGGCCTGTTGAGTACAAGTTCAGATGTTTTTGTGGGTGATTTGCACTTTTATGTGATCCCCATGAACCAAGTTATAATTTAGGTTTCATGGGCTCTTTAACTAGTTCAGTTGTCATTTAACAGGATGTTCTAGTAGCTGCACTGTTAACAACTCTTTTACCACAAAGACAAGCTAAACAGTAAACAATTAGTTTAATAAGCACTTTAGTTAAGCATCAGTGAGCAGATGCAGGCCTTAAGTGCTTCCGTGCTGAAGCTTGAAGGAAACAGCAATACCATGACCAAACCAATATGCGGGTTGGCCAAATGATATGTCAGTGGGATATAAAATGCAGAAAGCTCAGAAATCAATGAAAGATAAACTAGCATTTTAGCTTACTAGTATTTTATCTGTGGTCTATATTAATGTACTTTTTGCAATTTCTATGCTTACTACTCAGTCAGTAAGTAATAAAAATGTTGCATTGCAAAGAACAGGAAAGCCTGAAACATTTTAATTTTAATGGATTCTTTGCTTTCATCACAGTCCAAAAGAAGAGGATTATTCCTTACTTTAAGATTACGATATGAGACATGTAAATCATTTCTATATGCCCTGGGATAGCTGTGCATCCAGAATTATGCAGAAGCCTAAAACCCTAACATTTCAGTGCTATTTATTTTAAAATGGATACAGCATAGAAACCATTGTACCAATGATGGTCAACAAGCCTAACACAGCTTTATGCAGTTGGTCTAAATGGCACTATAATATTAGGCTGTATCTGTGTTATAAACAGTGGTTGTCTATAATCCCCCCTAATCCATGTGCCCGACCCCTAATCTACATGCAAGGCGTCAGACGCATAGATTCCAACGTTTTTTTGTTTTTGTTTCTTTGAAGCATGTGATTAGAGCCTGAGGCTCTAATTGGCTTCAAAAAAGGGAGGGCTTGGGGCACGGGGGGGTGGGTGCCGTTAGTTTGTCATCCCCCAAAATATTGAGCACCAGCCGCCACTGGTTATAAACCAGTGGTTCTAAATATGCAGGGGAAAATAATGATTTTCGTGGTTCTGCCCAATAGTTTAAATTGAAGTATAAACTCCTTACTATATGAATTTTTTATGCTATTGAGCATTGCATCATGAATGATTTTTTTGTACCTTTTTAGAATATTTTATTATTTACCTTATACTTATAATACATTTTCCTTACTGACACATTGGTCCAAACCCTTCCCCTATTCTGGTCACTGTACAGGTTATGAAACGTGTGGCTCTGTGCATTAATTCCTGTAATTCCATGTGCAATAGGTAGGCACAGCGATATTAAACAGAACTCCTGAGTGAATGTTTGTCAGGAGCCAGCCTTTACCTACAGCTCTGACAGTAGTTTCTCATGCCTCTTAATACCTTGTACTAAGGACACTGTAAATGCTAACACAAGACCACAAAAGGAGTGCTGATAACTTACTTCTGTTTACATCATGATCAGCTGTTATTGGACACAGTTGATTAACTTTTAAAGAGCTGCTGTTTGGTTCTTTACCTCAATCTATGATCAGCAGTGTCCAAGGTGGGCGTGATCACGGGAGGACATCATATAAATGGCCTCCCAGAGCTATATAGCTATAGCATGGTCAGCAAGTGGTTAATGGTAATGTATGGTTCAGGGCCATTCTCTACATTCTATGTACATCTTGCAAGCTTATAGTAATAGTAGATATCCCTATTCAACCATTTAACAAGAGGATAGAAAATATTGATATGACAGGTTTTTAAAAAGTTGTGTAATGGATAGAACAGCTTCAGAGGTTTTTCTTTCAGATTCAGTGGCATCAAAATCCAGGCTTGGGTGACTAGAGCGTGTATGTTTATAAATGAAGCTTACATCTGACGTTCAGATCTTAGCTGTGCTCTGACTGTTCCCCAAAGTATTGATACCTTGGAACAGTAATTTCAGTTCTGTTGAGAAAAACGCAGTCCTTTTCAAATTAACTATATGCATTGGAAGAACAATGGTCTTTTTTTTAAGATAAACACCTTCTAAAGAAATGTATTTATTGAACAATGTCAAGCTTGTACCATTGCAACCATCTCAGCAAGCTGTGCATTGAAAGGTGAATAAGTAGACCAGTAATCTCACCTACATCTGATAGTGCCTACGCATACAGTAATAGGCCCACTCTTCAGATTTGTGCATATTTTAAAGCAATCAAAACATGATGTATTCATTTTATATTTCAATGTACAAAGGATATGGTTATGTATGGAGCGCTTAGAAAACAGGCTAAGGTGCAAGATTAAAATAAGGTAGTTCAACAAAAAATCCAATATATACTCCAATATTTTACCCCATTTGTAGATCTCAATAAATTTGTTCCAAAATTAACGGTCAAGAGAAACCCAAGCCGAATGTCATTACAGAAGAACCTGCCCATGACCTCTCCTTAGATGCTTCCTGTCAGGCGCTCTTGGAGGCTCTATACACTGGAGATGGTGACATATTACGTCACCTACCTAACACAACATCTCCCCGCCTCTCCACCTATACAACATACCACCTTCCGACCAAAATTCATCTTTAACCCTACTCATGTCAAGGGCCCATACATCCAGAGTTTCTATCAGGTTGTTTTCTCTGAAATCCTACGTATGTGCCAATAGACCAGCACCACTCCACACAATCACAACCATTCTCCTCTATAAAGATCATCCATCAAGGCCCTCACCTACAATACCAACATTATCATTAGATTGTAGTCCAAAACAGAAACTCTTACCTGAGAGAGGCCCTCAGACTTCTGTCTGAATCCAACACTTACACCTGACTTCCCTGTGACCCACTACCCCAATATAGCTTGAAATCACACATATTGATTGACAAGGCCCTCCAAGAAGGCATCATTGACAAAATGGAAGCCTCCTTCCTAAAATGGGTTAATTACCGCACACCATAGTTTTAACACCTCCAAAAAAAGCAAAAAAAATCCTAGACGACCCCCCTGGACCCCTATTGTTGCCATTTTCTACAGCCCCTAGTGCTGAAATGATCAGCTTATATACGCGATGGCATCCACTTACTAAATTTCCTCAAAACATACCACTGGGAACCCATCTATTTGTGGGTATTCCTGGATGTCCAATCACTGTATACGTCTATCCCTCACAACATTAGTCTCGAAGCAGCACAATATTTTCTCTCTCAAGACCTTCTAAGTAACCTCAGGCAGGTCCAATTCATCCTAGAATGTACGCATTTCTATATAACCCATAACTACTTCTTGTTTGACAACCATTATTACTTACAGACCCAGAGAACAGCTATAGGGACAAATTTTACCCCTAGCTATGCTAATTTAACCATGGGCATTTGGGAACAACAATTCATCTGGTACAATAACCCTTATTTTGAACACATTGTATATTTTGGATGCTATATAGATGACATAGTCGTCATCTGGGATTGCTCTCAATCTCTTGTTGACCATTTTGTTACCTACTGTAATAGTAACAATTTAAGCTTGTCCTTCATACCAGTTTGCGACCTGGACGCTCTGGCTTTTCTAGGCCTTGAACTAAGCCATACTGGAAACACTATACATGTCAAGAAGTATGTCAAGCCAACTGCAGGTAACTCATACCTGCATTTCCACCGTTGCCACCACCCCAGGTGGATAGCAAACATACCCAAGAGCCATTTCCGTTGTTTAAAGCACAACTGCACCCGTCTGGATGATTACATTGAACAGGGGGACCTCTTCAAAGAAATGTTTTTGGAAAAAGGATATCCATCCCCGCTGGTTCAGGGAGCTTATAATAATTTCCTTGGGGAAGCCCCCTCATCCAATTGCCACCACTCTGCATTGTCCCAGACTACAAGATGTAGGCAGCACAGTTGTGTAGTGGTTAGCACTCTCAACTAGCAGTAAAAAGGGTCACTGGTTTGAATCCCAACCATGACACTACCTGCCTGGAGTTTGCATGTTCTCTCTGTGCCTGCGTGGGTTTCCTCCGGGTACTCCAGTTTCCTCCCACACTCCAAAGACATGTTGGTATGTTAATTGGATTCTGTCCAAAAAATTGGCCCTAGTATATGAATGGAGACCTTGGATTGTGGGCTCCTTGAGGGTAGGGACTGATGTGAGCATGCAATGTACAGGGATAGGGACAATTGTAGACACTCACTGAGGTTGAACTGGATGGACTGGTGTCTTTATTCAACCTTTATTCAACCATGTAACTACAGTATGCAACTATGTATTACCCAGTTACAAGTACAACAGAAAAAGATGGAACACATCTTCTGTAAAAACTGGGGAATGCTACTGGGTGACTCCTACCTCCAACCCCCTCTAAGCAAGCCCAAGATTACATATAGGAAAGCCAAAAATATAAAAAGCATGATTTCTCCCAGTAAACTAAAACTCAGCAGAACCCAGCTCAGACCCACTCTTAACTTCTTAGACATTAAAGGAATGTACCAATGTTGAAAAAAAATGGCTAACTTGCAAATACATTAAACATGGACAAAAAAACTATTTACCACTAAGGGCAAAACAAACCAGCTTTAAAAATTCATAATTTATTGCCTAACCTGGCCCCGTGGTCTGCTATATATAGGCTGCGCAACTCAAACCCTACAGAAGAGGTTTAGAGAGCACAGACGCTCCATTGAGGAGGGCAGGGAACTCACCATCCCCAGACACTTTACCGAGTTCCACCAAGGCTCCATGAAGGGGTTACAGGTCTAGGTGGTAGAATCTGTCCTCGGGCATCTCCCCGAGCAGAGTGCATAAATCACCTGTGTGAGAGGGAGACTTTCTCGATATACACTCTGGAGAGTTTGAGTCTAGGAGGCCTGAACAAGGATATTGAGATATACTCTGTCTTTTAATATATTCTCCCAATAACCTATATATACTTTTGTGAGATACCATATCATGAATAACAACTACCTTGAAACTATCCATCAACCACTGAGAGAATAAGGCACACTAATCAATTTGCTAATTATAGATATTCTAAATACCATGAATACCCTGCTAGTTCTATCTTGACACCCAGATGCTTCCAACAAAGGGATAATAATACTGTCTCTAGGGTAACACCTAATATGCCCACTATCTATACTTACTATTGGCTGCTTCCCCCTTCCTTCTCCCCTCCCTCCCTTTAGACATTAATATAGAGCTCTTTTAACCTTTTTCAGACAATAGTTCAGAATATTAATCCTTATACTGGTTCAGGTGTACACTAACCATACATTCGTGCTTCATACATGTCTTTTTATATGCATGAAATGCGTACTTTAGCATTTTAATTAGTTTTTTAATTTATTTATTTTTTATATATTTTTTTAACAGGACTATTATGGTCTTAAGAAATTGTCATATCTACAAATCATCTAGTTGTATGTATACCTCAATAAATAACTGAATAGTATATATTCCATGTATTGTTTATATGTAAGTATTCTTTGTATTAGTTATGGCTGTGATTAATGGGAGATATGTGGTGAACTCTGTGCTGGTCCGCTGGGCCTTGCTGTCTAGTGGACTACCCCCTTCCTCCTCCATATAGACTTCACTCAAGATGGCCACATTTCATGCCTGATGAAGGAGCATGCATGCTCCGAACACAAGTTCTGGTATGCCCCCTCTCTGTCACACCTGATGTGCTCTCTGCTTGCCAAGCTGATCACCTCCAGCCTCGGAGCCTTGGACACCACCGGATCGGCCGGGACTGATGATTTTTCCTGCCCAGCTGTACGGAAAGGACAAATTTGGCATACACGCCGGTTGACTTCCACTCAAATGTGAGTTTAATATGACCCATGAAAACTTGATGCTTTTAACTACATGCTGCATTCTGAGTGGCACCGCTCTCTCTTCCTCTCTATTTTTATATTTCACATCCTAAAAAGGTAGGCAGTACAAATATATACATTTACAGAATTTTTTTTGAAAAAATGGCTTGAATTTGAAGGGATTAAAAAATAAATACAGAAAGATAGCCTAAGCATGTTTCTGTTCAAGGGGCTAAGAAAGGGACACAAGGGGAATTGGGAGTATCATTTTCCATATTTTTGGGGTCCAGTTGCTGATCATTGGGAGTCAGCCACTAAAATTCAAGATTTTGAAAAATTATTGAAATATTATCTCAAACACCAACTATATACTAAAAAGATCAAAGTAAAGTTGGTATGGGAAGGTTATAACCCCTGCTAGTTTTTTTTTTTTTTTGTCATTTGTAACCCATTGGGGAAAATTCCCTTCACTTCCTGTCCCAAAAACAGAAAGTGAGAGGAAATCCCTCCAAAGTGAGAGAATTCCAGGGTGTCACCAGGGTCACCAGAACTATGTGTCCCCACTGGAAGATTTCTCCTCCCATTACAGTTCTTGTGTCAACCCAGAATATGGGATTTTCTTTTATTTTCACTTTTAAATGAATTATAAACAGGGCAAATATATAGGATGAATCTCCCCCATGGGGACACAGATGACAAAAATAAAAATAAAAAAACTTTATCTACAATTGAAAACCAAACATAAATATTGGAACGATTATGATTAATAACTCCCCATGTTCAATGGATTGTTTTAGGACATGTTTAAACTCTGTAAAAAAAGCCTATATTTTGCATTAATTATTAAGATTTATTTACTGCAAGGAATAAGAGTTGTCAGTTCTAAAACATTTTAGAACTAGAATCTTGGATTGTGATAAAAAAATGTGCATCAATTGACAAGATGAAAGCAGCGACACCTCTGTCCATGTAGACGGTGCATCTTTGCTAAAACCTTTGAGCTGGTCTTGGCTAATGGTCTCATACTGTGTGTACATCCTAATTAGGTATAAAGTCTGTATTTAGTATATAGGTGCTAAATCTTATCTGCATAATATGATAAAGGTGACAGTGATGTTAAGATAAGATAAGGCAAAGAAAGATTAGCCTTTAAAAATGTGGAACCAAAAACTATAGAAATATTGCAAGTCATACCTGTAAATTTAGTACAGACTTCAGGAAATAATATATTGGGATGACTTTTGTAAATATACAGGAAAATACAAAACCTGGTGCAGCTCTGCATAGAAACCAATCGGCTTCCAGTTTTTTTTTATCGAAGCTTAAATGAACAAGCTGAAGTTAGAAGCGGATTGGCTACCAGGCACAGCTGCACCCGAATCTGAGTGCTCCAGTTGTTGTAAACCTCCCCCTGAGGCCAGGTTCAAGTGTAAATCAGGTCCGAATTTTTGCCTGAATTTGCACCTGAATCAGACCCAAACATGCACAGGACCTTTTCGGAATGCGGATCGCGGCCACCCGGACATGTGTGAACCGGTTTCATTGAGAGCCAATCACACTCGCATGTAATGCGAATTGGGTGCAGGAAAACCCGCATCCAATTCACACATATGTGAACCTGAAACTCAGGGGTTGATTAACTGAACCTGGAGAGAGTGCAAAATCTAGTGCAGCTGTGCATGGTAAACAATCGTATATAGAGGTGCACTAAAAACACTAATGACATTTTTATAAAAAAATGAGATACAATAAATAAAAAGTCCAAAAGTGATAATAGGATCCTTCCAGCGGTATCCACACCACCCGTCAACATAAAGTGTGTGATCCTTAAGCTACCACCTTAATCTTAAAGAGTGCTCACTTACCAGCTTGCACGGACCTCCTATTATGGGAGGTCAGTGACACTTGTGGCTCAAAACCCAGCCAGGGCCTTTATCCATTCAAGGGAACTTGTGGGGCATAGAGATCCACCTCCAATATGGTACGATTACAAGGGATACAGCTTGCACTGACCTCCTATTAGGGAAGTCAGTGATACTTGCGGCTCAAAACCCAGCCAGGGCCTTTAACCATCTTAACTTATGGGGCACAAAGATCTGTCGTTAGTGCCCCAGATGACTTAATCGAGTGACAAAATGCATTGGTTGGAGCGATGTGCTGACGTCACCGCATTTCTTGGTTCCTGGAAGGATGGGCTGTTATGAATTAGCCAGCTGGCTTGTGTATCACAAATGCAATTTTAAAATGTTCTTGATGTTCTTGATGTTCTTGATGTATTTCTTCATGCATTTACATTTTAAGGGTTTTTACACTATGGTGAGTTTTTATATTTTTGGGGATTAACCATGATCGTGACATCATGAGGGTGGATCTTTGTGCCTCATAAGTTTCTTTGGATGGTTAAAGGCCCCCGGCTGGGTTTTGAGCCACAAGTATCACTGACTTTCCATAATAAGAGGTTAGTACAAGCTGGATCTCTCGTGATCGTCCCATCTTGGGGGTGGGTCTCTATACCCCACAAATTCCCTTGGATGGATAAAGGCCCTGCCTGGGTTTTGAGCTGCAAGCGTCACTGACCTTCTGTAATAGGAGGGCCGTGCAAGTTGATAAGTCTTGAGGTGGAGGTGGTAGATTAAGGATCACGCACTTTATGATGAAGGATGGTGTGGATAACACTGAAATAATCCTTTTATCACATTTGGACTTTTTATTTCATTTATCTAATTTTTTAAACATTTATTTACTGGTGTTTTTAGCGCAATTCTATATACGATTATATTTTTTATTTGAGAATGTGCATATCTAACAGCAGAATTGCGCAGTTATCTGCCTTTGTTAATAAGCTGCGCATTGTAGCCAATCAGCTTCCAGGTTTTATTGCCAAAGCTTCATTCATTTATTGCAAAGCTTCATTGAACAAGGTGAAGTTAGAAGCAGACTAGTTTCCATGCAACAGATTTTGCACTCTCCAGTTTTAGTAAATCAACCTCACAGTGTCATAATACCTCCAGGTTTCTAATTGCAATGCAACACATTTTAAAATACATGACAGTTTTAGCCCACGTTCACACTGGTGCAACTTGTCATGCGATTTGATTTGTCAAACAAGTCGCATCCTAATGCTGGCAATTTAATTGTTCATATCGGTGTGGCGCTGACTTTGCGGTGCCGCACCAATTTGAAAAAGTAGTTCCTAGACAACTTTTGTCAATTTCAGGGGGAACTTGCATAGACATCTGTGCAGGACGTCACACAGATGTCAACCAAGTCGCTCCTGAAGTTGCACTGACAGTTTCAATTAAAATGTGTGCGATTTCAAAGCCGCATTCCCTGTGAACCAGGGCTAAGAAAAAGAGCACAACCACAGATTGAAAAAGGGAAGTAATTAGCATAAGGACTTATATATCATTTTTAGGGAAAGTTGAGTTTTTCTATAAAACTGCTAGCAGCCTGTAATGCCTACACCCAACATTTCTTGTATGGATTTCAAAGGTACAGCATACAATGGAAAATCTCCTCAGTGAAGTCTTAGCCCCTATACACACGGTCGGAGATTTAGACAACCAAATCCATCGGATTTTGTCCGTCGGATCTTGTCCGGAACTGTTGCATACACACAGTCGGACTAAGTTGTCAAAAAATCAGATCATTCAGAACGTGATGACGTAATTTCATTACGATGGGACTACGTTCAGGCTAGTAGCCAATAGCTTTGATGTAGGAATTTGATCTGAGCATGCGTGGCACTTGGTCCGATCAAAATTCTCTACACATGATCGGAGTATGTCCGATCGAACCAGTTGGTCAGGAAATATTTCCAACATGTTGGAAAATTGGGTTCGACGGATATTCCGACGGAATCAGTCCGATGCATACCACACACAGTCGGATTATCCGACAACGCGGTCCGATAGGACACATTCCCACGGATTCTCCGACCGTGTGTACAAGGGCTAAGACAGAAACAGACAATGGCAAAAAATGTTAACTTTATTATATTCTCTCCAAAATTAAAAAAAAATCTGAAGTTTGGTTTTAAAAACAGTTTTATGTTCATTTATTTATTTTAAGTAAACACCGTCTCGTAGATGTTTTCTTTTGATTCTATGATATTTCTCGAAATAATTTGATTTTATATGTAGAATTAGTTAGTTAACAGGGTACTACTTATATAAAAAGCATACTGTGTATTCCATTAAAGAATCAGTATATCTCCATATATGTTGTAAATAATATAATTCAATTCAGAAGCTAAAAACAAGGATGAATTGCAGTGTCGTTTCTTTTGCATATCCTTTTTTTTTATTAGAAATATCCTATGTAAAATGACCCCCTTTGTTCCTGTGTATAAACGTCATATAGGTATTATATTACACATTTAATTGGAACCAATTAGGAGTTAATAGTGCAATCTGGGAGATTGCAACAGGAAGCAAAATTCTTAGTATTAGAGGTCTTTGTCTAATGAATATTTATAGCTGCCTCGATGATGCCAAATTCAGAAAAAACTTAAAAAAAGGTGCTCATAAAAAGCAGTGCAGACAAGTCATATACTATCCACAGTAATACAACGTATAATACATGTTTAGTTTTATGATATGCATATGTATATATACTGTAGGTTTATTGTACTGCTAATTACAGGCCCACTTTATCATAATGGTACTCTCCCATAAAGGCATATCTTCAAAGAAAGACTCTGGTCAAAACTGAAAATTAGATCTTGAGATGCACTACTTGTTGCTCAGTAGTTTTTCATCTTGGCCTTGATGTACACCATTCCTCCTAAACCACTTTTGTTGGTAAGTCCTGAGTATATGTGATTGTGATGCAAAATAGAATATCCCAAGCACTTCCACTGCATGGGGGATGAACTGATGGAGAAAGTAAAAGTACAGTTGTTAGGTGGGAGCAGGATATGCGTCTCTGATGAGAAGAATTTTCAGGGATCGTGTAAAAGCAAGCAGAGTAGGAGATAGCCAGACAAATTGGGGTAGGGAGTTCCATAGGATAGTAGAGGCATGGGAAAAGTTCTGGAGGTGAGCATGGGAGGAGGTGATGAGGGAACTAGAGCAGGAGGTCTTGGGAGAAACGATGGGAGCGAGTAGGTTGTTATTTTGAGACTAGGTTAGTTATGTACCTGGGGGCCAAGTTGTGGATGGCTTTGTAAGTTGTTGTAAGAATTTTGCCTATCAGCACCGCCTAACAGTGCCCATCAGTGCCACCTATCAGTGTTCATCAATGTCTCCTATCAGTGCTCATCAGTGCCACCTACTAGTGCTTATAAATGCTGCTTATTAGTGCCCATCAGTGCTACCTATCAGTTTCCATCAGTGCTGCCTATCAGTGCCACCTATCAGCGGTCATCAATGCTGGCTATCAGCGCCTCCTCAGCTGGGCTCTGAGCTGAACGAATCTCTCTCATACAGCTCAGAGCCTGCACTGACAGTTCCCTCTCCCTTCTCCCTCGCACAGGCGGGAGAGGAGAGAGAGAGATGATCTGCCTCTTTCTACTCCGCCTCCTCTCCTCCTGTGTGCACCGCTGTAAGTGTGAATGATACAATTCAGCTGCTTAGCTTCAAACTTCCTGCAGTTCACACACAAGAGGGGGGTCAGGAGGAGAAGAAGCAGATCATCTCTCTCTCTCTCTCTCCTGTCCAGTCTGTGTGAAGGAGGAGGGAGGGGAACTGTCGGTGCAGGCTCTGGGTTGTATGAGAAGGATGCTCTCAACTCTTGCAGAAAGCAACCCCGCTGGTGTCCCCAGACAGTGGTGGAACACAAGGGTCCAGTCGCAAGTACAACCTTTGCGACCCTGGTAGTTCCACCACTGCTGTCTGTGGTGACAGCGTGTGTACAGATGTTTATTTTTCACAATTGTTATTGCTAAGCTTGTGAAATTTTCCTGCTTTTCAGTAAAGCAGGTGGTGGCAGTTTAGTTGAGTTAAATGCTTAATTACCTTAACCCAGTGACAATCACTCTCAGTCTGTTGGCACTTAGATTGTGGTCCAAGCTGGAAAATCTTTGTGCAGGGCACATCTGAGATTGCCTATGTTGCAGAAGTAACAGCATGGGTCATGAATTGGTGAGAAGGGCGGTGGTCTGGGCCCGGGTTACGTCACAGTGTATACCATACGGGTTAGGTTTTTATTTGTGTCCATCTCAGAAAATTCCTTTTAAGCTCTATCACTGTAGTAGTAGCGGAATGATGGGAGCACTAAGCCATGGGCAGCAATGAGACCGTGTTTAGAAGCAATTCTTCCTACTCTACTAAATATGTGCTTTTTTTATTGTATGTGTACCTATTAGATGATTTTCCCCCATTTCCTGCCATAGCAGGACAGGAAATTACAGGATCTTTCATCACTCTACTAAAAATCTGTTTCTGTTTTTGTCTGTATCCTATTGGAGAGATTTCCCATCCCTTTCTGTCTTGACAAGTGGAAAAAATCTTCTCAATAGGCAAATGGACAACAATAAAAACCTAAAAGAGTATCTAACATTCCAAGCGCTATCCAAAATTAAATAAAACATTTTGGCTGGATTTGAGCTTTAAAGCATAACTTGCAAGAATAAATGATAATTCAACAGTTAAAAAATATGTCTTTCCCCTATGAAACAATTTTAAATGAAAAACGTGCCCTATGTGATATTTTTTTTTAATGTTAACAAATTTAAGAATATATTGTAGCATACTGGTCTTAGATGTGGTGCCTATTAAAGTTTTACATTTTTATCTAAAATCTGGTGAACTGCATTATATTTTTGGACCTAGATAAACTTTAAAGTACATACTATGCCATGAAATGACCACGGATGCCACTGCTGGCATCTCCTTTTGAAAATGTTAGTTCCATGGCAGTCAAATTGATGTTTTGGTTTCAGTATTTTCAGAAGCACTAACCAAAAACCAATATAGAGGTAGGGATGGTCCCGATGTTCGACTCAAATATAAGAATTGAACGTAAACCCAACATATGGGGCGTTCGCGGGAAGTTTGCCTGCTGCAGAGCACCCCATAATGCACTGTGAGATCGCAGTGCATTGACGGCTGCTGATTAGCCAAAGCATGCACCTGACCTGCATGCTTTGGCTAATCACAGTGCAATCTGCTGTGAGAGCCATGATTGGAAAAAGGCAGGGTGCCTTTGGCCAATCATGGCTCAGGGGGCTAAGTCCACGCCCCACACTATATAAGGCTGCTTACACGGCGACCGTATGTAGAGTGATGACGTGGAAATTGACAGAACTTTCTGGTAGATTAGGCTGATTAGATACTGGCGTGCAGGCAGTTTAGTATATATATATATATATATATATATATATATATATATATATATATATATATATATATATATATATATATATATACATATATATATATATATACACAGTGCAGTCAGTGTAGTGTATTAATATATATATTATATATTATATATATCGGCCCCCTTGAACTTTTCAACCTTTTGCCACATTTCAGGCTTCAAACATAAAGATGTAAAATTAAATTTTTTTGTGAAGAATCACCAACAAGTGGGACACAATTGTGAAGTGGAACAAAATCTATTGGATAATTTAAACTTTTTTAGCAAATAAAAAACTGAAAAGTGGTGCGTGCAAAATTATTCGGCCCCTTTACTTTCAGTGCAGCAAACTCACTCCAGAAGTTCAGCGAGGATCTCTGAATGATCCAATGTTGTCCTAAATGACTGATGGTGATAAATAGAATCCACCTGTGTGTAATCAAGTCTCTGTATAAATGCACCTGCTCTGTGCGCAGAGAGCATCATGAAGACCAAGGAACACACCAGGCAGGTCCGTAATACTGTTGTGGAGAAGTTTAAAGCCGGATTTGGATACAAAAAGATTTCCCAAGCTTTAAACATCCCAAGGAGCACTGTGCAAGCGATCATTTTGAAATGGAAGGAGTATCAGACCACTGCAAATCTACCAAGACCTGGCCGTCCCTCTAAACTTTCAGCTCAGACAAGGAGAAGACTGATTGGAGATGCAGCCAAGAGGCCCATGATCCCTCCGGATGAAATGAAGAGAACTACAGCTGAGGTTGGAGAGTCTGTCCATAGGACAACAATCAGTCGTACACTGCACAAATCTGGCCTTTATGGAAGAGTGGCAAGAAGAAAGCCATTTCTCAAAGATATTCATAAAAAGTCTCGTCTAAAGTTTGCCACAAGCCACCTGGGAGACACACCAAACATGTAGAAGAAGGTGCTCTGGTCAGATGAAACCAAAATCAAACTTTTTGCCCACAATGCAAAACGATATGTTTGGCGTAAAAGCAACACAGCACATCACCCTCAACACACCATCCCCACTGTCAAACATGGTGGTGGCAGCATCATGGTTTGGGCCTGCTTTTCTTCAGCAGGGACAGGGAAGATGGTTAAAATTGAGAGGAAGATGGATGCAGCCAAATACAGGACCATTCTGGATGAAAACCCGTTAGAGTCTGCAAAAGACCTGAAACTGGGACGGAGATTTATCTTCCAACAAGGCAATGATCCCAAACATACAGCAAAATCTACAAAGGAATGGTTCACAAATAAACGTATCCAGGTGTTAGAATGGCCAAGTCAAATTCCAGACCTGAATCCAATCGAGAATCTGTGGAAAGAGCTGAAAACTGCTGTTCACAAACGCTCAATATCCAACCTCACTGAGCTCGAGCTGTTTTGCAAGGAAGAATGGGCAAGAATTTCAGTCTTTCGATGTGCAAAACTGATAGAGACATACCCCAAGCGACTTGCAGCTGTAATCGCAGCAAAAGGTGGCTCTACAAAGTATTAACACAAGGGGGCCGAATAATTTTGCATGCCCCACTTTTCATTTTTTTATTAGTTAAAAAAGTTTCAAAAATCCAATAGATTTCGTTCCACTTCACAATTGTGTCCCACTTGTTGGTGATTCTTCACAAAAATTAAAATTTTATATCTTTATGTTTGAAGCCTGAAATGTGGCAAAAGGTTGAAAAGTTCAAGGGGGCCGAATACTTTCGCAAGGCACTGTATATATATATATATATATATATATATATATATATAATATGTATATATATATATATGTATGTTGGGGCGCCACAAAGCACCCTCCCCATGTTGAGGGCATGTGGCCTAGTATGGTTCAGGAGGGGTGTGCTCGCTCGTCCCTCCCCCTATCCTGACCTTCAGGCTGCATGCTCGTATAAGGGTCTGGTATGGATTATGGGGGGGACCCCACGCCAAATGTTTTTTACATTTTGGCATGGAGTTCCCCTTAAAATCCACACCAGACCCGGAGGGCATGGACATTTTTTTCTAGAAATATGATTTTGCTGCAACACTGTTCTACACATCACACAGATGCGCCTCTTTACAGGCAGATAAGGGGAACCCGAGGCATGATATTTTAAGGAATATTTCATTTTTATTGTTACACTTTAAGCATTATTAAAATCACTGCTCCTGAAAAAACTGTGGTTTTAACAACATTTTTTTGCATTGATACATGTCTCCTAGTGCTCAAACCTTATATGTTAATGTACCCTTCTTTCTCTACCTCATTATAAGGGGATATTTGGAAGTCTGTAAGGAGGGGTCACAACCCTCCCTTCTTTATCTTTTCTTCCTTTCCTTTTCATTATTTATCTTTACCTCTCTTATTCTACTATCCCTTTTTATTAAATTATAATTATAACATTTTTTGTTAAGATGGACATTATTTATCAGCTTTTACTCTCGCTGGAGGGTATGTTTGCTGTCTCTCTATGTATAACCTCAGGGTGATATTATTACAAATTTTGCATGATATTTGACAAGAATGTTATTCAGTTAGTTATGCTAGCGTGTAGTCATGTCAATGTACCAAACTATTGACCTTTGCTTCATGGTGTCACTTGCTGATTTGCTTATGATGCTCTAGTCCGCTGGAATGTTCTTTTATTGTGCATCCACATCTGCTGTAACTACCTACATTTGTATTTTCTTTGTAAATCTTTCAATAAACAGAAATTTAAAAAAAATATGGCAGAACCTCATTTAATTTACTCAAACATATATTTAGCCTGTTGGGCCGAGTCACCTGGTGCCTTCTATCTGTCGAGGGATTCAGTGCTGCATTTTCCTTGTTGTGTTGCCTGGTTCTATAAACACCCTGTTTAAAGATATGGGTGTACCCACTGCTCTTGATAATATGAAATAAATTACATAACCACTTGCCTGGGCACTTAAACACCCCTCCTGCCCAGACCAATTTTCAGCTTTCGGTGCTCTCACACTTTGAATGACAATTACACAGTCATGTAACACTGTACCGAAATGAATTTTTTGTCCTTTTTTTCCCACAAATAGAGCTTTCTTTTGGGGGTATTTGATCACCTCTGGGTTTTTTATTTTTTGCGCTATAAATAAATAAAGACCGAGAATTTGGAAAAAAAACACATTTTTGTTTGTTTCTGTGATAAAATTTCGCAAATTATTAATTTTTCTTCATAAATTTTGGCAACAATTTATACTGCTACATAAAAAATAACCCAAATTAGTGGATATTATTTGGTCTTTGTGAAAGTTAGAGAGTCTACAAGCTGTGGTGCAAATCACACAAAATTGATCACATCTGATGTACTGGTGGCCTATCTCATTTCTTGTGACCCGAACAAGCCAGGAGAGTACAAATACCCCCCAAATGACCCCTTTTTTTCAAAGTAGACATTCCAAGGTATTTATTAAGAGGCATGGTGAGGTTTTTGATGTTGTCATTTTTTTCCCACAATTCTTTGCAAAATTAAGATTTTTTTATTTTATTTAAATTTTTTCCACAAAATTGTCATTGTAATAGGTTACTTCTCTCACGTGGCATGTGTATACCACAACTAATGCCCCAAAATAAATTCTGCTACTCCTCCTGAGTATTACGATACCACATGTGTGGGACTTTTTCACAGCCTGGCCACATAGAGAGGCCCAACATGCAGGGAGCACCGTCACATGTTCTAGGAGCATAAATTACACTACCTATTACACTTTTGAAGGCCCTGGAGCACCAGGACAATGACACGTGACACCGACATGGCACTGATGACAGGTGGCACTGATACGTGGCACTGATGACAGATGTCACTAATATGTGGCACTAATGACGCGTGACACTGACAGATGGCACTAATATGTGGCACTGATGACACACGGCACTAATACGTGGCGCTAATAACAGATGGAACTAATACGTGGCACTGATGACACGTGACACTGATGACAGATGGCACTGATACCTAGCATTGATGGCACATGACACTGATAACAGATGGCATGTGACAATGACAGGTGGCACTGATGACAGATGGCACTGATACGTGGCACTGATGACAGATGGCACTGATATGTGGCACTGATGACACGTGACACTGATATGGCACTGATGAAAGATGGCACTATGTGGCACTGGTGACAGATGGCACTATGTGGCACTGATGACACGTGGCACTGATGTGGCACTGATGACAGATGGCACTATGTGGCACTGATGACACGTGGCGCTGATGTGGCACTGATGACAGGTGGCACTGATGACAGATGGCACTTATACGTGGCACTGGGGACAGATGACACTGATGACAGATGGCACTGGGGACAGGTGGCACTGGGGACAGGTGGTAGTGGGGACAGATGGCACTGACAGGTAGCAGTGGGGGTAGATGGCAGTGGGGGCTGTGGGGACAGGTGGCAGTGGGGACAGGTGGGCACTTTATTTTCGTTTTATTTTTTTATTTTTTTTTACACTATCCTCTGCATCTCTGAAGCGGTTCATCTCTTCATCCTCACATGCTGTCTGTGTGAGGAGGCAGAGCCGGCGATGAGAGATGATCTCATATGTTTACATATGAGATCATCTCTCATTGGGCATGCCGATCGCGCTGTAAACGGCCGCTGTGATTGACTGTTTACAGTGATCTGTTACTGACTGTGTCCGGTGGGACACGGCCAGCACAGAACTTCCCTGATGCGCACCCGTGGCAGCGCGCAGAGGGGAAGTTAAAGTAGCAAGTAGCGTCCGCGCTGTAGCCGTCTTTTGGCTATAACGCGGGCGCGAAGTGGATAACCAACACAGATGGGCTGATTTACTATATCTAAACAGACTATTGGAAAGTGGATACTCCTGCGCTAAGAGGAAATGTGAACAATATGTATATAGGGTGCTGCAGACACGGTAAGGGTCAAACTCTACCCAAGAACATAGAAAATAAAATAGTAGGCGGTGCTGCACTCCTAAAGGTATTATTTAAAATATACTTACAAAATTACCATAAATGCAATAAAGTAAATAAATCAGTGCGGGTGAAATACACATAAAATGAGCAATAAAATTAAGTATCTCACAATAAAGGTGCTACTGATCCAAGCTGAAGTCACGTGTGTTGTGACGTAACGCATAAGATACTAGAGGCATACGGACACCGGAAACAACGGTCAGGTACGAGCTCCGCGCTCGTTTTTACATCGTGCGATCCACATACTAAAATGTGAGTTTTTTTTCCGTTTCATTAATAAACTTCAGTTTTATTTAAACTTACTACACCATAGTAGGCTCTTTATCCCCTCTCTTTACCCTGGTATATTGAGCATCTGAGCGATCCCTGACATCCATTTACTGGAAGGAAAGGAAACGATCCCCTCTGGCTTTGCTCCATACCTACTAGGTACGCGCAGGGAATACATCAACCCTAAGGGATTTGTCCCCTCTCTTTCCTTTACATGCTGTTTACCTTAAAACAGTACGGTAATAATTTAGCACATCCACGGGTGTCAGTGACACTGAAGAGACACCTCGCACTTAAAGTCCCAGTGCCACTGGATGTTACTACATTGTCACATGATGTTCCTGTAGAACACCCCCACATTTGTAATTTTGCACACTGGACCCTGAAGAGCGCCCAGGCTTTCACTTTTTTTGGACTCTTTATATTATATAATTTTATTCACAGCTATTCATTAAGCCTATACTTCACATATTTGCACGTATATTTACTGTCAAACAGACTATTGCCTTTAGAAAATCAAATCCAGAGAGTAGAACTTCCTCGTAGGTGTACATATTTCCCTATTTTGGTCACTGTAAAAAAATGTTGGGTTGGTTTATCATCTATCAAAAATTGAAAGATACGTCTTGGGTGGACTGCCTTTGAATGTACTGCAATGACCTCTTTAAGGAGTGAATAGAAAATAGATTGTATTTGGGATATACTGTACATCCTTGGTGATCTTTATAAGAATGGGCAGTTCTTGTAGCTTTTGTAGTAACAGATAAAAGATTTGACCCTTGGGCAAGATTTGCTCAACTTGAGTTCTCTTAAAATTACATATGTGAAGTTAACTGCAGAAACTGAATTGCACCTCGGTATGAATGGTATATTAGTTTGACTGTGCTTTTTTCTAGCTATATTAGATAAAGGTTCTGATTCTGAATGCAAAAGAAAAATCATTGTTTATGCAATTTGATTTAAAATTTGGTATTCCATCTACTATTTTACCATTAAGGTTGCATTCATTCATTCTTCCCTGATTGGCACCCTCTGTCATACTCATAATTGTATCTTGAATTTGTGGAATGCATGAATTAGGAAGCTGCGAAGATGTAAACAGCACAGCATTACAGTGAACTGGTATATAGACCCATACAGAGCTGGTAAATCTCAGCAATGGCTACACAAGGACTAGGGCTACTGGGATGTATGTGTTTTCAATAAAATTTGACTCAAAACAAGTATGTAGATAAGGAGTTCCAACTTTCTCTAACATCACCAGCTACATACCTATTCCAGTGGTCAAAAAAGTATAGAAACCAGACAGCCACACTACTATGATTTTTAATAGAGGTTCAGAGTTTGATATAGTCTATTTTTCTCATGGTACATATTTCCTTTAATATAATGAAAATGTTAAGGCTAATTTCAGACTGGGGCGTTGTGGGTGTCGGCGGTAAATCGGGGCTATATATAGCACCGCTTTACCATCGTTTTGGCGGTGCTAACCGGCCACTAGCGGGACGGTTTCAACCCCCGCTAGCGGCCAAAAATGGGTTGAAACTGCTCGCAAAGAGCCGCTGCAGCAGCGCTTTGCTGGCGTGTTTACGGCTCTGCCCTGTTGTTTTCAATAGGAAGGGGCGCTTTAGGAGCGGTGAATACACCACTCCTATAACGCTGCAAAGATGTGGCTTGCAGGACTTTTTTGACCGTCCTGCAAGCGCACCGCTCCATTGTGATAGCCCTCGGGCTTTCACACTGCAGACACAGGAGAGGCGCTTTACAGGCACTATACAGGCACTATTTTTACCGCTGCACCTCAGCGTGAAAGTAGCCTATAACTTGCTGAGAACTTTTTACCTAAAGCTTCAAAGATCCCCTTTTACTCACACAAGACTGCTGTCAGGTAATGATCTACAGGGCTTCTACATGTACTGAAAATTGATTATTGGAAGCTGCATTCTGAGCTAGCTGATCAATATTATTGTTGCGTTTTGCACTGTGACATCATGACACCACTGGAGGAAGACTTAAAAAATCTGTGAGGTACTCTATACAGACAGTGCACTAAGGGAGGTTTAGGGCTTCCAAGATTACAGTGATACTTCCAGGCGTCGAGACTAGCCCAACTTTCAACAGTTTATGCCAGAACAGAAAAGCCAGACTGGATCCATATAGAGAGACAGGCGTTCCCCACATATACTCTTGATTACTTGCTATGGCTCCCCCCCCAGGGACAGGTCCCCTATACTCTCTCCGATACTCTCACAATCTCTGTCCCTCTGGGATAAATTGAATACCCACCCTTCCTTGTTGCCCACTGGCTCATGAAATAATCATAAAATACCCTGATTTTCCCACTGGGCAAGATATAAAAGCCTTCAAATGGTGGTTGGATAAGGGGTTGTATCGGATTGGCCATTTCTTCACGTCCTCAGGCCCAATAACCTTAAAATTCTGTAAAAAAAGATTGGAAATCCTGAGCGGGGAACATTTCAGGTTTTATCAAATACAACACTTTCTCCACAAATTATGGAAAGGAAAACCCATCCCACCTAGAATTACTCCTTATGCGATATGGTCCGGTCAAGCCAAGGATCAGAGGGGTGGAATATCAGTTATCTACCAATGCCTTGCCCATCAGGTAGGCAAAACCCCTTATATGACAGCGTGGGAGAATGATCTCCAAATCAACTGGGACCTAGAGCAATGGCAGATATCCTTTTCCAGAGCCCATAGAGGTATTAAGAATATTTCCCTAATAGAATCAAACCTCAAAGTTATGACAAGATGGTATCTCACGCCCTCTAAATTGGCCCTCATGTTTCCATCCGCTAACCCCCAGTGCTTCAGGGGATGTGCTCTATATGGCTCCATGGCCCATATATGGTGGGAATGTCCCAAAATCAGATCTTTCTGGAAGAAGATGTTTGCCCTAATCCATACAGTAACAGGTCTTCAACCACCCAGAACCCCGGCAGTAGCCCTATTGAATGCCAATATCTCAGGGGCTTCCAAATGGAGCCGCAAATTGACCCACTTCATTCTCCTGGGCGCTAAGATGACTATTGCCAAGGCCTGGAAAAAAACAGGGGTGTCCTTCAAAGCAGCCAAGCATAAAATATCGTGGATTATGTCCCAAGAGAAACTGTCCAGTGTTCTCCTAGACTCCACAGCACAATTCGAGTCCACTTGGGAACCATGGGCAAATCACGTAGGTATCTCCCTTATCCCTGATGTTCAAACGTAACCAGCGAGTGTCAACTTGTTCCCTACAACCTATTGCCTGTCGGACGGCTCCCCCTCCCTCTACCTTTACTTCCCTTCTCCTCTTCTTCTTCTACTTTTATTATTTTTGGTTCTATTCTATTGAATTTGTTGTTTTAAGGTATGCATCTAGTGGGCTTGTTGTGGCCACATAGTAGGTGCAGCTTGCAATGCGGTACAGGGGCCCAGGGAATTGGGGGTTAATCCCCCCCTGGGGACAACTGTGCCGAGCACACTATCCACCAAAATTTACACAACCCTGTGAGCCTCCATTTGGTTTTGTCCATGCTTCAGAGTCCCTGGGGGTGGCTTTACCGGCACAGTTAGACCCCCTTAGGGGTTTGGGGGAAGCCTCCTGCGACTAGACTTTTCAAGGAGTGGTGGGGTGCGCATCCCTTGGGGTGACCCCTGGGGGGCCTAGGTCTCGCCAGTTGCAGCAATCTTAGGGCAACCAATAAGGTATATCGAGGATTACACCAAGACCTTGCCTACTTGTGGTATCATGTTTCATGTATTTTTCGGTGATATGCAACTCGCCTCTTTATATCGACTGTATGTAATTTTGTGTATTCTCAATGTTTTTGATAACTAATAAAAATTTTGAAAGTAAAAATCGGTGAGGACTATGGAGGGCTTGGAAATAGACTCTAATAGCTAGCATTCACAACACCTGGAAATTATGTAACCACGGTTAGAGGCCCTCTTTAAAGCCCCTCTTCTTTAGTGGACCCAACCGTGCAATCTGTGGAAAACACCTAGAAAAGATGTGACCACTGTTAGAGGTCTTCTGTAGCCAACCTGGCGGTATGATTATGTCAGATTTTTGCATCTCAAAGCGGTACATTGTTTTGCATAGAAATTTGGTGTTTTATATTTTAGGCCTGTAATTCTTAGTAATAACACACTTAAATCTGTCCAAACAAGATTCTGATAGACATCCCGGGTATGATAAAGTTTGAAACACCAAATCATAAATAATAATATAATAAATAACTAATAAATAATTATAAAAAATAATAATATAATAATAATAAAATTAATTTCACCACGATTCACTATCGCTCAATTCTGCAAGTGTTCTAATTTACTATCACTGTTTTCTAGCTGGTCTCAAACCACTTTTGACGTAAAGGTACACTTTTTGGTTGCCATGGGCAATCTCAAGTTTCCAGGCAGGAAGAACAGTATATATAATATAAAAGTGCATGCAGGGCACTGGACAAAGCACTAGGGACAAAAGGGATATAAAATGATTTCATACAGTAATGTAATCTTTAAGATTACAGTGTACTGTATGTGTTATGAGTTTTGCACTTTTTGAATTTGCCGCCGTGCTCTGCCCCATGTGTCGCGCCGCTCGCAGAGAACAGAGCCCGGCACACAGAGGCATCGGGCAGAGGACAGAGCCCACAGACACACTTACCTTGTCCCCGGGATCCCAGGATTTACTGAGACCCCCCATTTGCCATCGACAGTAGCTGTCCATCCTTTTATTTTATTGAGGCCGGCTTTTGTAAGACAGATTGAAATACACACGGGCAGAATGTCAGCGGTGTCTCCCAAAATTCTGCCCGTGTGTGTACGGGCCTTTAGTTGTAGTTAATGTAATGTGTCCTTTTCTTATTCACATCATTATCTTAACTTATAAGGTACATTGTCTGTGATTGTTGTATGCATTCACTACTGTTGCTGTTCATGTACCGTATGTCTGCATTGGGTTGGTTAGTGATTAACTTTTATTTAAGCTGGTTTGTTAGTGTTTTCTAGGTACCAATTAGGGTGCCAACACAGGCAGAAGCTAGGAGCACATTACCGTCAAATCAAATTTCAAGGGGTATTGATATTGTTTCAAGGCACTGTACCTGCTAGAAAAGTTACATGCTAGTTGCTACCCCCAAAAGACAAAACCAAAAACTTTTAAATTTAGGGTAAAAAAGTCCAATTTAGTGTTTCTCATCTTTCTACTCTGCTGCAAATATTGGCCTTGACTTTTTAAGCATTCATCATGCATTTCATGCTACACAGGCTGTTTAATGTGAGCTTACCAGTAGAATAAAAGAAAAGTTTAACATCAACCTCAAAAATTAAATATTAAAGGTAAGTAAAAAAGTAAGACACGAGGTAAAAAGCACAAAACACAAAAGTAGGTTAATGGTTTCTGTAATATGAGAATGGGAACAGACTGTACTGTCTCTCTGTCCCTCTCTCTATTTCTCTCTCTCTTTCTTTCTCTCACTCACATAGCAATTACTAGCCAGATCAAGGCAGCAAAATTAGAAAAGAGATCAATGACTTGTCTAAATTGAGACATGTGTCATCGTGACTGAAAAGTTTTAAAAGATATTTTAGATAAATGTGATATGATACCACTAGTTTTCCTAAAAATATTTGATTGTATTTTGTGATCACCCATACTTTTTGGAGGGCCTGAAAAGATGCAATCAGTTAAATTTTTTGTTCAGTAAAGTAATAGCAGTAAATACAACCTAATTATTAAATAATTCCCATTACGTAATATCCATAAAAGACTATAATGTGACCAGCCTGAAATATTTCATTTCCCTGCTTTTTGTTAAGCTCAACAAAAACAAAAGCAGATCTAGCCAGGGACTGAAAAATAGCAGAGGCATACAAAGTATGTCAGCCCATGCCCTCAGCTTAGTAAAGTCCATAGCTATACCAGCCACGATGTTCACTAACCAGGCTTTAACAGTTAATCCATTGCCAGTACTGCCATATATGGTTAGCCAAGGGCATGCCAAAGAAACATGCTTTGAACAAATGCTTTTAGACGTACGTACTATACTTTTCAGCTACAACCAGATTATTCCAGTGTTTCAGTCCAAGATATGTTCCTGCTCTGAGGCTTCTTTTTGAAATGAGTGACGAATTTTGAATCACTTTCACGCTGTTTTTACTAGAACCACGATTTTTTTTGTTGTCACTTCATTTCTAGGATTATTTTTAAAGCGAGTACATTTGTAATACATATACTGTAAGTACACCCACTGCTAGCCTGCAGCATAGCCCACTCCTTATACTAACAACTAACATTACATAGAATATGCATTTCCTGAGAGCAAGAACATCTCAGGAAACCGGTCTGCCACTTTGACCCAACAGGCATGTCACAAAGAAATCTTGGTTGAAGTGGCAGTTGAAAGGCTCCTTTTGCAGAAGATGCCACAGGCATAAAACATCTCCTTGTGTGTTAGAAATACAGCATTCCTTTGTTCATTAAAGTGAAATTAAAGCTTTGTTTTTTTTAAAAACAAAACAAAAAAACCCAAAAATGTTATACTTACCTGCTCTGTGCAGTGGTTTTACACAAAGCAGCTCTGATCTTCTTAATTTTGTGTCTCCCACCGGTGCTCATGGCTTATCCGCCTTGAGCAGTGCCTCCAAATAAAGCCATTTGCCCTGCTCACCTCCGAGCTGCGGCTTTATACATCAATAAGACACAAAGAGCCGCCCCCGTGCTCTCCTCATTTGCTCACTGGCTGTGATTGAGCCCCCAATGGGCTCCCGCTGCTGTCTCAGCCAATGAAGAGGCATTACTGCAGCAAGGTGGCATGCGCTCCCATTGGCCATTGGGGTAGCCAATCAGCGGGTGCGGTGGACTCGATGTCTGCCGGCCACCCGCGATCGTTCCTCACCGTGTCAGAACGGGTATCTGCCTGTGTAAACAAGGCAGATCTACGTTCAGACAGGGGAGATCACACAGATCCTGTCTTTCTGCTAAGCAGGAAGATGGATCTTTGTGTTTCCTCAGTCACACAGCCCCCCATACAGTAAGAAAATACCTGCATGGAGCACATTTAACCTCTTGATTGCCCCTGATGTTAACCCCTTCCCTGTCAGTATCATTAGTTCAATAACAGTTTATATTTTTAGCACTGATTACTACAATAATGAAAAGTAAAAGAAATATCTGTGCTAAAATGGACAACAATAACGTACAGCAGCTAAGCACTATAACCCAGATAGTAGTCACATAACCAGATATACTGTATAGCAAAAAAGTTCAGCGCTATTGATTGAGAAGTATGTGTATGCCACAGTTAAATATTAAAGTGTAAAAGTGCAAATGATATCCCTGATTTTGAATCATAAGTCATGAAAATCAGTAAAAATCAATACAGTACACAACAACAATTGATTAAACAAGTGTCCAATGCTTCAATAGTTCACAAAGTACAAATATCCACATTCTGTTATAGCTGATAAGTGACTTGAGTTCATAAGATAAAATCTTGGTGTGCTGTAAAGTGAATCATTCATAAATAGTGGGACATGAGATAGACTTGACCAAGTGAGACCATCACCACAGAGAGACAGGAGGCTTACCAGAAAGCTAGTGACCGCCCTTACTCAGGGGGGTCATACAAGACTTGTTGGATCTCAGATCCTGTTAGAGAAGTATCTGGTAATTGGAGCCTGGAAAGATGTCCCAATGAGCCTGGCCTTCACCACCCAATGGTTTCCACAGGTGCTGAGCGGTAGTCCAATCCAGTCTCAAGACCAAAAGTGCAAGTGAATGAATATATAAGAAAGAAAGAGGAAAAATTTCAATAGCGCAATATTGCCAAAAATAAGCTTTTATTGGAGGGGAATGCACTGCTGCATGTAACGAGATGAGCCACAGCTGAGTCATTCGATCAATAAGGTAAAAAAATTGGAATTCCAAACAGAATAAAAACATCGCGCATGCGCAGATCGTGTGTGCGCAACGTCCCGCCAATCATTTTGCCATACACAACGTCATCACAGGTACGCCCACATGCCTGCACCAGTTCTCTAAATAATCCAATGGCAGTACAAACAAGGACTGCAATTGGTCAGATCCAATGATCCAGAGGTGCTTAATAAAATATATACAAGGAGGGAGGCAAACCGCAACTCCTATAATATTCAGCAGATGGGAAAGTCTATTAATCAGTAAGAGCGCACACTTGTTAACGCTTGCCATGCTCATAATAATATATATATATGTCACCATCTTGTGGCCAAAAAATATATGGCGACCATACTACAAATTTAAAAAGGAAAAGGGAAAGGAAAAATCAACCCGCTTCCATATATTGCCAGTGTAAATGTTGTTCTTACATACAATAGGAAACACATGTGTATCTCACCGTCACCCCCAGCATTGAAACATGTTCAACCAATATTCCCTATTTAGGTGTAGTAAGTAAAAACTATATGTTAACCCATCCGTAGTCAAACAAAATGAGTAATGAAAAGAATAATAAAAGTATCTCAACTCAAGATAAATAAGGGGTCATCAACTTTTATTGATGAAACAGTTGATGTCCCACTCTACATTGAGACCCCCAGGTATATGAGACCCTAATCTGAATATCCAATTGGTCTCAGCCCTAGAGATATTCCGCTTGTCATTACTACCACGCCAAGGGGCCACAAAAGTAATGCCACTGGGGTCATAATTATGTTTCAGAGTTTAAAGTATTGACACGTTATGCTTGTCAAAACCCTTGCGAATATTTGCTATGTGTTGCTATGTGTTCCCCTAATCTAACATGCAACATACGAAGAGTGCACCCCCACATACTCAAGGCTACAAGGGCAACTGAGGAGGTAGACACACTTTGTCATGCATATGATAAATGTTTTTATGAGGTAAGTGACACCTGTGCCAACTGAAGTGAATTTGGTGATCCTTCTACCTCAATGGGTATTAATTCTGTAGGCATGGCATTTGCCACACAAGTAGTACCCCTTCAAATCACCAAAAAACATTGGTCTGGTGGGGGGATCCACAACATTAGGTGCTACTGGGTTCCTCAGGTAAGATGCCCCCTAAAAATGACACGTGGTTAGTCAGACAAAAGAGGACGAAACACTCGGTCATTCTTAATGATCGCCCAGGGTTTTTTAATGATCCTTTTAATCACCCAATGTTGACTAGAAAAAGTAGTGAAAAAGGCTAAGCCATAATCCTCTGCATTGTCACCTGACACCACTCTGCCCCCTCTGTTATTGGCGATCTTTATTATTAATCTGTATTATAAGAGTCTAAGGCCTTACCATCATAACCTTTAGCCAAGAATCTTGTTTTCCCTAAAATAGTTGGCAGAGTTAGTACAGTTCCTTTTTAGATGTAGGAACTGCCCCTTAAGTATGGCTTGGTATGGAAATAATGTCACTGGTTCCCAAAAAAGTATAAAAAATGTCAGGTATCCAATCTGTCAGCCTCAATGTCCGGCTAAAAATAACTGATCTGATCCCCACCATTACTAGTAAAAAATAAATAAGTTATTAAAAATCCCCATAAATCTATCCCTTATTCTGTAGACACGATAACTTTTGCGCAGATCCAATCAATATACGCTTATTGTGATTTTTTTTTTACCAAAAATATGTAGCAGAATACATGTCGGCCTAAACTGACGAATAAACTTGTTTTTTTACATTTTTTTTTGGAAATGTTTTATAGTAGAAAGTAAAAAAAAATGTTTTATTTTTTAAAAAATTGTCGCTCTTTTTTTGTTTATAGCAAAAAATATATAAACCGCAGAGGTGATAAAATACCACCAAAAGAAAGCTCTATTTGTGGAAAAAAAACAACATCAATTTTGTTTGGGTGCAGCTTTGCATGACTGCGCAATTGTCAGTTGAAGCAACGCAGTGCCGTATCACAAAAAGTGGTTACATTTAATTTGCTGGGTTGTGAATAGGGTTGGAGGTAGTGAGGGATTTTCTCCACTGCCAAATCCTTCCACCTGAGACACAGCAAGCTTGCCATTGATGTCACAGAAAGGGTTTATTATTAATTACCAGTGAATACTCTAGCCTCAATTTCCACAAGGTATACCTCATAAATGAAATAAAAAGAGGCAGAAATTTAAAATATTCTACACCTGTAGCACCCCCATGGACCCTAGAGGCATGGTGGCACCCTCAGAAACAGGGTCGGCTAACATTTCACCTCAGGATGTAAATCTCTAATGTGAAAATCTGAACAGATTGGCGTCAGTCACCTTTAGGTGAAACAAACAAGACGTTTATTACTCATGACACTATGAAAGAAAAGGTTAAGGTTACAGATGCTCCATGTTAAAGCAAAACTCTATCTCTTCACATGCCACAGCACAAGAAAAGAGCCTTTAAGTCAAATACAACACCCCTGTGTTTAGATTCCCTCTGTAGACAATGTGATCGGCAACAATCTTTCTTTAGTCACACCAGCACCAATCCTAATCCCAATTTTCTGGAGGAAATTCCATCAGTCTCCATGGAACTCCATCCTGCTTTCAGACAGACACATTCAGACCTCTTCATGCAGACAGACCTGAACAAGCAGTTCCAAACACATGCACCCTCTCTTCAAGTCCAATGTCAATTCGCCCATTGGCCAATCAGCAGCCGTCAATGCAATGCGATCTCGCAGTGCTTTGACGGTCTCCCAGTTCATTATGGGGTGTGCACCATTTGCCGAATGTAGAACATTTTGAGCACCCGTGGAATGCCCCATAATGAACTGTGTGACCGTCAATGCACTGCGAGATTGCAGTGCATTGATGGCTGCTGATTGGCCCTGACCTGCATGCTTTGGCCAAACATAGCGCACTCTGCTGTGAGAGCCATGATTGGCCAAAGGCTCAGGGGGCTGAGTCCATGCCAGACAGCTGCCATACATAGTGTTATGAATGAGAGCAGCAAAATGACATTTGTAAAGGAAAAAATTTAATCAAAAACTGCTCGTGGCTGTAATATATTGCCTGATTCCGGCAATATACATAAAAATCATTGAAAAAAAAGGCATGAAGTACCCCCCCCCCACCCCTCAGTCCATTACCGAGCCCTTTTGGTCTGCTATGGATATTAAGGGGAAACCCGCGCCAAAATTTAAAAAAGAATACCATACCAGACCCTTATCCGAGCGAGCAACCTGGCAGGTCACAGGAAAAGGGGGGACAAGAGAGCTCCCCCATCCCCTGCTGAACCGTACCAGGCCATATGCCCTCAACATGGGGAGGGTGCTTTGGGGTCCCTCTCAAAACATCTTGTCCCTATGTTGATGGTGACAAGGGCCTCTACCCCACAACCCTTGCCCGCTGGTTGTGGGGGGTCTGTGGGCAGGGGGCTTATCAAGGGGACCCCCAGATCCTGGCCTCCTCCTATATGAATGGGTATTGGATAAATTGTACTCCTACCCATTCACCAAAAAATATAAAAATAACAGGAGACAGTTTGGGACAAGCCCTTTATTAAAAAAATAAGAAAATAAAAATGTCCTACGATGTCCATTCATCTTCGATCACAGCACTGATGACCCGAGAAAAAAAAAGAAATGGAAAAACTCTGCCTCGATGGGAGGCGTCCCGCGACTGCAGCCTTTTTGCACTGACAGCTCTTATATAGCTGAGGGCGGGGCCACTCGGTGATGTAAGTGGGTGACCTTGACCCTTCTGACGTCATGTTACGTCACAAGTCAGAAGTGGGTGGGGTCACCCGCTTACATCCCCGGGTTGCCCCACCCTCAGCTATATAAGAGCTGTCAGCACAAAAAGGCTGCAGTTGTAGGGCACCTCCTATTGAGGCAGAGTTTTTCAGTTTATTTTTGCACTGTAGATATAGGCTACACTGGATGCAGAGTATATATATATATATATATATATATATATATATATATATATATATATATATAGATATATATATATAGATATATATTTATTAATAGACTGCATGCACTGACTGAATATCGAGTAAACACTGAACACATATATAGCCTGTGCTAAATGCAGAGTATATCTATATACTAGATTGATTGTATTATATATATACACTGCCACTAACTGAATATCCTGACTGCTTAGTCTAAGGCCCCTTTCACACGGGACGGATCAGTAATGATCCACCCCGTGATGATCCGCTTGCTCAGCGGGGATTGCTCCGTTGTCCCCGCTGAGCCGGCGGATAACAGGGCAGTCCCCGCCCTGTCAGCTCTCCGCTCTCCTTTATGGGGGTTGAGATGAACACGGACCGCCTGTCCGTGTTCATCCGATCCGCTTTGCAGACGGATAGAAAAGTAGGATTTTCCTCCGTCTGCAGAATCGGACAATAGTGGAGGCGGACGATAGCGGGTGTCTGCGGATGTTCATTCGCAGACACCCGCTATCCCATAGGGATGCAATGTATGTCCGTATTTCAATCCGCAAACGGATGGATGAAATACGGACATACTGTCCACATATGTGAAAGGGGCCTAACTCAAGCTCTGCATCTCCACTCCAGCAATGCTACACATGGCCTCCATGTAGCCAGCCTTGTATAGTGTGGGGCTTGGACTTTGTTCCCCTAAGCCATGATTGGCCACAGTGCATTATGGGGTTTTCCGCGGCGCTTTATTTTTAGCGTTCACTCTTTGGCGAACGAGCGAACACCTGATGTTCGAGTCGAACTTATGTTTGACCTGAACATCAAACTCATCCCTAGTCCCAAACTATCTCCTGTCATTTTTACTTTTTGATCACTTTTGTTGGTGAATGGGTACCCGATACCCATTCAAATGGGGGGGGGGGGGTCGGAATCTGGGGACCCCTTGTAAACCACTTGCCGACTGCTGTCGGCATATGTACATCAGCAGAATGGCACGATTGAGCAAAGTAACATACCCGTACGTTACTTTGAAATTCCCGGCGCGCGTGCGCACCTGCCACAGGCTCTGTGACTGTTCCCTGTCATCGGGATATATATATCAGTGTCCACGTCACACAAGCCCTTCCCCCAGTCAGTTAGAAACACTCCCCTAGGACACACTTAACCCCACCCTGCCCTGTAGTGGTTAACCCCTTCATTACCAGTGACATTTTTACAGTTATCAATGCAATTTTAAAGCATTGATCTCTGTATTAATGCCAATGGTCCCACAAATGTGTCAAAATTGTCCAATGTGTCCGCCATAATGTTGTAGTCACAATAAAAATCGCTGATAGCCACCATTACTAGTAAAAAAAAAAAATTTATAAAAATGCCATAAAACTATCCCCTATTTTGTAGACGCTATAACTTTTGCACAAACCAATCAATAAATGCTTTTTACCAAAAATATGTAAAAGAATACGTATCGGCCTAAACTGAGGACATTTTTTTTTATATATATATTTTTGGGGGATATTTATTATAGCAAAAAGTAAAAAATAATGCATTTTTTTTCAAAATTGACGCTATTTTTTTGTTTATACCGCAAAAAAAAAAACTGCAGGAGTGATCAAATACCACCAAAAGAACGCTCCATTTGTGGGAAAAAAGGACGCCAATTTTATTTTGGAGCCCCAAGCACAACTGCGCAATTGTCATTTAAAGCGATGCAGTGCTGAATCGCAAAAAGTGCTCTGGTCAGGAAGGGGGTAAATTCTTCCGGTGGTCAAGTGGTTAAAGGGGGCTTCCAGATTCCGATAAGCCTCCTGCACGCAGACCCCCACAACCACCGGGCAAGGGTTGTGGGGATGAAGCCCTTTTCCCCATCAACATGGGGACAAGGTGTTTTTGGGGGGGACCCTAAAGCACCCTCCCCATGTTGTGGGCATGTGGCCTGGTACAGTTCAGGAGGGGGGTGCTCTCTGACCCCCTCTTTTCCTCCGGCCTGCCAGGTTGCGTATTCGGATAAGGGTCTGGTGTGGATTTTGGGGGGGAACCCTCATGCCATTTTTTTTTTTTTACATTTTGGTGTGATCTTTCCCTTAATATTCATACCAGACCCAAAGGGCCTGGTAATGGACTGGGGGGAATGTTTTTATCTACTTTGCTGGGATCTGACAACACATTACAGCCGCGAGCAGTTCTAAATGACATTTTTTCCTTTAGAAATGTAATTTTGCTGTGCTGCTGTTATGAACATGGGAAATATGTGCTACTTTACAGGCAGACTACGGAGACCCCCCAAGCACAATAGTTAAAGGAATATTTTATTTTAATTTTAAAGCATTATTAAAATCCCTGCTCCTTAAAAAACTGATGTTTTTAAAACTTCTTTTTGCATTGATACATGCCCCCTGGGGCAAGACCCGGGTCCCCAAACACTTTTTATGGCAATAACATGCATATAAGCCTTGAAAATTAGCACTTTTGATTTTTCATTTTACTGTCCCATGGACTTTAATGGTGTTTGCGTGTTCACACAAATTTTTTGCCTGTTCACAAGTTTTGGTGGGAACCGAACCGAGGGGTGTTCGGCTCATCCCTAGTGAAGACCACAACCTGGAGGAGAAGAGAGCTTGCATCAGCTCACCCCAAATATTTATACCCTTTCCCATGATGCATTACTGGCAAAGAAACTCCTACTTCAGGCCCCTTTCACAAGGGCGGATAGAATTCAGCTTTTAGCATCAGATAGATGAAGTTATCTACCGCAGCTAAACTCAGACAATGCTTTAATATGGCCCATTCACACACTGCATTTAGCAACGTTTTCATTTCATGAGGTTTTGTGCGGTTACAAAAAATTAATTTGACTGTGTCCAGAACTGATTTATTGCAGCTATCTGTATATAGCTGCAAGTAATCGCAGTGTACTATTTCACCTGTGGTTAGCAGCGGAAACAAGGAAAGAAAAACAACAGAAAGCATATCAGAAATGGCAAGAATGATCCACCACAGCTAAACACAGCTGCATGTAAACGCAAGTAATCACTGCTAATCGCAATGTACAACTGCAAGTGATCATTGTGCCTGGAGTCTTAGAATTCCAAAATAAGAAAGCATGCTTTTAACAGCGGCAGGACAGCTGCCCGTGTGAAAGAGGCCTAAGTTGAACAAGACAGACTGTAAGCTGGCAATGGCTAACTGCAGCCATGCAGACTAAATTTAATATGGCATCGCTGTTTACATCAGGGTGGTTACATACCCAATTCCGAAAAAAATATTTTTAGGTGGTAAAGTGGTTGCAAACCCTTAAATATACCTACTGAAGTGACTAATTTCAGGTAATACAGAGAGATTAAACAAATCCTCCTACATAAGCTGTACCTGTTTATCTGTAGCCATCTATTCTCTACAGCTGTTCAAAGTGCAGAATTTACACAGCTTGTCTGAGCTTTCATAAAGCAGGGAAGAGGAAGTAAACTTCCAAGGATCATTTGTACCTATAGTTAAGGCTATTTTTATTTTTTATTATTATTTTTTATTATTGCCACATTTGTTACACTATTAGCGCAAGTTTATATATTTATAATATTGTATGTTCAAATATAGTTAAGGCTTACCTATAGGTATGTAAATATCACCTAAATGCACTGTTTAGGAGATATTTACTGTATATGCCACCGATGACATCATCAGTGCATGCGCACTGAAAGAACAGCCACCCTACCTGGAGTCCTCGGACCGAAAGGAAGATGGGCGAAGATGAATGCGGCCTCCAGCGGTAACAACGAGGGCTTCGTTTGCAGGTAAGTTTCACATAATGTGCTAAATACAGGCATAATGTAGCACATTATGCCTATACTTTGCGGGGCCTGAAACAAAAAAAACGTTTACTTCCTCTTTAAGTTACACACAGTAGATCTCAGTGAGCATAGCCGACAGCTGATTGGAGGGAAGGGACACATCCCCCTTCACACAGCACACAGGAACAGAGCTGAGGATGTCAATCACAGGCAGTATGCTGGAGCTCCCCCCATCACCTTTTAACTCTTGGTGTCAGGTAAACTTGTAAGTAGTGACTCATAAAGATAGCACTGGAAGGAGGCATCAGACAGAAATGACACTTAGTGCTCTGGATCAAGACAAGTGCACACTATAGAAGAATATTCTTTGTTCATATTTCATATCAGAGGTTTACAGCCACTTTAAGATTCACATTAACACTCATATTTGTTCTGGGTCATGACAGCCAGGCATCTAGATTTTTCTGGAGAAGAGATCAAGGACAGAAGCCGCATTACAGTTTTACTTTAAAATTATACAGCAGAGGCCCTAACCAACTCATCCCAAAGTAAATATACAATACTTTGTCTTCTGAGGTTTCCTTTAATTTTAACAGCACAGACACATCATGATAAATTTTGCATTAGTTTTGTTTTCTAAGTGGGGATGAGCACCAAAACACAAGTTTTCAAATGTGCCACTTTGTGCAATTATGCAGAACAGTTTCATGTATCTCCTGCTAAAATTGAAACCTCTTTAGTTTCTGTGGTACAAAATCGTTCTGTTTTTTTGTACTAGCTGCTCCCAGTCCCTAGATGAATCCATTTCTCTCCCTGACACCGTGGATTCATTTGGATTTAATATGTATTAATGAGAGCTATTTATTTTCTTTTAAAGGGATGTCTGCAATAGGGAAGATCTCTTGCATTTAAGAGAGGCTTGGAGGCTAGGCATCCTTTCTTTTCGCAGAACAGCATTTGAAAGCCATATAGTTAAACCCTGAAATGTTAAAATGTTATATATGCAATATATATATATATATATATATATATATATATATATATATATATATATATATATATCAGGGTTGAACCACGTGGCTTTCAAATACACACACGCACACACATATACATATCCATATATATATATATATATATATATATATATATATATATATATATATATATATATATATATATATATATATATATATATATGTAAAATATTTTCTCAGGTCGCTGTTTTTTTTTTTTGCTTACAACAAATTTTTCACTGGTTCATTTAAAACTTCCCTTTTCCAAACTGTCATTAAAATACTCAAAAATCTTCAAAATTCTGTCAGTGTTTGGGTTTCCTCTGAGCCATCTGCTTTGCTGCACCATTCTCCATGTGTCAAAAGTACTTCTCAGGCACTCCAAGAAACGTGGATGTCATGGTAACACGAGGAAGTCAGTTTTGTTCGTGAAAACTGTAGTTCATAATGAAAAAAAAAAAATGTGTGAGCTCACAAGAAAAGCAGAGTAGAATGACAGTGATAGAGCTCAACATGGGGCCAGCAGCAGAAAAGCAGATAGGTATAAAGCAAGCTGCTACCTGGGAGTGATTGACAAGCTGTTTATGTTACATCTGATGGGGTGGTGATACAGACACAAAGTAGGAGGGATATAAAGCAAAGCAAATGGAAATGGAAGATATGCGTCTACGCTGTTCCCTATTTATTTCCACCCTTTAAGCATTTTTCATGTGCACATATTATTATATTAACACCCTTCTCCCCAATAAACCTGGTAACGGTTCTTCATGCCCCCCAATTGTCCCAGGTCCCACACGACTATTCTGCCATTTGAATAGTCCACAAGTCCAGGACATGTCCTGCTACAGAAGTGAATGTGCAAGGGATTATATATTTCATTATGGCAAAATAAGAAATCTGTAATTTTAATGGGAAATGACGTAGAAGTCTGTAGACCTTGAGACATGACCTATTTCAAGATGGAAAAGTAATTATATAAAATAAATCTCACAGTTTAAAGTGATGAGGTGGAAAAACTTCCCAATTCCAATCCTCTTGCCAATAAGTTGTTATTTTTCCTGCTAAAAATAGCCCTAAATTTCAATATCCCATTATTGCATTTAATTGATTATCCTCCTGGTAGGGATGGGTGAACAGTTTGGCCCCAGCATGAGTTTGAGTCGAACATTAGCTGTTCATACTTTTGCCACACAACCGAATTATCAGGACGTTCAACCGTTTGTTCGGCCAGCCGAGCGACCACAATGCACTGCGCCTCCACACAGTGCATTGAAAGCTCTGATTGGCTGAAGCAATGAATGCTTTGCCCAATCAGGGCACAGAGCACTGTCAGAGCCATGATTGGACACTGTCATTGTAAGGTGTTCGTCTTCTAGATTCCCCTGGATAGCCTAGGCTGGAGTGGCTCAATGGAGGTCCCAATCGCCGGCGGTTAATCAATACACATACACTCGAGAGTACGTGGTGAATGATTACAGAGTTTAATGGGGGAGTGGACCGTCTTTTATGTGGTACTCCACAAAGCCCTGCCCCGTGAGGGGCCAATCGGGTGATTTACACATACATCGACAATTTCTTAACCCATGATATTAGTTCATTCCTGGAATGTAAATCAAAGGTTAGTACAACCTCCTGACAGTTATTTTGCCCTTTCAGCATCTACTGACTGACCACATTCTTGCGTAACCAGTCCTTATCTAGCTTTGTGCCTCTCAGCAATGTATAGAGACGAAACCACAGGCAGATGTTTCCTGAGATATCAATATCTTGCATAGACCCTCTGGAGAGACATACAGATATCTGTCATCTAGTCACGCTATCTTGTATATAGTTTGTCACGTACGCCAGTATGCTTGTATGTCTTAATTCTGAAGCTATTGAAATGCAAGCCTAAGCATATTAGTCTTAGATTTTGACTAGTATATCTTTGGTAATTTCAATAGGTATCCCCTTATAATCCTCCCTTTGATCATTCTGTGATTTACATAATGATCATTCCTTTTCTAATTTAATAGCACAGGCTTCATACTCCGAACCCTCGTGCTCTTGGTTTTTATACCATACCGTTGGATCTTTAACAATGGAAGTGAGTTTAAGATCCTCCGGAGCGGCCGTGTTTCCCTTTTTACATAAACATTTGATTATCTTATAACAGGCATATAAAAATAGAATGAAGAGAATCACAGTGGCAATTGTCATGGCAGCATTTCGGAGCCAAGATATTAATCCCCCAAAACTAAAGCTGCTCGAGAATGGATCCCAGTTTTTTCCTATGTTTCTTGCCTCTTTCTGTAGTTTATTTACCTCTTCCCTGTGTTGGGCAATAACGTCATAGTAGTCTGGGACTTCGATGCTGGTATTATGAATCCAGGTACAGCACTCATAATCCTCAGTGATCTCACAGAGGCCAGTAAGGGCTGCACTCATACTTTCTATAGCCAACTCATGTAGTTCTAGTTGCTTCCTAATTGCCCTAGTTTCTAGATTTAGTTTGGTTATGTCATCAGAATTCTTCTCCAGAATCTCATCAATTATGCCAGTATAATTATTTAATCTTTTCCTTAGGTCAATTCCCCACCCTGTCCAGGAAGGGAACCATGCCCAGGCCATATCTTTTTCTAAAAACAATTCTCGTTTATTACGGTGTCTAAGGGGATATCTAGGATGCATGCTAGCTTCAAGGAGGTGACTTCCCTTGTTATCCCCTAATACCCCCATGATAGGAACCAGGGCTGCAAGGTAACACCACCCCTGGGGTTTGGTTGGGATCCAGGGGTGACAGAGTTTGCCGCAGCATATATATGTGGTATTTCCTAGAGCTAGGGGCCGTTTATGGAACACGTTCCTAAGAGTATCAGAAAGGCCAGAGAGCATCAGAATTGACATTAATTGGTGTATTGTAGACTTAGTACTGGAGCTAAGAAAGTCTAAAAAGGTGGCATTTAGGGTGGGATCTGAAGTATGGAAGAAAGAAGGACTGTTAAGCGATGTCATTGAAATGTTAAGTTTTGCTTGTTTGCAAACCTCGGCTCCATCTGTGGTGTTTCCCAGTTGGAAACACCAGTCTGGGAAGTGGCTTCTACCTATAATTTGGAAAGTGAGGGTTTTATTTGAAAGGGTCCTAGTAACATTCGTTAGGACGATAGGGGGTGTTCCATTAAGGAGGGGGGTAAAATTCAAGGGGACTGCCATGAGAGGGATTCTAGCTGTACTGGGATGTAGCTTGCTGCAGATCCAGCATTTCTCAAAACCGGATTTTTGAGCATAGCTATATTTGAATTTTAGTAGTAACATCTTGGCAGTCAGTCCCTTAGGTGACTCATTAACGGGTATAATACTTCTACTATGTCTTTGGCCGGGGGTATTATTCATCTTAGGTGGTCCACATATCCCTTTTAATAGACCTAAGTCTTTTGGATGATATATACAGTTGGCTATAAACCATGTGGGCAGGAATACAAGTAGTACCAGACTACCCCAGAGGCATACAGCCTTCCCTGACACTGAAGGTAAAAACATTTCTACAAGTTCTTATGCTTGTCCTTCTTCCTCGCTATCGTGTAGGGTTTCAAGGTTAAATTGTCCAATGCCTTCCTGAATCTCTTGCAGTTCCGGTAGCTGTTCGGGTGGGTCGGGTTCTCCTTCAATAGGTGGGGGGTCGGGGGTTGTGGGAAGCGGTGGGCACTTTTTCAGCCTGCTGGCGTGGATCCAGGTGTTTCCTAGGTCAGTCAGGACCGCAGTTCTGGACACCTTTTCAACCTTCCAAGGTCCAGAGTAGATTGGTCCGATCCTCTTTTTGTGGGCCAGTTGCTTGACTAGCACTTGATCTCCTGGGATGAAGGGGTGTGTTGGCTCTGTGGAGAGAGGAGAGAAGGTGACAGAAACTTGTTCGTTCGTTTCATGAAGCATACTTACCAGGTTTTTCACGTACATTTCCTGTTGGGAATAAATGTCAATATCAGTGTCTTGGTCTAATGGGGGTAATTCTATGTTTGCGGGGACTCCCATCAAAATTTCAAAAGGTGAAAGTTTCGTTCTGGCGTGGGGTGCCGTCCTAATCTGGAATAGCACAGAAGGGAGGTGATCAAGCCATCCCTTCATTGTGCCCCCTGTGGCCTTTTTCAATTTATCCTTTATATTTCTATTCATTCTTTCCACTACCCCTGCGCTTTGAGGGTGATAGGGGATGTGTAGTTTCCATTGCAGCCCTAACAATTTAGCCACAGCCTGGGTAACGGAGGAGCTGAATGCAGGTCCCCTATCTGACCAAATAGATGTTGGTATGCCAAACCTACAAATCCAGTTATTCAGCAAGCATTTTGCTGCTATATTGGCTGTCTCACCTGCACAGGGAGTGGCTTCAACCCAGCCTGAAAATTTATCGACGACAACGCACAGGTATTTTAGGTTCCCCTTTTGTTTTGGCATGTGTGTGAAGTCTACTTGTAAATCTGTAAGGGGACCTATTGGTGGGGGTAGATGACCATGTAGGCCATGCCGTTTGCCCTGCACATTGTTTTGAGCACAGGTAAGGCAACTTGTGGTCAGGAGTTTGACTTGTTTGTTCAAGGCGTTTGTGCAGAAAGATTTGGTGTACATAGTGGCTAAAGGGACGGCACCTATGTGTCCTGGACCATGAAGGTAGGAGAGAATTAGAATACTGCTTGCCTCAGGTATTCCCAATATCTTCCCCTCTTTTGACCACAGACCCTCTGGGTCTTTGGTCAAGCCAGCCTTCACCCAATACAAGACATCTTCCTCAGTGGCTAACGATTGCATTTGTGCCACTACAGATTTAAAGTTAGGACAGGTGAAATGATCCTTAAAGTACATGGACGTGGGGGTGGGCTCCTGGGTGGAGGACTGGGCTGCCTTTTTCGCTTCTCGGTCAGCTAAGGCATTTCCCTTGGAAAGTCTGCTATTATCTGAAGAATGTGCTTTTACTTTAATTATTGCCACCTCTTTTGGGAGCAAAATAGCCCGAAGAAGTGCCTGAATCTGGGTAGCATTGGAAATAGGTTTATTATCTGCTGTTTTAAAACCTCTTTTAGCCCATATTACTCCGAAGTCATGCACCACCCCAAATGCATATCTACTGTCTGTGTAAATGTTCACCTTCTTATCTGTAAATAAAATGCAGGCCCTGGTGAGGGCTTCTAGTTCAGCCACCTGAGCCAAAGAGGGGGGCAGTGGTTTGGCTTCTAATACCTTGTTTGGCAACTGGACTATTGCATATCCTGTTTGGAAGGTGGAATCGGAGGGACGGGAGCAACTACCGTCCACAAAAACATCGTCTGCATTGGTAATCGGTACGCCGGTGAGGTCTGGTCTTGGTGATGTGATAGACTCCACTCGTGTTATACAGTCATGAAACTGGTCTGGGTCTCGTGGTAGGCGTAACATGGAGTGCAAGAGACGGACGGCAGGGTTGTTGGCGGGAACATATTTGAGAGACAGATTGTCTGTGTTCATGAGGGAAATCTCATATCCACTGAGTCCTTGTGAGGTCATGTGTTGGGTGTTCATGTTCTGTATGAGGTGGGTGACAGAATGTGTGGTGTAAAGCGTCATCGGGTGTCCCAAGACCATCTTGTTGGCATCTTGTACGGCCATAGCACAGGCGGCTAAATTCTGAAGGCATGATGGCATGCTTTGAACCTTAAGGGGGAGTTTTTTAGATAGGTAGGAGACAGGGCGGTAGCCTGTTCCATGCTGTTGTGTCAAAACCGCGGCAAAAGAGGTCCCCGAGACTACACAGTATAGTTGAAAAGCTTTACCATAGTCTACCAACCCCAGGGCGGGTGCACATGACAAACTGTTCAATAGGGCCTGGAAGGCCTTAAGCCGTTCCTCTGTCCAATCAACCTGCCTAGGGGCTGTTGAGGCGGTGGCCTCTCTTAGTATGCCATCATAATGAGAACAGTCGGGGATCCACTGGCGGCAATATACCACAGCGCCCAAGAATGAGAGCAGGGCTGCCTTGTCTTTTGGGGGGCTCAGAGCTTGTAGGGCTGCGGCGCGTTTGGGGGAGACCATCCTTGTCCCCCTTTTTAGTATGCACCCCAAGTATTCCACTTGTGGCATACACCACTGTATCTTCTTTCTGGATGCTAAATGCCCGATGTGGGCTAGATGGTTCAACAGAGATGTGGAATCGACCGCACAATCTTCAGCAGTGCCACTGCACAGGAGCAAGTCGTCCACATACTGTATTAGCACCGACCCTCGCTCAGGCGTCCAAGATTTGACAGTCTCATTGAGTACCATAGAGAAGGCAGCAGGACTATCAACATACCCCTGAGGCAGGCGTGTCCAGGTTAACTGACCCGTCAACTGGCCCTCCGTCCAGGAGAAGGCAAACATAGGCTGGGCCTCTTCCGCAATGGGAATGCTAAAGAAGGCATTTGCTAAATCAATCACTGTGTAGCATAGAGAATGTGCCGGTATACATGAGAAGATAAAAGTGATGTCTGAGACTAGGGGTGGAAGCGGAATCACTTGTTTGTTAACTGCCCTTAGGTCTTGTACAAGTCTCCACTCCCCACTGGCCTTTTTTACGGGGTAAATGGGCGTGTTCCAGGGACTGATGATTGGTTTCAGGATACCTTTTGATATGTAATCATTAATTTGAGGGGAGATGCCTTTGACTTTCTCTGGGGGTAGGGGATACTGTTTTTGATATTGTATCCCCGCATCTGATCGCATTTGGGGTGCATATGGTGTGCAATTAATAAAGCCCACACTACCTTTGTTTTCTGCCCAAATTGTGTGATGGTCAAGGGAGGAAGGTATCATTAGAAATAAACTCCTGTGTGCATGTCTTTTTGGGCTGTGTAAGTCACAAAGAGGGGAACTCGCAGTGAGGGAGCCGTCTTTGTCAAACTTAATGGTAATGTTCAACTGGGATAGTAAATCTCTGCCCATTAGGGACACTGGACAGGAAGTCAGGACAGCGAAACTCTGCATACATAGCTCTAGTCCATCCGGGGTAGAGACTGGTAAAGGCGGGGTGACGGAATGAGTAACCGATGTCCCATTTATTCCAATAGAGTGTCCCTCAGTACACAGGGGTGTGTCATACCTCTCATCATTTAATGAGCTAAAAGTGGCACCTGAATCAAGCAGGAAACACACTATGTGGTTGTCTACGCGTAATATAACTTGTGGTAGACTCTTCCATGATAGGTTGTGGCACACCAGACTGAGGGAAGGGACATACTCTAGGCATCCCTATTGGGGGTGTGTTTGTCGGGTAGACGGCCACTGCATGGGGATTCGAGGGGGAGGTCTGTTAGAGGTTGGGGTGTAGGGTGGCTGTGCAAGCGCATGGTTTTGAGATGGTGTTTGGGGAGGTGGCGGGTATTGGGGATACCTTGTAGTGTGAGGGGGGGCGATTAGCAGCGTTGTACCCCCTTCCCCTGCCCCTCGGATAGCTCGCCCTCTGTCTATATGGGCACTGTGATTTCCAATGTCCCTGTTCCCCACAATTAAAACATCCTTGGTCAGGTGGGTAGGGCTGCATGGTCATGAGGTGCGGTGGTGAGAATGAGGTTTCAGGTGTGACTAGGGTTTGTGTTTGTGTCAAGGAGGGGAAAATTCCCCCTTTTTGTTCAAAGACCCCTGAAGTCTCTCTGGACCTAGCGTCCTTCATGAATTCATCTGGTACTTGCTCCGCCCATTTGGGGTTTGTGAATTTGAGCAATTGCGTCACTTTGGGATCGCCTCCCGACATGATGGTAGTAGTAAATAATTGTGGTGTGGCCCCATCTACAGCTTTCCATAGGGAGTATACTCTGGTACAGTAATCATAGAATTTCTCTTTAGGTCCCTGCTTGGCTAGGATCAGTTCTTGGAGTGCAGATGATCCTTTGTATAATTTGGACCAATGACCTCCCATGCCTTTCCAAAAGGATATCCAATCCTTATCGGTCTGGATATGGGTTGCCCATAGGTCGTCTACAGGGGCTTCTTCTGGGCTGTCTGGGTCTACAATGCTAAGAATACCTTTTATGTCATCTTTGTCAAGCCCTGTGCCTGCACTATATTTTGCCAGAAAGGTACCTGCATCTCGTGGATACTTCTTGGGATTGGGACATAGTTCTTTTATTTTGGAGAGTGTACCCAAAGGTAATGGTATATGCACTTCGGTGTCCCCTATGGTCATCAAAGGTGCTTTGAATGAGGCCCCTACTACTTCTTCCTCAGTTTCCTCTTCTATGGATAATGTCCCTTTTTTACTAATTGGACCTGACTCCTCAGTTTTGGGAATAGGTGTCTCTTTTGTATGGCTTCTTGTAGTGGTGGGGGGCAGCGATATAATCCTATCCTGCGCTTCTTTTAACACTTCCTCCTTCTTCCCTAATTGCCTTCTTAACTTTTCTAGTTCCTTTTTTAAGTCCTCCATCCTATGTTCCTCTCTCTCTCTTCCCTCCTGGAATTCCTTCTCCCTTTCTTCCAAGTCTTTCTGATACATTTCTAACACTATTTTCCTATCCACTTCTACCTTTTCTGCCTCATTGAGGGCTATTTCTTTTTGTTTTAGTTCTTCCATACGTGTTTCTAACTCAGTTCTCCTTTTCCCTATTCTCTCTTCTTCCTCCTTTTTCCTCTCTTCAAACTCTTTTATCTTTGCCTCTAATTCCTGCTTTTCGGGACTACCCACTTCTTCTTGTCCTGTAACTTCCTCCTGTCTCCCCTCTTCCTCTCTGCCCCTACTTACTTGTTCCCATTGGGCCACTTGTTGTGGTGTTGCTGTGGTGTGTGCTATGGCGGCTAGGACTACAGGATCCAGTGAAGGATATAGTTGAAGGTATGGACCTGGCGTCCCATCCTCGTTTTTTACCATAACATAAGGTGGGGGTGGACATTGAGGCGGGGGAGGGGGAGGTGAAGGGGGTGCAGGGGCTTCAGCCATAGTACTGGGTCCTATATTTGGAGTAAGCTTTGTAGTTTTATTAATATGCTTCTTTTTATATTTGCGTAGACATTTATCCCATGCATGGTAACAATCTTTCATATATTGAATATTTTCCCACTTCCCTGGAGGGTACGAATTTTTGTGGATTTGGCATATTTTACTTACTTCCTGCCAGTCTTCCTCAGTACAAGGACCATATGGCCCTGGGTCATGTATCCCCAATTGCTGACACCTTTCTCGGACTTGTGTCCAAAATGGTTCTACCTGGGGGCCAGGGATCATATTACTGACAAATTCATAGGGTGATGGGGTGGCCATGGCTTGGGTTGCTGCAGAATTCCCCATCTAGTAGTCTGGGCAGTGTGTGTCTAGTGGCAGGACACAGGTGATAACACCCGGTTTGTTCAACAATCCGGTCTCTGGTCTGGGAGTAGGATCCCTGATCTTTTGGGGCAGATGGACTTATATAAAACTGTGAAGATTTACCCTTAATATACGATGAAGGGTACCTTTCCTGGTGGCGGGATATACCCCTCTTACACCAAGTCTGCAAGAGAAGCCTGTAGGTCTAGTGGTCAAAAGAATCTACCTTTCATCAATGCTAAGAAAAAGTAAACCTAGCGTGCAGCGTGAACAGGCGGGTGCTACCTCACTACAATCTGGTTCTTCATACTCTGTATTCATTTAACAACAGTTGGGTTTATTCAAACAGATATCCACTCTATATAATTATATCTTATACAACGTTAATACTCTATATACTTACGCTTGCACCTAAAGAGAAACAGACATATTTTTATGGTTTAAGATTTCAGCTTTAAAACTTTACATGTACATTATCAAGTAATCACATCATGATGCATTTCATTATTTATAGTGCACTTTAAAAGTTCTCAAGTGGGCGTCCATTTAGCCAATCCTTATGTCACGGGCGTATATGATACCTCCCGTGTTAGAATATAATCATGAATATCTCTCTTAGTTTATAGTCGGACCAACCTAGTCAGACTCCTCAGTACCTGCGAACCCTTTTCACCCCCCAAGGGACCAGCCTAGCCCGTTGCGAAGGCACAGTTTATATATATATATACAATTAAATTTCTTATAATGGTTGTTTGGACAGGCCAAGCATAAACGCCAATTACCATAAAAAGAGGTAAAGGTGTAAATGACTTACCTGTGCAAACCCCACTTCTGGTACCAAAACTGTAAGGTGTTCGTCTTCTAGATTCCCCTGGATAGCCTAGGCTGGAGTGGCTCAATGGAGGTCCCAATCGCCGGCGGTTAATCAATACACATACACTCGAGAGTACGTGGTGAATGATTACAGAGTTTAATGGGGGAGTGGACCGTCTTTTATGTGGTACTCCACAAAGCCCTGCCCCGTGAGGGGCCAATCGGGTGATTTACACATACATCGACAATTTCTTAACCCATGATATTAGTTCATTCCTGGAATGTAAATCAAAGGTTAGTACAACCTCCTGACAATTATTTTGCCCTTTCAGCATCTACTGACTGACCACATTCTTGCGTAACCAGTCCTTATCTAGCTTTGTGCCTCTCAGCAATGTATAGAGACGAAACCACAGGCAGATGTTTCCTGAGATATCAATATCTTGCATAGACCCTCTGGAGAGACATACAGATATCTGTCATCTAGTCACGCTATCTTGTATATAGTTTGTCACGTACGCCAGTATGCTTGTATGTCTTAATTCTGAAGCTATTGAAATGCAAGCCTAAGCATATTAGTCTTAGATTTTGACTAGTATATCTTTGGTAATTTCAATAGGTATCCCCTTATAAGTCATGATGACTCTATTCAATCATTGCTCATTGCTGTTAGTCCCGCCCCACACTATAAAAGTATTCTTTCAATAGCGGCCATTTTCAGTGTGATATCGGCATGGGAAGAGATAAAACAGGGCTCTATTCACTGCTATTAGACAGTTAGTGTGCTATTCTGATTCTATTGTCAGTGTAAAATATCAGTTTAGTGTGAATCTAGGGATAGTTCAGTGTGAGTGTAGTGTGACCATTCATCTTTACATTAGTGTGAATGTAAGGATAGTTCAGTCAGTGTGAGTGTAGTGCGACCACTATTTATCTTTACGTTAGTGTGAATGTAGGGATAGGTCAGTCAATGTAAGTGTAGTGCAATGATTCATCTTTAGATTAGTGTGAAACTAGGGATCAGTGTGAGTGTAGTGTGACCACCATTTTGAATATAGAGATAGTTCAGTCAGTGTGTATGTAGTGACCGTTTAACATAGTTTATTTAATTGTGTTACTGCAAGTGTAATGCTGTATATTTCAGTGCGTTGGGTGCTGTTTAATGCAGTTTATTTCATTGCGTTACTGCAAGTTTAACACTGTTTATTTCAGTGCGTTATCTTCTGTTTAATGCAGTACATTTCCGTGCGTTAGTGCACGCTTAACCCGATATTTGTCAGTGCGTTACGTGCCATTTAACACAATACATTTTTGTGCGTTACTGCAAGCAGTATAGTTCAGTGCATTACTGCAATTTTAAGGCCGTATATTTCAGTGCTTTATCTTCTGTTTAACGCAGTATAGTTCAGTGCGTTTGTTATGTACCTCATAGTAGAGCCTGACTTGTAGTAGGAGACCTCTCTTACAGTCCTGGCTCAAGAGCCAGTGGGGTTGGGACAGTGGCCTCGAGAGTGCAGTGAGGTAGGAGTGCCTGTGAGATCTGTGGTAGTTGGCACAGATGGGTGGATGAGGAACCACCAGGAAGGACCGGGATGCGGATGACAGCGGAGGCAGATGCAGGTCAGCGACCCGGTGAGCTGGATCAGCAGCAGGGCAGGGGGAGACAAGTCAGGTCAAACACAGGTAATCAGACAGAGCAAGGAAACAGTCTGAAGCAGGGTCAGATGAACAGGCAGTGGTTGGCAACAGGATATCAAGCATGAGGGTCTTTAGCAGAGTCAAGGCAAGCCAAGGTCAGGATTGGAGATATCAGGTAAGTCAGCAGAGCTGGGTCAATACATATAATCAGATAGCAGGTACAGGTTTCAGGACACGGTAAGTTGCAGAACAAACAGCACTACACAAGTGCAGCTGCTACTCTTTTAACCCCTTGCTGCCGAGCGTACGCAGATGTGTGTACTCGGCTTTTGGGAGTTATACCGGGATGATGCCCGCAGCTGCAGGCATCATCCCAGTACTGTTTTTTAGAGCCGGTGATCGGCTTTCCAGTGATAACAACCGATGTGGCTAAAAGCCGCTTGGCTGTTATACCGGAGGAGCGGGAGGGGACACCCCCCTCCCGTGGCCTCCCGCCGCTCTTACCGGGGCTCTCGTTCCACCGGGAGCCCCGATCAACAATCCGCTGCTTCTGGTGGCTAGGACAGACTAGCTTGAAACCGTAAGCGGCTTCATTCCAGTCTCCTGATTGTAAACACGGAAGCAACATCATGGCGTCACTTTCCCTTTACTCGGCTGCCAATGGCGCCGGTTTTAAAAAAAATATATATATATACAGTATTCAGAATCACCGAAAACAGTGATCTGAATATTTTGAAGTGCAAAGGAGGGATTGGAGGTATTTTAGACCCCCGATCCCTCCATAAAGAGTACCTGTCACCACCTATTACTGTTTACATTCCTTGTGACAGCAATAAAAGTGATCAAATTTTTTTTTTTTAAAACAACTTATTCATTTTAAAATAAATAAGAAAAAAAAAAAACTCACGCATGCACCTCCGTCTTACTGCAGTAAGTCTCTGACAGGGTTACTGCAAGTTTGATGCCATACATTTAAGTGCCTTACATGCTGTTTAACTCAGTAAATTTCTGTGTGGTACTGTATGCTTAACGCAGTATATTAAAGGTTATTACATGCCGTTTAAAGCAGAACATTTCTGTGTGTTACTGCACGCTTAACGCCGTACATTTCAGTGTGTTACTGCAAGTTCAACCCTGTATATTTCAGTGTGTTATCTTCTGTTTAATGCAGTGTTACTGGATGTTTAACGTTGTATATTTCAGTGTGCTGCATGCTGTTTAACACAGTACATTTCTGTGCATTTGTGCATGCTTAACTAAGTATATTTCAGTGCGTTATGTGCCGCTTAACGCAGTACATTTCTGAGCATTACTGCACGCCTAATGCAGTATATTTCAGTGCGTTACTGCAAGTTTAACGCCGTATATTTCAGTCCGTTATCTTCCCTTTAATACAGTACTTTTCTGCGCATTACTGCACGTTTGATGCAGTATATTGCAGTGCATCAGTGCAGTGTTACTGCAATATATTATAGTGTATCAGTGGAGTGTGTCTATGTAGTGAGTACTCAAGTTAAAGTGCACCAGATGCCACTTTCCATTGCTTAAAGTGCATCCACATACATATTTCCACATCTATATAAAATGTTATTAATAAGCACCCCCCCCCCCCCATCATGTCTGGGAGAACAACAAGGAGAGGCAGATGTTCCCATGGCACTGTGAGGGGGCCAGCTGCGTATGTGTCCACAGGCAAAGGTGGACGTGATCAGTCCTCGGCAGGGTATCATTTCCTCTGTTTAGTGATGTTGCGCGTGCTATCCAGCCATGGCATGCAGAGGTGGTAGTGGATTGGCTTACTAATCCATCCTCATCCTCCATAACCCAAGCAGAGACTGTCCACTGCAGCTGCCAGAGTGGCTAAACCTGTCTCTATGTCCACAGCTATTCCTGCCAAAGCTCCAGAATCAGGCATGGAGGAGTCAGCTGAGGTATTTGAACACAGCATCAGCCACATACTCCTTGATAATACACAGCCATTACTTAATTCAGATGTTGGTTTTGAGGTTGAGGTTGAGGAAGGCTGGAACATGAGCCTACAGAGAGGGGAGAACACTGGTATACAAATTGGCAGTCATGTTCCTCCAGCCGCAGTGTATTGCTAAGCTGTCTCCAGTGGTAATGAGGATGGAGGAGATGATGATGATAAGGTCACTGTCACGACTTGGGTGCCAGATAGAACAGAAGAGGAAAGTGAGAGTAAGGCACAACCCCAACGAGGCAGCCATCATGGAAGAGTAGAGAGCAGCCACTCTATTCCATCACATTGTGGAGCTGTTATTTCCTGGCCATTTCCCACAGCTTAGATATCTGAGCCTTTTTAGCACGTGCGCAGCTGATCGCACTCTTGCAATTTGCAAAAATTGTCTTAAGCGTGGCAAAAACATCAGCCATTTGGGTACCATATGCTTGATAAGGCATTTAACCTCCCACCACTCAGCCCATTGGCAAGAGCACCTGAAAGCCACACAAAAGCTCTGTGAGTTCGCAAGATGTGCTGTACCACAATGGCTGGGTCCCAGTCGCTATTTCTTTTCATGTAAGGCCATTCCAGCTCGGTACCATTATGTGGAAGGCAATGTTGTGGCATGTTAGGCAAGGGAATCAGCCACAAAGTCCATTTTACTGCTGACACATGGTCCAGCAAGCATGGTCAGGGATGCTATATTTTGTTCACAGTACACTGGGTAACTCTGCTTGCAACTTGGAAGGATGCAGAACTGGACTCAGTGCTGCAGCTTGTTGTACCCCCACATCTCCATACAGCTAGTGGTGATGATGCAAGATTTGTCAGCTCTACCCCCTCCTCCTCCTCCTCCATGACCTCCTTTGCTGAATTGTCCTATGAACCACAAGTACCTAAGCGTTCAAGGGGCTATTCAATGAGTCAGGCTAAAAGGTGACATGCAGTGCTTCAGCTGGTGTGTCTTTGGGACAGGAACCACAATGGAGCAGAGATTCTTGCAGCTCTGCAAGGGCAGGCCCAGAGGTGGTTCATGCTACGCAATATAGGGTCAAGAATGGTGGTGTGTGATAAAGGCACAAACCTCCTGTCTGCCTTTAGACAGGGACGTTGACACATATGCCATACCTGGCACATGTCCCCAATTTGGTGGTGCATCATTTTCCAAATAAGTACCCAGGGTTGGAAGATCTGCTAAAGCAGACCAGAAGGGTCTGTAGCCATTTCAGGTGGTCATACACAGCCAGTGCTCAGATGTCTGATATTTAGTGGGAATTTCACCTTCCCATAAACCTCCTCATTTGTGACATGCCCACCAGGTGGAAATTGACTTTGACAATGCTGCAGTGGCTACACATGCAGCAGAGGGCCGTCAACGAGTACCTGTGTGAGTATGGCACAACGAATCAACAGCATTCAGTGTTGATGGAGGTTTTGTTATTGATAATAGAAGGCGTCTATCCAAAGATTCGGTGGACCGTCTGAGATTTATCAAAATTAATCAGTCTTGGATTACCATAAAGCCCCTGATGCTGATGTCGCTGATTACATTTTTTTGGATGTGGAATCTCTGCAGGAATTCTAGGCTGCCTAGCGTTGTGGGTGTTGATTTCATCTGGGCACATTTTTTTGGTGTAGATTTTATGGGCACAATTAATGCCCAAAGAAAGACCAATTTTCCTGCACCTGTTTGACAGGTGTATATCATTGCAATTTTTGACAGCAAGGCCAATTCTTGCTTTCATCAAGAGTACCTCAATAGGGTTACAATGTGAAGGCGGCACCGACATCCAAAGACCAATTTTTCCACACCTGTTTGACAAGTGCATATCATTGCAATTTTTGACAGCAAGGCCAATTCTTGCTTTCATCAAGAGTACCTCTATAAGGTTACAGTGTGAAGGAACCACCGACACCCAAAGACCAATTTTTCTGTACCTGTTACTTCTATCCAAAGTCTGTGGAAGAAACACTAGAATTTATCCAAAAAAATCTCGAATCTTGTTCCCTGTGCACTACATTGTAGCCTCATCATACAGTCTGGCCCCACAAGCCATTGCTTACAAAATGAAGAAAGCCTGCAGGGAAAACTGATTTTTTTTTGGCTTTATACATGCAATTATTGCTGCAACAGCTTCTATACACAATACAGATGTGCCACTTTCCAGGTAGACTAAGGCTGCGTACACACGCGGGGACTGTTCGCCCAACTTTGTTCGTCAAACAGTTTGAGCGGACAGTCCACTCAAAATTAGCATGGACGGACTTGGCCACACACGACGAACGAACAGTCCGCTGAAACTTGCGCGATGACGTGAACGGCACGTACGACGGGACTAGAAATACGACGTCCTATACACTGCAATGCAACCTTCGCCGTGTAAATCCTTTCTGAGCATGCGCGGAACTTAGTTTGACGAACAAGCCTACACACGGGCGGACTGTCCGCTCAAACCAAGTTTCAGCGGACAGTTTTACGGAATTTCCGAAAAACTTTGTTCGTCAGACTGTCCGCTGAAACTGTCCGCTGAAGCCCACACACGAGCGGACTGTCCGCCGAAACACTGTTCAGCGGACAAAGTTGAGCGAACAGTCCCCGCGTGTGTACGCGGCCTAAGGGGACCCCCCAGGCACTATATTGGAAGGAATTTTTCATTTTTATGCTTTCACGTCAAGCATCAATAAATCACTGCTCATTTAAAAATGACATTTTTTAAATACGTTTTTTTTATGATTCATGTCCCCCAGATCAATACCCAGACCCCATAACCATTGTATGCCCAATTACTTGCATATAAGCCTTCAAAATGGGAACTTTTTTAACGTTCGGTTCCCATAGACTTATCAAACAGGGGGTCCTTCAGAACAAATTGATCAATAGGGATGAGCTTCGTGTTCGAGTCGAACGTACGTTCGACTCGAACATTGGCTGTTCGGCCGTTCGGCGAATTCCGAACGTTTGGGCCGTTCGCGTCAAAATTCGAGTGACGCGCGCGTGGACCACAATGCACTGCGGTGGCACAGTGCATTGCTGCCCCATGATTGGCCAAGCATGCACTGTGACCCCGCATGCTTGGCCAATCGCAGCGCCGGCAGCGAGGAGAGCCATGATTGGCCACAGGCATCCTGCCTGTGGCCAATCATAGCTCAGGCTGTGTAGTGCACGCCCCACACTATATAAGGCCGCCTTTGAGGCGGCCTCATGTAGTGTGTTACTTAGCATCTGAAGCAGTGGGTGTTCTGTGTACCTTCAACACAGTACACACCGATCGTTTTTGGCTGATTTCCTATCTTGCTGCTATGTAGTGGTTGTTGTCTGTGCCCTGACTGCAGTATACACCACTATATTCACCTCACCTATATAGCTAGTGATCTAGCTTTAACCACTTAACAACTGCCCATTGCCGATTAACGGCTTCAGGGCGGTTGTTTAACTCTGAGAGGCCGTTAATTAACGGCCTCCCAGAATTCTGCTCTCGCGTGCCCCGAGGTGTGCGCACTCGAGAGCATCCGTGACCGCCGGGTCGCATCACGGATCACGGTAAACGGCCGCTCATAGCGGCCGTTTACCACGTGATTGCTCCTTCAAATGAGTAAGTCAAATTGCTCCTTCAAATTGTAAGTTCTGGCAAACAGCCAATTAGCAGGTATACCGGTAGGTATAGTATAAGCTGCGTGATCCCTGCCAATCAAAACTATAAAGAAAGGAGATGTTTTACAGACATCCCCTGTGATTTCACACTTTTACTATTTTTCTTGAAGCTCCTAATATGATCTTACTTCCTGACTCCCATAAGACCACAATGTATCCAGAGTAGAAGCGATCTCGGTTAACCTAGCGGACCTGCAAGATCTGATAATTCATGTATTTGTATCAAATATTTTTCATTTTTCTACTCACTCAGCCTCTTTTAAATCTGTAATTTATGCACATCTTATTAATCGCTTTTCTGTGATTTAACTGTGTCATCATTCTCCCTGCTCAGAACTCCGATAAATTAAAATATTAAATGTATCTACAAATAAATAATATCCCATACCACCTTCTGCCATCTTTTCAGTTTTTAGGAAGTAAACACAGACCCTAGAACAGATTTGTGCAGTTTCTCACAAGCCCATTGCAGCCTACGTTTTCATTCTCAGAGGAGCCCGTGGGCCATTATTCTGGCAGGTGTCAGCTGAAACACAAGAAGAATTCACAAAAGTTTCATTTGAGACCTGTGCTCACATATAAAGTATATATTTGATAAGTAGGGCAAGAAGCAGCATAATTCCACTTTCATATGCAATATGATATTTTTTTAACTGGTGATGTAGAGATGAAGGACAAGAATAAACCTTGGTTCCGATGATCAACCAGGTGTTGATTTACCCAAAACAGGATTCTGAAGTGAAAATTTCCAATCAAGATGGAGCTATAGTCTTAAGGGCTTGTTCACACTTGACAAAATTTCTAACGCTCAACAAATGCTCCTATAGTGTTTGTATGGCGTCTGTATGAGCGTCAGAAAGGAAAAAAATGAGCTTTAGTATGGGCATTAGACAGGCGTTTTACAAGCATTAACCACTTGAGACCCGCGCTATAGCCGAATGACGGCTACAGCGCTGATCTCCTTTGCCGGGACCACGTCTATTGACGTCGTCCCGTGCACGAGCGGCCTGCGTGCCCCCTGAGGGGTGCGCGCGGCGCGCTCTGTGATCGGCGAGTCTATGAGACTCGCCTGATCACCGATCCGAGCAAGGGGTCGATCCCGACCCCTTATCACGTGATCAGCTGTCAGCCAATGACAGCTGATCATGTGATACAACGGAGCCAGTAATCGGCTATTATTCCTCCTCGCGCTGACAGCGCGAGGAGAAAAAAAAGAGCTGATCACCGGCGGCCGTGATCGGGACATCAGTCCCGATCACGGCCAGCCCTGCCAGTGCCCACCTGCCCGTGCCCACCTGCCCCCTGCTTTGCCACATCAATAAAAAATGTGTCCCCCCTGTCAGTGCCACCCAGCAGTGCCCATAGTGCCACCCAGCAGTGCCCACAGTGCCACCCAGCAGTGCCACCCATCAGTGCCCACAGTGCCACCCAGCAGTGCCCACAATCTGCCTCAACAAAGGTACTGCACCCCAGTGCCACATATCTGTGCCCATCAGTGTCATCTACCACCAAAAGAAAGCTCTATTTGTGGGAAAAAAATGATAAAAATTTCATTTGGGTACAGTGTTGTATGCCCGCGCAATTGTCATTCAAAGTGCATCAGCGCTGAAAGCTGAAAATTGGTCTGGGCATGAGGGGGGTTTAAGTGGCCAGTAAGCAAGTGGTTAATGGTGAGTTAAAAATGCTCCCCAGATGCCCTATGGACAGTTTTGAAGCATTTGAACTGCTCCACAAATTTCTATTCCATTACAGTAAATGAACGAACCTTAACGCCCTGCAAATGCTCCGCAACTGCCTGACAGAGCATTTGTAAGGCTTTACCATAGAGTTGAATGGGAGGCGTTGAAAGGCTTCAAATGCCTTCTGATTTGAGATTAGGGATTAGCCGAACAACCCCCCCCCCCCTCCTTTGGTTCACAGCAGAACATGCGAACAGGCAAAAAAATTGTTTGAAAACAGTTAAAGCCTATGGGAGACAAACATGAAAAATCAAAAGAGCTAATTTTAAAGGCTTATATGCAAGTTATTGCCATAAAAAGTGTTTGGGGACCCGGGTCCTTCCCCAGGGGGCATGTATCAATGCAAAAAAGGTTTTAAAAACAAATTTTTTTTGGGGAGCAGTGATTTTAATAATGCTTAAAGTGAAACAATAAAATTTAAATATTCCTTTAAATATCATGCATGGGGGGTGTCCTTAGTATGCTTGCAAAAGTAGTGCATCTTTCCCATGTTTATAACAGTGCCACAGCAAAATTAAATTTCTAAAGGAAAAAATGTCATTTAAAACTGCTCACGGCGGCAATGCATTGTCGAATACAAAAAAATATCAAAAACAATTGTGTCATTGTCACCCCCAAAATCCATACCAGGCCCTTCAGGTCTGGTATAGATATTAAGGGGGACCCCACACCCACATTTTTTTTTTAAATGGCATGGGGGTCCCCCAGGCACTATATACTCTGAACAGCAGTATATATACTATACGTCCTGCCCTATATACGCTGCAGAAATTGTGCCCTAGGTGTTGGTGGTACCAGAACACTGTAAGCCCTCACAGTTACTCTTGTTGGGCACAGGAACAGGCCCTGCATTGAAATATTATATAAAAAATTTTAATTACATGCCCCTGTTAAACGGGCAGAAAAATTGGGCCTTTGGTGTTAGTGGTGCCACAACATTTTAAGCCCTCAGTTACTCTTGTTGGGCACAGGAATGTGCCCTGCATTGAAATATTATATAAAAACACCCTTGTTAAACAGGGGCAGAAAAAGTGGGCCTTGGGCGGTGGTGGTGGTGCTACAACACTGTAATGCCGCGTACACACGGTCGAACTGTTTGATGTACTTAGTCCGTTGAAACACATTTCAGCGGACAATCCGCTCGTGTGTGGGCTTCAGCTGACTTTTTCAGCGTGCAGTCCGGAGTACTAAGAATTTCGGTTTTTCCAAAAATATTTTCATCGTACTTTGGTTTCAGCGGACAATACGGTCGTCAGTATGCTAGTTCGACGGACTAAGAATGGCGCATGCCCAGAAAGGATTTACACGGCGGAAGGGTGCTTTGCTGTGTCTTGGACTTCCTATTTCTAGTCCCGTCGTACGTGCTGTACACGTCATCACAGAATGTTTTCGACGGACTGTTTGTGTATCCGTGTGTGGTCAAGTCCGTTCAGTGGAAACTACGACGGATTGTCCGTCGGATTGTATGACGGACTAAGTACGCCATACAATCCGCTCGTGTGTACGCGGCATAAGCCCTCACAGATACTCTTTTTGGGTGCAGGAACGGGCCCTGCTGTGAAATATGAATTCAAAAATTGTAATTACATGCCCCTGTTAAACCGGGGCAGACAAATTGGGCCTTGGGTGGTGGTGGTGGTGCCCTAAACCAAAAATATTGTTTGAAGCTAGCATCATCAAGATTGAGGAGGAATAGGATAGTCAGCACAAGCAGTCTTCAAGAGATCCCGAATCCATAGCAATTTCAATCAATTCAATCAATTTCAAGCACCTGATGCATCAGCATCAGGTGCTTGATAGCTATTGATCTAAGACTGATTCATTTTAATGAATGTGAGCCTATCAATGTAGTTTGTGGACAGGCACACTCTTTGATCCGTAACAAACCCTCCAGCAGCACTGAATGTGTGTTCAGAAAGCACGCTGGATGCAGGACAGACCAGTAGCTCAATTGCATATTGGGCAAGTTCTGGCCATTGGTCCATCCTTGACACCCAGTAACCCAGTGGATGCTATGTTGTAAACGTCTCCAAGTCTGCTCTCCTCCCTAGATATTCCTGCACCACGTAATACAGACGCTGGCGATGGTTTCTTGAACCGATCAGACCTTGGTGCTGAGGACGGAAAAATTGTTTAAAGGCATCAGTTAGCCGGCCACCTTCTCCACCGCTCTTCGTCTGACTGAAGGAAGGCTCAGCAACACGTTGTCCAGCACCAGGAAATGGTAACCTCCCAGGGTCTGGAAATTCATTGCACAAACCTTACTTCAAGGCCTCCTGAAGATGTTTTATCCTCTGCACCCTCTGTGAAGGCATGCTTACCCTTGTAACGTGGATCAAGAAGGGTTGCAAGACAGTAATGATACCGCTCCTTGATACCAAAAATCCTAGGGTCCTTTTGCAGGCATTACAGAATCAGGGAGGCCATGCAGCCTAAATTTGCAGAGGCATTTTATTCTTTGTCACTAAGGATCACATGATCCCTATCTCCTCCCAGTCACGTACAACGCCTTGGGTTTCTGTGGACTGAAAACCATCCCATGAAGACTGCTGCTGAGTGTTATCCTCTACATCCATGCTGACACAATCCTCCTCCTCCTTTTCTTCCTGTGTGTTTGGTGGCCTGCAGGAATGCTATTTGGATAAAGAGGCCTTGAGAGGAAAGGAAGTCCTCCTCTTCCTCCCGCTGTTCTGCCTCAAGTGCCCTGTCCATGATTCCACAAAGCGTGTGCCCCAGCAGGAAGACTAGATGGACAGTGTCACTTATGCATGCACTGTCACTGCTTACCATCCTTGTGGCCTCCTCAAATGGTGACAAGACAGTAGCCACTGGCGTGGTGAAAAGAAGCCAAGCTCCTCTTTACCCTGTCCTTGTGCCATACTCACACAGGTACTCATTGATGGCCCTCTGCTGTGTGTGCAGCTACTCCAGCATTGCCAACGTTGCGTTCAACCTGGTGGGCATGTCACAAATGAGGCGGTTGGTGGGCAGGTTGCATTCCCTTTGAATGTCAGCCAACTGAGCACTTGCATTGTATGATTGGTGGAGATGACCACAGACTTTTCTGCCTGTCTCAGAAGATCCTGTAAGCCTGGGTACCTGCTCAAGAACTGCTGCACCACCAAATTTAGGATGTGTGTCGAACATGGGTCAAATGAGGGCGGAGAGAAGGTTGGTGCCATTGTTGCATACAACCATTCCTGACTGAAGCTGGCATGGCGTTAACCACCTCTGAGCCTGCCCCTGCAGAGCTGACAGAATCTCTGCCCCAGTGTGGCTCCTGTCCCCTAGGCAGACCAACTCAAGCACTGCATGGCATCTTTTAGCCTGACTGCTTGCATAGCCCCTTGAACACTTACGGAGCACCGCTGGTTCAGAGGACAAATCTGCAGAAGAGGCCATAGAGGAAGAAGAAGAGAAGGGGATGGAGGAGAGAGCTGTGGCAGAATCACCACTAGCATTTTGGAGGCATGGTGGTGGAACAAGCTCCTTCCCAGCTGCCAGCAGAGTTACCCAGTACGCCATGAAGGAAAGGTAACATCCCTGCCCATACTTACTGGAGCATGAGTCAGCAGTAATATGAACCTTACTGCTGACCCCCCTGTCCAAGGAGGCCAAAACATTGCTTTCCACATGCCAGTAGAGAGCCAGAATGGCCTTCCGTGAAAAGAAATGGCATTTTGGAACCTGCCACTGAGGTACAGCGCATTCCACAAATTCACAAAAGGGGGCAGAGTCTACCAGTTTAAAAGGCAGCAATTGCAATGCTAGCACTTTGGCCAAGCTAGCATTTAAACGCTGAGCATGTGGATGACTGGGACCGAATTTATTTTTACGGTTTAGCAACAGGTTTTTGAGTGGACTGGAGGTAATGTAGGGTTGCAGATTCCAGATGAGAAACAAGGAGAAGTCTGCCTTTTTCTTTGATGTGGGTCTTTCAAGTGCTGTTGCCAATGGACTGCATTGCAGGTCGTCATATGTCTGGTCAAGCATGTGGTGCCCAAGCGGCTGCTGTTCTGGCCATGCTTGATCCGCTTCAGACACAGGTTGCAAACGTGTTGAAAAAGGCCCACACCAAGGAACTTTTAAAAGTCAGCGGAGAGTCAGCAGCGGCCCTGCTCCTGCGGAGCTCTGCGGTGTGATGCAATAGGATGGCTGCCCTTAAGCTGCCCTCTAGAGGCCACCCTGCCTCGTTGCAGTTGTGCTGCCTCCTCCTCCTCCTCTCTTCTCTCAGGTACCCAAGTACAGTCAGTGACCTTATCATCCCCTCCCTTCTCATCACTGGATCAAACTTGGCAGTATTCTGTAGACATGTGCTTTCGTTTTCGTCCGAATGCATTTTCGTCCGAATGCATTTTCGTCCGAATTTCAGCTATTTTCGTTTTCGTTTTGACAAACGATAATGAAATCTGAAAAACTAAAGATCCGACATAAATAAATGCTTTATTTTCGTTGTTACAACAGTTCGATATAGAATAGGAGATTCAACGTGACTCTGACAATAACAATCTGTGTCTATAGAACCTGTGGTCGAATGTGCCTAACCTTACCTCTATTAGTCCAAGATTATATAGAGAAAATATTCGACAGAGAAAAAAGATTTGACAGAGAGAAAAGATTCTGCAAGTTACTGTCCTAAAAAGTGGTTGGGGACCCGGGTCCTGCCCCAGGGAACATGTATCAATGCAAAAAAAAAGTTTTAAAAACGGCCGTTTTTTCGGGAGCAGTGATTTTAATAATGATTAAAGTGAAACAATATAAGTGTAATATTCCTTTAAATTTTGCACGGGGGGGTGTCTATAGTATGCCTGTGAAGGGGCGCATGTTTCCCATGCTTAGAACTGTCCCTGCACAAAGTGTAATTTATGCAGGAAAAAAAGTCCTTTAAAATCACTCGCAGCTATTATGAATTGTCGGCTCCGTAATACAGAGAACACTCATTGAAAGTTATTGATAAAAAAATAAATAAAAAAAAAAGCGTGGGGGTCCCCCAAATTCAATTACCCGGCCCTTCAGGTCTGGTATGGATATTAAGGGGAACCCCGCGTCAAATTTTAAAAAAAGTGACGTGGGGGTCCCCCTAAAAATCCATACCAGACCCTTTATCCAAGCACGCAACCTGGCAGGCCGCAGGAAAAGAGGGGGGATGAGAGAGCGCCCCCCCTCCCTCCTGAACCGTACCAGGCCACATGCCCTCAACATTGGGAGGATGCTTTGGGGGTCTGTGACCCCTCAAAGCACCTTGTCCCCATGTTGATGCGGAGAAGGGCCTCATCCCCACAACCCTGGCCGGTGGTTGTGGGGGTCTGCGGGTGGGGGGCTTATCAGAATCTGGAAGCCCCCTTTAACAAGGGAACCCCCAGATCCCGCCAGATCCCGCCCCCCCTGTTTGAAATGGTAAGGGGGTACAAAAGTACCCCTACCATTTCACAAAGAAAGTGTAAACAATAGTTAAGACAAACACACTTTTCCCCGTGACGTATGGGTGACCCTGCACCCCTCTGATGTAACACAGGCAGGTTTCCGTTACATTAGAGGGGGGCGGGATCACCCATATGTCACGGTGAAGCCCGTGTTTCCCCTTGCGTCAGAGGGGGGCGGGGTCAGGTGAGGGGTGGCCCCGCCCTCCGCATATAACAAACGTCAGTCCGCCGGAATCCCCGCAGTGTCTCCTCTGTGGAGACAGAAGATGGATGGATCCGCTGCGCTGATTCAGATGAGCCATCGCTGGACCCCGGAGAGATGATCGTCCGTCGCTGGATAGCAAGAGTGGATTACCACCGCTGGAATCTTTTTTTTATTTTTTTTTATTTTTTAATAAAGGAATTTTTCAAAAGTGTGTTTGTCTTATTTAACTATTTTTTACACTTTCTTTGTGAAATGGTAGGGGTACTTTTGTACCCCCTTACCGTTTCAAACAGGGGGGGCCGGGATTTGGGGGTCCCCTTGTTAAAGGGGGCTTCCAGATTCTGATAAGCCCCCCGCCCGCAGACCCCCACAACCACCGGCCAGGGTTGTGGGGATGAGGCCCTTCTCCGCATCAACATGGGGACAAGGTGCTTTGAGGGGTCACAGACCCCCAAAGCATCCTCCCAATGTTGAGGGCATGTGGCCTGGTACAGTTCAGGAGGGAGGGGGGCCGCTCTCTTGTCCCCCCCTCTTTTCCTGCGGCCTGCCAGGTTGCGTGCTCGGATAAAGGGTCTGGTATGGATTTATAGGGGGACCCCCACGTCAATTTTTTTTTAAAATTTGACGCGGGGTTCCCCTTAATATCCATACCAGACCTGAAGGGTCTGGTATGGATATTTAGGGGGAACCTCACGTAAATTAATTTTTTAAATTTGACGCAGGGTTCCCCTTAATATCCATACCAGACCTGAAGGGCCTGGTAATTGAATTGGGGGGACCCCCACGCTTTTTTTTTAATTTATTTATTTATTTATTTTTTATCAATGACTTTCAATGAGTGTTCTCTGTATTACGGAGCCGACAATTCATAATAGCTACGAGTGATTTTAAAGGACTTTTTTTCCTGCATAAATGACACTTTGTGCAGGGACAGTTCTAAGCACGGGAAACATGCGCCCCTTCACAGACATACTATAGACACCCCCCCCCCCCCCCGTATGAAATTTAAAGGAATATTACACTTTTATTGTTTCACTTTAATCATTATTAAAATCACTGCTCTGGAAAAAACGTTAGTTTTTAAAACTTTTTTTGCATTGATACATGTCTCCTGGGGCAGGACCCGGGTCCCCAAACACTTTTTAGGACAGTAACTTGCATATTAGCATTTAAAGAGGAGCTGCACCTAAAAAAAAAATATTAAAAGCCAGCAGCTACTAATATTGCAGCTGCTGACTTTTAATAAAATCACACTTACCTGTCCCAGGTTCCAGCGATGTCGGCGGCAGATGACGAGCAATCGCTCGTCTCGCTGCTGCCACCGCCATCCTCTGTCAGGGAATCGGGAAGTGAAGCATGACGGCTTCACTGCCCGGTTCCCTACTGCGCATGCGCGAGTCGCGCTGCGCGTCTCTTATGGTCCCCTGCTGTGTCTCTGGGAACTGTGTGTTTCCCAGAACACAACGGGGGGGGCGGAGCGTCTGCGGGGGTCTGCGGCGGTCTGGCCGGAAGTGGGTGCAGTTACCTGGATTATCCAGGTAACTGCACCCCCCTCCCCCCTGAAAGGTGCCGATTGTGGCACCGGAGGGGGGGCAGGGATCAGATTAGCGGAACTTCCCCTTTAGGGCGAAGAACCGCTTTAAAATTAGCACTTTAGATTTTGAGCGTTGGAGTCCCATAGAGTTTAATAGGGTTCTAAAGTTCACATGAAGTATGCTATATACTAGCTCCGTCGAATCTTCTTTATACATTCGACAGACACCATAAGCCTTCAAAGACAGATTCGACCGTAATTCATGTGGATTTTCAGACGAATGCAATTTTTGAACGAAAAACAAAATAAATAAAAACAAATTTCGGGAGTAACTAAATTAATTAATTTTTCGGACGAAAACGAAATTCCGAAACAATATATTTTACTCTGCACATGTCTAGTATTCTGCAGCTGGGGGAACATGAGTGCCAGTTTATTGTCCTTCTGTGGCCCCCCTCCCTCTAGGCTCACGTTACTCCCTTCCTCAACCTGGGAACCAACAGCGGAGCCTTCAAATCGCTGCGCATCCTCCAGCAGCATTTACCCAACCAACACTTCTGCATGTTGTGGCTCAATAACATGGCCAGCAGCAGAAAAAAAGGACAAGCGTGCCCCACGGCCACCTACAGAGGATGCCACATGTCAATGACCACCGCTGTTGACTGTAGACACATAGGCTGCTTGCCCTCTTTTAGTGGCCTGTGAGTGTCTGCCTCTCCTTGGTGGCCTTCTGGACATGATGTATTTTTTGTTTTGCAACACCATACTGCACTGTATTAGATACTGTGTACACCGACTGAAGTGTATTAGAAACAGTACACCACAGAATGAATGCACTGTAAATATAGGCTATAAGCATTATACCCACGTCAGCAGGTGTCACATTTGTTCCTATTGTACAGAGCCTATTATACCCCGTAAGCTTTTTTTTGTTCGGGCCAAAGACGCTACTTGCCCCAGATGCCAAAGGGTAGAGGGGGACTTGATCCACATGTTTTGGAGATGCCCGAAGTTATTCCACTACTGGAGAGAGATAGTGGGAATCATAGAACAGGTATTCAAAGTCTCCTTAGAAATGGAAGCCATGTTATGGGTGTTGGGCTGGATGGAGGGTGAAGGTAAATACTCAGCTCAACAATCCTGAGATGTTTATTTCAGGCAAGGAGACTTATCGCGCAAATATGGCAATCTCCTATACTTCCATCAAGCAGAGAATGGGAACAAGTTATGAACAAGGTCATTTTAAAGGAAAGAATGTCATACATTAGACAAGGTGCGGTCAGGAAATTTGATAAAATTTGGAAACTGTGGGGGGAGAAAGAAAGAATACCACTGAACTTATTTAAAGAAATGTCAAGTAGGAAGTGAGCAAGAAAAGAAACAAAAGATGAATAGTGACTCAAGGAAAGACAGGTGTCGGGTGAAAGGTGGATGAAAGGAGAGGAAGTGAGTTTGTGTAGGTATGCTGGAATATGAGTATTGGGAAGAAGTGTTATATATGACGCCCCACCTACCAATCTTATAGAAATTTTCTTTTTTTTTCTTTTTATTGTTTTACATAAAGTAGAGATGAGTAGAGTAGGTGGATAATGTGGGGGTGGGTAAATAAAAGTAAATGATGTTGAATTGTATAATGTAAAATGTTTTAATAAAGATATGAAGTAAAAAAAAAATATATAGGCTACACTGGATGCAGAGTATATATATATATATATATATATATATATATATATATATATATATATATATATATAATACACTGCCTGCACTGAATGAATATTGAGTAGAAACTGAATATATACTCTATATTATATATCTCACTGCCACTAACTGACTAACATGCCTGCTTAATCTAACTCAAGCTTTCTCTCTGTCCATGCCAACAACACTACACATGGCCGCATGGACTTAGTCCCCCTGAGCCATGATTGCCCAAAGGCACCCTGCCTTTGGCCAATTATGGCTCTCTTAGCAGAGTGCGCTGTGATTGACGGTCAGGTACATGCTTCGGCCGATCATCATTCAGCAATGCACTGTGATCTCACAGTGCATTATGGGGTGTTCCGCAGCGCTCAAATTTCCCCCTAAGGAAGATACGACATTTCCTGGTATCGACACATGTTGGGGAGGTTTGTGAGACAGTGAGGTGATCTCAGAGTGGGAAAGAACACATCAGCACAGCGTCTTTATATTTGTTTGGCTTGATACAGAGTGGTGCGCTCATAGCACCTATTAAATGTGAGTACCCTAATATAGGGAATATTGTCATTTTAAATAAAACTTTTAAAACGCTAATACACTATCCCGTTTCCTCTGTTTTTCATATAAATATTGCTGCAAGCAACCATCCAAGGATCTAAATGCTGACCTTAAACCCAGAGGTGGTTTAAAAGTGCGTTTTGGCCAAGCTTAGGTGCAAGGTCACACGCTCTAAGGTGAGCGCATACACCAAAGGGGGAGCACAAGAGTGGACACGAGCACTTTACTGTTATATCATCTGTTTTATCACTTGCAATGAGCACCAGAAGAATGGTGTAGTTATGAATGGACTTTATGCTGCTATTTTATGGACACAGATTAATGCATGAATTAGTTTGGCACAAGAGCACTTTAACCACCTTCAGACCGGACCATTTTGCTGGTAAATGACCAGAGGTCTTTTTACAATTTGGCACTGCGCTGCTTTAACTGGTAATTGCGCGGTCATGCAATGTTGTACCCAAACAAAATTTGCGTCCTTTTCTTCCCACAAATAGAGCTTTCTTTTGATGGTATTTGATTGCCTCTGCGATTTTTATTTTTTGCGATATAAACGTAAAAAGACCGCAAATTTTGAAAAAAAATGATATTTTCTACTTTTTGTTATTAGAAAAATCCAATAAACTCAATTTTAGTCATACATTTAGGCCAAAATGTATTCAGCCACATGTCTTTGGTAAAAAAAAAGTCAATAATTGTATATTTATTGGTTTGCGCAAAAGTTGTCACATCTACAAACTAAGGTACGTTTTCTGGAATTTACGCAGCTTTTAGTTTACGACTGCCTATCTCATTTCTTGAGGTGCTAAAATGGCAGGGCAGTACAAACCCCCCCCAAATGACCCCATTTTGGAAAGTAGACACCCTAAGGAAATTGATAAGTGGCATGTTGAGCCCATTGAATATTTTATTTTTTTGCCTCAAGCGATTGAATAATGACAAAAAATATTATTATTTTTTTTTTTACACAAAGTTGTCACTAAATGATATATTGCTCACACATGCTATGGGCATATGTGAAATGACACCCCAAAATAAATTCTGCTGCTTCTCCTGAGTACGGGGATACCACATATGTGGGACTTTTTGGGAGCCTAGCCGCGTACGGGGCCCCGAAAACCAAGCACCGCCTTCAGGCTTTCTAAGGGCGTAAATTTTTGATTTCACTTCTCACTACCTATTACAGTTTTGAAGGCCATAAAATGCCAAGATGGCACAAAACCCCCACAAATGACCCCATTTTAGAAAGTAGACACCCCAAGCTATTTGCTGAGAGGCATTTTGAGTCCATGGAATATTTTATATTTTGCCACAAGTTGCGGGAATATTACAAACTTTAATTTTTTTTTATTTTTTTTTCACAAAGTTGTCACTAAATGATATATTGCTCACACATGCCATGGGCATATGTGAAATGACACCCCAAAATAAATTCTGCTGCTTCTCCTGAGTACGGGGATACCACATATGTGGGACTTTTTGGGAGCCTAGCCACGTACAGGGCCCCGAAAACCAAGAACCGCCTTCAGGTTTTCTAAGGGCGTAAATATTTGACTTCACTCCTCACTACCTATTACAGTTTTGAAGGCCATAAAATGCCAAGATGGCACAAAACCCCCACAAATGACCCCATTTTAGAAAGTAGACACCCCAAGCTATTTGCTGAGAGGCATGTTGAGTCCATGGAATATTTTATATTTTGCCACAAGTTGCGGGAAAATTACAAACTTTTTTTTTTTTTTCACAAAGTTGTCACTAAATGATATATTGCTCACGCATGCCATGGGCATATGTGAAATGATACCCCAAAATAAATTCTGCTGCTTCTCCTGAGTACGGGGATACCACATATGTGGGACTTTTTGGGAGCCTAGCCGCGTACGGGGCCCCGAAAACCAAGCACCGCCTTCAGGCTTTCTAAGGGCGTTACAGTTTTGAAGGCCATAAAATGCCAAGATGGCACAAACCCCCCCCCCAAATGACCCCATTTTGGAAAGTAGACACCCCTAAATTTAGGGGTACACTAGTGAGACTAGGTAATAAATAGCGGGTGCCCTGAAACTATAAAAAAAATAACTAACCAACCAGCGTCACCTGTAACAGTTATATGGTGATCACTGGTGAAAGGGTTAACTAGGGGGCAATCAGGGGGCTTTAGGCGGTGGTATATGGGGGTCCCTGGCGCTATAAAAAGCTGCGGCGAACCTAAATACCTACCTGCCTAACTAGCGTCACCTGTGACGCTAATACAGTGATCAGAAAAACGATCGCTTATTAGGCTGGGTTCACACTGGAGCGATGTGGGAACGCCACGAATGCGCGGCGGGTTCCCGCATCACATGCCTCCCGGCGGCAGTTCACACTGCCCTATGCGAACTGCTGGGAGTGTCAGTGAAATGTTAATGACACCCCCAGATCAGTTCGCATATCGCAGTGCAATCTGCAAACTCGGATCGCATGGTGTGAACACCCATGCGATCCGATTCTGCTGCGGACCAAAAAAAGGGTCCCGTGCGAGTTTGCGGCGGGTGCGGCGGGTGCGACACGAATTCAGCCATACTATCTGTATGGCTGAACTCGAATCGCACAGAGATCGGATGTGATTTGCACTGCAGTGCGGTGCGAATCACATCCGTTCTCATAAACCGCTGCAATGTGAACCCAGCCTTAGTGACACTGGCGACGGGGGGTGATCACGGGGTTAAACCTTTATTGGGGGGGTTAGGGGGGTACCTTAGAACTAAAGGGGGCTAACCCTAACTGCCCTAACAGTTATTACAGTCACAAATGACACCCGCCGAGTGATCAGGGGGTTAAACCTTTATTAGGTAATAAATGGCGGGTGCCCTGAAACTATAAAAAAATAACTAACCAACCAGCGTCACCTGTAACAGTTATATGGTGATCACTGGTGAAAGGGTTAACTAGGGGGAAATCAGGGGGCTTTATGCGGTAGTATATGGGGGTCCCTGGCGCTATAAAAAGCTGCGGCGAACCTAAATACCTACCTGCCTAACTAGCGTCACCTGTGACACTATTACAGCGATCAGAAAAATGATCGCTTATTAGGCTGGGTTCACACTGGAGCGATGCGGGAACGCCATGAATCCGCGGCGGGTTCCCGCATCGCATGCCTCCCGGCGGCAGTTCACACTGCCCTATGCGAACTGCTGGGTGTGTCAGTGAAATGTTAATGACACCCCCAGATCAGTTCGCATATCGCAGTGCGATCTGCAAACTCGGATCGCATGGTGTGAACACCCATGCGATCCGATTCCGCTGCGGGCCAAAAAAAGGGTCCCGTGCGAATTTGCGGCGGGTGCGGCGGGTGCGACACGAATTCAGCCATACTATCTGTATGGCTGAACTCGAATCGCACAGAGATCGGATGTGATTTGCACTGCAGTGCGGTGCGAATCACATTCGTTCTCATAAACCGCTGCAATGTGAACCCAGCCTTAGTGACACTGGCGAGGGGGGGTGATCACGGGGTTAAACCTTTATTGGGGGGGTTAGGGGGGCACATTAGAACTAAAGGGGGCTAACCCTAACTGCCCTAACAGTTATTACAGTCACAAATGACACCAATGCAAAAAAAAAAAAAAATGCAATTGGTGTCACTGTGACTGGGGGGGGCAGGGGTAATTGGGGGGTGATTGGGGGGTAAAGGGGGGGTGTGAGTGTGCCTGGCATGTTCTACTGTGTAGTGTAGTGCTTGTGCAACTCACCGATGCTCTCTCCTCGGTGCCGGAACGAAAAATACCGACACGGAGGAGAGAATACATCACTTCCTCTCCTGTGTTTACATTACAGGAGAGGAAGTGATGTCACGGGACATTTTCATTCGTCGGGAGCGATCGCGAGGGGGTGGCCATGAATGAATGGCCGTCCCTTCGTCCGGGATCGCTCCCGAACGAATACCGACCGCCGCAGGCACCGGGCGGGGGCCCGATCGGGCCCCCGACCCGCGGGCAGGCAAGGATGTACATGTAAGCCCTTATGCCTGCCCGTGCCATTCTGTCGACGTACATCGTCGTGCGGCGGTCGGCAAGTGGTTAAACACGGTTCACTTTATTTCTATTGATTATTGTATATTGATGCACTTTATATAGATTTATGCAAATTATAGGTTGTTATCGCAGTATTGCAATCATCGTACAGGGTTACAAATTTCTCTATTACATATGAGTGCTACATGTGTATATAGAGGTGTGTATGTTACACAGGTTGACATTGGGAGGATCGCATATGATTGCAATTTTTATTGTTCGTGATTGCAACTTATAATCGCATAAGATTGCATTATTATACTAGATTTTTTATATAGGAATAGAATATCTCACCACCACTATTTAACTGCAGCCTGTAATATTATGATTTAGTACAGTTACCATATGATTACATTTGGATAATGCAGAATTACATTGGTACAACACTGCCTGAAGTGTATTAGAAACTGTATACACTGTATTAGATACTGTGAACACCGGCTTCACTTTATTAGAAGCTGCACAACAGCTGGACTGTATTGTATACTGTGTACACCACCTTAAGTGTAGTAGAAACTGTACACACACTGTATTAGATACTGTGTACACTGCCTCCACTTTATTAGACACTTTACTACATCTGCACTGTATTGTGTACTGTGTATACCACCAAAAGTGTAATAGAAACTGTACACACTGTATTAGATACTGTGTACGCCATCAGAAAAGTAGTAGAAACTGTACTACGGCTGCACTGTATTGTGTACTGTGTACACTACCAGAGGTGTAGTAGAAACTGCTCACAGTGTATTAGATACTCTGTACACCGCCTGCACTTTATTAGAAATTGTACTACAGCTGCACTGTATTGTGTACACCATCAGAAGTGTAGTAGAAACTGTACACACTGTATTAGATACTTTGTACACTACCATAAAAGTAGTAGAAGCTGTACTACGGCTGCACTGTATTGTGTACACCACCAGAAGTATAGTAGTAACTGTACACACTGTATTAGATAATGTGTACACCACCAGAAAAGTAGTAGAAACTGTACAACGGCTGCACTGTATTGTGTTCTGTGTACACAACCAGAAGTGTAGTAGAAACTGAACACACTGTATTAGATACTGTGTACACCACCAGAAAAGTTGTAGAAACTGTACTACGGCTGCACTGTATTGTGTTCTGTGTACACAACCAGAAGTGTAGTAGAAACTGTACACACTGTATTAAATACAGTGTACATCACCAGAAAGTAGTAGAAACTGTACTACGGTTGCACTGTATTGTGTATTAGATACTGTGTACACCGCCTGAAGTGTATTAGAAATAGTACCCCACAGAATGCATTGTAGATATAGTCTACACTGGATGCAGAGTATATATATATATATATATATCAAATACACTGCCATTAACTGATTAACCTGCCTGTGTAATCTAACTCCAGTTATCTCTCTGTCCATGCCAACAGCACTACACACGGCCGCTGTGTAGTGTGGGGCATGGATATAGACCCTCTGAGCAATGATTGGCCAATGATTTTTAGCAGAGCACGCTTTTATTGACCAAAGCATGCAGGTCAGGTGCATGCTTTGGCCAATCATCATACAGCAATGCACTGCAATATCGCAGTGCATTATGGGGCGTTCTGCAGTGCTCAAATTTCCCGCAAGCGCTCCATAATGTTTGCTGTTCGCAAACAGGCAAACGTTCAATGTTCGAGTTGAACTTATGTTCGACCCGAACATCGAGCTCATCTCTATTCGACATGAGGCTTCAATTTTGTGTGAACAGCACTACGTGCTGTCTATTGTATCTTGTGCATTTGAGGGGCCTTTATAACACCTCTCAAATGCCTCTCAAATGCCTGCTCTTAATGACAGTTTGAGCGCAGCCTAATTCTGTAGAATAAGTTGGATTATACAATTAATGAAATATTAGCATGAGAATGCTTTAAAGTGAGTTACATAAAATGTCCATGAAACATTTATACAATATGTCTGCATTTTCACTTTCAAAAATCTTCAAAGCCAAAACATTTTTTTTTTTTTTTTTGGATAGAGTGCAGAAGAATTAACACCTGCCCAGGGTAATGTAACAAAAATAGAAATTTAAGTTCCATACCACTGCTAAGAGGTCCGAATAAAACGTTATATTAATAAAAGTCATAAGGATCCAATGTGTTGTAGGGGAACAAAATCAACCTCTTTATCAGGGCTATAAAAAACATATGGGCATCTCTATATCAATACATAATCAATACGATATCTTCTCCTCACTGTCCCTATTTAAAATTAAAACGGAGCTCCACCCAAGAGGGGAAGCTCTGCTTGTCTGCCTCCTACCCTCCTCTGCTGCCACATTTGGCACCTTTTGGGGGGAGGGGGAAAAGGAAACCTGGTTTTGACAGGCACCCTCTCCCACTTCCGGTTCCGTTTGCTGTGGCTCAGTTCACCCCCCTCCTTACCTCACAACCTTCTGGAACACTTCATAGGTCCTAGCAGACTTGCGTCCCATTCTCAAAGCTCAGTACGCTTCGAGCATGCATAGTAGGAAAACAGTTGTGAAGCTGCAAGGTTTCACTGCCAGTTTCCCTTAGTCAAGATGGCAGTGCTAGCACCCGATAGCCAATTAAATATTTTGCTTGGGTGAGGGCACCGCTGGATGCCTGGACAGGAAAGTGCCCTAATATTAAACTTCAGCAGTTACAGTATTTGTAGCTATTGACTTTTATTTTTTTCCGAGGGAACCTGGAGCTCCTCTTTAAAATAACATAAAAGCCAATAGTATTGGAAATATACAAATTAATGTCAGGTAATATTGAATATATCAATATACAAAAACTTACTGTATAACAAATCTGAAAACATGAATAATAAACCATACCATGTCAGTTCATTGATTGGGTAAAAATAATATTAATAATATTAGTAATAATAATAATAATCATAATAAAATATGGACCTAAGGACAATAAATATATAAAAATGAATAAAATATATACAAAAACTGGTATGTGTATAATGTGAGCCAATCACTAAACAATCTCCCCTAGCCTAAACCCAAACAATCCATTGGTGGTAGATCCAAAGAAGACTGTACAATCTGATTGTACTGCCTCCTTTTATTCCAGCCCCTAATGGATCTTAGTCATCTTCTCTGATGATGCCCCAAATTACGGAGATTTTGGGTTGGAATAATTACTACACCCTCAACATTTTCTGTATCAACTTGTCTGTTTACCCAATAACATTTATCCTTGGTAACTTTGATATTTGCCATGAAGACGATCATTTGTCAGTAGTGATCACCAGATCATTTTTGAGGCATGCAGAGTTATTGCCCAAAAATAGGCTTTGACACGTCCTCCTTCCGTTAATGATTTTATATACTACAAAAAACATACTTATTTTTTAAGAAATACTACTGAAAGTATACTTCTACCTGGACACATTGGACAGATTTGATGTACCCACTTAAATTGTAAGAATGGTGGTCTACAATGATCTTGATTTGTTAATTACAGGTCATCTGCATTTTTTTTTATATAAATGGTTTAGCAATTAACACATGATTATTATGCTGCCCCATGTAGTTAAAGCGGAGTTCCACCCACATTTTTCACTCTTCACCATGCAGCACTAATGTGCATCCTTAAAATGAATTGGGGATTTATTATTTTTTTTCTGTTCACTTACCCGATTTATTTCTATATCTAATTCACTTCCTCCTCTAGGGGGCTGAGGCGTTGTGTGTCATTTACAGTTTCGTATTGGCTCCTGGGAGATCTTGTTCAGCTTGGCATGGCATCTATGGACATTCTTGGCCAGCTTGACATCGCACAACTCCAGTAACATTTAAATACCTCAATACCAGGCACTTACACCCATTTCCTGCCCAAGCCAATTTTCAGCTTTCAGCACTGTCACTGTTTAAATGACAAATGCGCGGTCATATTACACTGTACCCAAACAGAGTCTTTATCATTTTGTTCCCGCAAATAGAGCTTTCTTTTGGTGGTATTTGATCACCTCTGCATTTTTTATTTTTTGCTAAACAAATAAAATATTTTTTTTTCAGAAAAAAAGTTTTTTTTTGTTTCTGTTATAAAATTTTGTAAATAAGTCAGTTTTCACTTCACTGATAAGGTGGCACTGATGAGGTGACACTGATGGGCACTGATGGATGGAACTGATATGCAGCACTGATGGGCATTGATAGGCGGCACTGCTGGGCACTGATACATGGCACTGATATGCGGCAATGATAGATGGCATTGATAAACATCACTGATGGCACTGGCAGGCATTGGAGATGGGCACTGATTGGCAGCTGCCTTGGCATTTCCCTGGTGGTCTAGGGGGGCATACTTGCTGATCCAGGGTGGTGCCAATAGCTGGTGGTCCTGATGGCATACTGGTGGTCCTGGGTGGACATCCGAGGGAGGCTGCCCTAATAAACAATCAGCACAGACCCCCCCCCCATCAGGAGAGCAGCTGATCGACTTTCCTCTATTTCCGATTGGCTTTCCTCTACTCGCGTCTGTCAGACTGACACACCGCACCACCGATTCCCACAATGCGCGCCCCCAGAATGAGAGCCGTGCCACCTAGCCGTCATTTGATAGCCGGCAGGCGTGAGGATGCTAACATTGGTGTCTATGGGCATTCCTGGCCAGCTTGGCAATGCACGGATCCAGTAACATTTAACATTGATGTCTATAGAAATTCTTGGCCAGCTTGACATTGCACAGCTCCAGTAACATTTAACTACTTGACCACAGGGCACTTAAACACCCTTAATAACCAGACCAATTTTCAGCTTTCGGTGCTCTCACATTTTGAATGACAATTACTCAGTCATGCAACACTGGACCTATATGAAATTTTTGTCCTTTTTTTCACACAAATGGAGCTTTCTTTTGGTGGTATTTAATCACCGCTGGGTTTTTTATTTTTTGTGCTATAAAAGAAAAAATACAGAAAATTCTGTAAAAAAATGAATTTTTCTTCATTTCTGTTATAAAATTTAGCAGATTAGTAATTTTTTCTTCATAAATTTTGGCCAAAATTTATACCACTACATATCTTTGGTAAAAATAAGTACAAATTGGTGGATATTATTTGGTCTTTGTGAAAGTTATAGAGTCCACAAGCTATGGTGCCAATATCTGAAAATTGATCACACCTGAAGTACTGACGGCCTATTTCAATTCTTGAGACCCTAACATGCCAGAAAAGTACAAATACCCCCCAAATGACCCCTTTTTGGAAAGAAGACATTCCAAGGTATTTAGTAAGAGGCATGATGAGTTTTTTGAAGTTGTCATTTTTTCCCACAATTCTTTGCAAAATCAAGATTTTTTTTACTTTTTTTTTTTTTTTTCACAAAATTGTCATATTATCAGTTTATTTCTCACACAGCATATGCATACCACAAATTACACCCCAAAACACATTCTGCTATTACTCCCGTGTACGGCGATACCACATGTGTGAGACTTTTACACAGTGCGACCACATACAGAGGCCCAACATGCAGGGAGCGCCATCAGGCGTTCTGGAGCAACCAGGACAATTCTGACATTTCTCTCCTACATGTAAAAATCATCATTTATTTGCTAGAAAATTACATCGAATCCCAAAACATTATATATGTTTTTTAGCAAACACCCTGGAGAATACAATGGTGGTCGTTGCAACTTTTTATCTCGCACGGTATTTGCGCAGCAATTTTTCGAATGCTTTTTTTGGGAAAAAAAACTGTTTTGTGCTTAAAAAAAAAAAAACACAGTAAAGTTAGCCCAATTTTTGCATAATGTGAAATATGAAGTTACACCAAGTAAACCGATACCTAACATGTCACTCTTCAAAATTGCACAGGCTCGTGGAATGGCGCCAAACGTCGCTACTTAAAAATCCCCATAGGCGACGATTTAATTTTTTTTTTACTGGTTATATGTTTTGAGTTACAGAGGAGGTCTAGGGCTAAAATTATTGCTCTCGCTCCAACGTACGCAGCGATACCTCACATGTGTGGTTTGAACACCGTTTTCATATGTGGGCGGGACTTACGTATGCGTTCGCTTCTGCATGCGAGCACATGGGGACAGGGGCGCTTTAAAAAAAAAAAAAAAAAATGTTATTGTTCATTTTACTTTATTTATTTTAGTTTGACATTTTTTTCCCCAAAAATAAATTTTTTGATCACTTTTATTCCTATTACAAGGAATGTAAACATCCCTTGTAATAGGAATATGGCATGACAGGTCCTCTTTACAGTGAGATGTGGGGTCAATAAGACCCCGCATCTCACCTCTAAGCTGGGAAGCCTGAAAAAAGAAAAAAAAAAAAGATTCTGGATTTGATAGTATTGGCGAGTCGGTAGAAGCACCGGAGAGCGGCGGGAGGGGGGGGGGGGGGGGGTGTCTATGGCTGGGTATTGCAGGGTATCACCGACTATGGCTGGGTATGGCTGGGTATATCAGAGTATGGCTGGGTATCTCAGAGTATGGCGTTGCAGAGTATTGCGTTGCAGAGCATTGCAGGATATTGGAGGGTGTTGCAGAGCATTGCAGAGTGTTGCACGGTATTGGCGGGTGTTGCAGAGCATTGCAGAGTGTTGCAGGGTATTGGTGGGTGTTGCAGAGCATTTCAGAGTGTTGCAGAGCATTGCAGAGTGTTGCAGGGTATTGCAGAGTGTTGCAGGGTATTGCAGAGTGTTGCAGAGCATTGCAGAGTGTTGCAGAGCATTGCAGGGTATTGCAGGGTATTGCAGGGTATTGCAGAGTAATGGCAGGGTATTGCAGAGTATTGCAGTGTAATGCAGACTATTGCAGAGTATTGCAGAGTATTGCAGAGTAATGCAGAGTAATGCAGGGTAATGCAGAGTAATGCAGGGTAATGCAGAGTAATGCAGGGTATTGCAGGGTATTGCAGAGTTTTTGCAGGGAATTGAGGGGTTAATTTTTGGTGAGCAGCGATGTGGGCACTGCAGATGCAGCCCACATCGCTGCTGACACCGATCTCCTCCCCCTCCGCTGTTCCGATCGGTACAGAGAGGGGGAGGGAGGAACCGGCGTCATAACATGACGCCGGTTTGTTTACAAGTGATCACTCCGTCATTTGACGGAGCGATCACGTGGTAAACGGCCGCGACGAGCGGCCGTTTACCGTGATCCGTGATGCGCCGGGTCCTGTGGACCCGGCGGTCACGGATGCTCTCGAGTGCGCGCCCCAGGGGGCGCGCGAGAGAGCGGAATTCTGGGAGGACGTCATATGACGGCCTCCCACAGTTAAGAAACCGCCCTAAAGCCGTCATTCGGCTATAGGGCGGTTATTAAGTGGTTAACATTGGCGTCTATGGAAAATCTTGGTCAGCTTGGCATGGGTGTGGCATGCCAAGCTGACCAAAAGTGCACCGCATTGCACATGCGTGAGATTGGTAGTTGCATGTTGGGTAGCCAGCATGCACAGAATCCAGAAAAAAGGACACTGTGGCTTCAGATGCCCACACTGGAGATGGCCGCGCTGTGCAGAAACTTCACACAGTAAGAAAACAATGTTGCATAGATAGAAAACTGGGCATAGTTTACAGCATACCTTTTTTAAATTGCACGAGGCATGAGTTTTCCAGGGGTGTTTTTTATCTTAAAAGTCATATTTCGTCCAGAACTCCACTTTAACTTTACTTTGTCAATGTTTTTCTCCCTCTTCCCGCCTTGTAGTTTTACCCCTTGAGGCAGATTGTACTCTGAATTTTTCAAAAGCTTTAATAAGAATTATTCTTATTGAATTATCTGATTTAAAAAGAAATATTGTAGTTAGGGCCTTCTAGTAACTCCCAGTTGCCTTCTGTAGTAGTGGTGAGATATACAGTGCCTTGCAAAAGTATTCACCCTCCTTGGCATTTTTTGTGCTTTGTTGCCTCACGACCTGGAATTAACATGGATTGTTTGAAGATTTGCATCATTTAATTTACAGAACATGCCCACAACTTTGAAGATTTTTTTTATTATTGTGAAGCAAACAACAAATAGAACAAAATAACAGAAAAAGTCAATGTGCATAACTATTCGCCCCCTAAAGCCAATACTTTGTAGAGCCACCTTTTGCAGAGGGCAACTGAGAGTTACTAGAAGGCCCTAACTACAATATTTATTTTTAAATCAGATAATTTAAGGCATGTACTGCAGGTTTCCGTTACATCAGAGGGGGCGGGGTCACCCATACGTCATGGGGGAAGCCCTGGCTTCCCTCACTAGTGTCAGAGGGGGCGGGGTCAGGTGACGGGTGGCCCCGCCCTCCTAATATAAGAAACGTCAGCGCTGGGATCCCGCAGTGTCTCCGACAGTGGAGACAGAAGACGGATGCATGGATGGACTGCGCTGGACTGAAAATCACCCGTCGGTAGATCAGATCAGCCATTGCTGGACCCCGGAGAAATGATCATCCATCGCTGGATAGCAAGAGTGGATTACCACCGCTGGAATCTTTTTTTTATTTTTAATAAAGAAATTTTTCAAAAGTGTGTTTGTCTTATTTAACTATTTTTTACACTTTCTTTGTGAAATGGTAGGCCCTTACCATTTCAAACAGGGGGGGCAGGATCTGGGGGTCCCCTTGTTAAAGGGGGCTTCCAGATTCTGATAAGCCCCCCACCCACAGACCCCCACAACCACCGGCCAGGGTTGTGGGGATGAGGCCCTTGTCCCCATCAACATGGGGACATGGTGCTTTGAGGAGTCACAGAACCCCACCCTGGCCGGTGGTTGTGGAGGTCTGCGGGCGGGGGGCTTATCAGAATCTGGAAGCCCCCTTTAACAAGGGGACCCCCAGATCCCGGCCCCCCCCCTGTTTGAAATGGTAAGGGGGTACAAAAGTACCCCTACCATTTCACAAAGAAAGTGTAAAAAATGGTTAAATAAAACAAACACACTTTTGAAAAATTCCTTTATTAAAAATAAAAAAATAAAAAAAAGATTCCAGCGGCGGTAATCCACTCTTGCTATCCAGCGACGGACGATCCTCTCTCCAGCGATGTCTCATCTCATCCAGCGCAGCGATCCATCCTTCTTCTGTCTCCGTGGAGCAGACACTGCAAGGATTCCGGCGGCTGACGTTTCTTATATACGGAGGGCGGGGCCACCCGTCACCTGACCCCGCCCCCCTCTGACGCAAGGGGAAATCCGGGGTTCCCCGTGACGTATAGGTGACCCCGCCCCCCTCTGATGTAACGGAAACCTGCCTGTGTTACATCAGAGGGGTGCGGGGTCACCCATGCGTCACAGGGAACCCCGGGTTTCCCCTTGCGTCAGAGGGGGGCGGGGTCAGGTGACGGGTGGCCCGGCCCTCCGTATATAAGAAACGTCAGCCGCCGGAATGCCTGCAGTGTCTCCTACACGGAGACAGAAGGATGGATTCGCTGCGCTGGATGAGATGAGACATCGCTGGAGAGATGACCATCCGTCGCTGGATAGCAAGAGTGGATTACCGCCGCTGGAATCTTTTTTTTTTTTTTTTTTTTTTTTTAATAAAGGAATTTTTCAAAAGTGTGTTTGTTTTTTTTAACCATTTTTTACACTTTCTTTGTGAAATGGTAGGGGTACTTTTGTACCCCCTTACCATTTCAAACAGGGGGGGGCCGGGATCTGGGGGTCCCCTTGTTAAAGGGGGCTTCCAGATTCTGATAAGCCCCCCGCCCGCAGACCTCCACAACCACCGGCCAGGGTTGTGGGGATGAGGCCCTTGTCTTCATCAACATGGGGACAAGGTGCTTTGAGAGGTCACAGACCCCCAAAGCATCCTCCCAATGTTGAGGGCATGTGGCCTGGTACGGTTCAGGAGGGAGGGGGGGGCGCTCTCTCGTCCCCCCCTCTTTTCCTGCGGCCTGCCAGGTTGCGTGCTCGGATAAAGGGTCTGGTATGGATTTTTAGGGGGAACCCCACGTCAATTTTTTTTTAAATTTGACGCGGGGTTCCCCTTAATATCCATACCAGACCTGAAGGGTCTGGTTATGGATATTTAGGGGGAACCCCACGTCAAATTTTTTCTTAATATCCATACCAGACCTGAAGGGCCTGGTAATTGAATTTGGGGGACCCCCACGCTTTTTTTTTTAAATTTATTTATTTATTTTTTTTATCAATGACTTTCAATGAGTGTTCTCTGTATTACGGGAGCCGACAATTCATAATAGCTGCGAGTGATTTTAAAGGACTTTTTTTCCTGCATAAATGACACTTTGTGCAGGGACAATTCTAAGCACGGGAAACATGTGCCCCTTCACAGGCATACTATAGACAACCCCCCCCCCCCCCTACGAAATTTAAAGGAATATTACACTTTTATTGTTTCACTTTAATCATTATTAAAATCACTGCTCCCGGAAAAACGGCCGTTTTTAAAACTTTTTTTTGCATTGATCCATGTCCCCTGGGGCAGGACTCGGGTCCCCAAACACTTTTTAGGACAGTATCTTGCAGAATCTTTTCTCTCTGTCAAATCTTTTTTCTCTGTCGAATATTTTCTCTATATAATCTTGGACTAATAGAGGTAAGGTTAGGCACATTCGAACACAGGTTCTATAGATACAGATTGTTGTCAGAATCATGTCGAATCTCCTATTCTATATCGAACTGTTGTAACAATGAAAACGAAAATAAAGCATTTATTTATGTCGGATCTTTCGTTTTTCGGATTTTGTGCTTTCGTTATCGTTTGTCAAAACGAAAACAAAAATAGCTGAAATTCGGACGAAAATGTATTCGGACGAAAACGAATGCACATGTCTACTGTTCGCAGGTTCTGGTGCGAACCGAACAGGGGGGTGTTCGGCTCATCCTTACTTACCACTGGGATTTTTGCCCATTCCTCCTTGCAAAACTGCTCCAGCTTGTTCAAGTTGGATGGTTTGTGCTTGTGAAAAGCAATCTTTGAGTCTGACCACAGATTTTCTATTGGATTGATGTCTGGGCTTTGACTAGGCCATTCCAACACATTTACATGTTTCCCCTTAAACCACTCAAGTGTTGCTTTAGCAGTGTGTTTGGGGTCATTGTCTTGCTGGAAGGTGAACCTCCGTCCTAGCCTCAAATTTACACAAAGAGTGTTACAGGTTTTTCTCAAGAATATCCCTGTATTTAGCACCACCCATCTTTCCCTCAACTCTGACCAGTTTCCCAGTCCCAACTGCTGAAAAATATCCCCACAGCATGATGCTGCCACCACCATGTTTCACTGTGAGGATGGTGTTCTTTGGGTGATGTGTTGGGTTTGAGCCAGACATAGCATTTTCTTTGATGGCCAAAAAGTAAAATTTTAGTCTCATCAGACCAGAGCACCTTCCTCCATAGATTTTGGGAGTCTCCCACATGCCTTTTTGCAAACTCAAAACGTGCCCTTTTGTTTTTTGCTGAAAGTTATGTCTTTCTTCTGGCCACTGCCATAAAGACCAACTCTTTGTAGCATACGGCTTCTTGCTGGATGTACAGATACTCCAGTCTCTGCTGTGGAACTCTGCAGTTACCTTAGGTGCTGCCTCTCTGATTAATGCCCTCCTTGCCTGGTCCGTGAGTTTTGGTGTGTGGCTGTCTCTTGGCAGGCTTGCTGTTGTGCCATGTTCTTTCCATTTGGTTATGATAGGTTTGATGGTGCTGCTAGGGATCATCAAAGATTTGGATATTTTATTATAACCTAACTCTGACTTGTACTTCTCAACAACATTGTCCCTTACTTTTTTGGAGAGTTCCTTGATCTTCATGGCAGTGTTTGGTCGGTGGTGCCTCTTGCTTAGGTGTTGTAGCTTCTGGGGCCTTTGAAAAAGGTATATATATGTAATGACAGATCATGTGACAATTAGATTGCACACAGGTGGACATTTCACTAATTATGTGACTTCTGAAGGTAATTGGCTGCACTGGAGCTTTTTATGGGCTTCATAACAAAGGGGGTGAATACATACGCACATGCCAATCATTTTTTTATTTATGAAAAACAGTTTTATGTATATATTTTTCTAATTTTACTTTTTACTTCACCAAGTTAGACTATTGTGTTCTTATCCATCACATATAATTCAGATTAAAAAAAAAAACATTGAACTAAAGGCTGTACTGTAACAAAATAGGTAAAAAGCCAAGGGAGGTGAATACTTTTGCAAGGCACTGTACTCACGTATGAACCTAAAACAATGCAGCTACCTATAGTTTCATTGATGAGGGCAGAAAGATCACGGCACAGAACATCCAGCGCATGAAAGATTGATACGGTTAAGCCTTTTGTATTCATCTGCAATGAAATTTAAACAGAAGGCATGTGACGAATAAAAAAAAAAAAAAAAGAAACGGCATCCTCTGCCTTTATTTCTAAAGAAGCTAAAATATTAAAACTATTGCAAAAATACAATGAGCCTGTTTGCACCCTGGTGTAACAGACTGATATTGAACTTAACCTTTGCCAATGATGACACTGGTGGAATAAAACACACAGAGGACAGACAGAGAAAGCTGAATGAACACAGTTTCTGTATATTGGTTTGCAATGCATGCAGAGTTCTGTGCACACAGAGGGGTTACAGAAAAAGCTGTAATTTTAACGCTATATATATATATATATATATATATATATATATATATATAAAGGAAAAAAATAATCATTTCCACCCACCATTCCCGTGTCAGTGACTCAGTCTATGTCCCCACACTTCAGCCTAACTCCTTTCCATCCAAGAAGAGCTAATGAGAGCTTGTTAGCTGAGCTGGAAGCGTTCTTCCTCTTTGTGAGTCCTCCCATCGCCTGAACCAGTGCAGTCTACGTCTATACAACTCCTACAGCCTTTCCTCTAGCAATATGTGTTTGTAAGACTTAACACTGCACCTGCACTGCAGCCTTCTCTGTAATTCCTGTACAATACCCAAAACATACACGGCGTTGTCACACCACCTTTCGACCTTCTACCACAGCACCATCTGCTATTCCAGCATTGGTTCCCAAGTCACCGCACGTCAGTCCTGCAAAGTGGCACCCACACACAGCTCCCTGGCACTGCACCAATCTCCGTGCAATGACAATGCTGCAGAGAGCGGAGGAACACTGCAATGGAATGACAGTGGCTTTGTGATGACATCCTGCCATCTAGCGAGGATCAGGAGAACAAAGAAAGACAACAACTGACAAAAGAGCTAGAGATTCACGCTCTTCCAAACTAAGCACAAATCAATCTAGCTAACAAAGAACCATAATATAAACTTCCCTTTAAAATCAGTTGTCTTAAAAAAAAAACATTTAGGCCCCGTTTACACCTAGCATATTCAAAACACACATTTGTTTTTTGCATTCTATTTTAGTTCAAAGGGCTGCCCTGCACACAACAAACACAGCAAAGTAGCTCATGGAGATTTTTGCTGTGTTCTAGTTTGTGCGATTGTCACCATGCATTTTACAGCATTTTGCAAAAACACCATCTGCGTGCCGCAATTGGGGTGCTATTAACAATTAATGTACTGCAAATGCAATGTGAGTTTTTCATGCGTTATAGGAACATGCACAAAAACGGTCATTTCTGTATGCCTTTCCAGAATCCTGGAAGATAAGAATGGAGCCTTGTGCCTCGTACACACGATGAGATTATCGGACGAACGATCGTAGGTTGTTTTTTTTTGTTTGTTTGTTTAACATGATAGTCTCTACATTGAAAATGAATAGATTACTAAAGTTACGAAAATTCTTGTACGACAGAATAAAAATGCTCAAGTGATGTAATGTTCTGTATTGTATTTTTGGACCAAAACTGTATTGATTAAACATAAATCGTACGATCTGGTATCGTACGAGAAATGTTTTTGTGTTTATCCCTTCAGATCATTTCAGACAAAAACTGTGTACTAATGATCAGATTATCGTATGATCGATTTGAAAGGTTTATTTTTTGTACGATTTACTGATCGTGGGTACTAGGCTTAACCGATTCCCGACCGGCGCACGACGATGTACGTCTGCAGAATGGCACGGACAGGCAAATGGGCATACAGGTACGTCCCTTTGAATTTTCCACCGTGCCATCGCGTGTGCGCCGCCGGCGGCGCGCACCCGCCCAGTCGGGACCTTCGTGAGTCTGATCGCGGGTCCCTCGGACTCGATCGCAGTGGGGATAAACGCGATCATCTCAAGGGGAGGAAGAACGGGGAGATGCCGTTGTAAACAGTATCTCCCCGTTCTGCCTAGCAACAAGTGACACTGATCTCTGTTCCCTGTGATTGGAGCAGAGATCAGTGATCTGTAAAACACAGCCACGCCCCCCGACAGTTAGCAACACGCCCCTAGGACACACTTAACCCCTACACTGCCACCTCCTGGTTAACACCTTCACTGCCAGTGTCATTTACACAGGAATCAGTGCATTTGTATAGCACCGATTGCTGTATAAATGACAATGGCCCCAAAAATGTGTCAAAAATCTCCAATCGCCATAATGTCACAGTCACAATAAAAATCGCTGATCGCCGCCATTACTAGTAAAAAAAATTATTATTAATAAAAATGCCATAAAACTATCCCTTATTTTGTAAACGCTATAACTTTTGCTCAAACCAATTAATAATCGCTTATTGCAATTTTTTTTACCAAAAATATGTAGAAGAATGCGTATCGGCCTAAACCGAGGAAAAAAAATGTTTTTTATATATTTTTGGGGGATATTTATTATAGCAAAAAGTAATGCGTTTTTTCAAAATTGTCGCTCTTTTTTTGTTTTTAGCGCAAAAAATTAAAACCGCAGGGATGATCAAATAACACCAAATGAAAGCTCTATTTGTGGGAAAAAAAGGACGTCAATTTTGTTTTGGAGTCACGTCGCACGACCGTGCAATTGTCAGTTAAAGCGACACAGTGCCAAAATGCAAAAAGTGCTTAAGCCAGCAAAATGGTCTGGTCTGAAAGTGGTTAACCACTTGCCAACCACCCGCTGCAGTTACACTGCGGCAGGTTGGTTTGGTTGCGCAAATTTTTGGGCCCTTAAACAGCTTTAGGTCTGGGGGGGCTTGCCCACGGGCCATCCTATTGAATCTGCACACCAGCCACCTCACCTGTACGCACTCAGCCCCCCCCCCCCCCCCACACACACACACACAATTCTATGTATTTATATGTCAGCCCCCCTCACACATGTATATATGTCAGTGCCACCCCCCCATTGGTATACATGCCAGCCCATCACATACAGGAACCTGTAAACACACAAGGCTCTGGCCCCTCCCTGTACACAGACAGCCCCCCTCCCTTTCCCTCACAGCCCAAACTTGTAAAGAAGGTCTTCCTACTTGGTCCCAGTTTAGGCTGACCAGATGTCCCCGGTTTCAGGGGACAGTCCCCGGATTGAGGACACTGTCCCCGGACCAATTCTGTCCCCAGTTTTGTCCCCGGATTTGACTTCAGCAGGAGCTGGAGCAATTTTCAAAGACAGTCAGTGCAGAAAGAATAAAAAAAAAATCTGAATTACACACCCCCGCTCCTACTAGCTTAGGGGGTGTATTTTTTCAATTATCAGTTTCCCTTTCTGATAATGATGTGCTGGTCAGAGCGGGTGGACTATTTCTTCAGTTTCTGGCACATGCCCATTCAGCTCCGCTCACATGTTCTTCTGCCTTGGCTCAAATCCCGGCCAGCCGCCTGCCTGCCTATCTCCTTGTCTTCCCCGGCAGAGTCATTTTCCTCCGCTCCCCACCCAGTAGTAGCTGGGGCCCAGAGAGTGAGACCTGAGAGGCTGTGAGGCCAGCGGAGGCGGCACCGAGAGAGGCAGCTGAGCTCAGCTGACGATGTCCAGCAGCAGGAATAGAGGGGAAGAAGATCCAATTGTGGGGCTGCCAGTGCCTTAAGGCTTCTGCACAGGTGTGCTTTGGGGGTGTCTGAGATTAGACTACATTGCACTGTGTCTGTCTCTATGGCATAATGGATGGTATCAGAACTCACAGGCAGCGGGGGATACTTATTGGTCAGAAGTTCACAAAATCAGCACCCAGCAGTCATGTTATGTGACACACTGTGACAGAGCCAGCCGGAGCCATGATAGAGCACCCCCTGCCTGTGAGTTATCATAATGCTGATGATCTTAACCAGTTCCCGATCCCCTGATAGCAGATTTACTGCTACAGGGCGGTCGCGCTGTGCAGGACCACTTATATACGCGGATCATGCATTTCTGGGTATCAGAGCCAATCGGCGGATCCGGCGGACTCGGCTAGTGGTCTGCCTATGTAAACAAGGCAGTTCGCCGTTCTGTCAGTGTGGAAGACATCGATCCTGTGTTCCTGCAAAGCAAGTACAGGGATCTATGTCTTCCCTTAGTAAAAGCACCTCCCCCACAGGGAGAAAACACTTGTTAGGCACACATTTAGCACTGATCACTGATCCCACAAAGTTTTAAAAGTGTCACTAATGCCGCGTACACACGAGTGGAATGTCAGACAGAAAAAGTATTTTCATCAAATGTTCCGATCGTGTGTGGGCCTCATCAGATTTTTTTTTTCGAAAATTCTGACGGACCTAGAAATAGAACAAGTTCTAAATATTTCCGACTGAACCAATTCCTATCGGGAAAAGTATGAGACGGCAGATATTGGCTACTGGTTATTGAACTTCCTTTTTCTAGTCCCGTCGTACGTGTTGTACGTCACCGCATTCTAGACGGTTGGACTTTGGTGTGATCGTGAGTAGGCAAGACAGTTTCAGTGGAACTCCATCAGAAAAACCTTCGGAATTTATTCTGACAGGAAAACCGGTCGTGTGTACGCGGCATTAGTGTCCGATTTGTCCACCGCAATATCGCAGTCCCGCTATGAGTCGCTGATTGCTGCCATTACTAGTAAAAAAAAAGTATGTCCCTGGATTTCATTTTAAAAATCTGGTCACCTTATCCCAGTTTGTTTTCACAAAGCTGACATGTTGCTGAGAAGCATAGTACAGATCACACGAGGGGTGCACATAATAGCCAGAGTTGGCAGTAAAGAGCTTGATGTCTGAGCTCAGTGACAGGAGAATAGCATAAACTGTGAAATCGTTTCTATACTGCACAGCATGGATCCCCTTCACCCGTCCTGCCTTCTTCTGGCCCGGGCGGGCCCCTCAGGCCCTGGGGGCCTCTTACAGTTGTGACGGCTGTACCCCCCTGATGGCGGCCCTGGCCGTAGGTGTATGTCGGGCTCATACAGGGCGATTTGTGGGCACTCGCACATGCCCATTGGCCAGTGGGGGAGCCAATCAGTGGGTCCGGTTGGATATCGAGTCTGCCGAACCCACCGGCGATCATTCCCACGGCGACAGATCTCCGTTCTGTCAGGGGATGACACACAGGTCCTGTCTTTCTGCTATGCAGGGAGACAGACCTGTGTGTTGTTCCAGGAACCCCATCCCTCATATAGTTAGAATACACAGTGAGGAAACACATTCAGATGTGGAAATACAGGGCATTTTTAGGAAACAGTGATCGCAGGTCAATTAGCTTCAGTATAAATCACACAAATAGGAAACATAACGGTAATACAAAGACATTGAATTAAAAAAATAAACAACTTCATATTCAAACGTCAACACAACTTCAAACATATGCTAGAAGATATTAATTGGGATAAAATCTTAGGAACAAAGAACACGAAGGACAGATGTGTTTGCTTTAAGAGTATATTAAATAAGGGCATTAGCCAGTGCATCCCATTGGGAAATAAATTTTAAAGAGTGAATAAAAGTCATGGGTGGTTCAACAGCATTCAAACTTTACAAAGAATGCAACAATAAATGTAAGGGTGCAATTAGGGCAGCTAAGATAGAACACAAAAGGCACATAGCAGGGGAGACCAAGAAATTCTTTAAGTATATAAACAGTAAAAGAGGGAGGACAGACCACATTGGCCCCATAAAGAATAAGGAAGGGAATCTGGTACAAAGGATGGTGACATGGCAAAGGTATTGAATGCATTCTTCTCCTCAGTCTTCACAAGGGAATCGGGGGCTTCAGTAACCAAAACTGCAGTGTTTATCCTCATGACACGTCACAGGACGTGCCCTCATGGCTAACAGAGGACAGAATTAGAAATAGACTTGAAAAACTTAACATTAATAAGTCACCAGGACCAGATGGCTTGCACCCGAGGGTCCTTAATTAAGTAATTAAGTATTGCCAGACCATTGTTCCTAATTTTTACTGACAGTCTACTGACTGGAATGGTGCCAGCTAATTGTGGAGAAAAGCCAATGTAGTACCAATGTTTAAAAAAATGGCCAAAATACATCCCTGGGAATTACAGACCAGTTAGTCTAACATCAATTGTATGCAAGCTCTTGGATGGGATTATAAGGGACTATATAAAAGATTTTAGTAATGAGAACAGTATCGTTAGCAGTAATCAGCATGGATTCATAAAGAATCATTCTTGCCAAACTAATGAACCTATAAACCTTCTATGAGGAAGTGAGTTGCCATCTAGATAAAGGGAGGCCCATAGACGTGTATCTGGATTTTGCAAATTTGATTGCATTTGATACAGTTCCCCTGGAGGATGGGGTAAAAAGTTCAATCTTTGTATTTGCGGACGAGTTAAGCAGGGCAATAACTTCTCTGCAGGATGTGGAAACCTTGCAAGTAGATCTGAACAAATTAATGGGATGGACAACTACATGGCAAGTGAGGTTTAATGTGGAAAAATTTAAAATAATGCATATGGGTGGCAAAAATATGAATGCAATCTACTCACTGGGGGAGAACCTCTGGGGCAATCTAGGATGGAAAAGGACCTGGGTGTACTAGTAGATTATAGGCTCAGTAATGGAATTCAATGCCAAGCAGCTGCAAACAAAGCAAACAGAATATTGGCATGCATTAAAAAGGGGATTGACTCAAGAGATAAAGCAATGATTCTCCCACTCTACAAGACTCTGGTCCGGCCACACCTGGATTATGCTGTCCAGTTCAGGGCACCAGTCCTCAGGAAGGATGTGCTGGAAATGGAGCGAGTACAGAGAAGGGCAACAAAACGAATAAAGGGACTGGAGCACATTAGTTATGAATAAAGGTTACGAGCACTGAACTTATTCTCTCTGGAGAAGAGACGCTTGAGAGGGGATATGATTTCATGTATACGCTTTCAATTTACATATACCACACTGTTCACCCCACAATAGGGATAAAACTTTTTAGAGAAAGGGAGTTTAATAAGACATGTGGTCACTCATTAAAATTAGAAGAAAAGGGGTTTAACCTTAAACTGCGTAGAGGGTTCTTTACTGTAAGAACAGCAAGGATGTGGAATTCCCTCCCAGGCAGTGGTTTCAGTAGGGAGCATCGATAGTTTCAAAAAACTATTAGATAAGCACCTGAATGACCATAACATACAGAGATATACAATGTATTACTTACATGTGATCACACACATAGGTTGGACTTGATGGACTTGTGTCTTTTTTGAACCTCACCTACTATGTAACTATGTAACCCAACTGCATGCTATATATCATTGATATTTATTTTATAGATACTCCACACATGCATCAACTCCTGAGGAAGCGTTGAGTTTATAGATGTATATGTACACTGTGTGCTTCCATTATTGCATTGAGTATGTTTATGGTTGTAAGCCAATTGCAATATGCTGTTTTTATGAGTTTGATATGCATGTCCATGCTTAGTATATGATGATGTCTATACACCCTTTAACCACTTGCCGCCCGCCCTATTACAAATTGACGGCGGCAAAGTGGTTTCATAATCCTGATCGGCCGTCATATGACGTCCTCAGGATTATGAGCCGCTGCGCGCCCCCGGGGGCGCGCATCGCGGCGATCGTTGTTACGGGGTGTCAGTCTGACACCCTGCAACTACGATCTCGATAAAGAGTCTCCGACGGAGACTCTTTACCACGTGATCAGCCGTGTCCAATCACGGCTGATCACAGTGTAAATAGGAAGAGCCGGTGATCGGCTTTTCCTCACTCGCGTCTTTCAGACGCGAGTAGAGGAGAGCCGATCGGCTGCTCCTCTGACAGGGGGGGCATGTGCTGATCGATTATCAGCACAGCCCCCCCGAGGATGCCCACACTGGACCACCAGGGACGCCACCAGACCACCAGGGATGCCCAGGATAAGGTATGCCACCCTAGACCACCAGGGATTCCAGTCAGTGCCACAATGGATGCCAATCAGTGCCCATAATGGATGCCAATCAGTGCCCACAATGGGCATCACTGATTGGCATGCATTATTGTTTGGCACTGATTGGCATCCATTAGTACAGTATATTATAATACAATGCCGCCTATCAGTTCCCATCCATGCCACCTATCAGTGCCCATCCATGCCCACCTGTGCCGCCTACCCATGCCCACCTGTGCCGCCTACCCATGCCCACCTGTGCCTCCTACCCATGCCCACCTGTGCCGCCTACCCATGCCCACCTGTGCCGCCTATCCATGCCCATCCATGCCCATCCATGCCAGCTATCAGTGCCAATTTGTGCCACCCATCAGTGCCCATCCGTGTCGCCCATCAGTGCCACCAATCAGTGCCGCCTATCAGTGCCCATGAGTGCCGCCTATCAGTGCCACATATCAGTGTCCATCAATGCCACCTCAACAGTGCCACTTCATTGGTGCCACCTCATCGGTGCCCATCAGAGCCGCCTTATCATTGCCCATCAGTGTATCCCCATCAGTGCCCATCAGTGAAGGAGAAAATTTACTTATTTACAACGTTTTGAAACTGAAACAAAAAAAAACATTTTTTTTTTTTTTTAATTTTCGGTATTTTTTTATTTGTTTAGCAAAAAATAAAAACCGCAGAGGTGATCAAATACCACCAAAAGAAAGCTCTATTTGTGGGGAAAAAATGATAAAAATTTCATTTGGGTACAGTGTAGCATGACCGCGCAATTGTCATTCAAAGCGCGACAGCGCTGAAAGCTTAAAATTGGTCTGGGCAGGAAGGTGTTTAAGTGCCCGGTATTGAAGTGGTTAAATAAACCAAAACATTTAGTTTACTCTATTTACTTATGACCTTTACATAGCTCCCAACTGTCCCTGATATCGATTTGGAGCAATGTCCCTCTGTCTCTCTTTCCTCCTAATTTCTCCCTCATTTTGGTCTGATCTATATAGCTGTATATAAAATGCACTTTGTATCTATCAAAAAGTGTTTTCCAGCGCTAAACCTTTCATCTGATTTCTAAATTGCTGCATTTGTAAATTCCAATGCCAATATAATGAAATAGAAGTGGTAAAAAAAAAGCACTTGTGGGTTTACCCAATCTTGTTTTTTTTGTATAATTCTCCCTTAAGGGGGCGTGTCAAGGGGTGTGTCCTTTGCCTGCATACTTTTGCTGATAGGTGTCCCTCATTCCCATCTCAAAATGTTGGGAGATATGCCTTTATGATCACCTCATTCAAAGTCCCTTGGGCTAAAGCTTGTTCCTTTTTGGAAAGTAGACACTACAAGGTATTAGCTAAGATACCAAATATGCAAGTATGTTGGGGTGTCTACTTTCCAAAAAGGGGTCATTTTGGGGGTGGTTGTACTGTTCTGACATTTTAGCACCTCAAGAAAAAGGCAGTCAGAAAGTCAGAGCTGCTTAAAAGTTGCGTAAATTCCAGTACATATACCATAGTTTGTAGACACTATAACTGTCACAAAACCAAATAAAATACACTTATTGGGATTTTTGTTTACCATGACATGTAGCAGAATACATTTTGGTCTACATTTTGAAGAAATTCGATTTTATTGGATATGTTTTTAAAAGTAATTTTTTGAAAATGTTCTTTTTTTTGTTTATAAATTAAAAACGAAAATACCTCAGTGGTGATCAAATACCACCAAAAGAAAGCTCTATTTGTATGAAAAAATGTATATAAATTTAATTTGGGTACAGTGTTGCATGACCAAGCAATTGCCAGTTAAAATAACACAGTTCATTAGCAAAAAAATGTCCTGGTCATGAAGGGGGTAAAACCTTCCTGAGGTCAAGTGGTTAAATGCACCCCCCTCCCCTGTATACACCCAAACCTAAATGCGTGCAAAGCTTGTGCACTTGCATGTAAACATACATTTCACCACGTATGTGAGGCATCTGCAAATATTGGAGACAATAATTCTAGAGCTGTAAGTCATGGTTAACACTAAATTGATATCCTGTAAAGCTTTAAATGAAAGTCTGTGGACAGTTTTGGGCACCATAGTTTTCTGTGATAGAAAATAGGCTTAACATGTTTGGTATATATTTACTTAACCAGTACCTGCCGGATTGTTTGCTCCCCCTTGGCTGGTCCAGAAATGTTCTGTAAGTTAGTGGGAAAGAAGAGTCTAATCAGCATTGAATATTTGCTGTGTGTGAAGGAAGAAAAATGCTGGCTACGACCCTAAGAACACCATCCCTACAGTCAAAAATAGAGGTGGAAACATGATGCTTTGGGGCTGTTTCTGTGCTAAAGGTACAATCTGACTTTGCTGCATTAAGGGGTCAATAGACAGGCCATGTATTGTAAAATCTTGGATGAGAACCTTCTTTCCTCAGCAAGAACACTGAACATGGGTTGTGGATGAGTCTTCCAGCATGACAATGAACCATAACATACTGCCAAGGCAACAAAGGCATGGCTCAAGAAAAAGCACCTTAGGGTCATGTTGTGGCCTAGTCAGCGTCCAGACCCTAATCCTATAGAACATTTATGGAGGGAGCTGAAACTTCAAGTTGCCAAGAAACCTTAAAGCAGAGTTCCAGCCTGGGGGGAAAAAATTAAAAGTCAGCAGCTACAAATAATTATAACTAATAACTAATTTTAATATAACACTTACCTGTCCAGGAAGCCGGCGATGTAGGCACCCAAATCTGATCCATCCATCAGCTCCGGGTGCAGGTGCTCGCATCCTTACTAAAGGAAACAGGAAGTGAAGCCTTGTGGCTTCACATCCTGCTTCCTACAGCACATGTGCGAGTCACACTGCACTTTCTGAATGGTCCTGATGTCTTCTGGGATTTGTGGGTCTCCCAGAAGACGGTGGGAGGAGGAAGGCCTGCTATTTTTGTAGATCGCCGCACAATGATGCCACGATCTTACACGGAAATGGGAGCGGATACCTGGTTTTTACAGGTATTCGCTTCCCCCGAAAGGTGCCAAATGTGACAGCGGGGGGGGGGGGGGGGGGGGGAGCAAACAAGTGGAGCTTCACTTTTTGGGTGGAGCTCTGCTTTAAAGATTTAGAGAAGATCTGTAAAGAAGAGTGGACCAAAATCCCTCCTGAGATGTGTGCAAACCTGGTCACCAACTCGAGAAACGTGTTATCTCTGTGTGTGCCAGCAAGGGTTTCTCCACCAAGTACTAAGTCATGTTTTGCTTTGGGGTTGTATACTTATTTTACTCACCGAACTGCAACTTAATTTATAGCAATTGTTTTATGTGTTTTTTCTGGACTTTTGGTTGAAATTCTGACTTTGTCATTTAAAATACACCTATAGTAAAAATTATAGATCCTTCATCTCTTTGTAATTTGGCAAACTTACAAGATCTGCAGGGGATTAAATAATTATTTTCCCTAATATATATATATATATATATATATATATATATATATATATATATATATATAAATTATTTTGTAATAACAATATAGATGTTTAACTGGTTCCCGACCGACTCACGCAGATATATTGCGGCACAATGGCTCTCCTGGGCTAAATCCCATACGGGTATACACCTTTCCCCTTAGTGGGCACTGCACGGCGGGGGACCCGATGCACGTGGTCACACTCGCTGGCAGGCATGATCGCTGCCAGCCATGTGTGATCATTAAGGATGAGCCGAACACCCCCCGGTTCGGTTCGCACCAGAACCCGCGAACAGACCTAAACTTCGTGTGAACTTTGGAACCCTATTAAAGTCTATGGGACTCGAACGCTCAATATTTAAAGTGCTAATTTTAAAGGCTAATATGCAAGTTACTGTCCTAAAAAGTGTTTGGGGACCTGGGTCCTGCCCCAGGGGACATGTATCAATGCAAAAAAAGTTTTAAAAACGTCCGTTTTTTTGGGAGCAGTGATTTTAATAATGATTAAAGTGAAACAATAAAAGTGTAATATTCCTTTAAATTTTGTACCTGGAGGGTGTCTATAGTAAGCCTGTGAAGAGGCGCATGTTTCCCGTGCTTAGAACTGTCCCTGCACAAGTGTCATTTCTGCAGAAAAAAAGTCATTTAAAATCACTCACGGCTATAATGAATTGTTGGCTCCCGTGATACAGAGAACACTCATTGAAAGTCATTGATAAAACAAAAAGTGTGGGGTACCCCCAAATTTAATCACCAGGCCCTTCAGGTCTGGTATGGATATTAAGGGGAACCCCACGTCAAAAAAATTGACATGGGGTTCCCCCTAAATATCCATACCAGACCCCATTTATTACTTTGTTTATCATTGTATTTATCTCTTGTAAATCCAACTGCAACGATTAATAAAATTCCTATTAGTTCACCTTGTACTCTCTTGCTACCACATACCCAATGTCCCCCTTATTCCCCTTGTTCCCCCCTTTTTTTGAATACAATAGGGATGGAAACGCATGACCTTACCAGGCCATGGTTTAATTTAAAGTCCCGTGGGATGGAAACACCAGGCCATAGCTTTGTTAAAAGTCCCAATTAATGTCCATTATGCAATCCATACCAGACCCTTTATCCGAGCACGCAACCTGGCAGGCCGCAGGAAAAGAGGGGGGTCGAGAGAGCAGCTCCCCCCTCCTGAACCGTACCAAGCCACATGCCCTCAACATTGGGAGGATGCTTTGTGGTCCCCGCCAAAGCACCATGTCCCCATGTTAATGGGGACAAGGGCCTCATCCCCACAACCCTGGCCGGTGGTTGTGGGGGTCTGCGGGCGGGGGGCTTATCAGAATCTGGAAGCCCCCTTTAACAAGGGGACCCCCAGATCCCGGCCCCCCCATATGAAATGGTAAGGGGGTACAAAAGTACCCTTACCATTTCACAAAGAAAGTGAAAAAATTGTTAAATAAGACAAACACGGAGTGCGCATGCGCGGGACTTCCGGATCGCCACGCTAACCGGGAGCTCCGCTCCGCTCCGGCCGTCTAAGGCATCCAGACCGCGCAATTGACAGCGAATATTTTCAGCGAGACCATCCACGCACTCCGGACACGGCAGAGACACCTCCCGTATGTCGCAGGGGCTTCCCAAGAGGGACGTTAACCGGCATCTTAACTTTGGCCTGGTTCCCCCTGAGCCTTCCAAGATGGCGGCCGCGTTGATCCCAGGCAGCAGCACCGCTACAGGCCCCATCGAAGCAGAACCTCCGCTGACTCCTCTTCCTCTTGTGAGTAGTGGCCAACATCCCTTCTCATCCCCAGCATCCACCGAATCTCTCCTAAGCAGACTGCAGAACGGGATGCCTTTTTCCCCCCTCAGTAATACACCGGGCAGTATGCTAGCTTCCCCACAGGCCCCTGTCATGCAGGCTATTCACTCCCCTGACATGGCCCAGCTTCTCAATAGCTTTTCTGACATGCTGGCAGCAGGCCTTGCTCAAAATGCTGCACAGATTACTACATCCATTAAAGCAGATATACAGAGCCTTGGGGCCAGGATAGACGCGATTGAACAGGCGGTTGATGACTCTAATGCACGCACAAACCAGAACACTTTGTGTATACAATCGCTTCAGGATCAACTTGAAACTGCCCATTCCAAATTAGAAGATTTGGAAAACAGAAGCAGACGATACAATTTCCGCATCAGAGGCATCCCCGAATCCACTTTAGATGTGCAGGACTCAGTCAAAGCCTTGATCAAAGATCTTATCCCTGATATTCCTGACCACAGGCTGGAATTGGATAGGGCACACAGAGCCCTTCAAGCCCCTCGTCAAGATGGCCTCCCCAGAGATATTGTTGTCAAACCCCACTTTTATGGGGTCAAAGAGGAAATCATGAAGCGATCGCGTAATAGAGAGGACATACTTCTGAACGGCAATAAAATCCAGATTTTTGCTGACATCTCTCCGGCTACTATCCAGAAGAGGAGATCCCTCAAACCGCTCCTGGAAGTCCTCTCCCAGAAATTGATTAAATACAGATGGGCATTCCCCTTTCGCCTGCAATTCCAGTATAAGGAGAAATCCTACAGCTTCACAAACTTCCAAAATGGCGAACGACTACTTCTCCAGCTTGGCCTCATCTCCCAGGAGGTCGACCATGACCAGATGGAAACCCGTTCCAGCTCCTCTAAGAGGCCCCCTCCGACCAGCCCGCTTCCCCCGATGTGGATGAAACAAAAGTCGAAGAGACACCGTGACTCCATCCCCCCAAGATGAATCCCTCGGCCTGCGTTCCCTGCTGGGAATGGTCCTAATCCTCTGCCTAGGCCGGCTTTTTCTCTTTTCGTTAAGAATGATCCATCTATACACCCAGACTGGTCTTTTTTTTTTTTTTGCACTATTTTGCTTTTTTTTTTTTTTTTTGACCATTTTTTACCCATTTTTTTTGACCATTTTTTACCCCCTTTTTTTTATTTTTTTTTATTTTTTTATTATGTCATTATCTCTCTTATCATTATATATTGTCTGTTTGAGCCTGTCTGTATAACCCCATTGTTTTGATGGTTCACCTAAATGGTTCGGACCCCTGGAGGTCCCACCGTTATTTTGAAATGTGTAATGCCTAACGGCCGGAGCGGTACTCTTTGCCGCTCCCCCTGTTGTAGTCTCGAGGGCTCCTTATTTTCCCTCGGGACACCACCAGGCTTTCATCCCACTGTAGGGATGCCTTCATTCCGTTCCCTATTTTGTTTAGGGAACCGGAGCAGGTGCTGGCCGCCCAGCCCTGCTAACATGCAGCCCAGGATAGTTTCTTTCCTGGACCTGCTCTCTTCTCACCCTTCTCTCTCTCTCCCCCCTTTCTGGCTTTCCCTCCTTTTTTTTGCCCCCTTCTCCCTCTTCCCTCAGGTACCTCCAAGGGGAGCTCCCCACCCGTCTTCCAAGCGGTACCGGGATCGATCCCGCCTGATGACTCCAATGAAATCCTCTCTACTGGATCAGGTGAGACCCTTCTGCTTTTTTTTGCTCCTCCACCCTCGTGTCCATGGCTGATGATCCCCCCACGCTCCAATCCCTCCGGATAGGGACACACAATACGCAGGGCCTGAATTCCCCAATGAAGAGACGCAAAGCCTTTCATAGCTACCACTCGAGAAAACTTGACATTATGCTACTACAAGAGACCCACTTCCCAAAAAGCTTTAACCCTACTTTCTTACATCGTAATTACCCCACCTTTTATCTTGCTAGCGCTGAGGATAAGAAGCGAGGTGTGGCCATTCTCATTTCTAAACATATCCCGTTCACCCTTTCCAATATAATAAGAGACAGTGAGGGGAGGTACCTTCTTGTCAAAGGCCATGTGAATGGGACCTTGTTCACCTTCATCTCATACTATGCTCCTAACAAGGGCCAGACCCGCTTCTTTTCCTCAATGTTAACTTCCCTCTCTCCTCACATAGAAGGTAAGGTGGTCCTAGGAGGCGACTCCAACGTCGCCTTCGACCTCCTTTCTGATAAATCATCCCTCCACAAAACCATCCTCAAAAGGCCGCCCAAGCAGAGCCTCACTATCGCACGACTCCTCCACTCGATGGGCATGATTGATGCCTGGAGAGAGCTTCACCCCACAACTAGGGATTACACTCACTTTTCTGCCCCACACAACACGTATGCCCGCATCGACCATATCTTCCTACATTCGTCTGACATATCACTGGCCTCTCAGGCTACCATATGCGAGGTCCCCTGGTCTGATCATTCCCTAGTTTCCATTACGCTTTCAGGTCTGTTGAACAAAGCAAGCACCCCTCAATGGCGCCTTGGGGACTCTCTCCTATCCAATACAGCTCACCGCACTATGCTTGAACATGAACTGAAGGATTATTTCCGTCACAATGACACCGATGATACCTCTCCTGGTACTCTTTGGGAAGCCCACAAGGCGGTCATGAGGGGTAAAATCATACAACTTTCTTCACGCCTAAAGCGAGAGAAACGAATAGACATCGTAAAACTTGAGAAAGAATTCCGCTCCGTTAGCCAGGCCCACAAAGCTAACCCTTCCCTCCCATCTCTCGCACGTCTCGACGCGGCTAGGCTTGCACTTAATACAGCTCTCACCTCCAACGCGGAACAGCATCTGCGGTGGGTAAGCGGTAGATTCTACCTTAATTCTGACAAATTCGGCCCCCACCTCGCGGCTAAACTTTCCCCGAAATATAGAGTAAGAGCCTTACCAAAAATCAGATCCCTGTCTGGCTCTCTGACCCAAAATCCCAAACAAATACTGGAGGCCTTCCACAAATTTTACTCCGACCTCTACTCTGGCCCTAACCCAGGTAACGATCAAACGATCGACTCATTTTTTAACAGCATCCCCCTCCCCAAAATCTCTGCTGCTCACCGATCCATCATGGATGCCCCTTTTACTGAGGAGGAGGTCAGTGAGGTGATCAAGTCCCTGAAAAAAAATTCTGCCCCCGGCCCAGACGGATTCTCCAATTGTTACTATAAATCCTTTTCGGAAATCCTCTCCCCCTTCCTGACCCGATTCTTTAACTCCCTAGGCCAAAACTCACCCGTTGACCCAGCTTCCAATCTCGCATACATATCTGTCATACCTAAACCTGGCAAGGATCAGAGCCTAGTGAGCAACTACAGACCCATTTCCTTGATCAACAACGACCTCAAAATAATGACAAAAATTCTCTCTAACAGGATGGGCTCTTTTATAAGTTCCTATGTCCACAAAGATCAGGTAGGCTTTATCCCGGGGAGACAGGGCCCCGACCAGATAAGGAGAGCTGTAGACATTATCTCTGTCCTCCAGGCTCGGTGGGACGGGAGCCCCCCACAGGAGGGCTTCCTCCTTTCGCTTGACTTACAGAAAGCATTTGACACTATCACTTGGCCCTTTTTATTCCGCACCCTGGAGCAAAAAAATCTCCTGGATTATGTTCCAAGAAAGGACCTCCAGTCTCATCATTGATAAATCTAAAAAATTCAAGAAAATATGGGATCCCTGGGCTCGCTACGTGGGGGTTCTCCTCTAGCCCTGGAACAGGACATAATTATGACACCCAGTATCACAGCGAGATCCCCGTCTTCCCCTTGGAGCTCCCCCTGGCATGGGTACCTCCCCAACCCACTCCTTTCCCTTCCCCCTTTTCCCCCTTCTGTCCCCTCTGTTTCTGTCCTGTCTTTCTTCTTCTCTTTACTCCGTCCCTCCCCTCGAAATCTTTCGTCGGGAGGTGATGGACATTTGGCACAAATTCAGAGCCTGGACTGAGCAAGATTAATCGCTCCTACCTTTCGGCCTGCATAGGCACTGTTGTCTTGTGGCCCATAGGGCCTACCCCACTCTGGCCCCTCCCTTTGTTTCTTGTTTGGAGGGTCCAGAGTCGGATCGCACTATTGATTACGTTATTAATCACTGAGTTTGTTTGGTTGACATTATTTTGTTTAAGTTGTCCTATGTCAGGCTTGATGCACTCGGTAGTCCTAGGGGGTTAGGGGTTTGGGGGGCTCAGAGCTCCTGACACAGTCTGAGCCCATGTGGGGTGTCTGGAAGCCGGGCTCCCCAAAGGAAATTGAATTCTCCCTTTACCACTGTAAAAGTTCCCCTCTCCCCCTCCCCTGGACTTCCTTTTTTAGCAGTGGACTCCCATGTGCATCACTCGCTCCCCCCCAGTTTACATGTGCCCCGCATTCATGGCCATTATCCTTGCGGTTTCTGTTCGCGGGTGCCATTATCTCCCTTTTTATTGTCCCTTGGCATACTGTCTTTTGTTGCTTACCATGTGCCTTACTGTTGACTCTCCTGCGTGAGAGCAATTTGATACATGTATCATCTTTGTTTCAATAAATATCTTTAAACCAAAAAAAAAAAAAAATAAAAAAAAAAAAAAATAAATAAGACAAACACACTTTTGAAAAACTCCTTTATTAAAAAAAAAAAAAAAAAAGATTCCAGTGGTGGTAATCCACTCTTGCTATCTAGCGACAGATGATCATATCTCCGGGGGCCAGCAATGGCTGATCTGATCCAGCGATGGGTCATTTCTCAGTCCAGCGCAGTCCATCCATGCATCCTCTGTCTCCACTGTCGGAGACACTGTGGGGATCCCGGCGGCCTGACGTTTCTTATATGAGGAGGGCGGGGCCACCCGTCACCTGACCCTGCGCCATCTGACGCTAGTGGGGGAAGCCGGGCTTCCCCAATGATGTATGGGTGACCCTGCCCCCCTCTGATGTAACGGAAACCTGCGTTATACATCAGTGTAATCCCCGCAGTGTCTCCGACAGTGGAGACAGAGGATGCATGGATGGACTCCGCTGGACTGAGAAATCACCCGTCGCTGGATCAGATCAGCCATCGCTGGACCCCGGAGAGATGATCATCAGTCGCTGGATAGAAAGAGTGGATTACCACTGCTGGAATCTTTTTTTTATTTTTTTTATTTTTAATAAAGGAATTTTACAAAAGCCGTGATTTTAAATGACTTTTTTCTGCAGAAATGACACTTTGTGCAGGGACAGTTCTAAGCACGGGAAACATGCGCCCCCTTCCCAGGCATACTAAAGACACCCCCCAGGTACGAAATTTAAAGGAATATTACACTTTTATGGTTTCATTTTAATCATTATTAAAATCACTGCCCCCGAAAAAAACAGGAGTTTTTAAAACTTTTTTTGCATTGATCCTTGTCCCCTGGGGTAGGACCCAGGTCCCCAAACACTTTTTAGGACAGTAACTTGCATATTAGCCTTTAAAATTAGCACTTTAGATTTCTCCCATAGACTTGTACAGGGTGTTCCGCGACTTTTCTAATTAGCCGCGAACACACCAAATTGTTCACTGTTCACCGAACAGACAATGTTTGAGTCGAACATGAGTTTGACTCGAACTTGAAGCTCATCCCTAGTGATCATGTGCACGAATGCCAGCACAGGGATTTGTGTGTGTAAACACACAATTTCCTGTGCTGTCAGGGCAGAGGAGACATGTTGTTTGTTCCTACTAAGTAGGAACAGCGATATGTCTCCTCGCCTAGTAGGTAACATCCTCATACAGTTAGAAAACACTGAGGGAACACACATTTAACCCCTTGATCAACCCCTAGTGTTAACCTCCTCCCTGCCAGTGACATTTACACAATAATCAGTGCATTTTTATAGTACTGATCGCTGTATAAATGCCAATGGTCCCAAAAAAGTGTGAAAAGTCTCCTATCTGTCGCAGTACCACTAAAAATTGCATATCGCCGCCATTACTAGTAAAAAAATAATAAAAAATACCATAAAAATGCCATAAATATTTCCCATAGTTTGTAGATGCTATAACCTTTGCGCAAACCAATCAATATATGCTTATTTTGATTTTTTTTTACCAAAAAAATGTAAAAGAATATATATTGGCCTAAACTGATGAAGAAATTTATTTTTAAACAAAATTTGGGGGGATATTTATTATAGCAAAATGTAAAAAAAATATATATTTTTTTCAAAATTGTTGCTCTTCTTTTGTTTATAGCGCAATAAATAAAAAACGCAGAGGTGCCAAATGCCACCAAAAAAAAAAAAAAAAAAAGGGAAAAAAAGGAAGTACATTTAATTTGGGTACAGTGTGGCACGACTGTGCAATTGTCATTTAAATGACACAGTGCCAAATTGTAAAAAGCCCTTTGGTCAGGAAGGGGGGAAAATCTTCTGGGGCTGAAGCGGTTAAATGTAATCAGTGAGTGTTTTTTATGAACAACTTGTATGAAATCTCGATCTACCAGCCTGGACATTTTAATAACATGGATTGCCACAGGCGTAGATATTAAATTCAATTGTTCTTTAAAACTTAATTTATGTTTGTGTCACAGAACAGGTTCTTTAGCATCAAGCTCCGAATGACACTGTGAAGCTAGACTTTCTAATACAAATGATGCAAAATCCCTGTGTTGAAGTCTCAGTAACATCAAGCCCCATCTCCTTATTGTTGATCAGTACAGAAAGCTGCATGATTAATTCACACCTCTTTAGAAAGTGGATTCCCTGTCGAATCCACCCACGCTATACAAGTTTAGTTAGTAAGGGTGTACTCAAGGGGGGTTATGGAGTTCAACTTCCCTCTAGAGCATTTGTTCAAGGTACAGGTGCAGCAGCTAGGCTAATGCAGCATTGAAACCATGGAAGCCTGGGTATTCTCAACATAGCAGCCTATGTCTCTGATACAATGGTGAGGAAGGGGCAGATGAACTCTGGCCACTTTAGAAGTCAAACATTGACCCCTCCACCATGCTTTAAGGATTGTGTGACCTGCCTCTCCTGCACCCAGCTTGACTACAGGATTGGCCATTGGCGAATAGACTTCTGAACCAGAAGACCATGTTGACTTCAGATATAGGTGCGGGCTTGAGAAGGAAGATCCAGGACATTGCAGTTTACCTCTTGTTTGGCTCTGTGTGAGCAACGAGGAGACGTGTAAGGAAGGAGTGGCCTGTGTGCATTTGCCCTAACCCAGTTCATGAGACTGAGAGAGCTTTTGCCTCCCTTATAAGTTTCAATTGTGTTTGACATCACAGAGATTTTCTGCTGCCAGTAGAGTTCTGCCCAAAGAGGACTGCATATGCTGCTAAATTTGGCATACGCATGACCCCTGCAATCTAAAAACTTTACATACTCCTGGCTTCAGCACTCTTTATGCTTTATTGTACAATAGGAATGAGCTCAGTGTTTGACTTGAACGCATGTTACAGTCCCTGTCTTGTTTGCACCGCCTGTATACTGCTGTTCTGAGAATAGAGGGCCTGGGGGCCCCATGCCTTTCCTTTTTTTAATTTGGGTATGGGGTTCTCCTTAATATCCTTACAAGACCCAAAGGGGCTGGTAATGGACAGGGGGGGGCTACCCATGCCATTTTTCTCAATGATTTTCACCCGTATTGCCGGAACCAGACATTACATCAAAACCACAAGCAGTTTTAAATGACTTTTTTTCCGTTAGAAATGTCATTTTGTACAGGGACTGTTCTAAACATGGGAAACATGTGCCACTTCACAGGCATACTATAAACACCCCCCAGGCATGATATTTAAAGGAATATTTCACTTTTCTTTTTCACTTTAAGCGTCATTAAAATTACTGCTCCTGAAAAAACTGACGTCTTTTTTTTGAATGATACATGTCCCCTGGGGCAGGAGCCGGGTCCCAAAACCCTTTTTAGGACAATAACTTGCATATTAGCCTTTAAAATTAGCACTTTTGATTTCTAACATTCGAGTCCCATAGACTTTAATGGGGTTCTAAAGTTCGTACGAATTTTCGGTCCGTTCGAAGGTTCTGGTGGGAACCGAACCGGAAGGTGTTCGGGTCATCCCTATTGTACAACAGTTTGCTGGTTATTTAGGAGTCACTATGTTAATTAAGTTTTCTTTCAAGGAATGCTGTGTGCAGGAAAAAATATATGTAATAGAAGAGTTTAATTTTGTATTTATGCATTTAGCGCTCCCAAAATGCCCTGCAAATTGAAATGAATGGGCAGCGCCTGAAAAGCGATTGGGAAGCACCATAACATGGGCGCTTTTAGCAACTTCTTGGGGCTAAAAGTGCCCCATTAGTGGATGAAAAGCATTGCTTAACCACTTAAGGACCGCCTCACGCCGATGTACGTCGGCAGAATGGCACAGCTGGGCACTTTAAGTGCCCAGCCGTGGGTCGGGAGCGTGACTCCGGTGGCGCGCTCCCGATCCTGTTCTCTGTGACCGTGGCTGCGGGACCAGTGGACCTGATCACCGCTGGTGCCCCGCGATCGGGTCACGGAGATGAAGAACGAGGAGAGGTCTGTGTAAACAAACCTCTCCCTGTGCTTCCCTGTGAGGCTGACACGATCATCTCTTCCCTTTTATAGGGAAGGACGATCAGTGACGTCACATGCCAGGCCACACCCCGCTACAATAAAAAAAAACATATAACGTCATACATAACACTACACTGCCCCCTTGTGGTAAACTCCTTCACTGCCAGTGTCATTTACACAGGAATCAATGTATTTAAATAGCATTGATTACTGTATGAATGATAATGGTCCCAAAAATGTGTCAAAAATGTCCCATGTGTCCTCCATAATGTCGCAGTCACAATAAAATTCACTGATCACCGCCATTACTAGTAAAAAAAAAAATTAACAAAAATGCTATAAAACTATCCCCTATTTTGTAAACGCTAAAACTTTTGCGCAAACCAATGAATAATCTCTAATTGCGATTTTTTTTTTACCAAAAATATGTAGAAGAATACGTATCGGCCTAAACTGAGGAAAAGATTTTTTGGGGATATTTATTATAGCAAAAAATTGTCGCTCTTTTTTTGTTTATAGCGCAAAAAATAAAAACCGCAGAGATGATCAAATACCACCAAAAGAAATCTCTATTTGTGAGAAAAAAAGGACGCCAATTTTGTTTGGGAGCCACGACCGCACAATTGTCAGTTAAAGCGACGCAGTGCCGAATCGCAAAAATGGGCTTGGTCCTTTGGCTGCAAATTGGTCCGGGGCTTAAGTGGTTAACGAGCGTCACTTTAGCACTAACGTGGCTGCGGCCCCAGTGTGAAAGGAGTCCTAGCAGAGGCGGCCCATCCATTAAGGGAGCACGAGTGCTGCCCCCTCTCTCCAGCCACCCCCTCTATGACTAATGGACTAATGGATAGATTCATGCATTACATGAATCTATCCATGGCCGCCACCCCCTAACCAGGCCCCTTTTGGGCACTGGGAACCTGAATTACAGCGTGGGGGAATATTTTTGAAGCACCTGATTAGAGCCGTAGACTCTAATAGGTTTCAAAAAGGGTGGATTTGTGGTGCAAAGTATTGTGCTCGGAGTCCACCCAGGTGTGTTAGAAAAGCGAATGAATAATCGCTTTTCTAACACTGAACTGCCTCTCTGCCAATCATGAAGCGCGGGTCTGTTACCCGTCACCTGATTGGCTGAAAGGACAGGTTCTGCTATTGGATGCCTACCAGGAGGAGGGGAGGAGACGCATGCAGGACACAGGTCTACGCTGCAAGGTCCCACAGCTGGCCGTGGTCACCTGGTATCTGACCCACCACCAAGAAAGGGTAAGTGCCAGTCAGACAGCGAGCAGGCGGGGGGGGGCCACAGTGGTGGAATTTGATTGGCACAGTGGCGGCATTTGATGGGCACAGTGGCTGCATTTGATGGGTCACAGTGGCTGCATTTGATGGGGCACAGTGGTTAAAATTGATGGGCACAAGGGCTACAGTTGATGGGCACAGTGCCTGCATTTGATGGGCACAGCTTATGCAATTGATGGCATAGTAACTGCAATTGATGGGCACAGTGGCTGCATTTGATAGGGCACAGTGGCTGCATTTGATAGGGCACAGTGACTGCAATTGATGGCACAGTGAGGCTGCAATTGATGTTTTTTTTCAGTATTTTTCAGAATTTTTCAGTTTGTTTGCGACCCTCCAAAAATGTTGAGCACCAGCCGCCACTGGGTCTTAGAGACTGTTGAGACTGTTGACTGTGAAATACACCATGAAAATGCTCCTGGAAAGTATTTGATTTCACATTATCCAAGCAATGCCCAGATACCATAGGATTATGTGTAACACAGTGGTTAGCACTTTCACCCAGCGGTAAAAAGGGTCACTGGTTTGAATCCCGACCATGACACCATCTGTCTGGAGTTTGCATGTTCTTTCTGTGCCTGTGTGGGTACTCCCAAACTCTAAAGACATGCTGGCAGGTTAATTGGCTTCTGTCAAAAATGGCCCTAGTATATGAATGGGTGTTAGGGACCTTAGATTGTAAGCTCCTTGAGGGCAGGGACTTGACCAGTGTAGTCCCGTATCTTAAACTGTTATGCACCTATACTCCAACCCACTTCATTACCCACCTAAAATAACTGAGACCACACCTTGCTGACCATAACAGCCTTTATGAAACAATCCAACCAAATAACTCCCATATCAAATATATAAACATAAAACACACAACATGAACATTTTACCCCGATCTGTTGGTCTCTGACGACGACCCACCTTTTACCATATATACCACCATGCACTGCAGGACCTTTTAAAACCTGTTAGGCCTCCAGCTGTAACCGCTGGGAGACAACCCCTTTCCCGCAGTGCCATAATTACCATATTCCATCCACCTTTTGCTGGAATACACCAGAGGGGCTCATACTAGCAATGAGCACCCCACCCCTTTTTCATCACCTACGTTTCACTGCCACCGTCAGGGACCAGCAAGCAACACTGCCACAGCCTGGAAGGCACACTCATGCTGTTATGATGACCTTCTTCCATCTAAAATAAAGAAAAGAAAACACACAACAGACACACACCATAATTATATTCACATATATATAGAGAGGGTGGGAAAAACTGCCTTCTCGTGTATCTTCCTCTACTGACTGCCCTGTCCTGGCTTCTCCTTTCCTTTAAATAATGCCACTCTTCTTCACCGAAAGTTCCTAGTTCCACTTTAAACACTCCCAAATATCACTTTTCTGATTAATCACTTCTGCCTCTCCTTATCCACACTGTCATGCCTGGCCCTCCTTTATCATTTCTTTCTGTCATTTTCTCTCCGGGCCTCACTTGACCAGTGTAGTCCAAATGACCACCATATCTTTAACTGTTATGCACCTATATACTCCAACCCACTTTATTACCCACCTAAAATAACTGAGCCCATACCTTGCTTTGGAGTATAACTGGCCATAACAGCCTTTATTTAACAATCCAACCAAATAACTCCAATATTAAATGTATAAACATAAAACACACAGTATAAACATTTTACTCCAGTCTGTTGGTCCCTGACGGCAACTCACCTTTTACCATATATACCACCACACACTGCGGGACCTTTTAAAACCTGTTAGGCCTCCAGCTGTAACTGCTCGGAGACAACCCCTTTCCCGCAGTGCCGCCACTACCATATCACATCCACCTTTTGCTGGAATACACCAGGGGGGGCTCATACTACCCATAAGACCCCCACCCCTTTTTCATCACCTACATTTTACTGCCACCATCAGAGACCAACAAGTAACACCGCCACAGCTCGAAAGGGGAACAAACTTACTCTTGAGGGCACCTCCACACCCGCAGGGCCCATTGAATCCCCTCCTGCAAGCCCATTGTCCAGAGGTCAATCCCCACATCAGAAAGACAAACTCCATCCTTCCTCAAATAGAGACCAACATTTGTCTCCAATTCCTTATGCCTGATTACTAAGCCCCCATTCTTAACCACAAACCTCCCCACCACTTTGTTTATACGTATGCGGATCTTCTGAATGCTCATCACTGACCTAGCCCATCGCCAAACTGTCCGAGCGACGATGTCAGACCACAGTAATAGAGTACCAGGAAAGTTCACTTTGAACTGTAGAAAATCTGACTTGATGTCCACGATCAGATCCCTGATTGCCAATGTAACAGACATGTAGCCTGCGTTCACATGTGTGTGTTGGGAACGCATGCAAAATCGCTTTCCTGACACCACAGAAATGTGCTGCCCTTTAGCAGATACACAGCAGTGCCTCTGCACCCCCAAACGTCCCCCATCCTCTCCACTCCAACCCTCCCCCCTTTATCTCTACCTGCCTCCTCTGCTCATCTTTGCACCCACCTTCCTTACCTATATACATCCCCTCCTTGCTCACCTGTGCACCCCAAACTGTTGTTCCTTCTCTGCCTACCTCTGCAGACCCCACCACCAATTTGCTTACCTTTGCAGAACAGGTTGATGGTAGGCTTAATGACCACAGTTGCAGGCAGGACTTTCAAGCATGCCCCTCCCCAGTGGGCAGCATTCAGTATAGGTTATGGTGGATATGACCTCAGGGGGGCATGATATGCATAAGAATGCCACCTTTATTTACATATCAATGCAGCCAAACACTGCTATTTACATATAAATGCCACCACTATTTACATATGAATGTCAGTTATTACATGTAAACACATGGTCTGCAGGTGAGTCATCCATATGCAACAATAGGGCAGAGCTGGGCAGCATTACTAGTAGCACTTCACACTGAGATATCAGGACACAGCACATGACTAAAACTTCAAGGGACAAGGGAATTTAAACCAGGATAATTGGCAAGTATGAGGCAGCTGCTTTGGGCCCCACGATAATGCAGGGTCTAGGGAAGCTGCCCTTTTTGCCCTGCCTTAAAGATGACCCTGCCCCCTGCATATATTACCAAGACATCGGGAGGTCTGTCTAAACTTTCATACCTCTCCACCTACTGTACTACTCTCTCCCACTTCATACTGGGTATACCCAACCATCGCACATAAGCTTCCCTCTGTGATATGCTCAATTGTCTGCCATCCAGCCTAACATATCCTCTCCTGGCCCCCCAACACACATAAGAGTGACATAGATTCCAGAAGAGGCGCGTTGAACCTCCATCTGAAATGAGATGATAAACAAAAAAAAGGAACAATGCCCATCATACCATCCATCTTCCTGACAACTTCATTGCTGTCACCATGCAAATCCTGCCTACCCCCTCCATTTTTTATTCAACCACCATTTGAGGCCTAATATAGGTATGGAATCTCCTTGATTCCCACCTCCCGATCCTTCGCACCGCCGCCTCATCCAACCCACATCTGGCGGCTTCAGTAGCCGCCCCTATGCAGAAGGAGTGTGAAGCGTATGGTGCCCCATCCAAACCTGCCCTTGTAAGGCATTTTCTGAACACTGAAACCAACTGGAATTTCGACAAATAGGACCCATCCTTGTGCCTCAGGAATGGCCCTCCCCCAGCCGTTCTGACCACTACCATGGGGCATACCTCAGACCCCGTCAATGCGAACAGCCACACATCCACCCCTTTTCCTTGTTGGTCTGTTTTCGACCTCTTGTCACGTACCTTAAAGCAGAGCCCGGAGTGCAGGGAGCGGCCTCTCGTAAACCTCTGACTCAGGAGGCCCTGATAGAGATGACAGGGGCTCGGAAGCACAAAGGAGCACAAGCGCCTGACTGGGTGGCCGGTGTAGAAGGCAGGATACCGTTGGTAGCAGGGAGGTGTCCTGTAGTCCAGCCGCAGGCTGCAGATGACAGCAGGACGCAGCAGGCGGTTCCAACCGGAAGCAACGGACAGCAGGGATATGCCTTGTAGCCCAGTGGCGGAATGCAGGCCGGGGGCAGAATGCAGCTGACAACGGGGAGAAGTCCTGTAGTCCAGCAGCGGGATGCAGGTGGCAGCAGGATACAGCGGACAAGGGGAAGGAGGAGCATCAGTAGGCAGGTAACTGGCAGTTTGCAGAGTAGTTAAACAGTCCGGGTCAAACACAGGCGAGCAGATCAGGTACCAAAACGAAGTCCATGAGAATAGTCAGGTTCAGAAGCCAAGGTCGGGGGCAGGCAGCAAGCAGAGAAGTCAGGAACAGGCCAAGTTCAATACGGATCAGGTAGATTCGGATACAGGGTAGCAGAGTACACAGGAACACTGTTGATCGGGCATCAAGACAGCAAGGCAAAGATCCCCTTTAAATAGCACCATTGGCGCCAATTGCCGTCAAATTGGCACATGCGCACCGCCGATCGTGCTATTGGTTTTCCTGCGCACAGGTATTCTTCCGACCCTCACACCACTCAGACGTTTGCGGGAAAGGTTTTCCTGACACCTCTGCAGCCTACAACACACCATGTCCTCTTCCACCCGTACATGCCACTCCAGAATCCCCCCTGCCGCTACCCACGACGGGCTCACCAATTCCCCTATCCAAAATGTCCCGTAGAATGTAAAAAACCTCATATCTTGAGGAACACACTGCACTTAATATCCCAAAAATGGACATCAAATTTGCAAATGTGACAGGCCGCCTCGTATTTAATTTTTTGTGTCCTTTACGGAATCCCTTTATTGCCTGATTCACCCAAAAATCTTTTGTCGCGTCCTCTCCCCCCATCAGCTTGAAAAGGAATGACAGGCCTGCCATCTTCCGCTCAATGGCAGAGACTGATCCCCCACTTTCCTTGTTCCGAGACACGGAATACAACACCAGCAACCTTACCTCTGCCCTGTCCTTGCCAATACCGGCCTCCTGCACCAGCAACAACCATTCTTTCCATACCTTATTGTAATAAGCCCACTTGGACTCACTTATTGACTGCTGAATGCATCCCGCGGCGACTCCAATGCCAGCTCCCAGATCCAGTCCGGACAAGGAATTCCTTCCTTTTCGGTGCCCGGGGCCAATTCTGAACCTGTCCCACTGAAATCGAGACAATGTGTCAGCCAGCGTATTATCCACACCTGGGATATGAACAGCATATATGAAAATGTTCAATCACAAGCACCTCAAAACCAACCTATGCAACAGACTTATTACAGGTGGTAATGATGCCGACATGCGGTTGAACACCTAAACCACTCCCATGTTGTCGCAATTCAATCTCAATTTCAGAATCTGACAAGCCTCCCCCCACAGTTCCATTGCCAGTACCACTGGAAAAAGTTCCAGTAGCACCAGGTTGCATGAAAACCCTGCTTCTACCCATGACTGTGGCCAAGGTTCCGCACTCCCCTGCCCCTGGAAAAAAGCACCATAACCCGTGGGTCCTGCCGCATCCATAGATTATTCCATGTCAAAGTTACTTACCGGGCCCGACATCCACACCGATCTGCCATTGTATGACTCCAAAAACTCATACCACACCTTCAAATCCTCCCAGTGTGCCTTGGTAAGCTTAACATAATGCGTAGGTGCCTTAACACCCGCAGTAGCCGTCGACAGCCGTCGGCAGAACACTCTCCCCATCGGTATTATCCTACAAGCGAAATTCAGCGTAACCAGCAATGACTGCAACATCCTCAACTGGACTTTCTGCAGTCCATGGATCCCTCAAATTTCTTTCTGTAAGTCCTCCAACTTACCTCTGGGCAGGCAACACTCCATCGCATCCGCATCTATCACTATTCTCAAAAAACTGAGTTCTGTCATCAGGCCTTCAGTTTTTTCAGCTGCCAAAGGCACTCCAAACCTTCCCGCGATGTGCTGCAACATAGAGAGTAAAATTGCACAAACAGCGGAGGCAGGGGGGCCAATGCACAGAAAGTCATCCTAATAATGTATGACCGAATCCAGGCCTGACACATCCCTAACCCCACACTCCAAAATTTAGCTAACATTAGCAGAACAGTATACCCTGTGTGCCTCTCCGATTGTGTCCATGTAACAAAACAACGCCGAGCAATGCTCAGGGTTCTTTTCCCCAATTACACTCGCCATAATGGCAAAGGCTTGAAGCCAGTTTACAAATGTCCACGGAATCAACCTATACCTCCTTTTCTTCTCGTCCTCTTTCTTGGAGTCATGCAGTTTTACCCTATCCAAGTTACATTTCTCCAAGGGCAATAGTGAAAAAATCTCTACGTACTCACCATTGCAAATCTTATCTCGGACCTCCTATTTTAAGTGTGCGCCTAGCGGACCCTCGAAGCACACATACACCTCACACTTTGCCGCATCTGCAATCTCACCACATCCATCCTGGCTGTTGGCTCCACACCCCCCTTTTCTCCCACCTTCTCGGAGCCCGTTCCTGCCCCCGCCGTCCCCGGGGGGTTCATCACAGTGGGCGTCACTATGACAGAAGTCTCCGCACCTCCTTCCCATTCACCGAACCCGTCCAAGGGGCCACCTGCGGTGACTGGTCCTGCCCTTTTTCAAATCTACCCACCAAGGCCCTCAATCCCTCCAGTAAATCCTTCAGTTGCGCCCCTGATCTGGAACTAGCAGGCCCTTTTGCCGCCAATTGCTGGTCAGGTGCCCCCCCTCGTTGTCCCCACTGTACCCGCTGATACTCCTCCTAGTAAATCATTCAATGCATTAGACAAAGATAAGTTAGTAATGGACTTGCCAGGCTGTCTGGGAGCTTGCCCCACTGCCTCTGTTCTTGCTGGCGATTGTGGTTCCTCTTCTTCTGACACCTCCCCCTCCAACCGTTCGTCGTGCTCCCTGACGGGTGCTGTTGTCAGCCCCCCCGGGTGAAGTGGCCCCGGAGGCCGTGGCATTCCAGCTGTTTGAGGGCTGAATCACTCCTGCAACTGAGCCCCTTGCTGCTCTGTCACTTGGAGTCGCCCTGACTGCCCCCTTACCAGCCTGCTTGTGACCACCACCTCCATCTTGCCCTTGCACTCGCCTCTCTGTTAGGTCCCACCCACTCGTGGCCTTGCTGGCTGATCTTGCCCCCACTCTAACGGCCGCTGTTTCATCTCTCCTCTCCCTGCTACCACCCCTGAGTGTATTCTTAGGGGATGCATCCCCACTATGTGGCCTGTGAGCCCCAGGCGGGTAAGAGGCGCGATAACGGCTCGTGATCCTGCCGCCTGAAGTAGGCCCATGGCGTGTGGACCACCTGGGCCCTGTAGTAGCCTGCTGCTGTGTCCATAGCTGGGGGTGCTGATCGGTCCTTCAGCGGGCTCTGTGTCTGACAAACAGGCTGCGATGGTGGCCCTGGCGAAAAGTGCACCGGAGGACGTGACCTCAGCGAGTGAAGGGTCTCCTCCACTATCGCCGATCCACCCGCTTCTTCCTTCCTTATCAGTGTTCTGACTTGCCTGTGCAGCCAGTCCGGACCTCTTGTTGCCGCCCTCAGTATTGCCAGGATGGTGTCTATATCTGCCATGGCGGTGGAGGAGCAGTGAAGAAAAACTGCCTCCTCCAGTATCTTCCTCTACTGACTGCCCCGTCCTGGCTCTTCCTTTCCTTTAAATAATGCCACTCCCCTTCACCGAAAGCTCCTAGTTCCCCCTCACCTTTAAACACTCCCAAATATCACTTTTCCCTCCCCTTTAAACACTCCCAAATATCACTTTTCAGATTAACCCCTTCTGCGTCTCCTTATCCACACTGTCATGCCCGCCCTCCTTTCTCATTCCTTTCTGTCATTTTCTCTCTGGGCCTCACTGATGTGAATGTACAATATATATATATATATATATATATATATATATATATATATATATATATATATATATATATATATATATAAAAGTGCTGTGTAAATTGGCAACGCTATAGTGCCTGAAATAAATGAAATGTGGAAAGGAAAGGGATTTGAGTAGAGGAGGAATGGAAGGGAGATCAAACACCAATTATGCAAACTCACAGAAACTTGTGTTGCTACGTGCAACATTCCACTATGTAAACAATGCACTGCTACAGAAAACAACTCTTATGTTATGCCAATATATTCTTTAGCATATTCCAGCCCAATACTAACTATGCTTAAACATGTTGCCATCCCCCTCCTACTACCTATTCTGCCCAACCTGTGTAAAAAAGATGAGTATACTTACCTATTCAGCCAGCTCTGGACTGGTCCTGTGATTCTGCAGCTCTGGCTCCAATGTGTCAGTGAGCGCAGCTCCAATGAAGAGGAGGGAGCATCGGCAATGGGAGTCTAAAGTGGGGTATAAACTATAAGAAAATGGTGCAAATGTTCACCCGATTTTTCTCAATGTTTCACAGCAAATCGGAAACCGATGAAAAAAAATTTGTACAAAAATTCTTACGAATATTCTCGTACGACAAAGGCTTTTTTTTTTGTTATTTATTGTTTCTGATCATGCGCAGTCTTTCTTTTCCAATTTTTCTTGTAGGAAAATCGTACGAAAATGGTACACATTAAACTAAAATCATTCATTCTATTCCCATACGAGAACATTTTTGGAGTTAGTCCCTTTGGGAATTTTCATACGAAAATTCGGAATCGCGATCGCTCCACACAGAGACAGGGGTGAGGAGAGCAATCTGTTGTTCATACTACGTATGAACAACGATCGCTCTCCTCACTCAGGCAGTCCCATCGCCCCACAGTTAGAATCACTCCCTAGGACACACAATTAACCCCTTGATTGCTCCCTACTGTTAACCCCTTCCCTGCCATCAACATTTACATAGTAATCAGTGCATTTTTATAGCACTGATCGCTGTATAAGTGGCAATGGCCCCAAAAATGGGCCAAAAGTGTCTGATGTGTCCAATCTGTCCACCATATTGTCGCAGTCCCGATAGAAAGACGCAGTCGCTGATCACCATTACTAGTAAAAAAAAGTATATAAGAATACATATCGGCCTAAACTGAGGAAAAAATTTTCTTTTTTAAAAAAGATTGGGGATATTTATTAAAGCAAAAAGTACAAAATATAGTTTTTTTTCAAAATTTTTGCTCTTTTTTTGTTTACAGCACAAAAAAAGGTGATCAAACTCCACCAAAAGAAAGCTTTATTTGTGGGGAAAAAATGACATAAATTTTGTTTGGGTACAGCATTGCACGACCACGCAATTGTCAGTTAAAGCGACGTAGTGCCATATATCGCAAAAAATGGCCTAGTCATTGAGCAGCCAAATTTTCCAGGGCTGAATGGGTTAAGGAGGCACTGTGATGGAGACACCTGAATAAGGAAGCACCACTGTGATGGGGATGCCTGATTAAGCAGGCACTCTAATGGGGACACCTGATTATGGAGGCACTGGAATGAGGACACCTGATTAAGGAGATTGTAAACCTCTGGGAAAAAAATAAAAATCTGCAAGACAAAGGTATAATGAGCTAGTGTGCATCACATACCAACTCATTATGAGATACTTACTTTAGAACGATGCCCTGTATTTCCGCCCGCACTCCGCTCCCACGGTTGACATCTTTCACCAGAGTTACTTCCTGGTTTGTGGGCTCCGGCGCTGTGATTTTACGGAGCCCCAATGATGTCATTACCGTGCATGTGGGCGGGTGCCGCCAGTCATGGTACGGGTACTGAAGAAACTGCATGAGCGGGCTGTTTCTTCAGTGTACATGCACCAATGACTTTGCCAGCAGTGCATACAGTGAATATCTCCTAAACTGTGCAAGTTTAGGAGCTATTTACAGTACCTACAGGTAAGCTTTATTACAGGCTTACCTGTAGGTACAAGTGGTGTAACAGCGTTTACAACCACTTTAAGGAGACACTGTAATGAGACACCTGATTAATTAAAAAGGCACACTGATGGGGACACCTGATTAAGGAGGTACTCTGATGGGGACACCTAAATAGGGAGGCACTGTGATGAGGAAACCTGATTAAGGAAGCACTGTGATGGGGACACCTGAATAGGGTGGCACTCTGATGGGGACACCTGATTAAGGAGGCACTGTGATGTAAGGTAGTTTTATTTCATTTTACTTGAAATATGGATGTGATTGACCTACTTTTATTTTGTATGTTAGAGTAATTTGGATCTCGACTAGCAGAAAAATTTTGTGAATGGACCTCCATGAATTTTAATTTATCACCTCTGCCCTGGGACATCTGTGCATTTACAGAAATGCATGCAATTTTGCATGCATTCCTGCAATTCACAAAAACACACACAGCTCTATTACAAGTGTGCAGTGGTGACATTAAGTCTTAGGCCAGGTTCACACTGGTATGACACAGCAGTCGTACAACTGTGGATTATGCTTTTCCCTGCGACTTGAAGTCCGACATCCAACTAACTTCAATGAAAGGGGATCCGACTTTAATCTCGACAATGCCAAGTACTTTGTATCTGGTATGACTCTTTAGGGGAAACTCCACTCCAAATTTAAAAAAAGATGGCATGAGGTTCCTCCTCCAAAAGCATACCAGGTCCTTCAGTCTGGTATGGATTTTAGGGGAACCCCCCACGCCAAAAAATAACCGTAGAAAAAAAATTGTACATTGTAGAACATGTTATACTTACCTGAGCTATGCAATGGCTTTGCACAGAACAGCCCAGATCCTCCTCTTCTCTGGTCCCTCGTGGGCACCTCTTTCCTGCCGAGTGCCCCTTCAGCAAGCAGCTTGCTATGGAGGCACCTGATCCAAGCTGCTGCTTTGTGTGTCCATTCGGACAAGAAGCAGCAGATTGGCCCAACCCCCTCTCTCTCTTCATTGGCAAACTGACTTTAATTGACAGTAGCAAAAACCAATAGCGCTAATGTCTCAGCCAGTGAGGAGGGCGAGTTCCTAGACTTTGTGGCTCTCGTGCAACATTGCTGGATTAAGATAGAGCTCAGGTAAGTATTAGGGGGGCTGAGGGGGCCTGCTGCACACAGAAGGTTTTTTTTTTTTATCTGAATGCATTCAGATAAAAATAAAACTTCTGCCCTTACAATCACTTTAAATTTAGCTTATGCGCTCAGCTATGAACTGGTTCTCTTTGTATGCCAAGGCTGCTTTCTGCTCCTCAGCTGGCCATATCCAAGCAGTGGCAACATTTGATGGAATGTAGCCACTGTTCAACTGACAATTTTGCACATGGCTCATACAGTTTTTAAGACAAAAGATGTTGTGCGGGAGGGTGGCAACAATGTGACCCACAGATCGAATTTAATTTGATTCGTTAGGAACCGGATGAAAATTCATACAGTGTATAGCTAACTTTAGTCTTGTCTGAGCTATGCTTGCTGTGACTCTGACATAATTATTGCCAGGTTAACAGATGCCATATTACAAAAGCTACAACAATGCCAAGATACAAATTATTTGAACCAAGAGATATTAATAAAACCACAGTATTGTCATGTTAAAGTAATGGCATAGTAACCGAGTGAAGTCAGGTCAGCAGAGTTAGTCTGTCAAAATTGTGAAACCTTAAAAATAATTTCCAGAAATATTTAATTTTAAAGCAATGAACCTGGCTTTGTTAAAGCAGAATGTGGCACCACAAACTGCAAATGCTATTTAATTCATTTTTATAAATCAAAATAAACTCACCCATCAATCCATGTCTCCATGCTTTATATGATTGATAAATCATCTTGAAAAGCACCCCTCTAGCATTTCTAGTCGCAACTTTCTTGAATAAGGATAGATGATTCATGTAGCATTTACTTCCTGGAATCCATCTACCCTTAGCTCAGGCATGCCAGCTGGAGGGTGTGTTAAGCTGAGAAAGCCCATTCTCCTCTGCTGCACATGAAAGAAAAAAAATGTGCATGAAGACTCCTAAGATGCATGATGTCATTTTGGCCTAGGCCAGAAACCAGAAAGCAACTGAAGAAATTTTTAAAAAAAGTTTAAAACAGGTAAATATAATATACCTTCCTATCTATTTACTAATGCTAGCTGCCTAAGGATTAAAAATAATCAAAGTTGACTGAGATTTTTGTTTAGTTCCTTTTTAACCATGCATTCTGATACCCATAGAAATTTGTATAGCAGTACAATACTGTCCTGGGAAATGTATAAACCCATCTGGGTTACATATTTTGTAGTTTTTTTTCGTTTTGTATAAGTACTACTTTACAAAAATAAGGTGCATAGATAGTAAAAAATTTTATGTACGTTTTATAAAATGATGTTACTGCCATGCACATTTTCTAATTGTCTCAGATTTGCCGAGCCATTTCCAGATTGTTAAAATTCATCCCAAGTCATTTTTATTTCTGAGTTTTAAATATGTACACTACTAGTCAGTGTGCCAAATTTGAGATTTTACCCAGATTGTGCTCTTTCTCAAGGTGAAGACACATTGGATAGATAAAGGCTTTTTTATATAACCAACTTTTTACATTGCACAATAGAAAAATGCGGAATATTCCAGTTCAGTAAAATAGGGACAATAGGATCATGTATGCAAGTGAAATCAAGCCAAGCTGTTGCTAACTTTTGTTCTATTACACACCCACCAGCACCCATAAGGCAGAATGCTCACCAACTCTTCAATCATGACTTCATTTCCATGTAAGTCATTCAGTACTGAGATATACTTTCATCACAGCCTTTCTCCTTTGCAGTATTGGGAGTTCAAACCAACCAGTGGATTCTCTATCGCTCTTCATAGTGGTAAATCACCAAATGTCATTTTCTAAGGAATACTTTTAGTAATGAAAACTATAACATCTGAGAATTGTTTTTATAATAATCACAAGTTTAATCTTAAATACCTAGAATTGTGGTATTAGGAAAATAGAGAAAATTTTGAGGTTGTACTAATATTAAGAAAGAGCAATCAAAATGAAATATCTACTGGATATACAAATGGGTACATATACAGTATCTCACAAAAGTGAGTACACCCCTCACATTTTTGTAAATATTTTATTATATATTTTCATGTGACAACACTGAATAAATGACTCTTTGCTGCAATGTAAATAGTGAGTGTAGAGCTTGTATAACAGTGTAAATTTTATATCCCCTCAAAATAACTGAACACACGGCCACTAATGTCTAAACTGCTGGCAACTAAAGTGAGTGCACCCCTAAGTGAAAATGTCCAAATTGGGCCCAAAGTGTCAATATTTTGTGTGGCCACCATTATTTTTCAGCACTGCCTTCTTAGGCATGGTGTTCACCAGATATTCACAGGTTGCCACTGGAGTCCTCTTCCACTCCTCCATGATGACATTATGGAGCTGGTGGATGTTAGAGACCTTGCGCTCTTCCACCTTCCATTTGAGGATGCCCCACAGATGCTCAATAGGGTTTAGGTCTGCAGACATGCTTGGCCAGTTCATCACCTTTACCCTCAGCTTCTTTAGCAAGGCAGTGGTCATCTTAGAGGTGTATTTGGGGTCATTATCATGTTGGAAAACTGAACTGTGGCCCAGCCTCCGAAGGGAGGGGATCATGCTCTGCTTCAGTATGTTACAATACATGTTGGTATTCATGGTTCCCTCAATGAACTGTAGCTCACTCATGCAGCCCCAGACCATGACACTCCAACCACCATGCTTGACTGTAGGCAAGACACACTTGTCTTTATACTCCTCACCTGGTTGCTGCCACACATGCTTGACACCATCTGAACCAAATAAATGTATCTTGGTCTCATCAGACCACAGTACATGGTTCCAGTAATCCATGTCCTTAGTCTGCTTGTCTTTGGCAAACAGTTTGCAGGCTTTCTTGTGCATCATCTTTAGAAGTGGCTTCCTTCTGGGATGACAGCCATGCAGACCAATTTCATGCAGTGTGCGGCATATGGTCTGAACACTGATAGGCTGACCCCCCACCCCTTCAACTTCTGCAGCGTTGCTGGCAGCACTTATACATCTATTTCCCAAAGACAATCTCTGGATATGATGCTAAGCACGTGCACTTAACTTCTTTGGTCGACAATTGGCGAGGCCTGTTCTGAGTGGAACATGTTCTTCTAAACCGCTGTATGGTCTTGGCCACCGTGCTACAGCTCAATTTCAGGGCCTTGGCAATCTTCTTATAGCCTAGGCCATATTTATGTAGCGCAACAATTCTTTTTTTTCAGATTCTCAGAGTTCTTTGCCATAAGGTGCCATGTTAAACTTCCGTGACCAGTATGAGAGAGTGAGAGCAATAACACCAAACTTAACACACCTGCTCCCCAGTCACACCTGAGACATTGTAACACTAACGAGTGACATTACACCAGGAAGAGAAAATGGCTAATTGAGCCCAATTTGGACATTTTCACATAGGGGTGTACTCACTTTTGTTGCCAGCGGTTTAGACATTAATTGCTGTGTGTTGAATTATTTTGAGGGAACTTCAAATGTATACTGTTATACAAGCTGTACACTCACTACTTTACATTGTAGCAAGGTATAATTTCTTTAGTGTTGTCACATGAAAAGATAGAATAAAATATTTACCAAAATGTGAGAGGTGTACTCACTTTTGTGAGATACTGTACATACATATACATATACAGTATATGACTAGGGATGAGCCAAACACCAGAACATCCGAACATACAAAAAAATTTGTTCGAACACATGAACACTGTTAAAGTCTATTGGACACGAACGTGAAAAATCAGAAGTACTCATTTTAAAGGCTTATATGCAAGTTTTTCCCCTAAAAAGTGTTTGGAAACCCGGATCCTGCCCCAGGGGACATGTATCAATGCAAAATGATTTTTTGGGAGCAGTGATTTTAAGAATGCTTAAAGTGAAACAATAAAAATGAAATATTCCTTTAAATATCATGTCTGGTAGTGTCTAGTATGCATGTAAAGTGGTGCACTTTTCCCATGTATGGAACGTATTTCTAAAGGAAAAAACGTAATTTAAAACTGCTTGCAGCTGTAATGTATTGGTGGGTCCCAGCAATATAGATGAAAATCATTGATAAAAAGGACATGGGTTCCCCCCCCCCCCAGTGCCTGGGAGGGCCCAGGCACTATATAATCTGAATAGAAGTATGTATACTATATGGCCAGCCCTATATACTCTGCAGAAAATTGGGTGGTGCCAGAACACTGTAACCCCTCACAGGTACTCTTGTTGGGTGCAGGAACAGGCCCTGCTGTTAAATATTATTTCAAAAATTGTAATTACATGTCTGTGTTAAACAGGGGCAGAAAAATTTGGCCTTGGGTCATGGTGCCACAACACTATATATAAACAAAACTAAAACTAGCGCTAATGGAATAAAAGTGAAATAAAATAAAAATAAAAAATAGAAACCACAGCTGCTATTAGCAAAAGTGCTAAATGAAGTAAGTGAACAAATATTAACAGCGCTAGTGGAGTGATTATACAGTCATAATATAAAGTGCATAAATGCAATAGTGACAAAAATTATAGGTGACAACAAAAATTTGTTGATAACGGTAAAAAAAAAAAAAAAAAATAGAAATAAAAATAAAATAAAAGTAAAAATAAAATAATTTTATAAAAATAAAATAAAATTATTTTTATCTTTATTTTATATTTATTTTTATTTTCATTTTATTTTTATTTCTATTTTTCTTTATATTTATTTATTATCCATCATTAGTTCTTATTTTATTTTATTTTATTCTATTTCATTTATTTATATTTTTTGACTTATAGAGCACCAAAGAGTTAATATAGCCTATGAACTTCTATTTTAAGTCAATCATGTATTTTATTTCTTTTTAACAATGACGGCATAGATTTTGTATGTTATTAAAGTTTTGGTATTTTTATGGCTTGTAAACAGGAAATTATGTGATTAAAGGGAAGTGTTTTTTTATATTACACCAGAAGGTCCTCTTCACACTTGATTGGCCATCTTGATGGGAGACACCTACTCAGTTGCATATAAATTACATCTCACAAGAAGTGGAAGTGATGTCCTTATTTGGTCAAAGATTATGATTACATGCCCCTGTTAACCAGTTGCCGACCGCCGCACGACGATGTATGTCGACAGAATGGCACGGGCAGGCATATGGGCGTACCTGTACGTCCCTGCCTTCCCACGGGTGGGGGGCCCGATCGGGCCCCCCCCGGTGCCAGCGGTGGTCGGAATCCATTCAGGAGCGATCCGGGATGAGGGGGCTGCCATTCATTCATGGCCACCCCCTCGCGATCGCTCCTGAAGAATGGAAGTGCAGCATGACATCACTTCCTCTCCTGTAATGTAAACACAGGCAGAGGAAGTGATGTAATCTCTCCTCCGTGTCGGTATTTTTCGTTCCGGCACTGAGGAGAGAGGATAGGTGAGTTGCACCAACACTACACTACACAGTAGAACATGCCAGGCACACTCTCACCCCACCTTCACCCCACCTTCACCCCCCGATCACCCCCCCAATCACCCCTGCACCCCCAGTCACAGTGACACCAATTGCATTTTTTTTAATTTTTATTGCATTGGTGTCATTTGTGACTGTAATAACTGTTAGGGCAGTTAGGGTTAGCCCCCTTTAGTTCTAGGGTACCCCCCTAACCCCCCAATAAAGGTTTAACCCCGTGATCACCCCCCATCGCCAGTGTCACTAAGGCTGGGTTCACATTGCAGCGGTTTATGAGAACGGATGTGATTCGCACCGCACTGCAGTGCAAATCACATCCGATCTCTGTGCGATGCAAGTTCAGCCATACAGATAGTATGGCTGAATTCGCATCACACCCGCCGCAAACTCGCACGGGACCCTTTTTTTGGTCCGCAGCAGAATCGGATCGCATGGGTGTTCACACCATGCGATCCGATTCCTGTCCGAGTTTGCAGATCGCACTGCGATATGCGAACTGATCTGGGGGTGTCATTAACATTTCACTGACACTCCCAGCAGTTCGCATAGGGCAGTGTGATGCGGGAACCCGCCGCGGATTCGTGGCGTTCCCGCATCGCTCCAGTGTGAACCCAGCCTAATAAGCGATCGTTTTTCTGATCGCTGTATTAGTGTCACAGGTGACGCTAGTTAGGCAGGTATTTAGGTTCGCCGCAGCTTTTTATAGCGCCAGGGACCCCCATATACTACCGCATAAAGCCCCCTGATTGCCCCCTAGTTAACCCTTTCACCAGTGATCACCATATAACTGTTACAGGTGACGCTGGTTGGTTAGTTATTTTTTTATAGTTTCAGGGCACCCGCCATTTATTACCTAATAAAGGTTTAACCCCCTGATCACCCGGCGGGTGATATAAGTTTGAGGGTCAGATAGGGTCTGCGTCGCCCCAGGCAGCATCAGGTTAGTGCCAGTACCGCTAACACCCACGCGCAAAGCATACACCTCCCTTAGTAATATAGTATCTGATCAGATCTATATTAGCGCCGCCAGCAGTTTAGGTTTCCCAAAACGCATTGTTAGCGGGATCAGCCCAGATACCTGCTAGCACCTGCGTTTAGCCCCTCCGCCAAGCCCAGCCCACCCAAGTGCAGTATCGATCGATCGATCACTGTCACTTACAAAACACAACATACATAACTGCAGCGTTCGCAGAGTCAGGCCTGATCCCTGCGATCGCTAACAGTTTTTTTTTGTAGCGTTTTGATACAGTCGCTGACAGCCTAGGTGCTTTTTTACCTGTGAGTCTCACTAGTGTACCCCTAAATTTAGGGGTGTCTACTTTCCAAAATGGGGTCATTTGGGGGGGGTTTGTGCCATCTTGGCATTTTATGGCCTTCAAAACTGCGATAGGTAGTGAGGAGTGAAATCAAAAATTTACACCCTTAGAAATCCTGAAGGCGGTGCTTGGTTTTCGGGGCCCCGTACGCGGCTAGGCTCCCAAAAAGTCCCACACATGTGGTATCCCCGTACTCAGGAGAAGCAGCAGAATTTATTTTGGGGTGTCATTTCACATATGCCCATGGCATGTGTGAGCAATATATCATTTAGTGACAACTTTGTGAAAAAAAAAAAAAAAAGTTTGTAATATTCCCGCAACTTGTGGCAAAATATAAAATATTCCATGGACTCAACATGCCTCTCAGCAAATAGATTGGGGTGTCTACTTTCTAAAATGGTGTCATTTGTGGGTGTTTTGTGCCATCTTGGCATTTTATGGCCTTCAAAACTGTGATAGGTAGTGAGGAGTGAAATTACAAATGTATGCCCTTAGAAATCCTGAAGGCGGTGCTTGGTTTTCGGGGCCCCGTACGCGGCTAGGCTTCCAAAAAGTCGACCACATGTGGTATCCCTGTACTCAGGAGAAGCAGCAGAATGTATTTTGGGGTACAATTCCACATATAACCATGGCATGTGTGAGCAATATATCATTTAGTGACAACTTTGTGTAAAAAAAAAAAAAAAAAAAAAATTTTTTTTTGCCATTATTCAATCGCTTAAGGGAAAAAAATAAAATATTCAATGGGCTCAACATGCCTCTTATCAATTTCCTTAGGGTGTCTACTTTCCAAAATGGGGTCATTTGGGGGGGTTTTGTACTGCCCTGCCATTTTAGCACCTCAAGAAATGAGATAGGCAGTCATAAACAAAAAGCTGCGTAAATTCCAGAAAACGTACCTTAGTTTGTAGATGTGACAACTTTTGCGCAAACCAATAAATATACAGTTATTGACTTTTTTTTTTACCAAAGACATGTGGCTGAATACATTTTGGCCTAAATGTATGACTAAAATTGAGTTTATTGGATTTTTCTAATAACAAAAAGTAGAAAATATAATTTTTTTCAAAATTTGCAGTCTTTTTACGTTTATATCACAAAAAATAAAAATCGCAGAGTCAGTCAAATACCTTTAAAAGAAAGCTCTATTTGTGGGAAAAAAAGGACGCAAATTTTGTTTGGGTACAACATTGCATGACCGCGCAATTACCAGTTAAAGCAGCGCAGTGCCAAATTGTAAAAAGACCTCTGGTCATTGACCAGCAAAATGGTCCGGTCTGAAAGTGGTTAAACATGGGCAGAAAAATTGGGCCTTAGGCAATGGTGTTGGTGGTGCCACAATACTGTAACCCCTGGCAGGTACTCTTGGTGGGTGCCTGCAGTGAAATATTAGATCAAGAATTGTAAATGCATGTCCGTGTTAAACAGGGGCAGAAAAATTGGGCCTTTGGTGGTGCCACAACACTGTAAGCCCTCACAGTTACTTTTGGTGGGTGCAGGAACGGGCCCTACTGTGAAATATTGGATCAAACATGGGCAGAAAAATTGGGCCTTAGGCAGTGGTGGATGTGCCCTAAACAAAAAATATTGTTAGAAGCTAGCATCATCAAGATTGAGGAGGAATAGGATAGTCACTCAGCATAGGCAGTCTTCAAGGGATCCGACAGCCATAGAAAAATCAATCAGTTACATCAGCATCAGGTACTTGATAGCTGCTGCTGATCCAAGACTGATTCATTTTTATTATTGTGAGCCTATCCACGGACTCTGCAGACAGGTGCACTCTATGATCTGTTACAAACCCTCCAGCAGCACTGAATGTGCATTCATAAAGAACACTGGATGCAGGACAGGCCAGTAGCTCAATTGCATATTGAGCAAGTTCTAACCAGTGGTCCAAACTCAAGACCCAGTAAACCAGTGGATGGTCTGTTGGAAAGGCCTCCAAGTCCGCTCTTGCCCCAAGATATTCATGCACCATGTAATGAAGACGCTGGCGATGGTTACTTCAACCGATCAGACCTTGGCGCTGAGGACTGAAAAATTGTCTAAAGGCATCGGTCAGCCGGCCACCTTCTCCACCGCTATTCTTCTGACTGAACAAAGCCTCAGAAACACGTTGTACAGCACCAGGAAATTGCAACCTGCCAGGGTACGGAAACGCATTGCACAAACCTTTCTTCATGGCCTCTTGAAGATGTTTCATCATCTGCTCCCTCTGTGTAGACAGGAGTTCTGCAACCTTACCCTTTTAACGAGGATCAAGTAGGGTTACCAGCCAGTAATGATCCTTCTCCTTGATCTGGGTCCTTTCGCAGGCTTTGCAGAATCAGGGAGGCCATGCAGTGTAAGCTTGCAGACACATTCAATTGTGAGTCTTCTGGGTCACTGAGGATGACGTTGTCAGGAACTACCTCCTCCCAACCACGTACAAGGACTGAAAACCATCCCGTGAAGACTGCTGCTGAGTGTTATCCTCGAAATCCATGCTGACACAACCCTCCTCCTCTTCCTCCTCTTCTTCCTCTGTGTTGGCGGGCCCACAGGAATGCTATCTGGATAATGGGGGCCTGGAGAGGTAAGGAAGTCCTCCTTTTCCTTCCACTGTTCTGCCTCAAGTGCCCTGTTCATTATTCCACAAAGCGTGGGGTCCAACAGGAAGACAAGAGGGACAGTATCACTGATGCATGCATTGTCGCTGCTCACCATCCTTGTGGCCTCCTCAAATGGTGGCAGGACAGTGCATGCATCCTTGATCAGTAGCCACTGGTGTGGCGAAAAAAAGCCAAGCTCCCCTGACCCTGTCCTGGTGCCATACTCGCACAGGTACTCATTGATGGCCCTCTGCTGTGAGTGCAACCACTGCAGCATTGTCAACATTGAGTTCCACCTAGTGGGCATGTCACAAATGATGTGGTTGGTGGGCAGGTTGCATTCCCTTTGAATGTCAGCCAGCCAAGCACTGGCATTGTATGACTGGCTGAAATGACCACAGACTTTTCTGGCCTGCCTCAGGAGATCCTGTAAGCCTGGGTACATGCTCAAGAACTGATGCACCACCAAATTCAGGATGGTTGCTAAACATGGGGCATGGTCAAGTGTCCCTGTCAGAGGGCGGAGAAAAGGTTGGTGCCATTGTCAAATACAACCATTCCTGGCTGAAACTGGCATGATGTCAACCACCTCTGAGCCTGCCCCTGCAGAGCTGACAGAATCTCTGCCCCAGTGTGGTTCCTGTCCCCTAAGCAGACCAACTCAAGCACCACATGGCATCTTTTTGCCTGAGTGCTTGTATAGGCCTTTCAACGCTTACAGAGCACCACTAGTTCAGAGGAGAAATCTGCAGAAGAGGCCATAGAGGAAGAAGAAGAGGAGGGGGTGGAGGAGAGAGCTGTGGCAGAATCACCACTAGCATTTTAAAGGCGTGGTGGCGGAACAAGCACCAACAATACTGAACCCTGTCCTGCATCCTTCCCAGCTGCCAGCAGAGTTATTCAGTGCACCATGAAGGAAAGGTAACACCCCTGCCCATGCCTGCTAGACCATGAGTCTACGGTAATATGCACCCTACTGCTGACCGCCCTGTCCAACGAGGCCAAAATAATTCCATGAAAAGAAATGGCGTTTTGGAACCTGCCGCTGAGGTACAGCACATTCCACAAATTCACAAAAAGGGGGCAGAGTCTACCAGCTGAAAAGGCAGCAATTGCAGTGCTACCAATTTGGTCAAGCTAGCATTCAGATGCTGAGCATATGGAGGGCTGGGACCAAATTTCTTTTTACGGTTTAGCAACTGGGGTAGGGAAATTTGCCTGCTAAAATCAGATGGAGGTGTAATGATAGCAGATTGGCTGCAAGTACTTGAGACACCTATTGCTATACCTTCATTCCTCTCAGTGCAGGTTTTTGAGAGGACTGGAGGTATAGTGGGGTTGGAGATCCCATATGAGGAGCAAGGAGAAGTCCGCCTTTTTCTTTGATGTCTTTCAAGTGCAGCTGCCAATGGACTGCATTGGGAGGTCGTAAAATGTCTGGTCAAGCACGTGGTGCCCAAGCGGCTGCTGTTCTGGCCACGCTTGATCCACTTCAGACATAGGTTGCAAACATCAACAGTGCGATCTACTGCACACATGTCAAAAAAAGCCCACACCAAGGAACTTTTCAAAATTAGCGGGAGTCAGCAGCGCCCTGCACCTGCAGAGCTCTGCGATGTGATGCAGTAGGGTGGCTGCCCTTAAGCTGTCCCCTAGAGGACATCCTGCCTCTTTGGAGTTGTGCCTCCTCCTCCTCCTCTCTTCTATCAGGCACCCAAGTAGATAGTGACTTCATCATCCCCTCCCTTCTCATCACTGGAGTAAACTTGGCAGTATGTTGCGCCTGGGGTAACATGACTGCCTCTGTGCATGATAGTGGGGCTACGGAAGGAGTGATTGTGGACAAGGAGCCAATGGAATAGGCCACTTGGCAGATGCATTGGAAGGCAAACTACTCTGAGCCTGGGTGACAGAGGATGAGGAGGATGAGGATGGCTTTGTTATCCACTCCACCAACTCTTCTGCATGTTGTGGGTCAATAACAGGACCAGCAGCAGAAAAAAAGGACAAGCGTTCCCCACGGCCACCTGCAGAAGATGCACGACCAGCACTGTTGACTGTAGACAGAGCCTGCTTGGCCTCTTTTAGTGGCCTATGAGCATTTGCCTCTCCTTGGTGGCCTTCTGGACATGAAGTATATTTTGTTTTGCAACACCATACTTCACTGTATTGTGTACTGTGTACGCCACCAGAAGTGTAGTAGCAACTGCACTATGGCTGCACTGTATTGTGTAATGTGTATGTTAGGATTTGATGGTCTAGGGGTGTGTAGACCCTCGATATATCTGCTTAAAGTGTCCTTCAAGCCCGCAGTATTCCTGGCGATCACCCTTAGAAACAGACACACACACAGTAGTTTCTCAAAGTGATCTGATGATTTTATTTCAGAGTGAGTATATAAAAACACTACAAAGATACTTTCCAGAAGTCCAGCCCATCATGAGTCATATGAAACCCCCAAGAATAAAATAGAACAATAGTGTGTCTTATGATTACAAACAAAACTTGGCAAGCACAGTGCTTTACATCATTTACAGGAAATCACACGATTTATAAGAAACAAAAACTTTACAGAAGATAAGACATGTACATAGCTTTTCATGAAATGGAGAACAGATATATGCCTATAATGAATGTGAGCAAAACTTAATATTCCTTCAATCCCCTCTTAGATCATATAAGATGATCTCTATATTTTATCCTGTGTTCTGGTACTTCTTTGGGATTGCGGCATAGATTGCCTGGTGATTCTTCATGTATGTCATGTAGGCTAGAACCTTATCATCAGGAGATTGGATGCGTGAAATTATGCAAATGCAACACTTAAAACAGAGGTAAAGAATCAGAGCAAGTATAAGAATCATAACAATGATAAGGACAATGTCTTTCAACTATGAAAATATACCTCCAAGCCCAAATCCTACATTGTCAAATGGGCTCCATATTTTAGCAATGTCCCTAGCTTCCTGCTGGAGTTGGCCTACTTCCTTTCGGTGTTGTGCAATAATATCATAGTAGTCAGGCACTTCAACACTTGTGTTAGAGATCCGGGTACAGCATTCGTAGTCCTCAGTCATTTCACATAAACCTGTGAGAGCTGCACTCATGCTTTCTATAGCCAAGTCATGTAGTTCTAGCTGTTTTCTAATTGCTCTAATTTCTATGTTTAACATAGCAATATCTTTCGAATTCCTCTCCATTATCTCACCCAATATACTTGAATAATTGTTCAAACTTTTCATCATTTCTGTACCCCATCCTGTCCAAGAAGGGAACCAAGCCCAGGCCATATCCTTCCCAAAGAACAGTTCTCTTTTGGGTGTGTACTGGCCTCTAGGGGATGTCCCCTTTTACTCAAATGACAGGTACCAAGGATGAAAGGCAACACCATCCCTTAACATGGAGGGGCACCCAGGGATAACACACTTTTCCACAACATACATTGTCCTAATGCAAATGGCTTCTCAGTGACAATCTTGTGAGTGTACTTGTCCTGTGTTGTGATTATAAATTGGTGTAATATATCACTTACATTATCGGGGAGGGAGGAAAAGTTATGCAAAGTATGGTTTAGCTTTAGGTCAGATAATTGAAACAGTAAGCAGGCAGGGGCAGAGTCTTTGGATTTAAACATGGAGATGTTAAATATTGACCTGCTGCAGGTGGAGGGGTTACTCTGTGTCTTATTCCCTAAATTAAAACACCAATCAGGGGAATAACTTCTACTGTGTGTCTTCCTTTGTGGTCAAAAAATGTTCAACCCATCTTGAAAACATGTCCACAATTACCAAAAGATATTCATGTCTTTTGCCTAATTTGGGCATGTGTGTTAAGTAAATCTGCAAATGTGTGAATGGAGTTGTTGGATATATCAGGTGTTCATGCTTTGCCTTGTGTGGGTTGTTTGGGTTGTTCCTGATACATGTGATACATCTGGATACAAAATCTTGGGTTAAAATGGAAGTTCTGTAATGTAGAAATCTTTGCTTAGCAGATCACTAGTAGCCTTTGAACCTTTGTGTCCTATTTCATGGTACTGTGAAATGAAAAGTCATGCACTGGCCATTGGTATACACAGTTTCCCCTCTTTGCAGAGAAGTCCAGTTTTTGGATCTTTCTGCACTCTCTGTCTATCCCAGTCTCTTAAGTCATAATTGGATACATAACTCTGAAGATCTGAGAGTGTTTGGTCAAGTGAGGGCAATTCTGGTACCATCATGGACATTTGAACTTGTGCATTTTGTGAAGTAGAAGCTTGTTTAGCAGCCATGTCAGCCAGGGCATTTCCCTTGGCTATCTCTGTCTGTTGTCCTGTGTGCAATGTATTATGACCAGTGTTCTGGGTAGCTGGATAGCTCTTAACAGTGACATTGCCAGAGAAGAATGTGAAATGTTCTTTTCATCTGCTGCCATGAAGTCACGCCTACTCCACATCACACCGAAGTCATGTACCCATACTTCGAGTCAGTGTAAATGTTTACATCTTGACCTTCAAAAAGCTGGCATGCTCTAGTGAGTGCAATTAGCTCTTCAGCTTGTGCTGATTGATATGGAATTGGTTTGGCCTCAAGTATGACATCTGGAAGTTGCACAACTGCATACCCTGCATGGTATGTGTGATCATTTGGTCTGGAGCAGGAACCATCTACAAAAACATTTTGTGTATCTGGTAAAGCTGTGGAAGATAAATAAGATCTGGGTGATGTGTCTTGGTGAATGAGGTTTATGCAATCATGTTGTGGCACAACCTGTTCTCCTTTTAATCTTAAAAGGGTATTTAATATTGGTGCTGGTCCTGCAATGGGAGAAGCATATTTAATCTGCAATTTTGGATTTGAAAGCAGTATTACTTCATAGCCACTCAGCCTTTGAGCAGACAAGTGCTGAGTGTGTATAGTTTTCAACAAGATGGACACATTGTGAGTGGTGTGTAA